>NC_141732.1:43143705-43788705 GCF_971803275.1 Cyanistes caeruleus | reverse complement strand
GCTTATTAGCTCTCTTTTCAGTGTATGAAGTTGCTATGCAGGCAAATAACTGAAGGTAATCAAGCCTGAAACTGGCAGAGAAGTAAGCAAAAATAAAATTTGAAAAGAAAAAAAAAGAAAATTAAGACTGGTCTTGCTGTGACAAATAGTCACAAGATAAGTGAGCTGTATTTTCTGAAATGTCTCTATAAACAAAGACCCCCACACTCAATCATTTTTATGATTAGCAGGTTTTTTTTTTGCTTTTGTTCACACTAATAAGATATGACTGTACCTGAACTGCCCTAATGTTAAGAATTTCCTGCTGAAAAGCTGGTAAACTTGGCTGTCATCTAACAGTCTCCTCTGCAAGCAGGACAGAGAGCTTAAGCTGAGCAGCAGTTTCCCTATCATCCCTACCCAGAGACTATCTGGGAACAGCATGGATTACACACATGAGCAACCTGATCCTGGGCCAGGGAATTCAAAAGACATGAGTCATGTCACCACACTATTCAGCAGTAGGCAAGGTCAAAGATATCAGGATGCACTATTGTTACACTAAAATCAGATGCCAAATAATGGGTAAAACAATGTCAGCATATAATTTCAAATACTGTGAATTTGAGTGCAGCCTGAAATAAAATTATTTTGAACCTTAGGTCCTTTTTGGAAAAGTGCTTCAACAGTAGGCTTTCAAATTGGAAATTGCATCTAGCACATTATCTATAGTTATTGGAACATCCTAGAATACCTGAATGAATAGGAATGGAAGAATTGATGCTAACTATAATTTATAACTACATTTTTGTCAGTATGAAGAGAGAAAAGAGCACAAGTAGCACATTGCACATGAAATGAGCCATTCTGCAATTTTCTTTTAGTTTAAATGGGTTTTGGAATTTATCTGTGAGGTTTTTGCCTTGGTGATGTGTTGTTGGCATGGGTTTTGGGGAATTTTGGTTTGATTTAATCTTAAAAACTCAAAGTGTTTAATTTATGACTATTGGTTCTTGACTTAAGTGTTTTGGGTGCCATGACTTTTTACTAAAAATTACAAGTGCAGCAACACCCTTTGTACTGACCCTTATCAGACCTTGATGTTTCAGGAAGCTGCAGAGGTGACCAGTGTATGAAATACAGCTAGACTGTATTTCTCGAAGAATACAAGTCTTTCATACAGTATTATGATTTAGGAAACATCAGGTAAGATTTAAGTTTCTATTATTCTCTTCTATTTTTTTTCCTCTTTGTTATGAAGACAACGAAATAATATTAAGTATAAGTTAAGTAAAATTATTGTTTCTTCTCTTTTTGCACTCCTACCAAATGTCCAAGCTTTTAACAATACACTAACTTGTAAGCTCCTACTGCAAAACTGTGAGTGCCTAAAATCAACCTTTTACCTGATAAGTTGATGTATAAATATCTCATGGATTTGTAGGACAAAAGAGCTTTTATTTGCATGTGTATTGTCTAACCTAGGTGAGCAAACAAGCTTTTCTAATATTGGGTAGAGCACACTTAACATTCCATGGCCAGCTTCTTAGAAATGGTCCAAATAGCTTAATGTGTGGGAAAATTCAATAGTACACTGTCTCACTGGTAACCACCCTTACTGCTAAAAATTATGACTGATTTTTCCTTTTTTTTTTTCTCCCCTTCAAGTTCCACAACTGGACTTCTGGTCTGTTTGTCTCTTAGCAGTACAGTTATGAGTATTGTCTTGAATTCATGCGTAAGACACAGTGGTGTGCTTGAATATAAGAAGTGGAAAACATCACTACTGATGCATGTTTCTTCTTTGGGTTAGTTTATTCCCAATATGAAGTAATCACATAATTTCATACAATTAATTCGTCCTCATCTTCTCAGTTTCCAAAAATAGGTGTCCACTTCTCAGCTGAAATGGTAGTTCTTATGAAAGCAAGAAGCTTGCCTTGATGTATCAGTGCTTGAGCATAGCTGAATCCAGAAAATTTTCCAGCTAACTTGTCCAATTTATAAATGGTCAAAGAAGGTACATGCTAGATGTTTTTAAAGATAAATGGACCAACATTTAAAAAGCACTAAGAGCCTTTTTATTCAATATGTTCCCAGAACACTGTACTATTTCCAATTATCCTGCTTTTCTTCAAGCCTAGAAACAGCAAATGAAAAACAGATGTCACATTCTGTTGAAGGCTACTGATGGAATGGTAGCTGCTCTTGCTTATTGGAAACTGTTTTAGAATTATTCCCCTCTCTTTCAGTTACCATGACAATATTTGGCCTAATCCCATGGGGTTTTTTTCACATCTAAGAACACTGTGTAGGCAAGTGGAATTATCATTAAAATTAATCCTGTTCAGAACTGATAATGAAGGTCTTAACTGTGCCCTTGTTTTTAAGTTTTGCATTCTTACTATAATTCCTTTAGGAAAGGTTATATGGAAAATACAAACCTTTAACTGTCTTTGGTTGTAGTAAATTGGTCCCTGAATGTAGTAGGTTGTGCATCATGTTGTTATGAAAATAGCCTTTTCATGCTGATAATATTCTACTGTCCTACAAAAGAACAAACTTACCCTGCCAGTCTTACCTTCTTTATGTATGTGTAAAGATCAGCCTCCAAATTTATCTGGATATAAAAAAACAAAAAAATTACTCAATCTTGTGCTTAAGAAAGAAAACATTATAGATTTGTTTTCTTTAAAAAACACGTCTAATCTAAAAATCATTAATTTGTACATATAAATACTAACACATAGACACCTGGTTAGACTACTTGTAAGCCCCCTTCAGTCTCCTTCCCAAGTCCCTGTAGGCTGAATTGTAGACCATTTAAAAATATGCTTCTTAAAACCTCATGCAAAAGAGTTACTAATGAGGGGGAAAGGTATGTGCACTGAGTGAAATGATACCTGTGGGAAATACATTCTTCTCAGCTTTCCTTTTGCATGCTAGCAAACAAAAATCAGTTATGATATTCAGGGTCATTTGTACATGTGGAAAACATTGTTGTGGGAATTCAGAGTAGTGGCCTGTAGTACAATTAGCATAAGCTTATTATAAAAATACATGTAAACCTAAAATGTTATGTCTTCTGCTGGGGTTGTAGGTTTGATTGCTAAAGGTCATAGTGTTAATATGATGCATTTAGGATTCTGTAAAACATTTGGTCTGATATCTCATTACATTTTGACTAAGAAATCAGAACAATCCAAAATCAACATAATTCACATTAATCATAGAATCATAGAATTCCTGAATGACAAACTTTTTGGGTTGGAAATGACCTTAAATATCATTTAGGTCCAGCCCTTTCACTCCTCCCCCTTCCTCATATTGCAGGGACATCTTCCACTAGACCAGGTTACACAAAGCTCCTTCCAGCTTGGCCTTAAACACTTACAGGGATGGGGCATCCACAATTTCTCTGGGAAACCTGTTCCTCTACCTCACCACCCTCACAGCTGAGTTTTTGTCTAATATCTAATCAAAATCTACTCTCCTTAAGTTTGAATCAATTCACCCTTATATCCCCCTTGTCTTGTCACTACATGTTCTTGTAAAAAGTCTTTCTCCATCTTCCCTTTAGGTACTGGAAGGCCACAATAACATCAACCCAAAGCTTTCTCCAGGCTGTAAAACACAATTGTCTCAGCCTTTTCTCACAGGAGTGTTTTTCCACCCCTCTAATTATGTTAGTGACTCCTCTCTGGACTCTCTCCCACAGTTCCATGTCCTTCCTGTGCTGGGACCCCAGAGCTGGATGCAGGGTTCCAGGTGGGGTCTCAGCAGAGCAGAGCAGAGGGGCAGAATCCCCTCCCTCCCCTGCTGCCCACGCTGCTCTGGATGCAGCCCAGGACACGTTTGGCTCTCTGGGCTGGGAGTGCCCATGGCTGGGTCATGTCCACTGGCATCCCAAAATCCTTCTCCTCAGGGCTGCTCTCCATCTGTTCATCCTCAGCCTGTGCTGGTACCAGGGGTTGCCCAATCCCAGGTCCAGCACCTTGCTGTTAAACCTCAGGATATTCACATGGGCCCAGTTCTTGAGCTTGTCCAGGTGCCTCTGGATGGCATCCTGTTCTTCAGGTGTGTCAACAGTACCACTCAGCTTGGTGGCATCTGCAAATTTGCTGAAAGTGCATTTGATCCCTTTGTCTATGTCATTAATAAAGATATTAAATAACACTCATCCCAGTAATGACCCCTGAGGGCCCCAGTTGTCACTGATGTCGATCAGAACTCTGAGCCATTGATCACTATCCTCAGAATGCCCATGCTGAAGACACACCGTCTTGAATCCCCTCCCTCTCCTCCATGTGCTTTAGCACAGCTCAGCTTCTAGGAGGATCTTTTCCATGATTCTCCCAGGTACAAAGGAGAGGGTGACAGACTAGTAGTTCCCAGAGTTTTCCTTTCTATTCTTTCTAAGGATGGCTACAATGTTTACCCTTTTTCAGTTCCCTCGATTTCTGTGACCTTTCAAACATCATGGAACGTGGCTTGGCAACTACATAAGTCACAAATTCCCTCAGGATTTTGGAGTCTTCTCAGGTCCCATAGATTTAGGTGGATTCAGGTTCCTCAAGTAGTCCAGAAACTAATTTTTAACTAAAACTTACTTTTGTTACTTCAGTCCCCATCCTCCTGTCCATCTAACTGAGAAGTGGGGGAAGAGAGGTTGCCTTAAAGACTGAGGTAAAAAATCTGTGGGGCACCTCAATATTTCCCTCATCCTTTGTTAACAGTTTGCTGGACTTGTTTATTTGGTAGGTCAGCTTCTTTGACTTTCCTTTTCAGGATACAATAACTCTAGAAGCCCTTCCTGTTACTCTTTCTGTAAAAACAAACAAACAAAAAAAAAGAAATAGGCTATTCTATGTATTGATGACTTGAAAGAAAATTAAACTCCATACCAAGAGAGACAGAAGATAACATAAATGTTAGGGAGAGTTAATAGGGTAGAAGAAATTACTGAGAGAGGGAGTGACCACAATTATTCCGTGCTCCTGTTCATATAAACAAATGCAATTTAATAGAGCCACAAATCCATAGTCATAAACTAAAACTTAAAACTCAACCCGTGCCTAAAGATGGGGACAGATTGGAGGAAGACTGTGGATATGAAAAGTTTTCAACTGCAGCAGATAAATGTTTCAATGTTTGTGTCTGCATCCAATAAAGTCACTCCAGGAATACTATGTCCACCTTTTAAAAGGATCAGAGATGAGCAAATGGTGTGATCAAAGGGAGGAGAAATATGATTTGGAAAAATAGCTCAGGGACTGCCATCTATTTACTGGGCTAACAAGAAGAGGAAGGATTGATGTGCTATGAAACCTCCGACTGCCTACATGAGGAATGGACACTTGATGTGTTTGGGTCTGTTGGAGAAAAGCATATATGTCAATGCCTGGAAGCTATAAGTGACCAAGGCAACTTTAAAACTTAAAAGCAAAATTAGACCACTGTATGTAATTGGCAGCATTAAAAGAATATGTGAAATGCTGCAGTAGATTCTTGATTGCTGATAAACTGAAGTAGTAAATTTTTAGAAGTTACACAGTAGTTCAAGTAAGATCTGATATAGAGTAGTGCTCTGACCTACATAACACAGGGAATAATAATTAAAGATTACAGTTTTAGCTACTTGGAGCTTGTATTACCCAATCTATGAAATTTTGCCCAATAACAAACACTTTAAAAAGCCAACCAAAAGGAGATTTCTCTAAATAGTGATTTGGATCACGAACTGGACTGTTATCTACACATGTAAGGCAAAATCCAATAAATAACATCTATCTCGTGACACCTGAGAGCTTTCAGCTCCTGTCTGTACTCCCAAATATTGCATATGAGTATATAAGGTAGACTAGATCTCCATCCATCAGGGGTGGGAACTGGAGGCCAAAACTAGTCTCACGGGCATCCCTGTGAATATTCTTATGCTCATAGGCATTTAGTGAATATTCTTAGGCACCTAAATGCCTCTTAAAAGGTTAAACTTGAGGTCTTCCTCCCAGACGTAGGGCTTTGGAGCAGAGGAAGCAGAGCAGTAGAGTCTGTTGGCAGACATTCCCCCCATTTTTGCATGTGCCACCTGGTATGTAGTTGAGGCATTCATCATTAAGTCCTTTCCATCTTCTGTGGAAAGCTAATGTATGGGATACATTCAGATCACTCAGGTTTGCTAAATACAATTCACACTTTTAATAAAGAAGAAATATTATACTGGATTGAGAATTTCCACATTTCGAAGAATGTTTCAGAGGCATATTAATACTTGGTTAATTATTTCAGCTGAAAAAAGTATTCCAAGGAATTTCCAGATTTATATGGTTTGTCTTTGTGTCTTTTGAAGATGGTTTTGTGCAATGTAGGAGGTACTTCTGATTTCAATTGCTTGCAGTACAGCACCTCTTATACCACATCTGTCAGTAGACATTATTTTATGCATATATATCTATTCACACTTATATTTAGACTCATAAAAGTCTGAGTGTATGTACATACAATGTTTCCATGTTATGTATTTTTATATATATTTGTAGAAACACAAACATACACACGCATATGTAGTACACAAAAACAGATTATGGCTTTCTGACAGTTCTTAAATCAGTGCAAATATATTCCTTTTTTTTCCCCCCACACTGATTAGCAATTTAAAAAATATTTTCTGCCAGAAATTCCCAGAAAAATAAATGGGCATCAAGTTATAGCCCAAACATAAAAGGGAATGTTGATATTCTAAAGGTACCCTGATTCTGTGACATACCTGATCACAGTCGCGATGACCATAGTAAGCTCGTCTCTCTTACTGTAGTGCTAAAGCAATAGTGTGCATGGGACAAAGATTGCCTCTTTTAAAAGATGAACAAGTATTCAGTAAATAAGGTTCCTAAATAAAACAAGAACATAATGCAAGAGACCTTCCTACTTTAATTGAAGAATACTCCATGTAATTGCAGGAAGGAGTGTATTATGTCTTCAAAAAATGGGTTGTTTCAAATAAGTTGATGGACCAGAATGGAAGGAGCTAATACAAACCAACTTCAGTCTTGATTTTATTTACTCTAGTCACCTGTACATCTAAGATTTGAGGCACAAAGTACTTTGAAGCAGGAAAGAAACCCATTCCAAAATACAGTTATTAACTGGAGCTTGAAAATTAATTTTGAAAAGATCACATGGGTAAACAGGAACAAAGCTGGCAGCTTTCCTGTCCTGGCATGAGACCTACATTTCAGAAAGGTTTAGCACAGAAATTTCATAGGGTGGTACATTGATTCATTCAGTCGCCTGACACAGAATATTCTTGCAGTGGCCAAAGGCATTACACTGAGTTATGAGCCCACCTGTGGGAAGTTATCCGTGACTTCAGTGAGTTTACTCAGCTTCAAAGTCTGACCAGGAATTGACTACATCTGTTGCCCCAAGATGCACCTTGTCTTCTAGAAGGGGTTGCTTACCAAGTCTGAAGCTACACATAATGTGATTTTTAGGTTTTCTGGTAACAGGAAGACAAAGATAAGCCAGGATCAGAGAAAATAACTATCATAATGGACAGTCCATGTGACTATTTTTTGTTGGTCTTGAGTTACACAAGTGGCTAATATCTGAAAATTCATCCTTGCACAAAGAATATAACATTGATAAGCCATTTCACTTTTACTTCCCTATGTATGATATACATAGAATATCCAGGTGTTTCCTACACACATAATAGGGGGAAAAAAAGACAAAGGATGATACAGGAATGAGAGTAGAAGAGTAAAACAGAAGAATGACAGAAAAATGCTTTATTCACTACTTTGTGATTTAGTGAAAACAAAACCATGTCGCTTCTGTTCTAATCAGAACCACAACTTCTCAATGAGTACATATGCTCATATATGATCATGTGTATGTTCTGAAAATGCTGGCAAAAACTGGCATTATCATTCAATGAAAGCAACAAGTAGATGCAGCAGATCTGCTTCATCTAGCATCAGTCCATCCAGAATAAAAACTTTTTGCTTAGAAACAAATCAGCTAACTTAATGAAGTTTAATGGAGTATTTTTTAGCCTCTACTAGAGATGATGTGCAGGCTAGACACATACTAGAAATCTAAGTTTGTCTGTTTGCCACTGTATCAAACTGCAGTGGTTTTAGCCAACTGCTGCCAAGGGCATGTCAAAGCCCTAACAATCCTGAAGGGGACAAAACAATGCTCTTAGAAGATGACCAATATCACTTAATGCCCACAACCACTGTGAAGTAGTGTTAAAAATAAAGAAGTAATTAGCATTTACTGAAAGAGGAGAAATTGAGGTTAAACATCAGGAAGAAATTTTTTACTGTGAGGGTGGTGAGACAGTGGAATAGGTTGTCCAGGGAGGTTGTGGATACCCAAACCCTGGCAGTATTCAAGGCCAGGTAGGATAAGACCTTCAGAAACCTGTTCCAGGGGAAGGAGTCTCTGCCCACGGCACAAGGGTTTAGGACCAGATGATCTTCAAGGTGTGTTCCAACCCTTTAACATTCTCTGATTCTATGATCCTATGATTTGGACTTTTTTCCTGAAAGGATTCAAGCAGATGCATTAGACTTTCGTGGGATCTGTGCTGTATCTTGTGCCCGTCATGCGCACATAGGGAGATGATTAGGTTGTTCTGTAAAGGCATCCTGAGGAAACTGACAATGATGTGAACAAGTGTGGAAGGTTCCACACCAGCATTAGACCCACCAGTTATCTGCTGTGTCCAAAGATACTGACAGGGAATCAGCTGAGACTCTTTCATGGTGGGTTTTGTTCCTCCTCAGAGGAACACAAGTATGCTTGTTTAAGGAGAACAAATGACCAAAGCTGAGAACTTTTACTTCCAGCAGTTTTCACTTTGCTGTATATAGAATAAGAGAGCTCCACCTTCATAATGCTGACAACAGCTATTTAATCTAATTGTTGGAAACATAAAGCAATTTCCTGCCTGTGTACATTAACTGACATTCAAATTACATTACCATGCATTCATCACTCATACTATGAGGAAAACAAGTAGAAAAATAAAATTTGAATTTGTCTGTTGACATCAAAAATGCTGACCCCAAAATCCGAGGGGGACTCTGAAGGTTTTACAGAGTATAAACTTGACCATTACTACACTTACACAGCTGATTCTGGTTGTGTGAAACATTAGGGCTGGAATGAAGTCTGCCAAAAAGTAAAAAGTTTGGAATGTCTAACACAATTCTTGAATTTGTATCTAGTTTCTTAAGTAGCTCAAGCTGAAAGCAAAGAGATGCTTTCTGGAACATGGTTTTAACATTTTCAAAGTGAGATGTTTCAATTTTTCACCCTAGAACAATATTTTATTCAAAACCTACCTAGCAACTGTATCTAAATAACATTGAAGTATCCAGAATTGATCTAAACATTTTATTTCCAATCAAGAAAAACTGTTTGTTCAATTCATGATCCTTTTTCTTACAATATATGTTATTATTATTCCTCCAGTCTGTTGGTTGCTAGCATGCCACTTGACAGTCACTGAAGTATGCAGCTGGGGAAATTGCCTTGACAAAATGCAGGAAGAAAACCTGGATAGTTTTTGTAATGGTAGCACAAGGGGTGGGGAGGGCAGAGGCAGGAGGAGAGAACTGCAGGAGGTTAAATACCAGATGCCTGATGTTACAATTTTACACAGGGGTGATCCAATGCCTCTCAATAAAAAGAGGGATGAGGCTTTCAAATTCAGACCTTCTTTTGCAAATCTGGTCTAAGAAACACAAATATCTGCCAGACATGACTTTACTAGTCTCATTTATTCTGTGAGAACCTTTATAATCACAAAGGAAAAAAATAACCCAACTTTTCCCTTTTAGCTGCCATATATTGTTAGTGTTATGTCACCATAAACTGAACTATTCAAATAGTATTGTATGTGAATTAGCTACAGTGAAACAAAACAAAACAAAAAAATCTAAATGAACCTTGAACTCTTCAGATTGCATATTTAGGGTTAAACTAACGTTTCAGGTCAACTGTCTATTCTTGCCTTGATCTTTATTTAATGCGGGCTGGTTTCTTAAGCCCAAGTTCTTGTCTCTCACATGATGTCTACCAAGACACTAAAGCACATTTTAAGACAATAGAAGTGCAAAATACCTCCTGTTCAACAAGATCAAGGACTTCCAAAAAACATTATGTTACATGTCCTGTACCTTACCTTCAAGGGAAATATAGGACATGTTTTTTAGACTAAGATGTTAATGCATTGTTGTTCAAAGGCTCACCTACTCTGACATTTATGGCTATTTCATAATTGTGTTAATTTATATTATTTGTAGAAAGAGCATGTTTGAAAGAGTGATTGGTTTATATTAACAAACATCACTGCTTTGCTATCTGGCCACATTTGTAGAAATGTGATTACACTTTTGCTCTGAATATTAGTTGTATTACATAGTCTTTTTTTTTTCTTTTTTTTTTTTTTTTTTCCTCTTATAAAACATTATTTATTCAAAATTTAAGTTCAACTTTTCTGCTTTTATGCGTTAGCAACTGACAAAACTGGTGAGATGAGGCCAGAAGCTGGGCATTTTTTACTGCTCAATTTCTCTGAACCTTTCAGGTTTTGTCAATCTTCTTTCTTTTGGGCTTCCAGGGTTAGAGACTACAGCTAATTTCAAGAATTTCCTTTTCAGATGTGACTGCTCCCTTCCTATGACTGAGCTAAAACCCCAGACTTGTTTCACTTATAAACACTTACTGTGCTTATCATGGTTGCCCTCAAAGGATTTAATCTGCTCACCCCCATGAATATCATAATCTTATAAAAGATTATCTACACTCGCACTTGAATCACACCGTATAAGAAAAATAGAAATATTAGAACTGTGTATGAAGCAAACTAAATCTCTTTCATGCTGGAAGGTCAGTCAGCAGCCAAATCTACTTTCAAAGCAAGTAACAGAAAAATGCCAGTGGCTTCTTCAAGTGCTCTTTCTTGGAAACTCTGAACTTATTCCCACATGAGGTACACAATGTGACGCTGAACCCAGAAGTTATATGGCACTAATAAAAATTGTTCTTCAGTCTGGAAAAGACCTCTGCCTTCACCAAAGATCAGACATGGGCAGGAAAAAATGTTGAGGTAAAATTGCACATGAATAATAGAGCTTCCTCTCATCTTTCAATGAAGACTAGTTAGCCCAGTGATAAGACTATAGGAGAATTTCCATCACACCCACTTTATATTCACAACCATCCTGTAAGATGGGATCTTGCTGTGCCAAAAACATTGCAAAGCTTGGGAAACAAATGCTGTCACAGGCGGGAGGGAAGGTTGAAATCCACTGCTCATGGACCTTTTCTGCCTATTTGTAGGTGTGCAAAACTGCAGGTTTTCAAAAAACCTTCAGTTTTGCAAACTGCCAGCAGTCTCCTTCCCTCATTGATGGGTCTCCCCACTGATGTAGGTGGTGGGTAAGGACAGCTGTGAAGGAGGTGAGCTCCTTCGTGATGATGAGTGACACCCTCCGGTGTGAAGTGGTGTTGGATTGTGTCACTGGAGCAGACAGTGCCCACAGCTCTTCAGGTGACCAAGTAGGGATGGCAGGTCTGGGGTAGAAAAGGATTTGGGAAGGGACAGGACTTCACAGGAGAAAAGAGCAGAGTCGTGAAGGGCTTTGGAGAGGACGAAATCTGCTGGGAAGGATGCACATCTTGTTTTAATATCCTGCATTAACAGCAAAGGGTGTATGTTGCCTCAATGATATTTTTATTTCTCCTTGTGTTAAACTGAAAATTTGCCCTTCTGATGGTACAATCCACATTTGAAGTACTTATTGCTGTCTCAGGTAATTCTAAAAACAAAGACTCAAAAAGAAATTTTCATTTATTTGCTCCCTAACTAACCTAGGATAATCTATACTTTATGCACAAAATTAGGAGATCTGCAAGAGTTGGAGAAGTTCATCAGGAAAATGGAAGTGAAAAACCTTAAGAATGAAGCTGCTGGATACTTTATTTCTGATGATGGGCTAAACCCATTATATAGAGAGTATATTTAAAGTAAAAAACACATACCCCCTCCCCCCCAACAAAAACAAACAAGGACACCAAAAAAAATCTGAACAAAATCATGTTGCAGGTAGATATTGAAGATATACATATATATATTTGTTTCAATGGTATAAAAGTCTTACTGTGCAAAAAAAATAGAGGTGTCCTGCTGCTTCAGATAACTTCATTACTTGCTGCATAGAAGAAGATGCATCTCTAAAGAAAAAAGCACATTTCCAGGTGAAACATTGACAGAACAGAAATTTACTCACATCCCTCATTCCAGGAAAGTCCGATGAAATATCCTGGTTGTCCCTGAGGGAACTGGCTGTTACAAATCTGAGGTGTAGCCATCCGATTGAGTATTTGAAAGTGTTTCATTGATAATCCATAGCATCTCTTTCTCTGTGTATAGCTGGTATGTAACAGCTGTTAATGGTGCATTATAGCACATGTTACACTTAATTATGATATGTCACTGTTTTAGGCAACATTTCATTGTCAGAGATACGTTATTAAAGGTCTGAGCTGCTTATGTCACTTCCTGACTTTATTCAAAGAATAAATTTTTCCTAAATTTATCAAAATATATAATGTATAATATATAACATATAAGAATCAGCACTTCTCCTCATTTATTTTTCTGTGTATACAGATGAAGATCTCTCTTTCAAACTGAAATCTGAATTATGCAGCTACTCCAAGACATTGAATTAGCAGAAACTGATGACCTTTTGTTTTCATAAATGATGGTGTTATCAAAACAGGAAGAATTTGACTGAAAGGACACTGTTGTTTTTATATTCTTCAGCCTCTCAGTTGTCATTGAACTGATAAAATGTTTCATGATCCAGGTCTCTGGGTGAGTATGAAAATATACTGGCAATATTTCTTTAAAGAATACTATAAGTGCCTTAAGTATAACAATTTTATTTTTTTTCTAGAAAGAGGCCAGGTATGAGAAAAATTTCTATGAATATGAATTCTGTCCCTCTTTCTCTTCTTTCAGAGTTGATCGATAAAGTGCCGGGTTAAAAAATAAGATATAATTGGCTTTTGTTTATATGAGCCAGGGTATTCTAAGACAATGAGGCCTTCTTAGAACTGGGGAAAAAAATATGCCATAGATGATGTCTACTCTTTAATTACTACAAATACTAATAAATCGGATGGGGGTGGTGAAGCTCAGATTCATTCAGGTGGAACAGCAGAGCAGATTACCCAATACACAGCACACAGAGGCATTGCCTGATTCATTCAAAATCTGAACTACAATTATTTCAGGTTTTTTTTCAGCAAAATTTTGGGAACAATCACACAGAAGAGCTTGTCATTCACTGGTAAGAAAATATGTCAATGCCACTTTTGGAAACAATCTGTGATATCTACTTATCATAAATGACAGACTGTAAGTACATTCTCTTCTCATTTATTTGAACATTTAAAAAAAATAACCCTATTACCTGCTAGTCTAAGCTCAATGCCTGCAAAATATGAAGATTACTTAAAGAACCATACAGTCATCAGACACAGTCAACAAATTCGTGGAGTCACAAATGGAAAGTCCTTTTTAAGCAATTTGACATCTTTTAATGTAAGGTTATATGTTTAGTGGATGAACAGAAGATGGTGGATATAGGTTTTTTTTATGTTAATAAGGCTTTTGATGCTGTTCTTCACAACATCCTGGTGGATAAGCTGTTCAGCTGAACATGTACACAGTGTGCTGAGTGAAGGACTTGTTGAAGAGCAGAGTTTAAAAGTCTGTTGTGCGTGGGGCTACACCTGGCTTCTGACCAGTCACCAGTGGTGTTCCTCAAGGTTCAGTTATAGGGCAGTTTCCATTCAACATGTCTATCAATGGTCAGAATGCAGGAGTTTAATGCACCAGTGGCAAATTTGCTGATGATACCAAATTTGGAGGTACTATTGACTCTCAAGGCACAAGAGCTTTGCAGAGGGATCTGGAATAGACTGGAGCACTGGGTAACTATCAGTGGCATGAAATTTTAGTGAAATACAGATTCTGCCCCTGGGATGCAGTACAACTGGGCACAAGCATCGGCTGGGAGAGGAGTGTGTGTAGAGCAGCCCTGCAGAAAGGGATCTGGGGGTGCTGGTCTGCAGCAGCTCAGGGTGAATCAGCAGTGTGTGCCCGGGCAGCCAGGAGGGCAAACCCCATCCCGGGCTGCATCAGACACAGCATCACCAGCTGTGACTGGGATCATCCTGCTGGATTCAGCCCTGCTGCGGCCTCACCCTGAGTCCTGTGTGCAGTGCTGGGCCCCACAGCCTGAGGAGGGTGGGAAGGGCCCTGAGTGGTCCAGAGGAGGACAACAGAGCTGGTGGAAGGGCTGGAAGGCACATCCTGTGAGGAGCGGCTGAGGGCTCTGGGTTTGTCTGGTCTGGAGAGAAGGAGGCTCAGGGGTGACCTCATTGCTCGGTACAGCCCCCTGAGGAGGGGACCTGGAGAGGGAGGCGCTGATCTCTCTTGCCTGGGATCCAGTGACCAGAACATATGGGAATGGTTTAAACTATGCAAGCAGACAGGATGTTAGGGAACATTTCATTACCCATGCAGTGGCTAAACCCTGGAACAGATTTCTTTAAGGGGTAGTCAATGCCTCAAGGCTGTGAGTATTTCACAGGCACTTGGACAGTGTATGTAATAATGTGCTTTAACTTTTGTTTGGCTCTTAATTGGTCAGGGAGTTGGACTAGATCACTGTTGTAGGTCTCTTGTAACTGAAATTCTTCTGTTCTATTCTTCACAAAAAATCTGACATTCTAAGAAATACTTGCCTAACACACTAATTCTTATCCTCATTTGATCCCATACTTTGACAACTCCTGAATTTCAGCCCAAAATACTTAGGCTGACTTGAAAAATTACTCTATTTCAACTGTACCATATGCTTTAGTGAAATCAATTTTCCCTGGCTTGCTGGTATTTCATTCAGAGCCAGTCAAAAGAATGGAGTGTCTTTTCTGTTTCTGGCATGAACAGGAAAATTCCAGTGAAAATTGAACTAGAAAACAAGTATCTATAAATATATTCTCAATCAAATAGTTCTCATTTTGTCTATGTTGTTATTTTTAAAATATATGTTAATTTATATTATAAAAACAATTGTAACTTCATGAAGTTTCTAATCAACAAAGTATATAAAACAAATATTTAATCACCAAAACCTGCTGTAGATTGAGGGGCAGATTAAAAAACCTGAAGATTTAGAAAAAAAAAAAAAGTATTTTAGCAACAATTATTTATTCTGGCGCAGATCAAAGTTTTTCTAAAGTAATCATTACTATTCAACACATACATAATTGCAATATATGGAATGATCTAAAATACGTTAAGAGCTTCCACTTTCTAAAATGAGTAATCTGTCAACAGTGATTGAGAGATTCAGCAGTTTTTATAAGTTTCAGTTGTCTCAAACTGTTTTATGCATCCACACTGGAAGAAGAAAAGGATTATTTACCTTATTATTTCACTCCTCCATTCTCAGACACCTATTTAAATTGTGCTGTGGTCACTAGGCAATGTGCATGATAATAATAAAATTGTTTCATAAAATGAGTCCACTGGACTCTTAAGTGCACTGTGGAGGTGTAAGTTATTGCTTACCTCTCTGTCTTCTCCCAAAGCACTGCATTGAGACCACCACTGAATTGCTGTCTCATCCAAAATCCATCATCCAGATCGTAATGATGGACTTTTTTCACACACCGAGAAATGTGTGATTCCTTTCATATATATATATATGCCTACATTCGTTTTGCCAAAAAGAGAATGTTTGTCTTGACAATGGACAAATCTTCCTGAGGAACTGAGTTGTTCCCATAGGCCATTTGCTCTCATACTCACTCTTTATTTTCTAAACCACAAAAATTTCCCTCCCTACTTTCAAGGCATGTTTTTCTCCTTCCACATCTCCTCCTGAAGCTGCCTAGAAATGAGGCCACTACTGAAAAAATAGCTAGGAAAATTTTGGAAAAAGCTGTAAGAACATCAGTATTGAACAGTTTTAAGTAAAATGTTTATTTAAGGTGTTACTAGAACAAATTACTGTGGGCAGAGCAACTATAGGGGTTGATTTTTAAAGATAGATTACATCTTGCCTTTAAGATTCTGATCTGATTATATATTTAAGCTCCATGCCAAGATAATTGCAACCTTTGTTTTCTGCTGTGGCCTTAGGGATTTTTTTCACAGCCTTCCCTGTAACCACTGCTAGATGTCCACAAGCTGTGGAAGGCTATGGACCTGAGGACAGAAAAATGGTTATGAGGGATCCTTGCAGTGAAGAATCTCAAAGTGTAAAACTAAGATCTGTTTCTCCTCCAAAAGATATGAGCAGGGAGAGAGGAAATGACCTTTCCTGTGGCTACAAAATATTCATGAGGTGACAACCAGTAACTATGACAGCATTTTGCCTCATATTTTCTCATAGTGCATCCAGATAAGGTTTGGAAAATTGAGCGGAGGCAATTTAAGATGCTGTGCCCCAATGTGCTGACAGTTACCAAACTACAGCTAAGCAAGCAAAGATGGTAGTAACTTCAGGTTTCTCAGCACTGAAGTTCACAGCCTGTTGTATTAATTTCAGGTGTCCTGTGTTTTGTTTTCCATATGTGACTCCAGATGGTAGCATTGAGAGGCCAACCCATGTGCTTTCAGGAAGGTTAATGCAATCAAGTGAAAAGCAGATAGGAAACACAGAGCCCATCTTAATCTACTCCTACTGGAAAACTGATTTGCCTCTCGGAAATACTAAAGATTTTTGGACACCTTTTCTTCCCCTTTTTGCATTATTATCATGTGTCTTATTATACAAAGAACACTTTCTTTTATTTTTGAACTTTAACTTTGAGCTGCATTCTTGGCCAGCAGGGCGGCCAGTTGTAATTGCTTCCGGTGTAATTAAGTTTTGTATTGGATAATATTTCCTTTTATCAGTTTTGAGTTTGCAACTTTTTGATTTCTTTGAATGCTTCATTGTCACACATGTTCTGAGGCAGGAAGGATAGCGGTTTCTGCTCTGCTTTCTCTTTCACAACTAGTTATTTTGTATGCTCTTATCATATCTCCTCTTATTCACAGCCTTTGACAAATAAACAATCCCAGCCTTTTAAATCTGTTTCCCTAACCAGATTTCTCATGTGCTTAAATATTTTCAGTGCCCTGCTCTAACCCCTGTCTAATTCTGCAATATCCTTTGTGGGAGGGGATGCTGGATGAAGTAGTTGAATACTAAATAAGTCTCTGCCATCTACGTGTATTCCCTATCGTAACACAAAGAGCAGAAGATGTTGTGTTACAGAAATTTCATAAGAAGCCTAATGTCTCATAATAGCCTAGGCAGGAATAATATATGGCTTATGGTCTATTTATTAAAGAAATCTCCAATATGACTTTATTTTGTGCAGCATCTGTATCTGGAAATGCTTTATGGAATAAATATCAGAACAAAAGGTTTCTGTGGTAAATAATGGCAGTGAGATATAGCAGCTAAGGATAGATCTAAGAGTATTTAGGCTCACAAATATATGTAGTCTGAGAAAACTTTTATTGCCTGTTACAATTTGATATGTAACAGTTGGCTTTCACTAGTATGAATTTGTTTTGCAAATTATTATAAATTGTAACAATTTTAGTAGCTTTAGTGCAAATTGTAATTGCTTTTGTGGACAATATAACTGAAATTGTGCATTAAGCAAGGCTGTCACAAGATACAAGTGTGCTTGCAAAAGATGTATCAAAAGATATGACTGTACTTGCACAGTGTATCACCAAGACAGCAAAGGAAGAGAGCAAGATACCATGAAAGAAAAACGCCAAGCCTAAAGTGGCATCAGAAGACCACCCCGGACTGCCTCCCTGAAGGCCCCTCAGAGACTGTAGCTGTGGACTTATACAATGCTTTGGCAACCTGCGGTGGAATTGTGGTGAACAGGCTCGGAGAAATGTGCAAGGTCATTTGGGGAATAATGCAACTGCAACAGTACAAAAGACTGCTTGCTACAGAATTGGGTAGGCCTCTGGCTGTTGCCATGCACCCAGCGCTCTCACCTTTTACTTCACTGATCTGTCCCTTATTATCCCTAATTAAACTCTTAAAATTTTGAGGAGTGGGCTTCATTTCTCACATTGCCACAGTTGGCTAAATGAGTCAAAATATTTCAGATATCACATCAGGGATGTGTGCTTGAAGCAAATTTCCTATTTGCCCTTGTTTAGTGCAGTATGGTTCTCATGGCAGGGCACTGTCATCAAGCAGATGAGCAAAAAGACAAAGCAGTCTGTAAAAGGTATCCAGCCTAGAGGTTCAGCCCAAGCAATACAAAATAAAGCTCCTGCAATGTACATAATGCAGGCTTCAGGGTCCCTGCATCCCATGCAGTGCTCTGCAGATACAGACCTGTTTTTTTCTACACCACCAGCTGGCCAATGCATTTAAGCAATTGAGCCAAAGGCCTAAAAAAAACCTTACACTTATGATCAAACTTTATTGCATAAGACGCCCAGCACTGTCTCTACTAGCAGGTGAAGAAATGTGTTGTTGTTGAGACAGTCCCTATCAGACTTTTCAGTGATTAGTGCCTGTATGCTGAAGGAGAAGAGATACGTGGAATGTGTTTTAATCTTAGTTTTCTTAGCAAAAAACCTGAATTTTTGATGGGAAGGCCTCATAGCATACAAGCAGAACAGTGGTAATGGCTTTGTATGCACAAGGAGGGATAGGGATTTTTGGATATGGACAGCACTGAACCTCCAAACACTGCCAGCACAGAGAGCAGAGCCATATTTTGACTTGTGTATCCCCAAGAAGCTGTCCTTGTATTCAGCTCCAAAAGCTGTTTCAGACACTCCCCCACCCACACACCCACGAACACACACACACCTGTCTGGGCCCATATGACAACTGTGGTTTATCCCCACAGCCTTCCTGTAGCAGGATGTATTGATAGGAGGCAGTGACAAAAAATGGAGGGGGGAAAACAGCAAAGTGGGATCAAGCCTTTCATGAACTTTTGCAAGTTCTTGTTACTTCATCAGACTGAGAAGCTGAAAGGAAATCCCAGAGGAAATTAAGATTAGAGTAGGGGAGAGGAGACAAAGAACAAAGGTCAAGGGAAAATACCTGGGAATAATAGTAATGGAGACAATGTAGGAAAGGGATCAGCACAGTTGCCTACAAATCCCATTGATTAGCAGCACAGAAAAACTCCTTAGTGCTGTATCTTTTTCTCCAGACACAGAGGGCAATGGAAATACAATCATCTGTTTGCAAAGCAAAAGCATCAGAGGATAAAGATAGGGCACATATGGGAACATCTGCTCTTCCTGAAAGATAAGCATGTAATAGAATGGGGCCTAAGACAGAATCACAGGCATCAGTTTATCAGAGGTGCAGTAGAGAGGAACTAGAATTAAAGACAGCAAAATGAAGGGAAAGAGAATACAGTTAAAAATAACTATGAAATGGAAGGTGCTGCTTGTTTGAATAATCCAGAGGAAATGTTTCTGCTTTTTCCTTTCTTGTGTCAAATATTACAGCCAAGTAGTTTTAAAAACGTCAGTAATTCTCACTACCAGTGGTGAAAACTGGGAGCTATACTAAGTGTTTACAAAGTGAGCAAATCTAGCTAGATGAGATGAAAGAAAATCTCATGCATAAATATAAATGTATTTAGGAAAAAAACATAAAGTAGAAATGACTGTTAGATTGTGTCTTGATTATATTGTGTATTGATATTTCTAGTTCCAACCTGTCAGACTCTCATGCCTCTATGCAAAAAAGGAGGGTCCCTGGTCAGTTCTTTTCTGCAAGTCTTCTATAACTGCATCCTTTGGAGGGTGTACTCTAAGCCATTCTCTGTGGACAATGGGTGTTGAATAGAGTAGAGGAAAAGCTGGAAAACTACGTGAGACCGTAAAAATAGGCAAGTAACTGCATATCAAAGTATAAACCTAGGTAACACAAGGGCAATATTTAAACCAAGGTGGTAGGAAAGAAAGTATTTGTTTGTGTCATAGCAAACAGAGGCATATTCCAAAAAGAAGGAGGCTGTTTGAGAAGATTATTAATATGGTCTGATTTTCATTATGTATGTAGCAAGCTCTGGAGGCACTCTCCCTCTGAGTGTCCTTTCCTGCATGTCTATGTACAGAAGTCCCCATGCAAAACAGACACTGGTTTATTATTGAAAAGTTACTTCGGTCATTTTAATGAAAAGGCATAGGTTTACATGAAGCAGTATTACTGGTTGAAGAGCTATTTTGGCTTCAATTTGGGCTATTTTTTGTTTTGCACCAGTAAGCATTGCGCAACATCATTCACTTTCTAAATCTGATAGTACTGCTCAGACATCTTCCAGTTTAGGTCTGAGAGATGCATGCAAAAATAAGCACAAATCAACATGCATACACACACAGACAGACACACATACTCTACACATGGTGGTTTGCAGGACTAGACCCAAGAAGTGGAGTAGAAGTGCTGATGCAAGGAGCTACTGAAGGATGCTATTTGCCATGTACAAGCTGCTAGGTCTCACAAAATCCCAGAATGATGTCAACTTTCATTAAGTGACAACTCTTGGTAAGTTCCTTATTTGCATATATGTAAGTAGGGCACATGCTTTTAATGGTTCACTTGCACAGCTGAGATATAAATGATATTGACAAAGGGCTTTCAAAATATTTTTTTCTTATTCTTATACTATTACTGTTTTGAGATGATTGTACAGCAAATGACAGCTCTGGCTTCAAAATGAACTAAGTTTGGTTGTACCAAAATGACACTCACATCATTATTTAACTGACTATAATATTTTTGCAATTTAAAATTTCCCTTTTGATCAGGAAAATGGTCTCAAAATTGCTCCCCTGATGGTAATGTAACCATGAGAAGTCTATACTGATGACATTAGAACACAGTTATCAGCCTCTTGTTCATCCCCAAAAGTAATCAAACCTTTTGCAGTGATTTATCCTCAAACATTTTTTCTTGGTCAGAAATGCTAATCTCTGTACAGAATATAATGAGAGGACTTCTTATATATAATTGTCATTTTAAGACTTCACACAGCCAAGCGGGATGAAATTAAACTTACATAATTGCATCCTCTAGACTGGAGAGGACTCTGTCATGATCTTGCTTAAGAGTAATCAATTGCCTGGGTTCTACTTCAGGCAAGACATGGTTTGGCTGCTTGAATTGTCTTCTCCCTCAACAGAACTCATCACAGGCAGTTTGTGGGAATCAAGGTTATGTTTGGTTTTTTGGGTTTTTTTCCCCTAAAATTCATGTTTCTAAAAATAAAAAGATATTAAAATGAAAATATTTGCTCATGTGCACTCAGCTGGAACATAGTATCTGCCACATGGGGCTGACTTGGGGAGTCAGTCCAAGAAATGAGAAATATCAGCATTTCATAATGGAATTATAGAAATGTTTGGGTTGGAATGGACCTAAAAGATCAACCTGTAACAAGTCCTCTGTCATGGGCAGGGACACCTCTCACTAGACCGGGCTGCTCAGGGCCAAGTCCAGCCTGGCCTTGAACACTTCCAGGGATGGGGCATCTGCAGCTTCTCTAGTCAACCTGTTCCTATGCCTTACCACCCTGTCCTGGGGTGACTTTATGATACTGGTATCCCCAGTGGTCTGGTTTATGTTATATATTAAGTTCTACACCTTTAAGACTGGCTCTGAGAGCGAAGGGGAGGAAGAAGAAGCCGCAGTTTGTGTTGAAAGAGAACATCACTCCCACACACCCCGCTGCTGGACTGTGGTGTCTGCAGCACGGACAGACAGCAGGACAGAGCTTCTCTCTGGCTTTTAGTTAGTTTTAGCTAGCTGAGGCAGAGGAGTTCCCTGGACCATTTTTTTTTTTTCCCCTTTTTTTCCTCCTGGATCTGATCAAACCTGCTCTGGACTGAGCACCCAGCCAAACCCCGGGAGCTCACGCCTGTGGCCCACCAGGGCCTGGGCCTCGGCACTTTTCCAGCGCCGAAAGGACTGATGAGAACCTGAGTGAGCCAAGCTATACCACATGAAAAGGACTTTTCTTCCTGGATTTGCCATCCCATCGAACAGCGAGAGGTTTTGTTGTTTAATGGTACTCAATTTCTGTTAAATAAACAGCTTTTTCCACTTCTCTCCAAGGAATTTTTTTTTTCCTGGACCAGCTGTGGGGAGGGGTCATTTGAAATTTTTTCCTGGGGATACTCCCATTTGGAGTTTTCCTCCCGAATTTGCCCTAAACTAGGACACACCTTCACAGTAAGTAATTTATTTCTAACTTCTAATCTAAATCTCTCTCCTTTTAGCTTAAAACTTCCCCCTTGTCCTATCAATATTTTCCCATTCCCTCATTTTAAGGAGTTCCCTTTGAGTGCTGGCAGGCTGCTCTGAGGTCTGTCCAGAGCCTTCTCTTCTCCAGAATAAACACTCCCACCTCTCTCATCCTGTATTCACCAAAAATGTGGTGTTCCAGCCCTCTGATCATCCTTTTGGCCCTTCTTTGTACCACTCTAGTAGGCCTATGTATTTCTTGTGCTGTGGACTCCAGGCCTGGATATGTGGATCTCACAACAGTAAATTATTTATATTACTGATTTCCAGGATTCATTTTTACAGTTCACTTTTTTAGATTTAATTTTGAAGAGACAGAGAATGATGTAAAGAGTTCCACATTTAAGTTGTCAATGTCATGTCCCCATGACTTTCATAAAAATTCAGAAACAACATCTGAAATTGCTCAGAAACAGACTATCATTATTCTCACATAGTTGGTAATTTTCCTGCACAGTTATTAAATTATATTTATATTAATGTGGTTGAACCAAAGGTATTGCAATTGAACTTCCTAACACATTAAGACTTTGCTTTAGTGTTCTCAAAAAGCAAAGCTTTCTGCTAAGCCATGTGACAGTGTTAAAGATAGATATAATTCTACCCAGAATAGTAAAAGCTTTAAAAAGTATTGAAACACTTATCTCTATTTCTTCCAGCTACCAGGTGAGCAGCTTGTACAATAATTTAAAGAAAAAAGAGCTAATTTTCTCTCTGTCTCTACCCCTTGCTCCACAATTTTCATTGCAAAGTGGTAAACAGTGTTAGAAAAGGCTGAAAAACTTGAAACTGAAGGCTTCAAATTTAAATCATATTATCTCCCATGTATTCTGAGCATTGGTCAGGGTCTTGGTTTGATTACAGAGGTTTCTAGGAGTCTTCTTCAACGTTTGGAACCTTTCCAATATATATACATGGATGCATTTCAGTCTGTGGTATGCCCTTAAAATGTGATTAGCTTTTCTTCATAAATGGCTTTATGAAATGTTTACATGTGGAGCACAAAATCCCCTATGTATGTTTTATGAAGGTTTCAGCATTAGTGTAGTATAGTGAAGGAAAAGTTTCTAATGTATTAACTTGAGATGAAAGGGAGTAGGGAAAACTCACCCAAATCCTTAGGAAGAGCAGACTTGTTACAGACAATGATAAAAAAAGGTAGAATTTTTGATTTTGTTTATGTTTACTTCTGTACCATCACATCCCTAATTCACCCTGGTAGGACATGCAACAAATAAACAATAAGGACCATACTTTCCAATGCATCTCCAAATATGAATTTCATATTTTCAAGAATAAGGATAAAAAATTATATTTATTTTAGGCCTCCTATTGTCCTGGTGTATCTGAACTAATAGCAGGCTTCAAGATGAGCTTTGAAAAATGTTCCCAGGTGTGCAGACACCTTATGGGGCTGCCTAGAAGGTGCAGCGTGACTTCCACAGTCAGTGGTACAGTGTCTGTAGCAGTGAGCATGGTCAGAAGGATGGGCAGCCAATGACATTACTTTCATGGATAACTGGGAGACTAAATTCCCACTGAGGCATTTTCTTGCCTGTTTGTTATCCTTACATATCCTGACAGTCTGAGCTAAAGCCAAATTGCTCTGGTTATCCCATTTCTTTTCTCCCTTTTGGCTCAGTAGGATATTTAATCCACTTTTAGACACTGCACAACAGACACAGAGAGGAGTCTGCATTGACGTCTGAGGCATCTCATCTAAGTTGCCTCAAAATGTTTTAATGAGCATAATCTATGTGCGTACCTAGAAGTTTAAAATAGATTCTCACTTCTTTGGAATCCAAGCCACATAGTGATTTTGTCTCATGACTGTCCAGTGGATGGGCTACAGCCCTGACAGAGCTGCCCAAGGAGCCAGGCCTCTAAGGAGGAGTTTGAGCACTCAGATGAGCTAAGAGCAAAATAAGAGAGTAAAGTAGTATTACGTGCATGCTCTTATTTCTGTGTAGATTTATGTCACACAAATCTAAAATTCAGTCTTACCTCTGACGTTTCAAAGTAATTATGAGTGCACACATATATGTGTACACCAGATTGAATCTGTCCTTCTTGGTGCATCAGCTCATCTGGATTTACATGAAACTCGGAAAGAAATAAATGAGGATTTGGCTAATGATTCATACAAGATGAATTGCAGTTCATTCACTGTCTTAGCTTGCAATGCAGGGTGTAACCAAAAGTATGAATTCCATTACCATCTGTTAAAACCAGCTGGGGCACTGTTCTTTATCTCTTCCACAACCCATCCTCCCTCCAGGGGGATATCTCCTGTTAATGGGCCAGTGAGTCCCACTGCATGGCTGATAAAATTACATCATCCCATTGTGACATGATGTAATCTCACAATCATCCCCCCTCCACCCAGGGGGAGGAGCCAAGCATTCCTACCTGGATATAATTGGAGACTTGGAACACCATAAGGGGCCTTTTTCCACTGGATTCCCAGAAAACTGGACCATTCTATATCACCACTGGACCTTCAGAGAAAAACTACACCCTCCTACTGGATCATTGCTTCAATAGAACCACATCTGTCACTGCAGGAGGTTTGCAGCCACTATTTAATCTGACTGCTACCAAAACCCTGACCAACAGGGTGCCAGGTTGTATTCTGACTCTGTCAGTGTTTTTTGTACTACTGCATTTTATTTTAATTTTCCTCTTAAGCTGTAGGTTTGGGGTTTTTTTATTTATGCATACTCGTAAAGAACTGCTATTCCTACTCCTGTATCTTTTCCTGACAGCCCCTCAATTTCAAAATTACAATAATTCAAAGTGAGGGGAGTTACATTTTTCATTTTGAGGGAGGCTCCTGCCTTCCTTAGCAGACACCTGTCTTTTCAAACCAAGACACACACATATATCCTAAATAGTAGGTTTTATGAGGTGAAGTGTCAAAGTGAGTAGCTGTAGTGCTGTCCTGCCTAATGCAGATGCTTGCCCAATGCTTAATAGGCAATAGGAAGAGACAGAGTGTCTGTTCACAAGCATCTGCATCTTTCCCCAGGACTGCTGCTCAGGGCTTCAGGTGGAATGGGCAGTAAGAGTTCCACCTGGCCTCGAAGATGCACTGAAGATGACAGACTGAACAGAAAATCATTTGCTCTCTCTTTTAAGGTAGAAGTGATAGATATAAAACTTCACCTGATTGTGTCTTTGTTTCAGGATTTTGGACAGCCTGCAGACACCTGTGCCCTACAGTGGTTTGTTCCAACAGGGCTAGTGTCACTGGCCATGCCCACTTTTCTGCCCAGAAGAGCACATTGAGCCTATAGGTTATATTATCATATAATGCATATTACGTACATTTTCTGATCTGAGAAAAGACCAAAGTAAAACCAGAACTCCTGAAGTTTTTGGGGTAAAACTGTCTGTACCTTTGCTGGTTTTGGTCCCTGATATGCTGCTGAGCTAAAGTTCTGAGCCACACTGAACATAAATCTGAATTCTGGCATAGCAGAATAGTGTGTGTGCTCCGTTATCCACATACTTAGACCCTGAAATAAGCAATTTTTACACAATTTTTATTTACAAACAGAAGCTTCACACTATCCTTCTTCCTTTCTGTCTTTCTCTGGTGCTTCTACACATAGATCCACATAGACATGGAAGAACTTCCATTATGCATTCATTCAAATTCTTTAATTAAGCTGCAATCTCATTTAGGGAGGTCACGCAAAAAAATTAGTGTTGGGAAATAACTACTCCAGGGCTAAGTTATGAAGAGTCTTTGAGAGCTAAGACAGTTGGAGTCTGCCCACAACAGTCCCAAGAGCACTCTTTGAAAGGCAGCATTAATTCTTATTGTTACCAAGCACTGACAGTGAAGGAAAAGAATGGAAATCAATGCTCTGACTTTGAGAATGTAGCACCAGTTGCAGATGCTGCCTCAGCTAGCATTTACCTTACCTGTGTAGGCAGGCTGTAGTGCATAGATGTCATGAGGGCTCACAGGAGCAAAATCTCCTTCTAAAGCACAAAACTTTAGAAAACAGAGGTGGAAAATACATCCCCTCTGGACAGCTGATGTATCAGGGAAAGGAAATCTGTAAAAATGGGTATCTTTTCATGAGTTCCAGGTGGTTTAGGCATGTGCTCGAGGGAGGGAATGGTCAGTTAATTCCTCACGTAAGTAAAGGTGGAATTACAATGGTTTTGGAGGGGAGCCCTGCTCCACACCACTGTGGAGAACAAGCTGATGAGCTGCTTCCTGAGTATCACACATTCCCTTTGCAGCCTTGACATACATTTGTCCTGTGATTCAAGAGTAGCTTTGCAGCACTCATAGACAAATACAGGAAAATCTACCAGCTACCCTGAAGCTTCATTTTGGGATCATTTATCAACAAGACATTTACCCTAGTGCCCTAATAACATGGTTTAATTTGTTTGGCATGCTCATATATATGGATGCTAGCTTTGGAGCAAGCTGCAGGCCCCATGGCCTCTCAGTCCTGCCTGAGAGCTAGCTTGAGAAATTCAAAGGAGGATTTCAAAACAATCCTCAAAGACAGAAAACAACTGCCAGGTGCTGTTTGTCTGTCCTCTTGTTTTCCTTGCAAGAGAAAGTCAGGAGGTGGTATACACCACTGACCAATAATAGTGATGTAACTAACCCATAAGAGTTTCCTTTCTGTACTTTCCACGTATCAGTCTATAAATAGACCTGAAACAATAAACTAGAGGAATTCTCCTGATCTGACTCCCTTGAGCGTCTGTGTCGTTCTTTTCACCGTTCCTAATTAGAACGACACATAGAAAATTTAAAACATCTGGAATACAAGTAAATGAGGATTCCTATAGAAGCTGCTGAGGACCTCTGTTTGGAGACAGATAATCAGCAGGAATCAGATGAGAAGGCTAGAGTGTACAAGACTTCATGGTGCAATTTAGAGATACAGTTTCAGCTGACAGAGATTTGCATTTGCTTGAAATTGTTTGCATTTAGCCCAAAGCATTGTACAGCTCAGCACAGTTTGTAGACCTTGATAGCTCCCCCTGCTCACACATGAGAGATTTCTTCCTGTGGTTTGGCATGCACCTTGTACATCCTTTCTGGGTTGAAGACCTCACCAAAAACTGAAGTACAGAGCCAGCATAGAACTCCAGTGGAACATTACATTTCTTTACTGACACTTCACATTTTCAGTGCAATGAGTCCAGTGAAAATCTCATGATTTTGCATGCATTAGAAACGTGGAAACTATTGACAAGTACAATGAAAGATAATCAACAGTGGTCAACAGACCACAATTTATGCTAGTGGAAACATACATATACCCTAAATTACTATAGGCATTTCCAACCTAGTGCTAGGAAGAACGATCTAAGTAGAAGTGGAGACATAATGAATGGGGTCCCAATACTCATCCTTCATTTGGAAATGGTAACAGCATATGTTCTTATATTTACAAGGCAGAAAATATAAATATCATTAATTTGCTTGTGGTTTTCTCTGAGAGACTAGGTATCTAAAGCTCTTGTCACAGAAATGAAAGCAGAAATGTCTGTAAAGTTTCACTAAGGAAATCGTTCACATCTTGTCTTCAGTCAGAAATTGCATCAAAAAAAACATCTTTTACATAACACTTTCTTGATCTCACTGAGCTAACCTGAGTAGAAAATTTGAAAAAATATCTCATTTTAATTAAGTTAGGCAGTTTTAACAAATATACATCGAAGACACACAGAGTGGTCTGGGTTGATAATTCTAGGAAGCAGAGGCTTCAAAAGCCCCAAGTGAATGCTAAGGTGTTATGTAAACTGAAGTCTGTCTTTTCATACCTTAATTCATTACAGATTTTATTCTGGAGGTGTTCTTACATGGCATGAGCCCTGGCTTCAACAGCTCATTTAAGAAGGAAATGGACCCTGAAAATGTACCAGTTTTTTTCCAGGGGGAAAGAATGGGGCAGGATGCACACTGCAAGAAAATTTAGCTTTACTATAAGAGCTCTGGGATTTGAGAGCTGTCTTTTCTCTTTTGGTGTTCTTACTACCCTAAAGAGGTAAGGGGAAACACAAAAAAGCTGTTTCATTCCTGTGCTATGGTCATTTTATGACACTAAGCTCCTGGCAATTCTCTGACATGAAGAGAAACAAACCAGAAATGTGGCAGGCTGTGGAAAGAGGAAGAATTGGAACATTTCTTGACCTCCACTCTTCACTACTTTTAGCAAGACTTGCCAAGCTCACGTGCCTAAAGGGAATACTAAAGTGACCTGGGCATGAAAAGAGCTTGCTGAGAGGAAGCAATAAAAATGACAGGTGGAGGATTGGACTAACCAAAGTGACATGGTACACATTTACCTACTATTGCCAAATAAAACAGAATTACATCTCAGAATAAAACTCAACTGTTTCTAAATAGAACACAGAACAGTATCTCTCAGAATCACGGGACAGGAGTTTACAGTCAATGCACACATCCTAGTCATTGTAGCTTTCCTTGGTAAATTTGTTTATTTATGCCTTTAATTTTAACTTTTTATACAGAAATAGCATAAAGAACTGTATCACAAAATACTCCTCCATTTATAAAAGTTGTAACAATTCTTTTACTCTTGTCTTTTAGTCCTTTATTTTCTAGGATCATTGTTTTTCAATCTAGCAATTCTAAGAGCACTCAGCAGAAGGCTTAATGTCTACTCACACTGTATTTCTCCAAATTCCTACACTGGTAATCCAAAAACATTATCTTTTACAGAAGAGTGAAAGTTTTCTATGACCTACACTGTATTTTCCCCATATTTCAGTCTGACCAATTTTAGCGAGGATACAAAAATAACTTTTTTCTTGCCTAACAGTAATTCAGATCATCAAAACAAGGAGGCTGGGATGTGAAAGGAATCCAAAAGAACTGTACATCCAGCTTCCAAGTGCTAAGAAGAAAAATGCATAGCTTCTCTCCCTTCCATGAGATCACAGCTTCATATTTGAAACTGTCTGTGTGTGTTAAAAAATAGACCTGAAGAAGCTCTCAAGAAGACATCTTGTACATGCACTTGACCCAAAGTAGGATCAGCACTCATTCTTATCTAATCTTAAAAACTCATGGCTGAACAACGACAATGAAACCTTTCCAAGGAGTTGATGCCACTCTGTCACTGTCCTCAGACAGAGAAAAACAGGAAGCTTTCCAGGATCGCTTAGTATTTATTAAGACTTATCATGGCCCTGCATTCACCCTATCTCTTTCAAAGATAGAAATCTCAAATTCCTTCAAGTTCTCACATTTCAATTTTTTTGAAAGCTCTGAACATTTTTGTTTTTCTCTTATTGCCTCATTTTAATTAGTCCACAGTTTCCTGGAGGTGTCATGTGCAAATGAGACATAGTACACTGATTAAAGCTGTGTGTAATAGAAGAATTATTTCATATGTTTTGTCTTAGGTCTACAAAAACTCTTTTTATGGTGTCTGCCTTGCTCACAATAGCACAGGATTTCTGACTCACATTTGGCTTCCCATCCACCCTAACCTCTATCCCATTTCTGCTATAGTACCTAGCTGTTCCATCTCTCTTCTGTATGTGTGAGGCTGCCTTGCATTCTTCTGTACTCCAGCCTCTCTTTTTATGGAACTAATTTCTTCAAATTATCCAGGTTGGGGGTGGTGGTTCGGGGTTTTTTTTATCCTCCTGCTTTTATTTATCCTATCCCTGCCCTCTATTTGGTAGCAGAGCCTCCCTGTTGTAAGTTTGTTGATATGTTTCCTCTTCCAGCATGTTGATCACTAATTGCAAATCTGTCATCTAAAGCAAATCCTCTGTGGTACTTCACACAATGCAACCTTACAGTCTGATAATAAATCATTGGTAACAGCTATCTGTCTCTTAATACTCAGCTTGAGCTCATCATAGAGAAATTTTATTGTTTACTTATTTGAATGAGTGGTAAGTTTTGAATATAAAAAAAAAGAAATAGGGAAATATGTGACCATAATTCAGACATTAGCTAAGGTCCAAGGAAATCAAAATAAGAGACTGTTTTCTTTGTCTTGTCAGTATGTGCAATATTTTATGGCTTCAAGTCCTCTCAATAATTGTCTCCTCCAAGCTGAAAATGTTACGCGTCTTCACCCAAATATTTTTAGATTGTGACAGTGAAAATTCACCTGGAATTTCTATAGCTCTGTAAGGAGATGTTTTTTCTGTAATACAGGTGCAAATACTAATGTTCAGCATCCTCTATTGGCAAACACCAATTTAAAACATCTGCCTGGTGACACAGAAAATCCTCTGATCTCTCTCAAGTCTTTCACTTAGCAATGAGTGCAATGTTCAATGCCTGGTCTCCTCAGGCAGAAAATAAGCTTTGTCCCCATACAAGGAGAATAAAATGGGGATGTGAAGCTCAGTCTAGTTCTACCCTCATGGCTCCAGGGCCCATAGTGGCCAGTCTTCTGGCCCATCTGTTGTAAATGGGCTTCTCAGTCACATTTGCTTGAGTTTGCTTTGCCTTGCTGCTGGTAATGTCATTATTTAGGTACATTTTTTCAATGAAGCCTTAAGTGGCAGTTTCAGACTCATAAAGTAGCTGTCTAAGCTCAAAAGGTATAATTTAAGAAGTAACTACATATGCTTGCTCCAATTCAGTCAGGATGAGCCATGATGAATCAGAGTTTATTATTTTAACTTTCATTGTATTTGTGACTCTTGCAAGAAATTCAGTACGTAAGTGCATGGGGTAAACGCATACAGCTGGCATAATAGCACAGATGCAGGCTCATGCTGCACTTTTCTATCAATTCTTTGTAGGTGCTGAACATGCAAATTATAGTCTCAGCAATTTTCTGTCACAAGGGAGTGAGCTGTATTGCATTCAGAGACACAGAATCATAGCACAGACCTGTTTCAAAAGGCTCCTTTCTGCAGGTTCACTCAGACCGTAGCTGCCAGACAATAGAGCAACATCTACACATTAGCCAGGAGTCCCATTTTTTGTCTGTCAGAGCATCTTCTCCACATCCACTTTCAAACTATGTCCCTGGTGCATGTCCCAGAGGGAAGGTGCAGGCACCTATTTAATTGCTCACATTTTTGTTCTGGGAAGAGAGGAAGAAATGTGCTAAAACACTTGTGAAATTGCCAGTGTTTTTCCCACATCAAGCTTTCTTTGAGCATTTATTCCTCTATCTTCTTTGGAAGAAGATATTTCAGATTGGAAATACTTCATCCATTTCAGATTGGATGCAACCATCTCAGATTTTTGTTTGGGATTTTGTGTGTTTCATTGTTGGGGTTTTTTGTTGTTTAGGGTGTCTTTCATTTCCAGAAAGTACCCAGTGTGCTTCAGGAAAGAGGCACCGTCATCAGGTCATGGATGGCTGAGAATTACAGTTGGACAAGAACCACAACCTAAGAAAACAGGGTACAGAGACACTATTTTTTTCCTTATCTTCTCCACAAAAAAACAAGTACAATGACTCAAGATCACAATCCAAAATTATATTAATTCAGACTGCAATTACAGAAATTTTTAGCAGTGCTGGAGTCCCATTAGAGCTACATAAGGGCTATGAAAAATTTAAAAACAAAATTTTGATGCTGTCAGACAGATTTCTCTTTTTAGAACTCTGATCTTCTAATGGGTCAGTTTGTTACCTATGGTAGAATTTCACAAAGTTTGTTTGCCTTTTTTAGCCAACACACAAGACATTTTCTTGTGGACTGCAGAAATTAGTATTTCAATAAGGAATTGAGTAGGGGTTAGAATAACTACTTTTCTTGAAGATTTGTACATAGTGTTACATAAATGCTATGATACCCTCAACAAATCGACATGCTTTCTGGGGGACAGCATCATTTTCATTGAGACATAAGCACTAGATAAACCACTTCTGAAATACTGACATCAAAATAAAATTGTGGGAAGGCTCTGTTATGGAAATATTTCATTACTGCTCCCTGAAAACACAAACACAAAGTTCTCTTTTGATGGTCTGTTATGTAATATTATTTCAAAATCTTTGAAGTAGAATAGGTCATTTTCATTTATAAGTCTGCGTACTCTCTAAAGAGCACACAGGAAACACCACACTACAAAAAAAACTGTACATTTGCTTATAAGACTTTTCAGAAACTACACTTTGGAGGCTCACACTGTCTCATGTCAGCCTTGCAGGAAATTAGAAAGAAATCTACAATCCCTCCAAACCATGCCAACATTTCAAGACTGATTTTATTAGGTAATCCCCTGTGACTCTAGTCCTCAAAATGACTAAACATTTTGGCCCACTTTAGGCTGGCATTAGAGAGGTCTATCCTGCTGTGGTCAGCATTCCAGAAAGAACTGGGACATATCTTAACCCATAGTCATTTCCACTACATTGACTTTTGTCAAAATGTTTTTGAGGCTATTCACTAGGTATTTTATCTGTAATTTATCTTAACTCAAACTCTACATGGCAGATGCTGCATGCTCTATTTAGGCTCTTCTCCATTTCTTGCCCATCTTACACAATTGAAAATATAAATGTGAAAGGAAGGGGGCTTGTTTCTGGGCGAGAAAACTCTGTGCATTTTAACACAACCCAGAGTCTGGGTAATGAAGTTTGTTTTGGCTCTTCAAAGCTCCCCTCTCAGGCACCTTGAAGGATATAAAATGGTTCTTTGCTCTTCAGTCCTTCCTGTCTCTGGAGGCCACAGGCTTTTCTATGAGCCATGCCAACAGAAAAGACTGGTGTGTACAGCGTGGTTTCCGTGTTGTCTGGAAACGGCCCTTCCATGGAAAGCTGAAACACAAAGCAACACAAATCAATCATGTTTTCTGTCTGTTGCCAGGAAAGATGACTGCATAAGCTGCTTTTTTATGACAGGTTTGTGCACCACTGCTATTGTGTAGTGCAGAATTATGGAAGGGCAGCCAAGGATGTGCCCTTGCTTTTAAGAAAAGAGCCAAGTAGTTAAAAAAAAAAAAAGCTTCTGTCACATATTGTATTTCAGTCCCATTCCACTGAATTGAATAGTTGCAACACTATTTGTATTGAAGACTTGATTTCAAGTGATAACATTGTCAAAAGCATGCCATTGCCACCTATAGACAGCAAAGAAAAAGCAGTCTTAGACTGAACAGTTTCAGAGAACTTTAAAATTATCATCACATTATTATCACATCAAAAATCCCAGAGAGACAAGAGACTTAAAGGGTCTGGCATGTCATCCTGTACTGGAAGTCACTTAGGTATATAGGTCTGGGTCTTTCCAAGGAATATTTGCTGAAACATAATTTTTAAAAATAAAAACATTGTCCTTTCCACAACACCTTTTACACCACATCAGCCAGAACAGATTGCATGCCAGTTTGGAAATGTTTTAGCTATTCACATGTTTTAAAAATGACTGCAATAATTTGCAGACAAGCTAGTATCTGAAAGCTGTGGATAGAAAAATGCAAAGATAAAGCTGGGACAACCCTAATTTAACTTTTTCAGAAATTATGCATATCTTTCAGATGGACAGAGTAGAAGAAACTGGAGATATTTAGGACCCAGCTGCTACAGAAAGTCTATTCCAATCCATTCTTTCTCATCAGTCACAGCATCTAGCATTTCACTCCCTGTATGCTTAGCACTCCAGGATTACTTGTATAAAAAGATAAATAACCTGGATCTATCATTTCAGTGAAGCATGGCCAACCCTATCTGAAACAGTGTTCTTAGCTGTAAATGTGGTTTGAAAACATAGCATATCATCAAGAACATCTCAAGAAATGCAAAATCAAGAGACTGAGGTACTGAGCTGTGGTTTTTTTAATGCACTGCTCCTCAGAGGGCATAACTCACTGTGCTCCCTTTCACCCTGTTCAATAAGGGTCAAGTTTGCAGACATGGCTGCTGATTTTTAAGCAGGCAAGTCTACATTTAAGCACCTCTTTGAAAGCAATCTGATAACATTTAAGCTAGGAAGTCTCCCAGATTTGAAGTTGCAGGTGTTTAGCATGGCTAACAAAATGGCTGAAAATTAAGAACCTTCTTCAGTTGACATAGGTATCCATAGTTAATTGCATAACTTTTATCCCCTGTGTAGAAATGTGGGTTTAAGTTCTTCACACAACATAATTCTTGTCTCCTAGATGAAGTCCCACTAAAAGATCTGTAAGCCATGGCATGTTCTTAGGGACATTTTCAAAATAGAGAAAGATGCCCTGTTTTTGACAGCATGACATAATTCACACTCTAATTTTATTTAGGTTTGAGAATCTCTTAAATAACCAACAGTGGGTAAAGTCTGTGAACCAAGTTCAAAAGCAATATCTTTTTGTTTTCTTGTATTTCTGCCAATAAAAATCAATAAAACAAATCACTAGAAAAGTTTAACAGATCTGTAGTATTCACCATAGAGAAGCTATTTCTTTAATGTGTTTTTAATACAGACTCACTACACTCAGGGAGCACTCTGCAGCACAGAGGATGATGGCTTTGACCTTCATACATTTAATGTATAACATGCTCCTTAAGCCCTCTCATTTCACTCTCTACATGAAAACACATTATCATGAGGGTAAACCACTCACTTAGGCAAATTGCCTAAGTAATTCAAGTACTTCCAGACAGAAAACTGTCTGGGTCTGTTCTGTTGCTCATTGAAGTCAGGGTCCCTCAGTGAGAAGAGGGAATAGGGGGAGATCAGACAGAGCAAGAAGATTGTCTGAGAACTTATTTGATCTTTGAAGTGTTGTCTAGAAGGCTTTATGAGACACAGGTAATCTACAAAGCTTCAGAAGCAGTGAGCTGAACAATTTAACAGGTCTTGAAAAAACAAATTCTTGCTGACTGTGTAAATTTTTTTAACTTTTCATGCTGTAACAATTCACCTAGTATAGTACAAATATAGGAGGAAAAAAGCCCCAACAAATTACATTTAATGACACCCACAATAAAGAAATATTGAAAAATATGCTTTTTATAATAGGCATGCTTTTTAATGGGCATTTAATATATGATACATTATTTGGGGTCATTATAACTGAGATACAAAGTATTAAATAGTGCATAGACTTTAGAAGGATTTGTCTTTTTACACATAATGCATTGTGGGTTTTGTTAAATCTGTGTAGAGATTATGGATCCCAATTACTAAGTACAGGGAGGAATAGGACTCTCTAGCCAATCCAAACCTCTAGCACATGCAGAGAGTTCTTGTTAAGAAGCAAGAAAACAAACAAACAAACCCCTATTTGATTTATTGGGATCTTCTGCATAAGATGTTCTCATGAAGAATTGTAGCTCTTGAATTGTCAGTGTCTGAATGATGATGGGAGTCTCTGCTCAAAGGTCCTGGACTGGGCTGTGAATCCTTGTACTTCATCTGAGCATGAGTCACACATGACCATAAGGGACCAGAATTGTTGATTGTCTTGGACTACACAGAAGGGATATCCTAGTTCTCTTAGCTATGAACAAAGATCATCCTAAATTGTTTATCCTGCATCTACAGCATCAGGCTCTACTGACTACTTAAAGTCATGTGTGTTTTGGTGAGCCCTGCAGGAGATGTTTGGATTATCACTGTCTGGCCAGGCTCTCTGCCCAGGATGTACATGCAGATAGTGTCTACCCACTGGCTTCACACAGCAGGGCTCCCTGAAATCCCTGCCTGGAGATGCCCACAACGAGACTTCTTGGGCAGTATATCACCTTGGTGACACTTAAGACTATGGGCAGAGGCAAGCTGGGGAGTTTCAAAAAGATGAAAAGGTTGCTGTGAATCTGCATTTAATTAAATTGATTCAGTTAAGTTGTCTTCCCGTGGCTGATTGCAGCCATGGAAATTCCAGCGAAAAATAAATCAGTATTTGTCAGCCTTCAGCTCAGGATACAAATGTTAAGGTCAAGGACTTTTTAACTGACTTGTTAATGGCCAACATTTCTCCACAACTATGTGCTTCTCAGACTTACGTGTCCCACAAGGGCTATTCCTTAACTGTTAAATGCACAGTGTGGATGCTGAGCTGTTGCAGTACTTGTCTCCAAAATTAAAATAAGATCACCACTAGCAAGTATGGATTTTCCATTATAGCTTCTTAAAACAGAATCACAAATGGGTCAGATTGGAACAGACCACAGTGGGTCATCTGATTCAACCTCCCTTCTCAAGCAGGGCCATCCCAGAGCACATTCCACAGGATCGTGTCCACACAGTTCTTGAATATGTCCAGTGGGGAAGGCTTCAGAAATTCTCTGGACTATTTGTTCCAGTGCTCCATCACTCACATGGTAAAGTTCTTTCTCACATTCAGGTGGAACTTCACGTGCATCAGTTTCTGCCTGTTGCCTCTTGTCCTATTGCTCAGCACCACTGAGGCAGAGCCTGGATCCATCCTCTGACACCCTCCCTTCGGATAATCACAGACGTTGATGAGGTCCCCTCTCAGTCATCCCTGCTCAAGGCTGAATGGGTCCAGCTCCCTTTCCTTGTAAGAGACATGCTCCAGTCCCTTAACCATCTTTGTAGTCCTCCACTGGACCTGCTCCAGGAGCTCCATGTCTCTCTTGCCTGGGGAGCCCAGAACGGGACAAAGCACTCCAGACAAGCCTCACCATGTTTGAGTAGAGGACACAATCAGAGCATAAGACAGCAGTGGGTTGAGTTTGATTAAAAATTGGAATGAACAATACGCAAGCTAGAATGAATAAAAAAAATGAAGGAGCACAGACATCTTAACTAATACAATTAAGAGGTCCAGCCATTCAAATTAATAATGGGGAAGTTCCAGAATTCTCTAAGTATTAAGAAATTTGTTTAAAGTCCTTGATATTTTAAAAATAAAGATTGGGTCTTTCTGTACACCTTGGCTGGGTCACCTAAGGATTTGTGAACAGAGAACCTGCTGTTGCCATAATTTCCCTGACCTCTGACCACCAAGAAGCAAAATATTATGTAAGTAATATTTTAACACAGTAAAACAAGATGAACTGGAAGAACTAAAAAATTGCCCATGAGAAAAATTTTGGAATGTGTCCCTCCGTACAAGTAAGTACACCCATCCACAGCCACCGTTTCAACCCTCACAGGGATAGGTTACTGTATTTGGAAATAAGTATGTGTAGGAACCTGGTAACTGGTAGCCATCATTAAAAATTGCATTTCCTCCTCCATCCTGAGAAAATTGCAAGAACTGCTACAGCATATTTGTATCAGATACTTTCCTTTTAGCTTGTATTCTTACCTGAGAAAAAGGAAACATGTTATTTCCCCTTGAGCTGCTATTCATATATCAGATTTTTTTATGCCTTTCAGCCAGAAGGACAAACTGTCCTTGAAACGCTGAGCACTTCCTAAAGTGAGCAAATTATAGAAATTGTCCAGTAATGTGCTACAGATAAATACAGTCTGATAATAAACACATTTGGAGAGTCTCATATTTGAGAAGGATGCTTCAAAACACCTGTATTCATAATCTTAAACATTGTGGCATTAGATAGACTTTTATAAGTCCATTGGAGTTTTTTGACTTTATGATCACTACCGGTCTTTACAATGGAGGTTTTATGAACAGTTGGCAGGACTTCAATGGCAAAATTTTATCCCTTATTGGTAAAGTTAGATTTCATTGGGTGCAGAGGAAAGCCGAGAAAGGAAATTGGCCTTACATGTCTTCTTTCAGAAACTTAAACATTTAAATTTATACTTGTGATACAGTCTCTGTTTAATACACTACTCCAAGCTAACTTAATAAAGGGTCAGCAGCAGTTTCAGAGTGGGGGCGGCCCTGAAGCCATGAGTGGTAAAGCTCTGGTGGGGAAGAGTGGGAAGGACATGGGAACATATCCTTTCAGCCAGCCCCAAGGGCAGTTTTGGGTAACAACTGAGTGTCAGTGCCAAAAAAACAGGAATAAAACAAAATGCAAGTGAACAAGAAAGAAGAAAAGTAAATGGCTAGAGAAAGAACAAATTACTTCTCTGCAGATCCATTTCAAACCCTTTTTTGGGATGAAAAGCATTACCATGATCTCTTCACTTATTTATGGCACCAATTTAAACAACCTTAACAGAAGGTCAAGAGTACATCAGATTGCTGTGAGCCTTTTGTTTCCAGTCTGGTATCTCGTTTCCTTCAAAGATCACTCACCTAAAGCCTACACAGCAATGAAGCTGAAAGGAGGAGGAGGTGAAAGGAGAAACAGAAAGATTGGTAAAGAACTGGGATTTTTTGTGATCCAGCAAAAATTCACACTCTTCAGCAGAGATCTCCACTGTGACTTAAAATCTATAGGAGTAATAGGCCTTTTATAAACCATTCACTGTTGCATTTATTTTGCAACAAAATTTACCCTTTTCTCACAACTGCACTAGTGCCTGGCTGGCCATTAATGAAATAGGGTTGACCTCTGACATTAGTCCCACTCTGCTGACTGTCTTTTCTTTACCCTCCTGGGGCAGGACATGATTTACAGCAGGAGACAGCTATTGGCAAGTTTGTTTCAAGAGGTCACTACTTTGCAAGGCAAACAATTAAAACAGTATTTTGAACAGTTTTTGCTACATTTCTGAAAAGACAAGAAAACAGTTGCTTACTGAATACCCATGTCAGCAAAAGCATGTCTGACCATGTCAAAACCATGTCTGACCGCTGTCTGATTAACTCACAGTTATTTTCTAACACTACAGGTTATTTAAAAGAAATAACAAAATAGCTTATAGCCAGGAAAAGTTTATTTGAAAATGACTTCCAAGTGTCATGAGACCTGCATCTTAAATGGCTACAGCTTTCCAAAATAACTCTTCAGCAGATGAAGCCCTTCTGACTCCAGACTTAAGACAGCTTACTGTTCAGTGCATGGTGTAGTTCACTCTGGCTTTGGCGGGATTGTTGTGTTCAGTGTAAGGCACATCCTTAACTGCTGAAGTAAATCAGGTGACAAAGAGGAGGTCACTTCACTGTGCACTTGCTAAAGAAGAAGGCCTTTCATAACCTATGTTTTTATTAAAGTCTTATCGGCATTGGCAAAAATCTTCCCATAAAAATATTTCACTTACTTACAAAAGTGTCCCCCTAACTTTGTTTAGCATCATAAGTCCACTTTCAGATGTCTTATTATAGAATGATGACACTCATTTTCAACAAGGATTATTCAAATCAAATGTGTAAAAGTGTATATAGCCATTTACATGAGATTTTCAACTTTATGGAGAAACAGGAATTTCTCTAACAGAAAACACAAATAAAAGTCTGAAAATAATGTTCCTATTTAAGTCTCAGATACAGATTTTATTTTGCATTTGATTTAAACACATTTACTTGAAGTCTCCCTTAGCTGAATTTCAGTTTTCTAAGATGTCCCATTAGCTGAACAAGTGTGTTATCCCCAGATGTCAATAAACTTTTCTGAATATTGTCTTGCTTACCGCAGCTTCTCAAATAATAGTGCAATGGAAAAATTTAAATGTGCTATTAAAACAAAGAAGATTCCATATTGCACAGTGCTTTATTAGTGTTGTAAGTCAATGAAACTTTAAGCGTATGGTTAGTCACATAGTAACTATTTGCACATTGCTGTATTATACAGTCGAGTGACACCAATCTCTTTCTATATTGACTTAGACATATTTACATAAAATACCTCTCTTAGCTGTAGTCCATCTTAGTGTTTCTATTCGCAGTCATGAAAAGAGAATTCTGGTTTTCAGGTTTTTGAAAGGGTTTTTCAGTTTTATGGCTTTCTCCATCTTTCTTGTCTGATACAGAATTTCACCCAGGAACTTTACAAAATGTGCAATATTTTGCCCCATTGCAACAATTTAGCCAGAGTTTCTATCACAAATGTATCCACAAAAAATTAGTTTACAGTAGACTATAAAAATGTGGTAACTGTGCACTGAAAATTCCCTGTGCTGATTCATTTCAATCTGTTAGTTGCTTGTAGCAGGTATAAGCAACACTGTAACCATGTCTGATTTATTTCAGAATAGAAAGTAAAGAAAACAGGTCTACAAATACAAATCACCACACAGGTATGGGACACTCATCTGCTTTCTGTAGCTAAGATCATCCCCATCAAGTCTGAATTACAAGGCAATAAAAAAGTTGCCTACTAAAGAGCCGAAAGTTTAAGAGCTACCAAACATACAAAGACACCCTAGGAAGATTGCAGGAGATACCAATGTCTTCTCAGTACTGTTCACCCAAACATCAAGGCTCTGTTCACTCAGGATGTGCAGCTGGAAGTCTGTGCATATGGAAGACTAAACTACTACAAATCCTTTAGTGTACAAGTATTATATATATATGTGTGTGTGTGTGTATGTGTGTATACATATATATATATATATATATGTGTATATATATATATATATATATGTAAGTGTATACGTCTGTCAGAAGAGGTGAGGGGCAACAGCGGTGACAGCAGTGACAGCAGCAACAACACAGGTGGCTATAGGAATTTCTGGGGGCTGCACACTAGAATGAGATGAGCAGAGAGCCAGAGTCAGGAAAAATGAGCAAGAGCTGAGAGACACTCCAGGAGCTGTCAGCTCTTGCAAGCTGCATTTCATTAAAGGCAATTTATTTCCATTTAAGTTTACTTCTTCTTGAAAAGAAATGTGTTGAAATTGAATGAACTTGTTTTGAGCTCACAAAATCACAAAATCAGAGAGCCACAGAATGGTTTACATTGAAAGGGACCTTAAAGATCACCCACTTCTAATTTCTGCCACCATGGGCAGGAGCATGTCCCACTAGCTCAGGCTGCTCAGAGTCCCATCCAATCTGGCATTGAACAGCTCCAAGGATGGAGCATCCACAACTTGTCTGGCCAACCTGTGCCAGGGCCTCACCACCCTCACAGTAAAGAATTTCATCCAGATTTATTTCTTACTTAGATTAGATTTCTTCTAATCTAAACCTACCCTCTCTCAGTTTAAGGCCATTCCCCCTTGTTCTATCACTACCTGCCCTTGTCAAAAGTCCCTCTCCACCTTTCTTGCATCCCCCTTTATGTACTGGAAGGCTGCTTTAAGGTCACCTCAGAGCCTTCTCTTTTCCAGGCTTTTTCCATCCCAAGCTGTCTCAGCCTGCCTTTACAAGAGAATTGCTCCAGTCCTATGATCATCTTTGTGAGCTTCTTCTGGACTCACTTCAGCAGGTCCACAACCTTATGCTGGGGGATTTAGACCTGGTCACAGTATTCCAGTGAATTATCACAAGAGCAGAATAGAAAAAGAAAGAAAAAAAAATTAAAAGAAAAGAAATTGTCCTAACTGACATATCATAGTTCTTGTAATTCAATAGTCAAGCCCTAATGATTTGCATGTGTTTTGGTGATTAAGTAGGTTAATTCATGCAACAGGGGCAAAACAGAGGTCATTGCAGCAGTTCTCCCACACAGGTTGTCAAAGTGATTAAAATGACAAGTTAACAAGTTCAGAAGGTCCTGCACTAAAAAGTGTAACTTTACCTGAAGCCTTCACTGCAACAATATAGAGAGAAAATAGGACAAGTGAGGACTCTGGAGCTAGCCACCAGTATAAAGAGGAGGAGCTAAACTGAAGGCACCATGACCCAAGGGATCACAGTTCAATGGTTAAACTTGTCAGGTCCTAAACTGAAAACAGCCTTCTGCATAGTTTGTTTTTGGCTTCTGCTGTTGAACAAGGTGTATGATTTGGTAGGATTTGGGCTTCTCTACCCACATTTTCTCTCTGCAGGGTCACAGACGGAATAGTGGGTGCAGCAAGAAGTGGAGGGTTTTCAATGTGAGCCTTGCTCCCTCTGGTCCCCGCTTTTGGACCCTCTGCTGCATCCTTGAGAGAATATTTCTGACAGGGGACTGAAAATTTAACTTAGAAAAGCAATAGTCAGAGGCAAAATGGAACAGATGGGCCTGGACACCTGATTTGGGTTCTCATTTGCATTTTCTAGGACAAGAGTTTAGAGACAAGGGGAACACATCTGCCTCCTGCATAAGCAGAGAGCCAGATTTAGTACTGCCTGAGGATTCTGGCTGAAATGTAAGCTCCCACACAGATTTTGTTAATTTGGTCATGTTCGTTTAAGGTAAAGAAAGAAAGAAAAAAGAAATCCAGAGGCTTACATAAATTACTTTTGCTCTAAAGCCATGCTGTAGTCCTGCCCTGATCTTCTTTGGTGGAGAATAAAGAAGTGCAGACAACATCTGTTTTTTCTGTTGTGTGTCCTACCTTTCTCAAGACTGGTGCTAACACAAAACACCTCGTTGGCACTAAAACACAGATATATCTCCCTAGAAGATTTTTTACAGGGACTACCAGAATATAACACATTCATGCAAATGTGAGAGAATCATATCTGCCTAAAATCTTAGTGGGAGTCAGATATGTAGGTTTACTCCAGATACATAGGAACTGGTCTGCCTTTAGGTCAACACCTCCCTAAAAGCAGCATAAGATTTTACTGGCAAACATGAGGGATGACATTTGCCTAGAAAATTGTATGTCCAGAAAAGCATCTTTCCCTTCCATGGTGGGTTGTTGGACTTAGAAGTTGGAGGAAGTAATATCATATGTTTTCTGAAATAATGGGTGACGTTTTAAGTAGTGTGGGAAGATTGATTCAGAGTGCTGATCTGTTGATCCTTCCAGGGTCAGTTTGTTTTTGAAATAAGTTAGTGTATTTTCTAAATGGAATGTATCCCTTCTTGCAAAGGTTTCATACTCACAGGCAATTCATCAACATTATTTGACAGATACTTTTTTTCAAAGGAATGTTTTTTATTTCAAAACAACTAGGTAGTTATATCTTCCTCAAAATTGTATAGATTGTATAGTGTTCCCTGTTGGTTTCTCCATGAGATTTCTCAAGATGTTAGTCTAAAAACATTTGTCTTCCTGGAGAGAGATGGAGACCCTTTCCTTTCATTTGGTATTACAAAATGTGAAATGGCACCTGAACACTCAAACCAAGATCATTGAAGACCTCAGAGTTTGGGCAGACGGGCAGAGAGAGAGGAGCAACTGACCTTGCAGCAAAATATAATGGGGTAATTGTGAAAATAGTGTGTGAGGTTTTCACCTGAATTTCAAGCATCTGGCTTTTTTTTTCCTCATCATTGATGTTCCCTCTATGCATCTACAGGGTTTTTTTATGCAAAAGGTGTCTTACTTCTACATGCCTTAACATGTATGTATATATATATATCTGTGTCCATGTACATAACATACATATATAATACTCCACCTGTATGTGTGTATAGAGGCATCTTGATCATCTGTGTTGTCTCACTTCAGAGAAAATTCCTCTGCTGATGCCAATTGGCATAGACTTCTTATTGTCTGCCATTTTCCAGATTCAAATATATTTAAAAATGAATGGTACAAATTAAGGTAATGGAAGCAAACTAATTTACTGCATTTTCTGAAAAGGAAGTTGAAGTTACAAGAAAGCTGTTGGCCAAATGCCATATATTGACACGTACAATATGTTACTTACGCATATGTTACACTCACATACGTTAAATCTAACAGAAGAAAATGGTTCTTTGCTATTTGATAGACAATAACTATGATTTCAAAATTTATTTAAACACTATAGGACTGCAGTGAATCTCAAAGCATCTTGCTTTTAACTGAAAACTTAGGCCTAATGAAGTGAATAAACGAAAAGAATCACTGGCTAAAATACTTTTTTTGTTGGAGTCAGTAGCAAAATTTCCATCCAATTTCAGACATTTAGTAAACTGTTTCATACAGCTACACAAAAGAAACTTAAATAATTTATGTATCTCTTATATAGTGTTGTGGTTTACAGAAAAGTGTATCTAGAAGTTTCTATTCACAGCCACTGTATCTTGAAGCAAGATTATCTTCAGGTAGAAGATGTGCCCATTTTTATATCCAAATAAATGGATTTTCTACTAAAACAGATAAGGAATTAGAATGGTCCCTTCAGAAAATTTCAAATATTTTTCTTTCTGTCAGACCAAGAAGCACATTCCACTGGCTATTTTGGGCAGAAAATGTTAAGAGTTCAATTCTCATTTTTAAAAACTGAAGTTGTGTTAGGAAAAGGGGGGGTGTGTGCAATTTTACCTGTATATGTAAACGAATAGATTGCACCCATGCACAAATTTTCACACCCAAAGAATTATCACTCACTAACATTTTTCAAGTCACCTTCTTTCAACTTCCTTTCTGTTTTCCTTCTCTTCCAGTCTGCTTTTGCACACAAGCTGGTGCACTATATATAGTTCTGAAACTGAGTGATGTCTTTAAAAACGCTTCTCCTACCTAGTTTTGCTGCCAGCAGCTCCAAGTGGAGCGCTTGCTGCAGTCAAGGGCTTTACAGGGGCTTTGAGGCCAGGTAGGGACCACAGCCTGAGGCTCAGGTCAACATGGGGAAAGGAGTCACAGGGTCATCGCATAGTTTGGGTTGGATGGCACCTTAAAAATCAAGTAGTTCCAGCCCCCCCTGCCATGGACAGGGAGACCTGCCACTAGATCAGGTGACTCAGAGCCCCCCATCCAGACTGGTCTTAAACATTTCTAGTGATGGGAAGTCTCCAGCCTCTTTGGGAAATCTATTTCAGTGCCTCACCACCCTCACAGTGCAGAATTACTTCCTAATATCTAATCCAAACATACCTTTCTTCATCTTAAGACCATTTCCCCTTGTCCTGTCACTACACACCCATGAGAGAAGTCCCTCCCCAGCCTTCTTGCAAGTCCTCCTTACATACAGGAAAGGCCACTCTATGGCGTCCCCAGAGCCTTTTCTTCTCTAGGTGGGACAGTCCAAACTTTCTCACCCTGTCTTCATGTAAGAGGTGGTCCCGCCCTCTGATAAAGCTTAGTGGCCTCCTCTGGACTAGTTCCAACAGGTCCGTGTATTAGTTATGTTGGGGACCCCAGAGCTGGATGCAGGGTTCCAGGTGGGGTCTCACCAGACCAGAGCAGAGGGGCAGAATCTCCTCCCTCCCTCCCTCCCCTGCTGCCCACACTGCTCTGGATGCACCTTTGGCTTTCTGGGCTGCAAGTGCACTTTGCTGGATCATATTGAATTTTTCACGCACAAATAGCCCTAAGTTCTCTTCAGAGCTGGTCTTGATCCATTCTCTGCCCATCTCTGCTTGAGATTGCCCCAATCCTGCTGTGAGATCCTGTATTTGGCCTTGTTGAACTTCATGAGATTTGCACAGACCCAACTCTCAAGCCTGTCAAGGTCCCTCTGGACGGCATGCCTTCCCTCCAGTGTGTCAACCAGACATCAAACTTGCTGAAGGCACATTCAATTCCACAGTCTGTGTCGCTGACGAAGATATAAAGAAGTGACAGTTGTTGGCATGGATTCCCTTAGCATTTCCACAAGTGCTCAAATGGTTTTCCCCAGTTGCTTTGAATTTTTCTCAACTTTCTTCCCACCCCAAGAGTCTTCAGCCTGAATATCTGGATACTGCTGGGATATCTCATCTGATACACAAATGGGGAGACATAACAATTTCTTCTTTTTTTTCCCCCAAAAACTTTGCCGAGATCATTTCAGTGATGTATCTAAATAAATGGCCTTAAGCCCCACTAACCTTTGGACTGGCAGGGACCATCCCTGACCTGTGTTCCATCACCTACCTGGTATCAGCGAATGGTGAACAATCATACATGGAAACCTTGTAGGAGGAGAGCATTCCAGAGCCTGAGGGGTTTGTTCTGCAGACCCCCCACACCACAGGTATTTGAATCTGTTGCACATGTATGAAGGAAAACAAAGACACATCCCAGAAACTGAGTCTAATGTAAAAGAAACACTTTCCCATCTGCCCCAAATTATCTCATTCTCAGCTCTCCTGATACAAGCACTGAAATCTTTCAACCCTCACCTTTCTGGAGGATATGTGAATTTCAGCCAGAAGTTAATGAAATAGGTTTCAACTGTATCACTAATGTCCGAGTCTCTTCATAGTGATCTGGTTCAATTTTATTAATCCCTAGTCCCTATTAATATATTATATATGAATTAATTTCCCCCTTCCCATGTTTCCTCAGATATTATTATGCCTTATTGCAGTTACATAAATCCAGTCCTCTAATCCCATCTTCTTGGTTATTAGGTAATGTGGTATGCTCAAAGGTGACTGGGTGATGAAATTGTATTATTTGTTTCATTTAATATCCTGAAATAGATCTTAACATTTCAGCTGTTGTGGGATATAAAAGAAACACAAAACCCAAACAAAGTCAGCATGGAGACATTTTTATTCTTATTATGATCACTCCAGCTTCCCACAGGCAATAAGGAAACCAGCAGAGGTGATCTCCTCACTGCAGCACAGACCATCAGCCATTAGAATGGCTGTGAATTATTTCCTTAAACCAGTTCCAAACAGTGCATGAGCCCACAGCTGACACAGAAAACAAAGAAAGACACATTTATCATGTCACACTTACTTGCTTCTCAAAACAACTAACTTTTTTCAGTGCTCTTCCATTAAAGTAGGGAACCTTTAGACCTGTAATGTCACTAAAAAAATGTATCTGGTTTAAATCCCTTAAATTGCTCAAAACCTTAGTTCATCAGAGCCAGTATGACAGCCCACACGCCCTTCAATGAATAAGACAGGTCATCCTCCAGGCTCAAGAAACATCCTGAGTGTTGAGGTGCTGGAGAAGACTCCACTGATAAGAGTTCTGCCACAAACTGCTGTCTTGCACTGACCTCAAAGTCTGTGTGTGCTGGGAGTCCAGCATGGGCTGATGGCTCAGAGTAGCATGACACAGGGGAACTTGGAAAAAATGCATCCTGAGAGACACAAATCATGACACAGAGTAGGAGGTGCTGCAAATTTTGTGCTCCCAGGGGCAGATTTGAACTGTACTTCTTCCCCTTATCAGGGGGTAGGATGTCATAGCACCATTTTGGTCTCTCACAGGTCTGTTCCGGTTGCTTTGGATTCTGTTTGGTTCATCTTTTAAAATCAAATTTTACTGCAGTTCTCCAATGACCTGAGACAAAACAAAGGACCCTTTACATTCCTTCTCTTTCTGATCTCTGGGATGTTACCAAGATGCACTGAACCACGGCACACCTGGTGTCAGAGCTGGAAAAATAAGCATAGCAGCAGAAACATCCTGTCTTTAAAAACTGGAACTGCTTTTTACAAAGCTAATAACACGAATAACCCTGTGGTGCACTTCTAGGTATAATTATCTTGGCTAGAGTACTAGATCTTTGGGGCTTGTGGCCTCTACTGAACTAAGGGGTTGTTCTTTAGTTTTATGTATTCAGAAATTCACTCTCAGTGTGAAATAGATCAGTATTTATCAACCATTTTTATCAGTTCAAGGTACAGAAAGTAAAAATCACTGAAAAAACAGTTCAATGCCAGGCTGCAATCTCCCTGCAAATGGCAGAATACAGCAGATATTTGATCAGCCATCCAGGATCACTACTGGTTTAATTTGTGTGAAATAAAAGAAGTTGTGGATACAATCTCTTAAACAGCACTCAGCTAAATGGGTTATTTTTCCATTGGTAGCATTATTAGCATGTATCTTTACTTTACTCCAGAAGGAAATGGCAAAAATTATCACAGTCATCTTCATTTTAATGCTGGAGAAACATGATGAGTGATGAATAATCCTTAATATCATAACTGTCTATACAAAAGGAGAGGAAACTGTAACCTGAGAGCACTGTTCATGTTCATTTGTTCTGAGATACATCATTCTAGCATGCTCTTTTCTCTTGCCTTCTTAATGTCTTCATATTTGATGTGTGACACAGAGAAACTAATCTTCAAATATTTCCCTCATGCAAATATCTATTCCTTCAAATGTCTTGAAAAATCAAAAGAAAACATAATGGGCAATTTCAATAAAACAATTTATTAAATTAAAATGAATTGAAATGCATTTTGTATTTCTTCTCCTGTATGGTACGAGCAGGTGTGCAATTAACTGAAGAAGTGCACTGTACAAGTGCACAGGGAAAAGTATGTTGGGGATGGAATGCACGTCTTGCCATGCAATCACCTAGTATTGAAAAACCACCGCATTTTCTGAACACACAGGCTTCTTCCGTCATTCAGCATTCAGCTGGAAAAGCTGCAGCTGGAGCTAAATTGCTCAGTAAAATCTCCTTTCTCAGCACCGTGAGGGGCAAACCCTCCCTGCACCATGTTATACCATGCATGCTATGTAGCATTCAGAATGACTCCTTCTTCTGGTTTGGCAGCTGAGATGTATCAATAATGACATATGATAAAAATATTGAAAGCATTATTATTCAATAAAAAACATTGAAGCACTATCTTATTTTATATTTTTTATTTATTAATCTGGCAGCATTCATCTGGTGGTAAAAGGATCAGTAGTATGGGCATGGCAGGGAGAGGCTGTGCAAGCAGTGAATGCGATTGATGCCAGATGTTGCTCTGTTCCATGTGCTCGTTGCCTGTGTGCCTACCACACTCCCAAGAAACAGTCTGATCTCTCAAGCACTGGCGAGTGGCAGCGCCACTGGGGCTTCACCAGGCTCCTCAGTGGGCAGTCAGATACAGTGTGAAATGGGATTTGTTTAGTTGTTCCTTTTCAAAAATAGAATGCCCCTTGACAACACTGGGGGAATAAATGTCTGATTTCTTGGAGTCCATTTTCCCTGGACTATGGCTTAGACCACCATAGACAACAGTCACTATCTTTCACTAAGGCAACTCAGGCTGCTGAGATGCTCTGTATTTCCCTCTATCTCTTACAATTTGAATTGTTTTTCAGAAACAATTCTTCAAAGAAGCAAAAGCTGCTTTGTTTCAAGTAAGCCAGTGAGTAGTGAACAAATATTTTTAGCAAACATTCATATTGTAGAACACCTCTACCAGGTTTACTTCTTCAGTTACACTGTCAGCCTAAGAAAATAACAATTGCTTCAACTTTTGCACAGTGTTAATGTCTTGCAGACCTCTTCATCTTCTCATTTCTCTCCTCTAATATCCCTTAAATCCTTCTCATAAATTTCCAGGAAATAATACCTTAAATGAAACGTGTTTATCTAGCTGAGATCCACCAGATGATTCACAGAAAACAATAGTTCTATCCAACATCTCACACATGACCTTCTGCCAGTATATTGCAAAATGTGACTTGCCCTTTTCTCCTAGCAACATCAAAGTGCTGACTCCGGTTAAGTTTGACATCAGCTGTAACTCATAATCCCTTTTCTGTGGCATTGCAACTTGCTACTTAGTCTCTTCATTTCTACACTTCCTGCTTCCTCATCAAAGTATTTCACACTTTTTCCTTTGGTTTACATCTTTAATTTCAGACCATTGGTTCAGTATGTTAAGAATTTTTTATCATAGATTCTTCACTCTCATTCATCCTGGCTCAGCATCATCCATGAGTTCTAGGCGTATTCTTTAATCCAAGTGACTAATGAAAATTGTGAATGCAGAGACAGTAAGGTTTCTTACAGTCAGCTGGAAAATGGTTAATATTAATTAATATTATTTTACTTTTTATTAATAAGTCATTTTGTTATAGAACAACCAGCTGTGTCCAGTATGGTGATATCTTCTATAGTAGAGTCTACTTACTGAAAAGCACACCAGGCACAACACCATGTAAAATTTTTTTAAAAGTTCATATGCAAAACTGCTGCTCTGTATTTGCTTGACTAGTTGCCTCCTCAAAGATTAGTTTGATGGGACATTGAATATTAAAATACTTACAACATTGACAAATCAGAGTTGTAAGTATTTTATCTCATTCTTTCTCCCCTAGGTGTTAATGAATTGATTATGCAATCACATGCTTTAGCATCTTCCATATATTAAAGTTATCCTAATTAATCTGTACTTATCCAGGTCATACTGTTGTACTTCTATTAATAGCAAGCACTGCATTTGACTTTCTCTTGTCCTTAGAAATTTTATCTGTCCTTCACAAATTCTTGACGTTGATAACTAATGGTTCAGAAAATCCTTCGGCTTCACCTGAAGTTTTCTGCGTTGAATTTCAGAGGCCTCTTTACCTTGAGTATTTTTTAATCACACAGATTTTCTAGCTTTTCTTACTTTTCCCTATATTTTAATACAGGTATTAAAATTACTTGCAGTGGATTAACACCACTGGCCACACCACTTTTCCACCACTAATACAAAAACAGAATTTACTCTCTACAATTTAATACCATGCATCTAAACTAGGTGTTTCTCATCCCTTTATATTAGTTTTTATTCCAGTATGCAGCTAACAGAATAATCTTTGGCACCTCCTGTGTTTTCTCCAGATGTTTAAATATGTTGCTGTAGTTTCAGCTTCTTTTAATTGCTTCCTGTGCTACAGATTTGTTTTAAAGTGATTGTTAGTAGAATGTTTTTAGTTAGAACTTGATGTAATCACTATTAATGAGTTACAGTTTGTGAGATATATTCATCATTATTTAATTAATCATTTTCTATGGTATTTTGTTTGGCCTTCTAGTAAAACATCTGCCTATCTCTAGTGTTTTGGGAACAACAAATCTTCAGGAAAAAAGGATCCTGGGACTTGCAATGGTTTGTTGTGGTTATTCCCTTAATCCGTCAGCATGCACAGAAAGCAACACAACCCAGTGAGAAACAGAGCATATTTTTTCAGAACAATGGGTGTCTGTGATTTTATGAAGTTTGTCTTTTATTTGTTTGTTTGTTTGTTTGATTTTAAATGGTGACTTGGACAGAAAGGAAGATCCAGCTGAAAAATTTCCTGAATTTAGATGTGTACCTCCTAGCTGCACCAGTACAAAAGAGGGCTGGGAATCGTTTCTGCACCTCAAAGTGAGGTCCCAGGATGTTCCAGCTGCACATAAAGTTTACAAGAGGAGAGAAACGCAGTAGTGAGCAACCCTTTAAAACATCTCTCCTGGAGGCTGGTACAAGGGGAGGCAAGAAAAATGTGGGAATAATTTGATCAGAAAGGTTGTAAGTATCTGTCCTTGACAAAATTCAAATCAAACTGGAGGTGATTCTGAGCAATCTACAGTAGCTGTCCCTGCTTCAGCAGGTATTTGGACCCTTCTATCTTCACACATCTCTATCTCTCTCTGTGTATCAGTGGCCCTGTGAGGTGGAACTTCAGGTTGGCTCCAGCCTTCTATTCATGTGACTGAAGAAGCAGCCCTTCATTTCAGAAATTAAGAGGCCAAAAGAATTTCCAGAACCATATTTTTTTTTTTTTCTATCACACATGCTTTCCCAAACTTTTGCTAGTTCCAGTTGAAGTCCACCATTTTGAGCTTCTGGCTCAAAGCTGATTCTTTGATTTAATAATTACTCTTCAATGTTTTACTTCAGAATGAAGTAATTAATGATACATCAATATGTTCTCATAACATAGTTAAAGGTGTAGGCATAAAGTTAAAGATGCTGCAATAAATACACTTCACTGAGTACACAACTCAGTATTTTAATTTGTTCTGTTGCCCTGTTGTGAAATTCTCCTTTGAGTGGTTGTTTCAACAAAGTAGCAATTACTGGAAAATTGCTTTTATCCCCAAACTCTTTTCTTTCAACATTAAAACATCTTTCCTTAATTTTCTGTTGTATAATATGTATCACAAAATCCAACTAACTTTCCTTTGTTATTTTGGACTAAGTCCATGTGAAGGAAATAATGAACCAATTGATCAACTAGTTGGGTCGATAGCTCTGTTTTGACATTCTACATTAAGCAGTAACTAATTGCCCCATCCTAAATGCTTTTAAAAACATATCTAGAAAATCAATAACACAGTAACTGCATTTTAAACAGACGACTGTACACAGCTACATACAAGGAAATGGACAGTGGTAACTGAGGCATGTGCCACATCAGTAGGATTTTCTGTTGTTTTCCCTTTTGCTTCTGTGTGTCTTTATTTACGTTCTTTTCCCCAGTAGCCTCTTGCATTTGCATACAGGAAATCAATAGCTCACCCAAAGTATTAGTAACAGGTGATGATAGAAACTACGGGCTTTTTTGGCGTACACCAAGGCACAAATATCTTCGTTGCTGAGTCATAGAGCTGGAGATCCAGGCAAGATAGCACTTGCTGCCCCAGCTGACTGTCTCTTCCTCTGTGTTCAAACTTCCTATTTTCTCTCATTCTTCACGTTTTTCCACCCCCTAAGCAGCAATTTTCCCTGCTTCACTTGGTCTGTGTTATGGTGGGACCCAACACACTGCGCTAGCTACCTGTTCTGCTGAACGTTTCCCTCCTATTACATTCTTATCTTTAATTTATTAATTGTCATGCTCTCTTTTTAAAAAAACATTTAATGTGTGGCTAGTCATTGAGTGGCAACAGTAAAACATTTAAGATTTTTCGAAAATCCTTTGATGAGCAATTTTTACATTCGGAACACAAAATATTTAGGGAGCTATTACAGTAGATGCATCCTCTAATCCACTCCGGCTTTCTAATCACTAATTTTATATCAAAATGCTGGGAATATTTTAGGATAGAAACAGCCCAAACATATATACACAGAAGTGATTTTCTAGGCACTAGTGTTCTCCAATGAATTAAAATCCCTCCTGTGAAATCCTGGCCTCTTTGAGTTTTATGAGAATTTTGCCATTAATTTGAATTACTCCAGGACTTACTCCTTCTATCATCTCAGGCACAACATCTGGTGAGGGATATTTTATAAGAGGTAGTTTAACAAGCAGCCTGAGAGCTAATCTTCTGACTGTGACTCCTAGCACACTTAACTCTTCATAGAGGTCTGAGATACCATATTTTTGGTGAGTGACAGAGGCATGACATGCATTTCCACAGATGGTATCACGTTATATTTTTTCCTTCCATGCAGAGGATTTACCACAAGAGGTAGTTCCCATGGCTCTGTGTGTGTGTGTGTGTGTGTGCATTTTCTTGTTTGTGACAGATACCTTCAATGAGTGAGCAATCCAAGGCAATTCCACATAATATGTATCATCTTCATTTACTGAGCAGATCAAGATGATTTAATATGATGCACTGTAATAGAAGGCAAATGATCCTTTTCAAAATCTTACACATTAGACAAAATACGTCAGACGTGGAAATTGTCTGTGCAACAGATTTGGACTCGATTGAAGTAATTTAGGAATATTATAAGTTGGATTAGTTATTGAGTTGTTTGATCCATGAATATAGTTATTGAGCTGTTTGATTCATGAATATGTATTAATAAAGTGATTTAATTCAATAACTAGATTGTCAGGGAATGTGACCAGAAAGAGTGAGAACTGAAACACTCCCTAGCAGACACTTCAGACACAGCACAAGAGCTCTTCAATTTGGTGCTTTTATTACAACTCCCTGCTGTGATCAACAAGCTTAGTTACAAGTCCAAGCATGTAAAGGAGAAGAAATTTCAGTTAGGTTTAAATGAAGTCCCATAAAGAGAACAGGGAAGATAACAGTACAGTAAGATGACCCCAGACTTGAAAGAACACTTGAAAATTTAATGCCTAATCAAGCATTCAGGAAAGTGACATGTTTTTTAATTTCAAAGATAGTTTTTTAGAAATTTTCCTCCTGCTTAAAATTGAATATATATTTTAAGATGACTTCTTGGAAAACTATATTGCCTTTGGTCACAACTTCCTGAAGGGATGAACAAATTACCTTGCCATATCACACATGAGGGTCAAACATGGTTGGGTTTTAAAGACTGGGTCATGTGGATCTCTTAAAAGATCTTTAAGTGGAAGTAATTCTAATTATCTGCTCTAAAGAAAACAAGGCAAAGGTCTGAAATAGAGAATAAAGTGCAGAGATGCTATCACAAATACTTCTTTCCAAGGAAAGTCAACTGTTTTGAGAAATGATGGATCAAATGATGAAATAATGAGTATTGTGCTAGTTAGATAGGCTATTTTTCTGAATTTAAACTAAGCAATTTGAGAATTCGAAATAATGGAAATGGAATGCTGGAAACAGGAAAATGTAAATATGCCACTAGTGTTTTTCAAACAGACCATGGCAGATGAACCTCCAAAAAGATTCTACTCATTCCTAGAGGTGTATTAAATCACAAGGCAATCAAAATAACTTTGAATACACAAAAATTCTCAGATGTAATTTTTAGGGACAAATTTCAAAAATTTTGCTAGACCTGGAGATATTTTGCATTTCTGCTTAGTCAGTTGCCTATACCAAAGTATAGGTGAATCAGCTTGTATAAACCTGTGATTTTTGCTTAACATTACAGTATCTCTGACATGTCTTTCACAATGTGATGAGTGTTCACAATGTGAGAAAGAATCCTAAGGAGAATCAAATAGTAATATGTCAGGGTCTTCACCTGCAGTGTTGGAGGAAATCTTCTCATCGACTGCAGCTGACAGGTCAAGTGACCTCTGCTGATATTTGAGTGCTCTCCAAATGTGATGGGATGCTGAATGTTGAAACCACATAGGGACTATTTCTCACAATTCCTTTTTCTCCTGGACAACACAGTGCACCCTTTTATGTGTGTTACCCATGTTATTTATCTGTTCTTTTGTAAAGAACAGAAGAATCTTGAGCTAGAAATGGACTTGAGTTTGCAGTGGAAGGTGCTATATTCACTTTGATCCAACTTCTTCCTACTCTCTGTCATCCCTTCATTAATTACTATCAGCCTACTCTGTCCTATGCTGCCTCTTCAGGGCCCTTCACTCTTAGAAAGAAGGTCTGATCCATGTGATTTGGAGACTGCGTCTTAAACATTTAATTATGGAATTTGCTTTTGCACAATAAGATGGCACACAACATTGAACCTAGATCCCAGATAAAGGAGGATGTGCTGCTCATTACCCTTACTCCCAGCCTGAGAGAGAGGTAGCTATCTATTGGCTTCGAAGATAGAACATGTATTTTGAGATAGACACCAGAAGAAACAGTTCAAGGGCCATCTTCTGCTCATAGTCTTGCAATATATAGCTTCTATAATTATTTAATGAAAATATTTTATGTTTTTCACTCCTATGGCAAAATGATAGGGGGAGTGCCTTTATGCAAGCCAGATACCCTACCAAAATTCTTAGGTAATAGATTAAATAAGAAAATTTCACCTTTAATTTCAGGGATGTCATCATAAAACCAGTATTTTCTAACAGACCATTTTTCTTCATAATTCATAAATTCCTTAAGTGCCTTAAATGCTTCTCTTTGTAACCAGTTTCTTTCTCATCATTTCTGTCATTCATTCCCCTCAGCTTGAGAATATTCCTCTCAAACAAAGATTGTATTCAAAAGATTTCTACACCATGAAAAGGGCATTAAAAATTACCATCAGTGGAAGCAATACAAATACATTATGATATATTTCAGCTTGAAACCATCTGTGGTGGGAGATGCTTTACAGTAAAGTGGTTTTTCTCTCGGGTTCCTCTGTGTATTTGAAGTCTACATCTTTCTGCAAGGCAAGTACACAAAATATATCCTACGGAAATGTAATTATTTCCAAACAATGCCAGTCTATCTAGAATAGAGCTAGAATACTGGACTCTCAAAATCTCCACTTAATACCATTGACACCAGAGTCAAATCCTTTAAAATAATTCAGACTTGAGTTTCTTTTCAAATGTGCTTTTTTTGCTGTCTTCCTCTCGTGAAGGCAGAAACATGAAAAGAGATTCTATATTTTAAAGTCTTCAATCCCTTGAAAATAAAATTTTCATTAATCAAGATGATTATGGAGAAAACAGGTGATACCATTAAACTTGGAACACATCTGATTAATAAAGACAGCCTGATAACTTCCTGTGAAGCCAGATATTCCTCAAAATTCTACCCTATACAAACACAATGCATCAATGAAGCATCTCTTTAATGAATGAGTCAAAAATCACAATAAATCTGAGATCTTCCATTAAAAGACCTTAGAAAGAATTTTCTTCTTTTTGTGGAGTCTGAAAGACATTGATCCATGGAGATGTGGGAAGAATGAAGATGCTGCAGGCCCAGAATTTGGAGAAATTATAAATAACAGGAAGGATATTACAGAAAGACACAGCAAACAGTGCTGGGAAAAAAAATCCACCATACCAAGACAAATGAAGAACTTATATCCAACAATTAAAAATGTAAGTCTGTAGTAATGGCCAAAACCTGTATACTGGGAAACTTAGAATATGTTTTAGATAACCTCACATTAATCTCTTTTTATCAAGATTTGGTATCTGTTTAAAAGTGTTTATTGCATCTCTACCCATTAGTGATTAGGCATAATGAGAGAATGACTGAATGGAATTTTAGGATAATTGGAGAAGGTCTGATCAGGGAATGACTAGTCCCTTCTAACTCTAAAAAATGATGATATTACATAAATTAAATACTCTGCATAAAAGCCTTGATTGTATCAAAACAGTGTATTTACTTAATAAGGTCTGTCACAAGAGTCACACAGTAAATATAATTACCTCTTCTTGGAGTGTCCAGCTGTGAGGCAAACAAAATTAATGTGAGTAGATTGAAACATTCTCCTACAAAAGCAAACAAAACCACCAAGCTCAGGCCCAAAACACAGTGAGAGAGAGGCAATGAAGACAGTTTTACAAAAAAAAGCTCAGTAAACATACTTGGAAAAAAATATGTTGACTACAGAGATCATTTGATTCTGCAGAAGCAAAACAACCAAAAATTAAGCCTTGTTCTGCAACCTTGAATCACTCAATTTGATTTCAAATGCCATTTAATCTTTTAGTAAATATTAAACATGTTCAAGTTTAAAATGAAGAAATCATGGTATTTCAACATTTTTCGAGATTCTTCTCTCCGTGTTATCTTCAATTGAAAGTCTGTAACCAAATACTATAGGATAAGACACTGCTTTCCTGCAGTCAAATCAAATTGTGTTTCATGGCAACAGAAAATAAACAAGTTGCCATTTATTTACTGCAGAGCCTATTTGAAATTGATTGGCCAATTAAGTTATCTTTTTTTTTTTTAAATCAAATGTAAGTCTTTGAATCATCTGGCTTGCCTTAATAGCAAAGCAGAAGCTTTTGAAGTAGCTGAGTAGAGCTGAAAAGATGTCATCCATTGCCGCCTAAGCCTTTTCAGACCTTTGATCACCAAGAGGCAATGCATTCAAGATGAGGGTCACCCACATGTTCCAAGTGCACTTTCCCAAAACTTTCCCCTTGTCTCCTGCAGTGCTAGAGACAGCAGAGTCCACTCCTTCAGGCACTGCAGGCAGCATCATTGCTCCATACAGAGCACACCATGTCCCTTCTCAACAAATCAGTACATTCTTACATACACACCCTGAGGACTTGTTCCTGAGGGTTCCCAAAAAGTGACTGAGATAATCAAAGTTTATCAGTCAAAGACAAAACATTACACAGAAGTACAAAATTCTTTCGTCAATGCATTTTTTTAAGGGAGTGGTCTATCCTTTGAAAAAAATTACAAACTAATGACAAAAAAAAATGTAACAACAAAAAACCTGAAAAGAGCAGCCAAGCCATCTGCCTGTAAAGAGGTTTGGAGAGAGAAAAGGAGTTTGTTTTTATTTTCTTCCATTGTAATAACAAGAAGAAAGTTCCTGGTTATCAGATGAAGATTCTTAATTTTATCTTTTCACCAAAGTATTATCTTGCAGCAAGGCTCTAGAAAAAGCAGACATTGCTCCTTGTAGTTAACCTGAAGTCAGGGAAATCATCATTGCAGCTTGGAGGATGGTAAATGAGTGGCATTAATTTGCATTGGAATACAGTTCTATAGTTACTATCAACCACCAGAGTGAATTAAGGCCTTTGATCTTGGTTCCTCTTCTAATTGAGATAGCTAACTAGGAAATCAGTCCTTTTATGCTCCCTGAAAATCAGAGAGACTATGGCTTGAAAAAGAGGCATGGCTCTTGACAATTGAGCCACAGATGTAATGGGCCTACTACTCTACTGGATTTCACTGGATGTGGAGATAACTTCTGACAATAACAACTCCTGATTTGGGCTCCTGATCCGGTGCCTAACACCAGCTATACGTAATCTTGACCTTACATCCTGAATCTGTACCTAGTTTTTTTTAGGGACTCCTATGGCTCTCCTGAGATGGACTCAATTAACTCCTGTCTTAGTTTCTAAAGCCATAAAATATTGCTCTCTGTTCCTGTAAGTTCAGAAAATACCAGAGAAAAAAGAGTTACAGGTGGATATGCTAAATTATTACAGGTAGAGGGCTAAATTATTGTTTTGTTTTTAATTAATTATTGCATATCTTATTTTGCAAAGTCTGTTTCTGTTTAAATCATACTGTTGCTTCTTTTCTTACACCAAGCTCACTTAAATTAGAAATAGTTTGTTGCCATAGCAATTTTTTCCCTTTGTAGTTCTGTTATTTCAGGTTCACTGCAAACTACACTGCATAGCAGTAATTCAGGCTTGGAAAAATGTTTCAATTCATCTCCTCCATCCTTTGGGCACCATACAGCTGGTGTTTAAACTATGTATCAGAGTTCACAGTTCATTCAGGATGCTACCTAGTGTCATCAGAAGTGATTCGAATTGCAACGAATTTAATAAAGAGTTAAATAATACAGCTGAAGATTTTTGTCAATACCCAATCTGATTTTCAACTTTCCAGTTTTCCCTTTCAGCACAGATAAACAGTCTGCCCTAAAGAGCTCCTACCCCACTTCAGTGTATTTATGGAAAACCAGTATGCTAAAAATGAACTGTATCACTTTCTATCAGCTTGCAGGATTTCTGTGACTGCTATCAGATATTGTTCTTTGTTACCACCTCTGGTCTGCTTACTTGACTCATGCCACTGGAAGGCTGAATGAAGGTCTGGGCAAAACTTTTACATCTTGTATAATAATAATATAAGTATTTTTTTAAATAAGTTTTTTTAAAATAAGTTTGGAGGCAGGCAACTAACATATGAATAACAAGGCCAGGACAGACTTAAACCTCCATTATACAGAACAAAAAGGTGGAAATCAAATGAACTAATGTATAAACAATAACAGGTGCAATGACTGTAGGTAGACTGCTTGAAATCATTGTCCATTTTACAATAAAAAGTAGGAGTTGTTTCTAATTGAATGCATTTTCTCCACTTTTGGAGATACTTTGGGTGTTACGTAAATAACATAATGTTATTTACAGTGCAGTAAGAAGCTTGAAAAATAACATCGTTGTCATCACAGGAGCTGAAATCCACTAAGAGCTTTCTCCTCAGGAGAACAGGAGAATGCTTCACACCACAGACAGGCTGATTTCTTTTACAGTCCTCAGAAGCTCAACTACCCCCTTCTTATTTCCACTTTCTGTTCAATAAGTACCTTTTGAAGCACGGTGTCAAATGCACCAGCAAGGCTCTTTCTACCAGAACAGGATGTCTGCATCTGAATCATAAATCACAAACAAAAACACAGTCTGAGAGACTTTCAGCATTTACCTCAGTTGCTATTTTTCTCCCTCAGCTTCAGAAAGCGAGAAATCTCTAATAATAACCTTACAAACAATTTGGGCTTTAAGAATGTCGGGGAACTCGGCTGGCATAACACCAAGACACTAACTTTGTGAATAGTGTGCTACAGAGCTCGTGGAAGGCACTTAAAGCTCCCTGTTCTTTCTGTCGCAGCATGCTTTGAGCTACTTTCTTTAAAATAGCAGTTACTGTAACTCTCAAACACCATAATTCACATACCGCAAAACACTGTTTTCCCTATCACGAAATCTGCGGGTAGGAGAGGAATTACAGGTGCCTTGCACAGTGGGTTCAGGGTTGCTAAGTGTGAGGAGAAAGACACAGTACCCAGGACTTAACTCTCTGAAGCAAGTCCAGGAGAAGTCACTGGAAAATTTGCAAGAATTCTGGTGCAGTCAAAATACAGTGTTCTGCTTGTTTAGTGCTCCCATGTTAAAATACAGTCTCTTCTTCTTAAAAGCAAGAAATCTTTGAATGAAATCTGCAAAGTAAGTGCAGTGGCTGTGCTCTGGAAGAACATCGTTATCATCAGAGGTGAGCAACAGTATCAACACTGAAATCAAAGATTCCAAGCTGGCACAAACATCAAGTACTGTAACTTCAGTTGAGGCCTTGCAGGCAATGATTGTAAAATCCTAATTTTTCCTGTGAATTTGGACTTGAAGAGAAACTGAGACCCGCACTTAAGTGTGGATGCTTTGCAGGACCTTCACATCTCCCACTCATGGTTACCTTGGAGGGTTCATCTTAATCTACCATTGTCTCCTTGTCACCATGATGTTCATCAAGAGAGCTCACACACACCTCCTAAAACTTAAACCTAAAACTCCTGTTTCATGTGAAGAAGATATTGAAAGATGATGACTTCTGAGTGTAAATAAAACAGCCAGTTTTGGAAATCCTTTGAGTTCAAGTACATGCTAGAACTGCACCTCCCTTCCTTGCATGCATGCTGCCTGTCTACAAGTTACAGGTCCTGGCAGCAGCATACTTCCCACAGGAAACAAAGACACTACAAACCAAATATTCCCACTGTTCACTCATAAATATTTAAATGTTGCTTGAAGAGTGATTTTCAGAAAAAGATTAATTGTGCAGATTATTACCATCCTCTCAGTGAAAACATTGAATCACAAAAATCAATGGCGTATGTGTAATAAACTCCCACTCTGTTTGGGATAAATTTCTTTTCCAACACAAACTCATTTTCCCTCATGCTGGCTCATGGTGAAAGATGTTGATGGGTCAAGCTCTACCCTCAGAAACGTATATGCAATACTTACAGAAATTGTACATAAGCATGTAGGAACACAATTTGACATACAGGTCAAAAATTGTGATTGTTTAAAGCTCTTCTGAGTTGTGGCAGGAGGACAAAATTGCTTTTTGTTTATTAGAACAAGGAATAAAGAAGAATGACTTTTCAGGCAGTTGAACAATGCAAAAACGTATGGTGTTCAATATGCATAGGAAGAGGTGCAGGAGCAGGTATAAACTTGCACTTGATTGTACTCAGGAAACAAAAGTGCAAAAGTTGATCAAAGATTACATAGTGAACAAATATCTTGGCAAGAGAAAAATTACATTTTTTCTAATGCAAAAAGACTTCTGTGGATCTCCTTTCTTAATTTTCCAGAAGTCCAGGAGAACAAAGGCAGATCACTGCCCTTAAGTTATTTGGGATGGAATTTAGGAAAAAGCAGCAAAAAACACAACTGAAAGAAGCTTCAAATGCCACTAGGACACACGTGTGGCAATCTTCTACTGACTGGTGTTATTCTACACAAATTCTGCTGAGCCACATGCTTGCAAGACAATTCAAGGTGCTCTAACAGCAACTTGGGGCATGCAACATCACCTAGGACCATCTCATCCTTCACTGTGCATGGAAAAAGGCTTTTTCTTGTGTTGCTCCCAGAACCATCTAAATGACACCACCTTAATATACTCAAAATCTGTGCTCATCTGAGCTAACTGGATTAACCTATGCTTGGTGGCTAAGTGTTGCTCCCTGGCAATAAAACATATATTCCAAATACTTTTGGGGCCTCAGCTAAAGCAAAAAGGTCAATTACTTATTTATTAATTTAAACAATACTAATTTGTTTCTCCAATTCTCTGGGACTGATTGTTATAATTTGACTGTCCTGCAGTGCTGCCCATGGATACTGTCCAGCTAGAGATTGTACTACTGCACAACAAACTGATTTTTATTCTTCCACACACATCTATTCAAGGTCTGATTTAAGTCATAACACAATAGATAGCAGGCAGATGTAATGAGCAGATGAGAAGAGCAGAACATCTTGGCAATCCAACAGAGATAAGCACAACAAACAGTGGTTACCCCTTACCGATTGTTTGCTTAGTCTTGTCATGTCTTATATAAGGGTCACAATGGAGAGAAGTCTTAAGGAGGGGCCTGTCAGACGGTAGCATGGAGTGGGGTGGTCTTTGCAAGGAGCAAAGCCTGGGGCAAAGCCTGCATTGGTGTCTGCAGATGGTTATGCTAGTGCTCTGCTACTTGGTTGCTTAGTGTGAATGGCAGTCCAGCGTGTTTTTACATATTTTTTTCTAAATCTAGAAAATTTCATATGTGTGAGTCTTTTTAAAAGAGTGTTAATCTTTGTTTTCCTTGAAGAGACACTTAGGTAAATAAATGCACGCAGACCCACACAAATATGCAGATGTACATCCCCTTCAAACAATACCAAAGACAACACCGTGTGCAGAGATAAAGCACAGAAGTCAATGTGTGCCTCAGTGAAATGCACATAGGCTTGTTCCCTTGAAAACACATACTTAAGTAGCCAGTAGCAGCTGTTGAAAAACAAGGATCTCCAAAAAGTCAACTTATCTTTGAGCATGTTGCACTTTTATTCAACTAATCTTTCCAAGGTTCTTCAGCCTCACTAGAAACTTGCCCTTGGTGATCTACTCCACAGGACATACTCATTTCACTTCTAGTGGGAGATGTCTGAGATTTTAAATGATTGCTTATAGGTTGTGGGGGAAAAGAAATTGCCTGAGGTCTAATGATTTAATATTAAGCAGTAGTTTCAAGATGAATACTGGAAACTGGAGAAATCCCTCTTCGGTATTTATGTGGTTTAAAGACTAAGTGAACTGGATATTTCTGTTTAGTAAATCTGTGGTCAACTTGATCACTTTAATATGGCAGCTAAGGTGGTTGGAAGAGGAAGTGGTGTATTGAAAAATCATCAGCCTAAATATGTATCAAACCACAAAAAGCTTCCAAGGTCCCCACAGACCACTTTTACTTTTTTTTCTGGCCATGGAGGTCTTTTTGGGGGTTCTTGTTTCTTTTATCCTTTTTTGTAACAAGTCTAGCTTAAATGATAAACAGTAAGTGATAGTAAGAGTCAGCTGGTTCCCATAGAAAAATAAGTGACTGACAGAGCAGCTGCCATCCTGCTTTCTCTCCCTGCCCTTGTCAGAGCTTCAAAGTGCCTCTTTAATGTGGTACATTAACAGCACTGTTATGACAACAAACATTAGGCCCCAAATCTTCACAAGGAGTTCTGCTGAGCAGATTTGAATGTGCTTTTTCAATGGGGTCATCAGCCAGCTTTCATCAGAGCCACAGAGAGTGTTTCCCCCTCAGAAGTTCATGATGTGACTTGTGGGGCATGCTTTCCTGTTTCTGACATGCACTTCCCAAAGTCTTAGCTGGTCACACCTGAGAGTGTTTTCAGACCTCCCTGCATAGCACCTCTGCATGAGGCATTGCCAGAAACATCTGCACAATTAAAAAAATCTGGTCCAAGTTTTGCAAAAAAGTTCTTCTGGAATCTGGAAAAAAACCAGTATTGGTTGTTGTTGCTTTCACTGACATGGCATTTGGGGATTCCTTTCTCAATAAAATACTATCAACTTGAATGTGCAGAATTTGGCCACACAGTTTCCACTAGCTTTTCTGGAAATTACATGCTGAAAATCCATTATTGTTGAAAATACAGGGATTCCTAATAATTTTGTTCAGGATGTTCCTGCATGAGTGACATCAACAGAATCTTTACCATTAACTGGATGAGTTCTAAAGTAGAAACTTCCATTTTCTAAGTACAAATTCATGTGATTTTCCCCATACCGTGTTCTTATAGATGTTATTTGGGTTTTCCCTCCAAGCTTTCTCACTTCTCCAAGAAAATCATCATTACACTTGTGATCACTGCAGCCTTTCAAGATGCTGGATTCTAGGGAAGACCTAGGAGAAGAGGCACAGAAGACTTATGCAATCCCTAAAGCTGTCTCTGCTGGCACCAAGAATTGCTCACTTGCAAGAGGCAAGTAAGCAGTTGCAAAGTATGTAAAATTTCCTTATGGATGCACAAGGAGTGGGAGCATGGCTTCGTTTCTGAATTCACCCTGTAAATGTAATTCACAAGTGGCACTGAAGTTCAGAAAGGGTTGCAGTGTGGAGGATTAGGATTTCCCCTGAGACTTCCAGTAAGAGCAGCACCAAGAGCCTTCCTTACGTAACAATAATAACTTACTTATACTTGCCTCCCCAGAGTGTCGTGAGGCTTAATTAGTTAATGTTTGTAAAGTGCTTTGCAGATGCAAAGAGTAATATATGTACTAAGTATTATTAACTGGCAGAAGACTTACACGTGAGAAGTCCCTACAGCCTATTAGAACTAAATTATTCAAGGGACAGAGAGCTCTCCCTTAAAAACACTAGAAGCCCACTTCCACAGCCTCCCTATGTTTCACACGCCAAGGCCATGGAATAAATAGTGCCTTTGTTCCCTTATCACTACACCCCAAGACAAGTCAGGAGGACAAGGTCTGTGAGAGCCCTGGACCAAAGTGACCTGAACTGAGAGCTGCCTCTGCTCCACTGGGTTAAAGACAAATTTTCATTTGTGCCGTGGTTACATAGTTTGAATTGTAGCCATCTTCTCCTGAGTGAGATGCATGGAACATCTGCTTCCAAGATGGCCTGGAGCCTGATTTTCCTAGGAAGCCCAGGGTTTGGAACCCCACATTAGCCAGACAACTGCAATTGCCAAAATGGAGCAGTGAACAGCAGTATGAATTACAGCATGATTGCTGTGCTTTAATACTGATACATAGGTGGAATACTATGCACATGACTGACAGGCTGAAAATCTTCACCCAAAAAAGCAAACCAAATAACGGAACAAAAATGTCTCAGATACAGTTCTTCAGACACAATAGAGATAAGATATCATGTGATATGTCACTGTTTAGCTGTTTAATTTCCAGCACAATGAGAATTACTTGAACAATTCTTGGCTACGATTAATTTTTTATTATTATTAATCTTGCATTTTCCTCTTTTTCTTTCTTCCACATGCACACCAACTTTACTGTTGAATTTTCAAGTTGACTATGTTCAGTACTATCTCCCACCCTTACACTAAAACAGAAGTACATTTTCTGGCATCAGAAAAGTACAGTGATATAAAGATAGTTGAGAGTATCTTTCCCATCTTGGAGTCATCACAAACAAAGTGTGTGTCGTCCAATACTTGTGTTCCAGTTCAGCTCACTCCTGAAGTTATACTCAGAGGTACCCAAACTTTCCTGGTTCTCACTTGTGCCACAGACACTCTGGGTGACTTTGGAGTGTCTTCTTCCCCTGTCCCCTTGTGGCTATGGAGAGCCATTTGGTCCCCAGTCATTATGGGGGTGCTCTCAGGGCTACAACTACGAGAGAGGTTCCCCTCCAGTGCCTGGGGAAGAGGACATACTATTTCAGTTTGTCTCAGCCAAGGGACAAATGGATGCATTGGCAGTCATTATCCTGTCTGTCTCTAGGCATGGAAAACACCAACACAAAGCTCACCTTCTGTGGCAAGTCCTCCAACACTGAAGGTAGAGAAGCTCATGCAGCCTGACTGTCAATGAGACACACTGCTTAGTATTGGACACCTAACTCAGCCAAGTGCCCACAAACTACAAATAAAATAAAGACAAGCCCTAGGAGGTTTTCCGAAACTATGCTTACTAATTAAATGTTTCTAATATCACATACATAGGAAAAAAGTACTTACCTTGTACTCCTGCAGACTTAGTATCAAAAATCTGCTTGAATTGTTTGAATAGCTGACCAATGACTGAAGAAATGATGTAATAATCGTATGTTGGAATTTCAGCCACAAGTGTATTACAAAGTAGATAGGCAATGATTCAAGATTTTATTTGCCACAGCTGACAAAAACAAAAGTGAGCAACAGGTTCCAAGAGCTCAGTATTTTTCACCTGTCAGCAATGACTAGGAGAGAGATATCCTGATCTTACCACAGGATCTGAATTAACAGTACAGTCAGAGGTACCTACTAGAGACACAGAAAAGAGCATGTGTGAGGTATTTACTAGGTAGATTTTCTTCTCCAAACATCTGTACACACTTCTTTCAAAAACCTATTTGTTCGAAAACCACAAGCTAAAAAGCTGACACATTTCCCTTCAAGCACAAAGTTGTTTCTTTGTGGTTTTCTCCATTCCCTGTCACCACAGAACAACTGATGAAGGCTCATCTTGTAATTGAAGTAAACACAACCAACATAAACGCATGTGCCATGATACACTAAGATCATCTGTTATTACCAGGCCTTGTAGTAACAAACCCTTTTATGATGCATTTATTCAAGGTTTGTCTTTCCCAAACTGTGGGGAATACTTAATTTGTTTTCTAAGTCGTACTTTGTGTAACTAAATAATTAATCGCATTGATATTCTATCAATGCATCTTTCTTTAATGGTTAAACATATGTTAATAATTCAACTATCTATGGGTGACCTCTTTGCACTCTTGTGATTTTCAAAAACCCCAGGGCTCTTTGAAGGCACTCTATCATTATTGTGTGTGGCTCAAGTTAAAAGCCTTTTTGTTCTTTTTTTTTCTTTTCTTTTTTTTTTTCCTCTTGAACTAGTAGGTACCTTGCCAGGAGGGGTCCTTTGGACCATCAACAAGCTGGGGTTGGTTTTAGGTGGAACAAGAAAGCTCTAATGTTTCGAACTGCTGATTCAGGTACTATACTTGAACACAGAGTAAATATACTGAGAGGGCAGAAGAGTGTTACACAGCACAGTCCTTTTCGTACTCATCTGACAAACCTTTTAAATTGTGATTAAATTCATCAGCAGACTGAAAACCTCTGGATGTTTTCCTAATTCACAGGTTATGTAACTATAAGTTATTAGAGTCTAGCAGTCTAATGCTGTCAAATCCCAAAAGAACCTAACTGCTCTAAAACGCAGCCTCTCTTTAAAAACTTTAGCATGTGCTGCTGACAGTGACTGGAGTGATGTTTCCAGGCAAACCAGAAATCTCTGTAAAGGAGCTCAGAAGCAGCAAATACAAAAGTCTTCTTCTGTCTGAGAGGCATTTATGGACAAACCTTTCCTTATATTCCATATATGGGGAAAAGGTGTCTTACTGTCAAGTTTTCTACATTTTAAGGTGAAGAATAGAGCTAACTTCCCAAAAATTACAATAGAATCTTATAGCGGAAACCATAAACTGCAACAGATAGCCTCTTGTTTCTGTCTACTGTTTTAACATGAAAACAGAATTCCTTGTTAAAGCTAAGCTCACATACAATAAGAATTTCTTTTCATTCAGTGGATCTCCATGTGTATTTTTGCAGCGGTTTTCTCCCAAAGGGTATGTCAAAAATCTTGTTGATTTAATGTACTGGTTTTGGTCCAGATCAGCTGTGAGGGAGCAGAGCCTGGAGCTGTCTGGGTGTGGCTATGATGCTAATGATATTCCATAGCAATTTACATTATTGCTAGGAGCTGGGGAAAGGGACTCTCTCTCACATCTGAGAACGAAGGGTGTTCCTCTTCCAGTGGAGCAAGACTGGCAGATGGAGTGCTGAAGTAACATTGGTACCAGCCCGTGGCATCGGTTTGGGTGGTGCGGCTGCCACTGGATTGAGATCACTAACTTTTTATTGCCTTTATTATTAATATGGTTGCCGTTACTGGTTTGGTTGGATTTTTTTGTCTCACTGCAGTTTCCTGTAAGTTGCTCTTGTCTCAGCCCATGATTTTTGCTTTTATGTCTCCAATTCTCCTCTCTGGCCATCTGCAGATGGAAGTGGGGGAAAGGGAGGCGAGTGAGTAGTATGTGGTTTTGGAGTATCAGTGTGGCAGGAGAAGGAACCAAGCTGGGGAACACCATTACTAAGCCATGACACTTGAGGCTTCTGATTTACACAGTCTGGAAAATAAAGCAGGTTTCTTAGGTAAACGAAGTTTGGAGACTAATTATGGGAATTACGGGACTGTTTTCTTGGCCAGCAAAATTGTGAACAGTGTTCCCACCTTTGTCTCTCTTGTAAACTCATGTGTAAAACAAAAGCAGAGAATGGCTCAGAATGGACACAGCATGTGGAGTGGATGCTGGAATGCTGGAATGCTGGAACACTAGTTCCCCTGTGTTTGAGAAATTATAGTAAATGAATAAATACTTACAGAGGTGTGTGAGAAGTGTATTTCTGAACAACACCACTCATGATCTCAGAATCAGACATACCATAAAGAACGTAGGTTCTTTTCCTCTGGAATCACCTCTTCTTTAAAGTATGGGGAGTGGAATAATCTACAATGTGACATAATTGACTTTTGTTAATTTCTTTTGTCTTCAGCTCTGTCTGGAGTAAGAAAAATGCAACTGTTTGTAAAGAGCTTATAGCAATTTACCTCATCTGTGCTATGTAGCATCTATATACTGGTACACATTGCTCTACCTTCAATTTCATGATAACATTGAGAAATAAAGGTAGTTCTTCCAAGTCCAAATTAAAACATTCATGCTTAGGACAGCTACAAAACTGACATTTTACCCATGTGCTACAATAACCTGTTCTTATAACCAAGTACTTTCCCCTAAAATGGCTGGGCCTTAAGCCATGCTTGAACACCAAGGGTCCTGTTGCAGGTCCCCCAACACCAAAAATTACTTCAGAGGCGTTCCCTCTGAAGGGGCTCTGGCAAGTAGCACAATGGTTATCTGTCAGAACCTCCCCAGTGCAAACCAAGGAAAGGCTTTGAAACAGCAGCTCAGTGTCAGGATGAGAAGATTTGCTTGACAGAGAGCCAAAGACATCACAACAGCAATTCAGGACAAACAAATGCACACACACAGGCAAAGTGAGTCAGCTTTCCTGAGATTTCCTCAAAGTGGGACACACATGCAAGTGCATTACATCCTGGCTCTGACTGACTCAGGTGTCAATCAGCCCACCCCTTCTTTGCAACAGAAATCATCCCAGGAATTACAAAGTTTAACTTTTCTAAAACAACTGCAGTCTGTGTCATAGAAAGAGGGAGACGTTTTCTGAGAGCTTTCTGAGAGTGTGGGCAAGCATTTCAAGAGCATACACCCTGTCATGTGTCAGGTGACTTGTGGAAATCCTCCTAAGTTTCAGTCCCAAGGGAAAGTCATATATATCTGAATCCATGCACGCTGGAAGAATGTATTCCAAAACAAAGAAATATTCAAAGTTCAGTTTTGAAAGTTTATTGTTTTATCTGTGCCTGCTTTTAATATTTATACCAATCTCCATGGCAAAACAAAACCATTCTTCTTTTTTAAGGTAATTTTTTACATTGTAGAAATGCTATGCAAGGAAACAAGGCCATATACAGCGTCCTTGGAGGTCAATGCAAAAACAAATCCAGACCCCTTGCAGGCAGAAGTCTGGCCCAATGGCACAAGCTACCCCAAAGACAAGATTTATGTCTATGAGGACGGCAGGGGTCCTTCTTCAGGAGTAATGGATAGTGCTCACAACCCTTCAATGAACTTTCACATAGCATTGACCAAGAATAATATCTCTTCAACTGCAGTTTTAAGTTGTTTTTGGCTTTGTAAAGCCCCTCAGAATAGCTGTCACAAAGATTTGGAGTTATATCCCCAGGGACAGAATGAACTCTATCCTTTTAGTTGCACATCACAGTCAACCCACTCCTTAAATACCATTTAATACAGGCGTCAAATACAAGTAATTACCATAATCTTCAGATATACAAATATATACTCAGATGACTATAACTAACAGCTGTCAACTTGCAACTAATTTAAAACTTTTCCTCACAAAGTCACTAGGAGCTATATTACCTAGATAGCCAAGATCACAATCCTTTACATAGCTACTCCATCATAAAAATAAGCATGTTTTTCTCCTTTGTGTTTACTCTTTTTCATTGTTAATAATCTACATATTTAGGAACATGGTTTTATTCCCTGATCTCTACTTCTATGAGGACACTGCTTATCGCTCTGAGTTGCTGATGAACCATCTGAGACACTGAAACATGAATTACCCAGCTGGAAAATGCACAAGGTAGTGAAAGAGCCAAAATTTTAACTAAGCATTTCCAGACCCCAAGCACTTAGTTCTTTAGATGCCCCAAGCTCTTTGTGCAGGAATCTTGTTGGAAGATGAATCTAGATGAATCAACAGAGTTAAAATAGGAACAATCTGATCCTTACTTTAATGTGGGGGTGGATTTTTGTTTTTTGCGGGTTTGTGGGTTGTTGTGTTGGTTTTCTTTCTGTGAGATCTCTGGCCTGCCCAGGATCAAAAGTACTATCACACCGTGACAATCACAGAAAACACTTTTCTTCCCAGCCCTAAGCCAGAGCTTGTGGTAGCATCCTTTCTCCAGAGGCTGAGATGGCTTTCTGCCTTGGAGCAGAATGTTTGGTGTCCTAATAGTGTCCCTTCCCCTCCTATTGTGGCTGCAGTGACAGAGGCCATCCAGAGCATCTCTGGTGCCTGTTCCCAGACCTGATTGTCCCTGCACTACCTGGTGATGGTGGTGGCCCTCCTTCATGGTGAGCCTCTCTTTCCAATTTGTAGAACTCACAGTGAATGCCTTCTCATGACTTGGCAACCTTGTGTAGATGAATGGGAATTTTGCAAAATATGAGGACACTGGGCTGAAAAGATCCATTCCTTGAACTGCCAAGGAAATTCTCACTGTTTATCAAACAGCCTACAATGTTGGGTTCTGCTATAGAAAACATCAGTTAGCTCTGACAATATAATAAATATTTCAAAGTCATAAGCTGCCTAATGCCAGGCAAAGGAGACAGGATCAAATCAGCTCTTTGCACACCTTGCATCTTTGCAGTGCCATTGAGTCAGGGCCAATCACTTGCTCCTGACTGAGAAATGAATTTGGCAGCTTTGGTATGCCATGGTCATGGCCAGCCAGCAGTTGAACTGAAAAAAATCAGTGCTGGGGTTGGCACCAATCTGAAATTTCTGTATGATATATTCATCCCACATGCAAAAGGTCAGCCTTCCCCACTGGATTCCAGAATCTCAGAAGATCTTGGATGTCTTTCCATTTTCAATTTTCTCTGCACACAACTGAAGCAAGAACTGCGGTGTCTCTACTCCATGTAAAAAAAAAAAATAAAAAAATTGTAAATGCAGAAATATTTCCTGTCCTGGCAAGTTATAAAGAATTAAAGCCAATAGGAAGGATTTTTTAATGACCTCTGATAATGGCTAATACTTTCCACTGGAACAGTTTCCTAGCGATAATGGGATCACACAGACATTTTCTATTTTGGGGTATAATGCTGGTGTTTTCTGAGGTTACTGATATTCTGTTTTTTGTGATGGTAGACGAAATGTTTAAGAAAAAATTGTGTTGAATCAACATATGGAAGTAAACCTTGTGTTTCAAATTGTTATTTCAGTATTTCATTATGATAAAATATAAGAATACCATTACTTCAAAGGACAATTTTTGGTGCAATTTCCACATAGGGTTTTCAAAAATCATATATTATGAAACTTCCTGCTCAATGAAACAGGAGTGAAAACAGCTAAACAAATGCATTTGGACATATTTTCATTAAAATAAGTGTTGAAATAATACAGTCTTTGTGGCAAGAAAATCCCTCCTCCAAAGAATTACAAAGCATTATATTTCATAACAAACAGCACTCATCAGGGGTTTTAGTTCTTGCCCTGCCCATGTTCTAGGAAATTTTTTTTCATAATGCACAGAAAAAGTAATTTCTTCCATGAAGACTTGTTTTCCCGGTCAATATTCAAATACTCTAAGTGACTTATCAAAGAAAAATCTGCTTATTTTAGAGCTGTGCATGATACAGTTGGGATTGTGGTGTCACTTTATATATCTGCTTTGTACTGCTTTTCTCTGTCTGAAATGTATTCATCTGAAGCACAATTTAAAGTTAGTTAAGCAATTTTTCCAATAAATATATTTGCAAAATATGTGTGGTTTGGTTTTGGTTTTGGTTTATTTTCTTTAAATGCAAAGATGGTGGTCCTGTTAATATTTAAGAATTTGCAGACATCAGACCCTCCTAGGCGAGCTGACTTTTATTAATACTACAAACTCTACTATGCTGTCTGTTCATCTTGCACAAGAAAGGGAGTCCACTCCAGAGAGTTTTAAGATGTTTTGTGAAGAGCACAAGTCTTGGTCCCCCAAAATTATACTCTTCCTCAGCAGGATTACTCCAGCACCACAAAACAGACACACCTCTAGTCAAGCATGACCCATCATAGGGTTGGGTGAGACAGTGGAAATGTATTGCTATTAACAATGATGTTCAACTTGAGGATGTGGTTCAGCTTGAAAAACTAGAGGTCTATTAGGAGGTCTTCTTGAGGATGTCTTACTTTCCATACTAGCAGTACGAATCCCAGATTACCTTATTTTTAAATGCACATGAAAGGGACCAAGGTAGTGCTGCAACAATTTTCAAAGCAGATCTAACCCAAACCTGGTCCCATCTGGAAAGGGTCTGGAAGGTTTCTGCAAGTTCACCACTGGCTGCTAGCAAAAGTAAAGGAGTTTTTATGGCACTGAATGCTGCCTTTTATCTTGAGCCCACCATTTTGCACTACAGCACAGAGGAGAATAAAGCAAAAGCCCCTGAACAGAGAAAGCTACTTTTCTTTTGAAAACAATGTCCATCTTGCCTTGACAGCTGCGCTTTTTCTTTCTGTCAATTAGCTTTGTTGCTTTTACTGTAAACCTGGGACTTGCTGAGAAGTTTTGTATGTTTTTCAAGCTCATGTTTTGCTTGAAGTTCAGGATTCCTGCAGAGCCCAATGCAACAAAAAAGCTATGGTACTACCTGCTGGGGGACACTGTTTGGTTTCCTGGACAATAAAATGTAACATATTTGTTTAGCTCTTCAGACCAAGAGATATTAACTGGTATACTAGCTCATGGTATATATATTTACTGTAGTAAAGTCTGATCCCTGCTCATTGTACACAGACCCTTTTGAATAACAGCTAAGGGGCATGTACATTTCTACCAGTAGCTTGATATATTTTCATTTATGCTGCCTTGTGGTCAGAAGGCCTTTGAGTAGGAAATCCACAGTGAACAGTCAGCGTGCAAGAAAAGAACAGTTTTGCCTGTTTATGCTTTCCATCAGAATCCTGGAAAGGGCACTTCTTTACAGTCCTCCTTTACCTACCCAATGAATTTTAGGCTTACTGAGGCTTTTCTGCTACCATGCTTGTCATCCAGTACTTGCTGAATGTTACAGATTGGGTTTTGTGGACTGTTTGGGAGGAAGGAACAGGTGAGAATGAGAAATACCCGGCTGGAAGTCCTTGTAAAGGAATGATGAACTCTTCCTTTGTCCTTGCTGGAATGCATATGCTGTTCATGCCAGCTAGGGCCTATATAAATATATAAAACTTGGAGATAGACTGACTTCCACCTGCTGAAGGTTCCAGCCTGTATCCTTTTGGTACATTTTGGCATGGACTGTGGTAGCATCACTACTTTCTTTTTTGTAAATGGAGGCTCTACATAGAAAATTTCTGAAGCACCAGTTGAAAAAGACTGAGCTCCATAAAGGTATATTCCAGTTTGTATTATGTAAAGATCTGACCCAAAGACATTTGGGTAAACACTAAATTCTTGTGTCATCTGTGAGAAGTCCTTGCAGACAAATGGTTTTGTCATCAGAGTCATTAGAGATGGGCCTTCTTCCTTTTTTTTCCCCTTTTCAGCAAATTATCTGGAAAATTCATGTTTTGAGTGGCCATACTTCTTGGCAGGTTCAAATGGGACTTGCAAAGGATTTTCAGCTGAAAAAAATTGACACAATAGTTTGTGAATACTTAAGGTACCTATTTGACAACAAAAAATGATAGATGCATTCTCAAAAGCATTTTTAGGCACACAAACAAAACACAAAGGAAGTGTTCCACTTTCACCTGCCAGGACAATCAAAGTTCCCAGTGAAGCCCAGGCATGAACCATTCTCCCACCTGTAGTCTTTTGCTTCCATCACAGCTCTGTTCACCCTTGACTGATTATTTTTCCTTTGGCATGGACAAAATCTTTCAACCAAGGAGAAAGAAAACATACTGAGGATTTCTACAAAGACCCCTATACACCCTGGAAGCTGGACACTGCACATCACACTACCCTTCTAACCAAGATGTATTGCTAATTCTAATGAGTTTTGCTAGAGCAATCCCACAACTTAAATACTACCATGAACTCTCAAACAATAGCATCATTACATTAACTCACTGAACCAGTGGAACTGAAAGAGACCTTAAGCAGCTTCTTTCACCTTCTGCCCACATGCCTGTTAATGCCATGATCCTGAAGAATTTTCTGTGCCAAAGTCATGTTGGACAGAAATTGCACTCTGACATTTTTCTAGCATTTCAGAGAAAGATACTCGAACATCAAGACACCTACTCCTTTGCTGTCCTAACCCTTTGAAAGTTTTGTCTCTGACTTTGTTCTTGTTGTGAAGTGGGGTTCTATTCTCTTTCCTGAAAACTTTCTTCTGTCTACAGGCTATTATCTTTCACTTTGTAGGGGACTAACAATTTTCAATACAGCCTTGTTAGAGTCCCAGGGGCAGAAAATGTCCCTTTATCTGTGCTGACAGGCTCAGGCACTCAAGAGAACATTGGGTTTAACTTAAGACCATTGAGTAGGCTTCTAAAACTGAGTGGAGAAGCTGGGAATGTGAATGTAGAAATTAGATGGAATTATGTTAAGTCACTGGGTGAAAAATACAGAGTTTAGAGTTTGAGATATAGTAGTGAATAGGAGACAAGATGGAGGTTCTTGGGCATTTGCTTATCTTTGCCTTCCTTCTTCCTCATGGATTTGGGTGGTATTAGTTGATTGGACTGAAAAACAGGCAGTGTGGAACACAGGTGTCTGGTTATTGGGTTAAAAGTAAAAAGAAGTTACTTGGCATTTGATAATTGGATAGTTTATGCTTAAAAGGCCTTGTGGACAGAGCCTGAGGTTGCCACTTGTAGCTTGTTAGATTAATGTGAAGTATTTAATGACTGTAAGAATGTAATATAGATAAGGCAAAATAAACATTCTAAGTCTGAACGCGAAAACCATCTCTCTGCTCATCAATCCTGATCCTGAGGAAAAGAACCCACAGACCTTTACACAGCCTCTCCAGAATTCAAAATTATAGTATGGTGGTGAGTGCATTGACACTGGCCAGATGCCAGGCACCCACCAAAGCCACATTCTTACTCTTCTCTAGAGCTGTACTGGGGATAAAAGGAAATAACTAAGGGTTCATGGGCTGATATAAGAACTGGGAGAGATCATGCATTGAATGCCATCAGGGGCAAAACAGGCTCAACTTAGAAATATGAAGCGAATTTATTACTGACAAAATCAGAGCAGGACAATGAGAAGTAAAATAAGCTCTTAAATACACCTTCCCCTCCCCCCCAGCTGGATCTTCTACCCCAGCAGTGCAGGGAGGCAGGGAATGGGGGTCATGGTCAGTTCATCACCCAGGGCTTCTCCCACTGCTCAGGGAGGGGAGATGTTTCCCTGCTGCACTGTGGGGTCCCTCCCACGGGAGCCAGTTCTGCGTGAACTTCTCCAGTGTGAGTCCACTCTGCAAACTGCTGCAGTGTGAGTCCATCCCATGGGCAGCAGTCCTCCCAAAACTGCTGCAGCCTGGGTCACTCTTTTACAGGGTACAAGTCCTTCAAGGACAGGCTGCTCCAGCATGGGGCCTCCCTTGGGTTCACAGATTCCTTTGTGCATACACCTATTCCAGCGTGTGTCTCCTCCATGGGCTGCAGGTGGATCTCTGCATCCCCATGGACCTCCCTGGGCTGCAGGGGCACAGCTGCCTCACCATGGGCTGTACCACTGGTGCCAGGAAATCTCAGCTCCCTGGAGCACCTCCTCCCCCTCCTTCTGCACTGACCTTAGTGTCTGCAAAGTTGTTTCTCTCACATGTTCTCACTCCACTCTTCTTTGGCTACAATTGCATCTGCACAATAACTTTTCTTTTCTTTCTTATTAAATCTGTTATCACAGAGGCATTACCACCATTTCTAATTGGCCCAGCCTTGGCCAGCAGAATATCTGTCTTTGGAGCTACCAAGGATTGACTCTGCTGGACATGGAGGAAACTTCCAGAAGCTTCTCACAGAAGACACCCCTGTAGTCCCACTGCTACCAAAACCAGGCCATGCATACACAATACAAACATTTTGATGGGTAAGACATCATCTTTGGAGATGTGATTTTGATACGTGGGTTACACATGTACAGGAGTGTTCTAGGCACATGGCTTCAGACAGTTGTGAAGAGAAAGTACAGGAGTCTTGTTATAATTTGCAGAAGTCCCCTTATGAAATATATGGTACCATATGACTTTTGTGGAAAAATTAATTCAGAAAAATCTGCATTTAAAATTCAAATATATAACACCTGTATCTCATTCCATTCTAAGCACTGCTGAAAGGGCTGGCCTGTTGTTTCCTGAGATGAAAATCATATGCGCTGCTTTGGGAAACCAGATTCTATGGTCAAGCTCGAACAAAATGCCTGCACTCTTATTCTAGGACAAAAACCAATACCCTGCAATTACTCTAATCACTGCAGGTTTGGGACACTACTGTTCAGCACCTCAATTAAACAAACATAGGACCCTACTTATCATATTCAGACATATTAACACCTCTGTAAACTCCAGATTCTAAAAAGTCCAGGAACAAGTAATTTCAATTATGAAAGCTAAAATCATTTTATTCCTTATTTACAAATTTCTAAAATGTTCTTCATGAAAGAACTTAACTAAACTTAAACTGTTTTTCCAGAGTAAGATCCATGATGGTAGGCTACATTCTTATTTTATTCTGAGTCATGGTATACTATTCTTAAATTTAGAGGAAAACCACTCTGAATGACTCCTGAAAGAGGGATTAATATATTTTAAACAGACTTTCTGTACACAAGCAACACTGAAACACTGTCTTTCCCTCCATAAAGATTTGACTTCATTATACCAAATGCTAAAGACTGTCTCACTAGGCAGTCATACACTTTGAGCTCATTTCCTAAAAAGTGTTTTGATTTCCTAGTAGTGTAGCAGGCACCAGAGAAAGATAGGAGCTGTATTTTTCCTGTGTTTATTATTTTCTCTTCCTACTGGAGCTTTCTTTTTGACTCATTACATTTTTCCCATTGCAAGATTTGGTCAGAGTCCAGGGGATTGCGGTCAGGTTCTGCAGGGATTTTTTTCCTGGTTCTTTCTCTCCATGCATATTTCATGTGCCCATTACTTTAGGTGCCATAAACACAAATTAAAACCAGCATCATTTCTGTCAGAAAGGGCCATATTTCTCTACTCATTCATTATTTATATTGCTTCCTTAAGTGGTGTTCTTGCTTGTTTGTCTCTAATAGAAGATACAAATTATTTCACAGCCTTTGTTCATTACCGTGATTGGGCTGATCAGCAGCTCCACTGAACTTTAAAAACAATGAGGCTCATCTCTGCTGATAGATAAATCCATGACCAATGTTTACTGCTGAACAACCTGTCCCAATCAGCCACAGAAACCACATTAGCCTTACTTTTCACCCTGTGTCATGGCTGAGATGATTTCTGTGCTTTGGGCCCATTTGAACATCAAATATTTAACCTCTGCACCTAGAATGGACTAGGAACTCACATGGTGCATAACCAACCTCCAAATATGAGTAAATAAAGATGTCCCCTGCATCACCGGTGTCTGGTCTGGTGAACTTCACCTTCTTCTCAGAGACAAGTTCATTTAAAAATCTGTTTGATTTCTCTCTCCTGATTCTTAGATAAGGATATCTCCAGATTCCCTCTAATTTTTATAAAACTTCCTTCTTATTTCATCCTGTATTTATACAAGGCCAGATTTAACCCAACTTTTCTTTCTTGGTGTCAGCATTATTACTATCTGATTACATAGTTCTTTCCACCACAGTGGATTACCAACCAATGTACCTTGAAGAAACTGCTGCAGAGTCTCAGACATTTCATTTTGTTATGCAGAAAATGGGTCTGTAAAACTGAAGCAGAGACCACTCCACTAATCTTAACCACTCTTCATCTGAGGGCTGTAAAGATCATGACACGAAAGTGCCTTGCATTTTCCTAGGCAAATAGAGGGAGTTGGTTTCCTACAATCAAAGCCTCTACTTTTCACATTTTTTATCTGTTCCACACAAAGATGAAAGCCACACATTCCCTTTAAATAAGAGAAATGAGCTTCTCCGTGTGTCATGTGAATGAAGACAAGCACTGAGAAGAACATCTATTGCTTTGAAATTCATAATCAAATTGTGAGGCTTGACCATGCTGCATAAATTCTACTTTATTTGAGTAGATCAGAGTCGTCGGTAGGTCTGTGTCATCACGTGCTGAAATGATGACAGTGAGCCCACCCTAAAGAGGTTCTAGAGGACTCCCATCTGTTACCAGAAGAGTCTGTCAGGACACTACATAAGTGGAAGATTCCTATCACAGAAGACACAGGGCATTTGAAGAGCACTCAATACCTGTGGTGCTATGGATATCTTATTGAAGGAGAGGCAACAGCTCAGGTCCAGTACACTTAATCCTCATAATTTTGTGAATCCCAAAAGGACCAGAACTTTATTTGAGAGCAATCTGTGGTTTCTGGAGCTGACTTTGCAATGAACCTGACTTTCAGCACCAGTTCTGCTGTCCTCTTGGAGAGCTGAAGGACAGTCAATAAAGGCCTTGACAATGGGTATTTGCTGTAGGCTGGTGTATTTCTTGACTTTCAATATGTCCCAGCTAGGAGTGGGGAAGGTACAGCATTTACTCTATGGGAATACAATCTGCTTGGGAAGAAGGAAGAAGAGAAGGGAAAGAAGGAAAAAGGAAGGAGAAAGAAGGGGGAGGAAGGACAGCAAAAAATCAGGCCAGTCCATGAAGGTCAGTGCTTTCCCAGGCTAAAATTAAATACCAAGTATGACCCTAAGACCTACCAACAGTTTTCCTTCTGCCATCTATCCTTACTCTCAAGAGGCTCTGATAACAGAGATAACTGTTCCTGCAATATTTACAAACATTTTCACTCATTTCCAAAAATTTCTTTCCTCCCTTTCTCTTTAGGGAGTCCTTTAGACAGCAACGAAATCTCTAAAGCAGCAGATCTCTATCAGAATAAAGGAACAGTATTTAAAATTAATTAAGAAAACTATATTAGGCAGGTTATGAGCCCTGGGTTTTGCAGAGACGTCACTCTCTCTCTGTGTCTTCTGCAGGCAGCAGCAGAGCAAGGGCAGCACAGGGCTGATGACAGGGCAGGAGAGCACTGCCACCAAGTGCAAACCCAGGTCCTCCACATCCTGGTGCCAGGAAAATGGTTTTTAAAAGCCCCATTCACACCCTCTCTTCTGTTCCTCGCCTTAATAAAACTGTCACAAGTCCCACAGCTGGTCATATTGGGCTTTTTTGATTTTGCAGGCTGTAATTACTCCATCATTTCATCATTTTTACTCTGTGAACTATTATCTCAGCCTGTTCTTTCACACCTTCTTTTTAATCATCAGGTTTTTTAAGTAACTCTGTATCGACAAAAACTGTTAATATCACTGACCTTTTTAAGAGCTGATTATATTAACTGTGTGATGGCAGGGCAGAGAGCAATCTGTGAAGTGCAGAAATAAGAAATCTCCCAGCTGCACTCAGAAGAGGTAGAAGAACATGGCTTCAAGACTTAGAAGACAAGATTAGGTCCTTCCTACATGGGAGATATGGCCTCAAGATTTAGAAAACAAAATTAGGTCTTGGCTATGTGAGGATGCTGAGGAAATGTAAGCTGACCTAATTTAAGGTGTAGATTTAAATTTGATCAGGCAAACCACATTGTATTACAAAGATAATTAAAAGAAACAGAATTAAGGCCTATTTTAATTTTTTTTAAAAGTCACCTGAGTGAGGCAATGCAATTTTACCAATACATTTAAAATAAATTCCTGCAGGTCCCGTCCAGGCACAGACTAGTCCCAGATCACAATGCTAGTGTAAATAGAAGTGGCCGGAAAATGGTGATGTTCCCTCCTGTCATGCTTTCTGGCACTTTAATTTTCTGAAATTAATTTTGTTCTGCTCCACACCTGTGTCAGAGAATGCAGCCTTGCTCCTGCCTCCATTGTCTGAATGCTAGGCAAATACGCAATGATTCTGTCTCTGGTTCAGCCACCTGAAGAATGGGGAAGCTACTTTTCTTTAGAAAGGGTAAATGATGAAGAAAATATTTATTAAATACTCTTGTCTGTTCGGCACTGAAAGATATAAGTATAAACAGAAAAACCCATACTCAGTTGTCAAAGTAAGGACAGGCAGGCCAGTTCCTTTATTTTCCTCTCCTCATTATACAATTAAAAATAATAGAAATGTTTGTGCCTAGCATTTAAATATTTATACTATCAATGAAATCAAGCAAAATTCCCTATAACTATAAAGAATGTAAAATTTGAGGTCAGAGTCTTGTTTTCAGAATCAGGCAATATTTAGGAACTTCAACTTGACTCTGCTCCATCACAGTCTTCAAAAGCAACCTATGCCTTGTTCCATCCTCTGGATGTCAGCAAAATTGTTAACAATTGCCATGGACAAGACAATTAACAAAGCTAATAAGCAATTCCTTCCTGGCTCAGCTTCACGTCATAGTTAAAGGTTAAGGAAATAAAATAAGGGAAATGTTAAAGGCTGTTACTAAAATACTGCATTTTATTTCCAGCTTCATAACAGTAAAGTGGACTCCACAGTGATGCCCTATCATCTCTTTCTTGATGATGGCTACATTAAGTCATACTGCTACTTAGTTTTATTATAGTGGGAAATATGTTCCCACTGGAGTTCTTCATAATTTACATATGAGAGTAAAAGTTCTGAAAAAACTTTCTCTGCTTCTTCCTTCTATTATCCTGCTGAGCCTTGGGGAAAATTAAATGTAGGCTGGAAAAATCACTGAGAACACAGGGAGCCAGCTGAAAAATCCCTTGCTTATTGAGAAACAAGTGTCCTGGACAAGTGGCTACGCATCAAAATGGGCAAGGCAGGAAGTTTCTCATAGTCTTGCTCTGATGTGGCCACATGAGACTTTGCCATGCAAGATCTCTGCTGAGCATCTGCACCTTGCTCAGAGACTGTAAACCGTGGCATCAGCCTATTGTGAAGACCCTGCCAGTTAATTAATTAATAAATAATTAATTGGTAATTAATAATTAATTATCAATTAATCACAGCTATGTTCTGTCTTGTGTGCTTCACGGGAAGAACCAAGGTTAGGCAGGGGCCATGCTGCTGGGGCCGAGGAGGCACGGTGGAGAAAGTTGGTTTGGGTCTTTAAATGTCCCTTTCCTAGGGAGAGATTGGAAAGGTAAAACAGCCTGAATGTTATTTTCAGAGAAAAACACATGCACCCAAGGCACATGCTTTCAGGCCAAGTCATCCAACGGGTTTTCAAATCCAGCCAGGATCTTCAAGGTGGGATGTGCAAATAAGAACAGGAAGAGAGGGACAGTGACTGACCTTAAACCACTTTCACAACAAACCTTTGCTGGATTTTGACACTAAGCCCTTCAGTGCTGTGAAGTGAAGGAGCCCAGCCAGGCAGACAAACTGAAGCCGTGGTACTCCCAAGCAGGTGCCAAAGCACAACAACCTTGAAATGGGAAAGTGGGTGTAAAGGACCCCTCCCAAATGTGAGATCAAAGGTTGGGCATTCCTTCCAGGACAATACTTCCAGATGTCAGCTTTTGGGAGGAAAAGTACAGTCAAGAACATTGTGCAGCTGCAGGGAAATACCAAACACTTGTTTTGGCACAAAATTAATGAAGTCAGGGAAAAGATCCTGATTAAATCTATTTTTTAACATATTCTGAGGCGGAAAAATAATGCAGTAGTAGAACAAAGATAAAGAGAAAGCCAGCTCATACAGGATATTTACATTAAGCAGGATAAGCCCTTGCAAATGTGCAGTAGGGATTAATTGCACTATGGCAGAGATGGACTAGATGACTTACTGTAACAGTTCTGGAGGTAGCTAACAGCCAGAATAAGTCATCTTGAAAATGCAGCAAGGAAGCTTAGTGTCGCAAAGATTCACGGCAGAAATGGCACAGTTATTCTGCATGATAATAAGAAAAAGCACAAAGGGTGAATTAAGGACAGAAGGTTGGTCTTGCACTTTAATTTCATGATTTTTGTCAGGCTATATTGTAACTTAAACATTCCTAAGAGGTACGGCAATTCTGTTGACTGCAAAATTTGTATCTGTTTTATTTTTGCTTTTCTTTTTCTCCTAAACAGGAGGGGGAAACATCTTATGGCAGATTATTAAATCATAAGTGGCTGAGGCAGCTTGGCAATAAGCCCTTTTATGGGGACGAATGTTGGAAATAAGTCTGTTTAGTGTGTGCACTACATGGTTATATCACTATTTTTTTAGATTTTTTTTTTCAGGTAATCACCTTTTAAACAAAACCTCAGTCTATATAAGAAAGATTTCTTTACCCTAGAGACTCAAAAAGCTCTCAGGGAAATGTATATTTAGACTTCTCCAGAAAGTGACTTATTTACCCTGTTCAATACATTAAATCTGAAGATTTGACAGACATCAGGCCTCCCCAGGAACTGTTTTGTTCTGATAAGCAAATGTGCATTTCATGCCTGCTTAACAGGGAAAAATAACTGTATTTGCAAAATATCTTGTAATGACTTTAACGAGGTGTTTAAACATCACTAGCATTTTCAACCCCCTACACGTAAAGCAAACAAACACAAAGACAGTCAGTACTGTCCCTCTACAGGGGGATAGTCAGCTATAGTGAGGGCTTTGATTCAGGGTTGGTGAGCATTTACATCTCTGAGGCATCTGCTGTCTTCAGACAGGCAGTCATTTTGTCTTCAGACTGGAGCAGGCAGTGGAGAGTCTACAAAGAATATGTGCTTCTTAAAAATGTAATTGACTCTTCTCTCACTAAGGGTATTCTAACTGAGAGCACATGGCTTCTACCCATGTAAAGGAAAGCAACATTTTTACTAAAACAAGAGTTGTTTATATAGGAAGAATGCTATTCCAGGCTATCTTTTCAAGGTGGCTTGAAAAAAATGATGTCAAGTGCAATAACTAAAAAGAAGGAAAAAATCAATCTCTTTGTTTAGCATGGGGAGCTAGATCGACCCTGCAGCAAGAGCTTATATTTTTCCCAGATGGTTATGTTTCCCCAAAGACAAACTCAGAATTGATTTTTTTTTTTTCCCAGCCCTCTAGATTTTAGAGAAAGGGAAAGGGAACAAGAAAGGGAAAGGAACAATATAAGAATTCAGACAAGCCACCTAGATCCTCTTTGTTTCTCTTCATATGCAAAAGGAAAGTATCAAGGACAGTTTCCCAACTGATGACTGTTCATACCATTTAAATTATTAAGATCTACTCTAGCCAGCAGCAAAGTGACTGCCAGTGGTTTGGGCATCTCCAGAAGAAAGGTCAGGAGTTCCAGAGAATCTGAATGGATGAATGTGGAGCCTGGTTTCAGAGAAATATGAGATACTTTGGTGAGTAGCAACAGGGTGGCAATTTGCATAAGAAACTGATGATAATATTGACACTGTCACTTTCTGGAAATGGCAAACCATTTTTAGAATTCTAGTGAAAACTCTTCAATTTTTATTGAGCACATTATGAGATATCCAGTGTAGAGGCTGGAAACTAAAAGCTGCAGAAGAATCAGAGGAGGACAAAGAGACAGGATCAAACCCAAAATAGTTAAGTAAAGATGCAAAGGATACATTGCTATCAAATTTTCAACTCAACAAGGCTTTTCCTTTGGGACTGCAGTAGGGAGAATTTCACACATTGAGTAAACAGAGGCACTGGTATGGGAAAAACAGATTTTCAAACCGTGTTGAAACACAATGAAGAGGGGATAAAATAAAATGCTACAATTCCCTTGGCTTTATGACTACAATAGATGCAAGCTTTTCTCTGCAAGAGGTACTCTGAATTACTCTGCTCATACAGGCTTATATGTCCTTCCACTCCAGGGCACCTTCTCTCTTCCCTTTCTTCCTCTGCCTCAAACTCAGTACAGATGACCAACTTGTGACAGTGGATGTTTCTCTTTCAAACCTCTCAGTGATGGGGGTTCCAGTTTTACCACCATAGTTATAAAGGATGTTCAAACACCAAATGTGGAGAAGAAAAATCCCTACATTAAATTATATTTTCTGATGGATGTAATCATAGTATTTTGCTCTTATATCTTATATAATGTTTTTCATTCAAAGATCTCTGAGCTTCTAATTGATTATTTAATTAACTCACAAAATGTTCCTGTGATCTACTGAAGTATTGAAATGGGTGAGCAAACTAGTATAGATGAGTAAAGTCATTAGTCAAGATGACTAACAGATGAGAAATGTACTAATAAAGGGTAATTGTGGTAAAAGAAAATGAGCTAGAAACAGGTTAGAAGAGCAATTTTTAGAGAATAGTTCTGAACACCTACACTCTTCCATATCCAGCAGAAGCTGTGATAGTTCAGAAGTATCTAAAAACTGACTAGGTCTGATTTACCTAGGTAGGCTGACATGGACAGAAGAGACACTTTTGAGACAAAAGTGTGTTTGTGGCATAGGAACACAGTGCTGAACGTACCCCCTGAACAGGCTGAGCTGAGTCCACTCCCTCACCTACATGGACAACCATAGAAAAATTGTTTAGCCTAGGAGTCCCTATGGAGCATACACTACTCACCACCCATCTCCAATGTCAGTTGTCATTTTAGATGAGGATACTGTCCCAGAAGTCTGTCCTGAGTGGATCTCACTGTCGCCTGCCTCCAATGGTTGATATGTGATCCCCTTCCCGCACAGGTATCTTTACCAAAACTGCATGACCAAGACAACCATGGTTCTATTTGGTCATGCCATGCTCAGTTTCCCTGCACTCTGTGGCTCACCAGCACCTTCTCCAGAAGTAACAGGAGAGAGGAGCAGAGAGAGACTGGATCATTTATTTCCCCTGTTGAGTAGTGAGGGTACCAAAGGGCTGATGGATGCAGAGTAATGCTTAGGTAAGATTGACAACTATTTCCTCCTGCTTCATACACATAACCAGCACCCACCTGTTTTCCTCCCACCCAGAGATATTTTTGAAAGCTTCTTCTAGCAAATTTCTGCACCAAAATTAAACCCATATAGCAGTCAGCCTTATTGCCGTGTTCCCACGTCAGCTGTGTGTCATGACAACAGATGATAGAAATGCTGCTATTCAGGCTTCAGGGTACGTGTTTCTTTTTCTTTTTTTTTCTTTTCTTTTTTTTTCCTTTTCTTTTCTTTTCTTTTTTTTTTTTTTTTTTTTTAATTTAATTTTAATAGCTTTAAAAAGAGCTCTGAACAAAAGTGCTTGCTCCATGATGCAGCGCCAAGCTAAAGCACGCAGGGCAGGTATGTTGCCCACATGCCAACAGGCAAAAATAAGTAGAGTGGGTGAGGTTTCCTGTGGTGCTGTGGGGGCTGAGGGAGAAACACTTTGAGGAAAAAAGGAGATGACAAGATAAGAGAAAATGGAGAGGCATAAGCAGAAGTGCTTCCCTTCCCTGAGCCCCTCCCCTGTAGGCTTTCAGCAGTGGGCCAGCTCCACACATGGATGTCTCTGTACTGTCCTATGTGTCCTAAAACTGGTCAAGCCTCCTTGCTGTGGGATGCTCCTTGGCAGACTCCAGCTTGATCCACCAGGAAGGGCCCTGTTTGTCTCACCCTGGTCTGCAGTGAAGGAAGGGAGTTTTGAATTTCCAGGCAGGAAAATCTTGCTCTGCAAACATCATCTGAATTATTCCATGGGAGTAAAGCTCTGACAAATAAAAGCCTCCTCACACAAAACTGTGTTATTTGCACAAGACATAATTTCTACCAGGTCAGACATGAAGATTCTCCCTTCTACTCAAGGATTCAAAATTTATATATATAGCTTTGGTTTTGGTCATAAGATTTTTGTTTGGCTTTCATATGATTTGGGGTTTTTTTTAATGTAGCTAGATCCTCAAGGAAAAAAAAAGAAATTAACCCAGTGAAAGCATGGTCTCAGTTACTTTAGGATCAGGCTATGCAAGGGCAGTCAGAAGCTCACAGAAGAGGGCTCTCCAGCTGGAACTGCTGCCGTTCACAGCTCATACTTCAGTAATCGTCACATTTGTTTCTGTTTCACAGCATCATAAAAGACAGCAAGCAACCCTGAGCCGAGCAAGAATTTAAATATGTCTTTGAGGCCTTTCCCATTTAGAAAATCGCTTGTGTCTGTGTTTGATACTAAGGGCTGCTTCTGAATATAAATGCTTCCCTGAATCAGGGCTACACAAGTATCAGAAGCTTAGATCAAGGAGCTGATCTGTCCAAATCAGACATTGGAGACATGATGAAATGCTGCAGATCTTCCCTTTAATGAAACTTAGTTTATGAAAACCCTTTAATAAAGCTGCAGTGAGTATATTTACATTCCCAAAAGAGAAGAGCTCTCTCTCAAAACAAAAAAAATTACCACAATTAATAATATACTGATATTCTTCATAATGCCAGTAGATTGCAAGTTTTTGTTGAGCTGTTCATCATTTTGAATTTTCATGCATGTCTTTGTTCCACAATCACATCTACACCCGCTGGGGCACTTTAGGGACTAAAATTCATTGCTGCATATTAAAAATAGCAAATGAATCTCATTATTTCTTTTGTACCTCTCCAGTTTATTCAGCATACAAAAGACAGAATCAATAGCATCCTGCCTCAGGAATAGGGTTATTTTTGTATTTTTTTAATACTGCTGCAGATTTTTGGCTTTACTCTTGAAACTGTGATGTGCTGCACCAATGTATTTTCACTCTGCGTTTTCAGATCATCTGCATTTTGCTGTGCTAATCCTGGATGTTTAATATCAAGGAAAATAGTATTTATATCCCATTCATCTCTTTCTCCAGCATCTCCTGTGTCTCTGCATGTTCATTTTCCATTGCCAAGAGTCTGAATATTCAGAAATATTCAAAAATTTGCTTCTCAGGGGTGCAGATCCAAGTAAGCACTTACACCTAAGCTTATGTATAATTTAAGATAAATTTGGGCTTGAGGAGCTGAGGTGCACCCTTGAGCTGAGAGAGACATAATAGGATAAAGGAGGGAGAGGGTGTTCCTATGGGCTCTACCTTTCAGGAAGAGCTGGGACTTGTAGATCTGGGTAGAATTCTGGAATTGTTCTGCTTCTTGTTTTAGAAAAGAAATGTGATATTTGCTTTCCTTCCGTCTTTCAGCACTTCCGCAGTTGCCCACTGTTTTCAAATAGTTAGAAGTGGAAGAAAATTATTCAGGAAACAGTATCTTTAACACCTAAGGATGTGTGTAATCCAGGTGACCTGTATATGTCTAGAATTTTTTTGAATTTTTTTTCAGTTTATTCCCTTTTGTATTTTCTGATTTTTCTTTCCATCCACTTTGTATGTATTTTTTAAGATGAAAGCAAACCAAGTTCAGTTTTTCAACCATGCTAATTCTTTTTTAATATAATCTCCCTCCCGATTTATTAACAGATGGACTTCCTACCAATAGTGCTCTTTCCCCAGCATACTGATAAAATGTTTTCTGTTTGTTCTCATGTGTCTGAGAGAGGCAATCCACTTTGCTCTAACTGTCCTCTTTTCTCTGAAATCATCAGCTGCATAATTACTCTATACACATGGATTCCTGTGATGCCCCAAACCATTCACTGGTTCAGGTTATTTGATTTTATTATTCTTGATCCTGAAACACAAGACTCAAGACTTTCAATTTCATGACAAAATTCTTTCTAGTGTAACTTTTTGGATATGTTTTACTATTCTGTTTAGTTTTAGGGCAGAACAGAAAACACTTTTTCCTTCTTTCCTTTTCCCATTTCTTCTGGGACTTTCCCCTGAAATCTGAACAGACTTTTCCAGTAAAGCAAAGCAGATGTTTTGCCACAGTTTTCACAACTGTGAGTCCCTGACAAGCTATATATCGTAGATGTGTCCAGTGCAACAACCACCGTATAAATATCTTTACATATAGTGAGTTGGAATAAAATTAATATGAATATGTACCCCAGTAAACTAATCTTCTACCTGTTTGGGAAAAAAATTAACTTAATTTTAAATTAATTAGATTAAGAAATAAATATATATTTATTTCTCTCCTTGGTAAAGTGATTACAAGGAAATCCTATTCATACTTACAGTGATGTGAATTTGTGATAGAATTTGCAAATATTTTAGTTTTATTTCTTTGACTTCTGCCTAATTTATGACTCAGGTAGCTACATGATGTGTCTAAACTCTGACTAAATGTTTACAAATTTGGGAAAAAATTGAGGTCTGATATGAACTTATATTGAATTTATCTTGAGTGCACTTCAGATGCACTAACTGATTGCATCTCAACCAATGTACCGAAAGAGGAGTCATCCTTGAAAGACATCTTGACTTTTTCTTCCTTTAGAAAGTACAATCATTATCAGTTTGCTTCTGTTTCCTTTTTTCCTTTCACTGAGGCAATGTTTGTTCTCTCTATAAAATAGAACCAAACAATGCTATTATGTGAGTCATCAGAAAAGAGCAGCAGCAGTCCTACATGGTTGTTGATGGTGATCAGTCTAAATTGCTTATTGCTGCCCTGCCAATCCCTTGGAAACTTTGGCATTTGGAGGATAACTGGGATTTACTCGTTTCAGTAACTTGGTGCCTTACTGCCCGTAAGACAATAAGCAAAACCAGTTTTACCTGTGAACTAGGTTTGCATTCCCAAAGCATTGCAAGTCTAACAGTGCAGACTTACCTCAGCAGACTGCAAAACATCAAACACTAGAAAGAAAAGCGGAGACAGCTATCTTCTAAGTATAATACAGGACATATCCCTAGCTGTACATCCCTAGTCCAGAATACACCCAATTTTGCTAGATGTTAAGAGATGTCATGCTGCCACATCAAAATGTTTCCTATTGTCCTTAAATTGATAGTTCAGTCCACTAACCATCAAACAGTAAAAGTAGCCTTCCTGCTTTCATCTCGCTCTGAAAGGGAAAAAAGAACAGATGAATTGGCAGTATACTTACATCCCATGGCTTTTTTTTATTTTTTTATTTTTTTTAACGAAGAATAGCATACTATCAGAGCAGCAGTAGGGAAAGAGAACAAGAAAAGAAAATTCAGTCTCTGAAATTTTACTATGCAGAAAATCTCTTGTTTCTCTGCAACACTTCTAATACTGCCATCAGAGCTAGAACCTCACATCCTTGTGCTCTGGACATCTGACAATAGTTGGAGTAAAAAGATTTTGAGGCACACATCATCAACATGTACATAAAAAAATTACAAGGCCTAAACAATTCCAAACAACGCAAGGAAATTACTGAAATTAAAAAGGATAGAGAAATACGTTCTCCTTCTTGAATCAAATGTCAGTGTGACAGAAATTCAGCAGACCTCTTCAGCTTCCAGTACAGAAAAATCGTCATTCACGGATGTGCTCTGCAGATTCTACTAGTCAGCAATAAAGATTTGTTTGCTCCGCATTAAGACAGAGAGAAGGGGGAATCACAATACTGAAGCACCATTCTAGGCTCCCAAACGGAAATTAAACACAGCAGTAGAGGCAAATTAACAATATTCAACGCACCCAACAAGTCGTAACGGAGCAATTGGCTGAGCCCGTTACCCGGCCGGGCGCAGGTGGCGCGGCTGCTGCGGGCAGGGGCTGGCCCGGGAGCGGCACCCGCGGCAGCGGCGGGAGCCCGGGACCCGCGCGGCCGCGCCCCGCCACAGGCGGCGGCGGAGCGCCCTCTAAGGGCGAGCGGCGGCGCGGCGGGGCTGCGGCACGGGCTGCGGGCGCTGCGGGCGCTGCGGGCGCTGCGGGCGCTGCGGGCGCTGCGGGCGCTGCGGGCGCTGCGGGCGCTGCGGGCGCTGCGGGCGCTGCGGGCGCTGCGGGCGCTGCGGGCGCTGCGGGCGCTGCTGCTGAGAAGCACTGCCCTGCCCCTCTCTGCCCCCGCCCCGCCGGCAGCACACCCCTCGAGGCCTCATCTCGCCCCAGCCTTCTCCGAGCCGTGCTTGTTTATCCTCTCGTACAGGGAGGGAGGGTGGGAAAGTGCCGCTGTACGGGAAGATTTTGCAGCATGCTGTGGTCTCCCAGGGATTTTTGGCAGGTTCTCATTTCCTCGGGGAGCCAAGAACATTTTGTCTCTGCATCTCACATGCTTCCCTCGTCTTCGATGCTATGCGGTCTCGAGGGGCAGCGCTGCCTGGAGACATCTCAGAGGGGCTGGCAGCTTCTACAGCGCTCGGGTCCCAACCCACGGGAAGCATAAGGACAAAAGTCCAGGGCACCAGGCTATAGGCAGCAGGGATGGATGGGGGTGAATCCAGGTGTTCAACACTTCGGCCTGGCTCAGCCTCTAGGCCTTATGGGAGGGACTTTTGGGAAGCAAGTGACATACCTGGCAATTCCTCCAAAATAAGAGGACAAAAGTTCCAATGCAGAATTATCAAGCAGAGGGTAAAGGGCCTGGCCAGATGTTTTAGCAAAAATTTATGACTCTGGCAGTCAAAACAATACATTCTGGGTCAATAAAGAGAAGCTAAGGTACACTCACTCACTCACTGGCACAGGCCAGCATCCTTCATCAATGCAGGCATCTACAGAGGCCAGAGGCTGACTCCATGCTTGGGGGTCAGGAATGTCTCACACCATTTGTCAGCATCTCTCTGCCAGCAGAGATGAGCCTTTCATCCATTCTGGTGATGCACCATCGTCATTGCTGGGAATCCCCAAGCCTGTTGTGGCATTTCTGCCAAGCATCAAGCTATACTCTTAGTCCTAAACACACATGTCCTGGAGACACAGCAGGTATCCTCAGTGGGTTCACCCACACCGAGAGGCGAAAGGAGAGGAGATGAGGTGTGAGACCAGATCTGTATCTCACTGTATCAGCTGGATTCGTTGTTATCTGCAGGGGCTGGCAAAGAGGAGGGGGGAGAGAGGTTGGTGTTATGCACACCTTCCCATGCTCATCCACAGCCCACAACTCCCACTCTAGGAGTGGTCACACTCGTGTGGCCACTAGCAGTCTAGGAGAAGCAACTTTCACCCCATTTTGTGGGTAAAAATGAAAGAGCCTGGAGAACAAAGGCTATTATTAATTCCCATCTGTTGAAAGGAGGCTGCAGCTGTTTTGAGAGGTTTTCCTGCAAGCTATGCAGATATGCTCAGAATTTTAATGGTTGTTTACCAACCAAAGCAGGCCATTGAAAGAGCAAGATGTTTCCAAGCAAACATGGTGTGAACATCATTTCAGCCTAGAAATAAATCTCTTCTTTCTTGCAAACATTTTTCTAGGTGAGAAAAGATGGGTTCATATTTGATTTTTGCACTTTTCACCTGTCCTTTTTTTAACTCATCTTTTGCCATTTAAGAAGCATCCAGGAGAAGAAATACCTTGAAATATGCAATGCTATTTTACACACACAAAAAACCTTGTTAACCCCTAAGATTCTATGTGGTCACTGTAGGTAGCCCCACAAAACACTGGTGTGCAGTTGGAGTTGTATGTGCTAGCAAAACTGATATCTTACCAAAGAACCAGCAAGTCCTGAAGAAAAACACTGCATACAAAAGATGAAAAAAAGGAAAAGGCTTTGTTATATTCTGGCAAATTAAAAGACATGTGACATGCTTTTTACCTTACATTTTCCACTGTGGTCATATCTTCAGGAGGATTGTTATTGCTAAGAAATTAACATGTCTTTAGCCAGACTCTCTAATGTGTGTTATTTATATCAGAAATTAAATCCCTGCAACCATGCCTGTGTTTTATGGCTGTGTATAACTAAAAGGCCTGCTTCTGTGATATTAATTCATGCAGTTTCTCTGTGACATGTATATTGTACATAGCAGAAAGAAGCACTAGAGAAATGCCTCAGATAGATGCAGAAAAACCCAAAGGTTTTTTACTACAGTGCATTAGAAATCCAAGCTCTTTTTCTTTATCCTAGTAGTCTTTGAACTGCCTGACTTGCAGAAGGTATTTACAGCTGAAATGACAGTCCCTGAACACAGCCTAGCATTCCTGGTGTCACTGCTGTAATTGGGGGTTGGGAAACATCCACTATCATCCACCATTTAGCCAGAAAAGTTATGATCCTGCATTTAAAAAAGACTGTGCCTGAGAAACTGAAAAGACAAGAGACTTAAATGACATAGTAAATGGTCACCAGGAAATGACCAGGAAATTAATATAACATAGAGGCCCTGCTAAGGAGAGAGTTGGACAGCCTGCTGCTATTCCATCAGGTCATGCAACTGAAAATGTTAGTGAGAAAATTAAACTATTTATCTTTCACTGAGACAGAAGTGAAGAGCAATCTGGGCAGTCTGACCTTCTAATCTGAGTTAAGTCAACACATAAACAATAAAAACGGACTAGTATTTCAAGGAATTTTGTTTTAATGACTGTGGGGATTCAAGTTACCGTGGGGTGTTTTCCTGTAATATGATAGAATCCCACTAAATGGTCATTATTTGACTTCTGGTAATGGAGACACCAAAGCCCTCTGTTTGTCCTGTGTTTCTGCTACAGGGGTCCAAAGGCTACTGAGATGGGTTTCACTCATATAGATCTGAATTTGTTTTCTCTTGATAAATGGTAACCTACAGTTTTGTATAATGGCAATGCAATTTGTGATAGCTAATTCATGGCAACTGGCTTCTAAGACAGTATGTGAAAGTGAACAGCTGTCAGCTAATAAATATCAAGAATTATTAAATACACTTTTTTTTCAAATGTAATACTCACCCATTCCTTACATATATTTTTTCTGTTTTGAAGTTCAGTCTTCAGCATAGCACAAATAATGACTGAAATAAGTGGTAAAACAACATACAGATGGGAAATCAGGGGAGTGATAAACACAATAAAGTAAATGGCATGACCTAAATTCACCAGAGATATAAACTGAGTAATCTAACGTTAAGAAATCACCTCTCACTGTCCTAAGTAAGTGGTTTCCTTATTAAGAGTGTTGATGTCCCCTGCCTTGGTTTGAAAGACAGGTGTCATCTAAAGAAAGCAGGAGCCTCCCTTGGAATGGAGAATATGACCCCTTTCTCTCCAAACTATTGTAACTTTGAAATGAGGCCCTTTCAGGCCGAGGTTTGGGAGAAGGAGTGCCAGTTCTTTACTAGTGTGTGTGTGTGTGTGTGTGTGTGTGAGCAGGCAGACACACAGTGGCAGTGCCGACACAGCAAACGGGAGCAGAGCCCAGCGCAGCTCTGCCCGCTCCTGGGGCGCTTTCCCCGTCGGGGCGGTTCCGCTCGCAGCCGGCAGGGGGCGCTGGTGGCTCCCGGCGGGCCGGGCGGGGCGGTGATTCCCCGCGCCTGCAGGGGGCGCTGTGGCGCGGCTCCCTCACGCCCTCATGGCGGCCGGGCTGGCAAAGGTGGGGCCCAGCGGGAGCAGCGGCTGGAACGTCAGGGCGGGCTCACCTGGGGCAGCAAGCGAGAGGCAGCAGAAACTCTGCAGCTGTAACTGGAACCTCAGGGTGTCCCTGCAGGCAAGGGGTGCGGAGCTGCAGTGTGACAAAACCTGCAGCTGTGGCAGCGGCAGCCCTGCTCCTGAACGCAGCCGGGAGAGGCTCCCTTAGAGGGGAAAGGGGCTCAAGGTCCCGGGGTTTTCCCTGAGGCACCTGAGCAGATGGTGGAAATTCTTTTTTTACTGCAGTAGTGTGTTAATAAGATCCCACTGTAATGGCAGCTCTTAGCTCTTATGGTAGAAGAAGGCAGGAGGAGATGAAACCCCGCAGTGGCGGTGAATTCTCCCCACAGCAACTGCAGCCTGTCTCTCCCTCCAAAGCCAACAGGGAAGAGAGCTAGGAGCAGTGCCCAAGCCCTTCCCCCAGCCCAAATCTCCAGGTATCTCTGCTGCTCCAAGAGAAAACCCTCAGATGAGAGAAGTGCAGGCGGGTGTCATCGTCCCCTGAGCATGGCAGCTTCTTTTGTCTCCCTAAGTACCAACTGTTAAGGTTTCTTAGCGAGAGATAGGACAAAATTCCATGACAGAAGAAAGCAAAAGGAAAAACCCTAACCTCCAAGCCCCTCCCATCTTTTAGAAATGTTAAATAGGATTTGGCACTATAATCCAGCCACCCCCAGTCTTTTTTAATGCATGCTGGCATCCATGGATATGATCTCAACAAATCTAGGCCCTTTTCAACTAGATCAGTTGGTCAGGCCCCTAATTACCAACCTGACCTTGAACGTTGCCAGGCAGGAGATATCTACTAGCTCTCTGGAAAACCTGTGCCAATGTTTTATCATCCTCATCATAAAAACTAATTATATCTAACATAAATTGTCCCTCTTTCAGTTTTAAACTATCATCCCTTGTCCTATCACAACAGATTCTACTGAAAGTTTTGCCCCCATGTTACTTGTAGGCCTCTTTCAGTTATTGACAGGCTGCAATGAGGTCTCTCTGGAGCTGTCTCTTCCCCTGGCTGAACAGCTTGATCTCTCTCAGTCTGTCTTCATAGAAGACAGTCCTCAGTCCTTTGGTAGACCTGCTATGGACCTGATCTAACAGGTTCATGTCTTTCCTGTGCTGAGGACCCCAGAGCTAGACAAACAGTCATGATGGATCTCATCACAGTGGATCAGAAAGGCAGAATAATGCAACCTGCTGGCCACTCTTCTTTTAATGCAGCCATGGATACATCTGGTTTTCTGGGCTGAAGGTGCACATTGTCAGATCATGTCCACCTTTTCACTCACCAGCACACCCATGTCCTTTTTTGCAGAGCTGCTCTCAAGGAGTTCTTCTCCCAGTCTATATTTATGTCTGGTGCTGCCCCAACCCAGGTGCAGCACCTTACTCTTAGCCCTGATAAACCTCAGGAGTTTCTCGTAGGCTTACTTCTTGAGCTTGGCCAAGTCCCTCTGGATGGCATCCTGTCCCCAGGAATGTTAACTGCATAACTCTGCTTGATGTTATCTGCAAATTTGCTAGGAGTGCACTTGATCCCTTTGTCTGTGTCATTGATACAGACATTAAACATCACTATCCCCAGTACAAACCCCTGAGGGACCCCACTTATCACTGATCTCCATCCATTGAGCCCCTGACCTCTAGACACAACCATCCAACCAATTTCTCATTCACTAAAGAGGCTATCCATCAAAGCCATATCTCTTCATTTAGCGAGAAGGGTACTATGGAAAACCATATCATAAGCTGTACAGAAATACAGATGAATGATATTAATGGCTTTTCCCTTGCTCACTGATGTAGTCATTCCATAATAGGTTTGCTCTCCACAATGAAGTCTTCCTTTCAGTTGCCCACAGCCAGTGCTCTGCAGCCCAAGTGCAGTACTCCTAGATTTCTAGTGCTGTGGGAATGGGCAGGTAGCAGTGAGCCACTTATCCATGTCATCCCAGGAACAAGCTCTTCTCTTTCTTACACAGCTTGCCCAGAAAATAAGGCTGGATAGTTTTCTAAAAAGTGTGAACCACAGGAACAGTAACAAGTGTCCTTATTTCAGTGAGAGCTCACTGTCAGACTGTTGCAATGCCCTGGAAAATACCTTCTCTCACACTGTTCCTGAATCTGTCTTCTCTGCCTCAAAAAGCTAAGCACTCATCCTTATAATACCTCAAAACCATGCCGTCTAATCTGTGCATGCCACTCAAAACACAGCTCACACACCTTGTCACTGCTGCCACTTGGGACAAAACAATGTACGGTGCTAATCACAGCTGTAGGGCTTGGACACACAGCATGGGTTGTAACATGGAGACCAGGGAGTCCCAGCAAGAGCTCTGGCAGCTTCACGTCGGGAGCAAAGAAGGTATGACGTGAGTGTAGGAGACTAGCATCCTTTGGGTCTAAAGAGAAATTCTCATGTGCACTCAAGTGATTTTGCACTCAAGGTGGATTATGGGTCTTCACCACCACAGCCAACACAACCAAAGGAAGAGCGTCTCTACAAAATGAACTATGCTAAAGTGTTGCCAGGGGTTGGCAGGAGGGAATTCAGGGGTGGTTTCCATGAGTATATCTCAGGGACATGCCCAGCATGGATTGTTCCAGACAGTGATAAAATGGCATCCCCACTGGTCAGAGGTGAGTGGTCCATCAATCCAGCTAGTAGTGCCTTTGGAGAAAATATGGGTAAAAAGCATCTCTCATACTAGTTTTGAGAGAGGAGAGTGAGAAAAACATGACAGCAACAGCCCTGCAGACACCAAAGTCAGTGCAGAAGGAGAGGGAGGGGGTGGTCCAGATGGTGGAGCAGAGGCTACACTGGGTAAAGACCATGGAGAAGGAGATGTCAACCCATCACAGCAAATATTTATTCCTTGACTGAACCACCAGAAAAATACTGTTGGTGTTTAGATACATGGGGGATAAAACACCTGTTTTCTTTGTTCAGAGAAGTCCATGGACATCTTCCAACTGCCTTTGAGAAATGTATTACAAAAGTGGCAGTCTGGAAAAATTCTAACTTGGCTAAACCTACAACATCTTGTACTAGCCTCTAGATTTGTTACCATTCAAAAAACCATCTAAAGTAATTTCCTACTTTTTCTTATATAGAGTAATTTCTTATATAGAGTAATTTCTCACCTTTCCTTCTTTTGCCACAGCAGGAATCCAGGACTATATTACATTGAAAGAGTGTGCATTTTATGTTATACAGTGATGAAAGTCAAATGCTTCTGTTTTTCTACTGCTCATCTGAATAACATTAAGATAGACAATTTAAGTGGTCATCATAAATTTGAGAAAATAATTATTTTTTTCAAAAACACTGGAAAGTGTCCTTAGTCGTAGCAGTTTATATCTAACTTTTCTTACAGAAAGCTGTGCTGAAATTACTACAGCAATTATCTCAGCAAGAGTACACCACTACCTAATCAGAATCAGGCAATGTAACACAATTAGTTCAAACACTAGTCCTCTGTTTCCAGTGTATTCTGCAAGCCCACATCAGTGTACATGTTGCTGTGGAAATGCAGAAGTCCTGCTAATGCCAAAAATATTTACCTCATCCCACTTACACTCTCAGAGATTCATGCAGCTGCTTATGAGGTAGATGTGTTGTATGTATCATTGACCACATGAGCTGTGGTTTATTAGATTCTCCCAAAGGTCCCTGTGGGCCAGATTACATCTCCCATGAAGTCTGCAGTCAGACAGAAGTGGGCTGTTAGCTGGGAGAAGGACGACAGCGCATCAGGAGAAATGAGCAGAGCAATACTCCCTAGCAGCATCTTGCCACAGTAGGGGGATTCATCCTAATTTACTTAATAAAAATATTTGGGGTTGTTTGAACAAAACAAAATATTTCAAAGCTATTTGGGCTGACCTTATGTAAAACATTAACATGTCATGTCTGAGACAAATGGAAAACTTCCGGATGCAATGTAATTTTTTAGAAACTAGACTTCATATTGTAGAGCTATTTTTAAAATCCTGACTAGCTTCTTTGGCCAAAAGGAGCCTGTCATTTTTTTACTCATGAGTGTATTTCAAATGCTATAAACATGGACTTTTACTAGGAAGATAACATCACGTTAAAATTCTAATTAAAGCAAACAAGAGCTGAAAGTGCTTAGCGTAGGGCTTTTTATTCTAGATTAGCCAAGTCATCAATTTAAAACAGGAACAGGCCAAACAAATATGACAAAGTAGAAATGAAAAAATGTCTTTTAGATACACTCTGCCATTTATTCAAAGCAGACCAAGCAGAACACCTGGCTCCTTAATATAGAACAGTAGTTGGGTCATCTCCATTAAGGGAAATTGATTTCAGCAGAGATGATCTTGGGAAAAAAAAGTAATTTCCAAAACAAGTCATATGGAATCACTTGCTGTTCCCTCCTCTTCTTTTTCAAATCTGCTCCAGGGAAAAAATTTCAGGAGCATTCAAACATAGTTTTAAATGTAGCTTCCTTGTGTCTGCTTCCAACAGAATTCTTCATGATCCACTTCTGATTAAAGGATCTGTTCCCATCAGGTTTATACAAACATCACATTTTACAGTTGCCATATTCCAGTTCCAATTTCTTCAGCTACTGTTGGTCTCATTATTCTTCACCTCCTGTAAAAGAAATTACTGCTTCATATGAATCACTCATTTAATGTCCAAATTCAGCTAAAACAATTGCTGCAGAAGGAATGAAAAATGAAGATCTCAAAGTTATCTGATTTTATTATTAATTAGTTATTTGGTTTTAATCATTGAGTCTGGTTCTGTGACACAATTAAAAGCTTTTCCCCATTCATTAATGTTCACACTACTGCTGAATTCAGTTTCAGTTTCAGTGGTTGGTAAAGAGTCCAGCATCTTGTGAGGTCAAATATTTTCTTGATCACATAGGCAGAGATGAATTTGGGTAGGAAACCAAAAGTGCAAGTTGGGTGATAAAACTTCTGCCTTCGCAGAAAACAGAACCTTCAGCAGAATCAGACTGATCTCTGCCATGACATTTCAAGAAATCCAAATTCACATCTTAGAACTGCATGGGTGTTGTGTAGCCACCTTAAATGAATCATTATTCTGTAAACACAAGAGAAATTAAATGGCTTTCTTCACCTTTTTTCTGCCTTGCCTTCTTGTCTGTCTTGCTTCTGTGCACCATATGCTTCTCAGGAAGGGCAAATCTAATTTCCCAGAAAGTTTCTGAGAATGGTTAAGGTTGGAAGGAACCACTGGAGCTCCAACCTTGAGCTCAAACAGGGCTATCTACAGCAGGTTTCCAGGTCCATATCCAGAGAGCTTCTGAAGATCTCCAAGGAAGAAGATTCTACCATCTTTCTGAGAAACCTATGCCAGTGAAAAGTCAGAGTATATACAAATTTTAGAAATGTTTTTTAAGCTTCTTAAGTAAGCTTATAGGAAATTTATGCATTGCCTAGCACAAAGAGCCATCTCCTTGTCTGGTGGAAAAGTAATGGCTATCTAAAATGAAGGACAAGAACAGCACTAGGGTTTGCAATCATGGCAGTGTTGGGGAATATAGAAACAAGTAACATCAGTACAAGCTTATGCATGTAATTGTATTGTCACACATAAGGAATTATAACGTTTTTCTGCTTAACAGTATTTGAACCACTTCAGTTGCTCCTCAACAGCTGGTCAGCAGTAGGATGCAGGGTTCAGTGCATGCCTAAGAAGGGCTTGAAAATCACTATTCTAACATTGTCCAAGGAAGCATACCCATTACTGATATGAGATGGCGCATACTAAGTTTTACTGCTGTAAAACAGATGTAAACATGCAGATCGTGTGTTATCTCAGACATATCCATTCTAGCTTCAAATATGGCAGAAAATCAAGGTGGTTTTTGGCCAGGCAGAGGTCTGCAGGAATGTAACTGTTTTGTTGGAAGTCTGGGGTCTAGGGTTGTGCTCTGAGCATCAGTGGAAAAGTCACCTTTTCTCTCTAAGCATGCTTCCTTCACGTAGTTGCCTATGTGGATTGCAGGTAATGTGGGGCTAGGTTTACAGTCCAGATGGTAGCTTTTAGTAATAGTTTGGGCTGCAGTCTTTCCTTTATAATTCAAATAGGGATTTTGCATTAAATTGTTCACAAAGTCTTCTTCTAAAGACTAAGACTTTGGGTTTCAGAGGGGAAGGGGAAGGGGAAGGGGAAGGGGAAGGGGAAGGGGAAGGGGAAGGGGAAGGGGAAGGGGAAGGGGAAGGGGAAGGGGAAGGGGAAGGGGAAGGGGAAGGGGAAGGGGAAGGGGAAGGGGAAGGGGAAGGGGAAGGGGAAGGGGAAGGGGAAGGGGAAGGGGAAGGGGCCACAGTGGGTCGTCTTGTCCAACATTCCTGTTCAGGTCAGGCTTGAGATGAGATGTGGGCACAAAATTGTGTCCACACAATTCTTGCATTTCTCCAGTGAAGGAGACTCCCCAGACTCTCTGGGCAATCTGTTCCAGTGCTCCATCACTCATATGGTAAAGTTCTTCCTCATATTCAGGTGGAACTTCCTGGGCATCAGTTTGCCTATTTCCTTTTGTCCTATTGCTTGGCACCACAAAGAGCCTGGCTCCATCCTCTTGATACCCTCTCTTCAGATACTTCCAGATATTGATGAGGTTCTCTCTCAGTCATCTCTGCTCAAGACTGAACAGGGCCAGCTCCCTCAGCCTTTACTTATAAGAGAGTTGTTCCAATCCCTTAACCATCTTTGTCCACTGGATTCTCTCCAGGGACTCCACATCTCTCTTGTTCTGAGGAGCCCAGAGCTGGACACAGCACTCCAGCTGTGCCTCACCTGGGCTGAGTAGAAGGACAGGATCACCCCCCTCACCCTGCTGGCAGTGCTCTTCCTAATGCACCCCAGGCCACCATTGGCCTTCTTGGCCACCAGGTCACACTGCTGGCTCATGGACAGCTTGTTGTCCACCAGGAGCCCCAGGTCCTTCTCCCCAGAGCTGCTTTCCAGCAGATCTGCCCCAGCCTGTGCTGGTGTCTCGGGTTATTCCTCCCTACTTCAGGGCCCTACATTTTCCTTTACCAAATTTCAGAAGGTTCATCTCTGCCCATCTCTCTATCTTCCCTCTATTGAGGCCTTTCTGAAGGGTTGCACAGCACTCTGGGGTATTGGCCACTGTTCCCAGCTTTGTGCTATCAGTGACCTGCTGAGGAGGCATCTTCTCTTTGTCCAAATCAGTGATGAACAAGTTAAACAACATTGAGCCCAGTACTGTCTCTTGGGGGGCATGACTGGAGACAGGCCTCCAAACAGACTCTGACACTCATTACAACCCTCTGGGATCTGCTGATCTGCCGGTTCTCAATCCATCTCACTGTCCAGTCATTTCACTCACACTTCCTGAGTTTGTATATGGGGATGTTGTTGTTGAAGTCCAGGTAAATGATATTCACTGCTCTCTCTTTTATCATAGTGGTTGTTGTTCCATTATGCAAGACAATCAGATTGTTCTACCATATTTTATCTTTAGTGAATACATGCTGACTACTCCTGATCACCTTCTTGTGTTCTATGTTTTGCCTCAACAAAAACAATCAATAGACAAATACACATCCTTCAATTTCTATTTTTTGTGTAGTGGGAAGAAAATCTGATATAAACTTAAAGATTGCATTCAATTAGCTAGTGTGGGGTTAACTTGCTGTGAACAGGCCCTCTCCAGCTATCAGTAATATCTAAGTGTCTGTATCTTTTTGTCTGTGTGTATACCACTGAACAGCTGCAAAGAACACAAGTGTCATGTTAAACACAAATCATTTAATCAGTTTTTATGCCCATAATGCCCATAAGCAGTATGATTAGAAGCATTATTGCAAATGGTGGAAAACTTTTGCTGTGCAGTGGCTTTTTGCTAAGCCTAACAAAACTCCTGAAAACTAGTGTTGAAAGAACATTTGTGTGTTGCTTTTTTGGGGCCTTGGTTTTTTGGGGATTTTGGGTTGTGTTGTTGCTTTTTTGGTTTTTTTTTTTGAGTTTATTATCATGATCCTAAGCTGTTGAATATGAAAGAAATGCAACAGATCACATAAAATTATACCATGTAAATACTTGAGAGATAGGATAAGTACTGGAGAAGCATATTGACAAAAGTGAAGTTCTCAGTCCCAGAATCTTCCACATGAACGATGCATTCTGAACCATGTGGCCTTCTGACACCATTTCCTAAGAAACACTGTAATTCTGTCCAAACTGTTTCCAAGACAGCCATACTTACTACACTGTATCAAATAAAGATGCCTCATATATATTCAATACTTAAGAAACTTTCACCTTTTGGTAAACTAGTATAAATCAACAGAAGAATTCAATCAATGAAGCGACTTATTTATATCAGATTATCCATTGTTAGCATATATATCCCATGAGTGTTTATAACTGTATTTTTACAAAGGTAAAAGAAAATTTTCAGAGAGTGAACCTTTCTCCTGCCATTGTACATCTTATATATGTTGCCCTTCTATTAAATTACCAGTGTACGTATGCAAAAAAAAAAATAAAAAATAAAGAAGACTGAATATTTTATATCCTTGGAGCTCTGTTTTGCAGTCACAGAAAAGCTGTAGAAGGAAAAAGTTGTTTTAAGAAGTAAACAACACTAGAGTCTACATTTTTATCAGAAAAATGTTGGCAACATACTCAGCAGAGTTCTCTGGAAATATTTAACTGTTGCCTGTCTTTTTTCAGAATAAGCACCAAAAAAGAAAGGTACCTTTTAATATTTTGGTCTTGGCTTACTTGTTCTTTATTTGGAAAATGACCTGACACAAAGTGGATAGTCATCTAAAAAGTTGATGGCAGGTATCAATCCAGATAGATAGGTTCAAATTAAGGAGGTGTAATTTATATTGACACTTTGCAGGATGAGAGCATAGACAGGGAAAAACCACAAAAACACAGTTTTTAGAGTGTTCAGGCAATCTGTTTATATTAGTACTAGTGTGATGACTTTCTTTCTACTTCTCCAAGCAGAGAAGTATTTCCTGTGAAATATGCTGTAACTATCATAAGAAATATCTTCTTTCAAGTTTGATTTACTTAGTCCAAATCTACCGTACTTCTCAGAATACAGTTTTACATAAAAATTTAGGGTGCAGGATGGGGGGATGGTTTCAGCCTTTTAAATCAGTGCTGAGGAAGGAGATCATCACTGGTTTAACCTATGACAGCAACTTAATATGTGGCATAGCAATGCTGAATTTTAACCTAAACTGGGAGCTATATTCTATTTTTAGATACAGGCATTGGTCTCCAAATGACTCTGGGGTTGTACTTGCATCCAAGGGCAGGTTTTGACTTTTAGACATATTTTTTTTTTTTTTTTCATATAAAGTCCAAATCAGATAAACTGTATTTCTGTGGTTTGAAGGGAGAGAATTATCATAAATTACCTTTATGATAAAATTAGACATTTTGTTTGTATATCATAGAAGTCAACTCTCTATCATTAAGTAATCAGTAATTAACAAATAATTGAATGACCAGTTAAAGACCCGAACCTTCCTGTAAACCTACAAACACCTTCTTACCTTTATTCAGGTAATTGTAATACAAGTGACCTTGTGCTTATGTTTAGGTAAAGGTCAGGGACAGAGTTAAAATAGTAGGAAGAGACTTTGTGGAACCATTGGCAGGAGTTTTAACTTTGTGTTAAAGACTAATAAGGAGATAAGGAGACTAATCAGCCATCCAGACAAGAACAAAGTACATGAACTTCACTGGAAAGTTGGGAAATCATGATTGAAAACATTGCTATGGTCAGAATTACTAAAATGATGCTTTCAAATGTTCATTTTTGCTAAATCCCAGAAATCCTTCATTGAAACTATCAGTAGTGCTTATTATATTCATTAAGTCCTTTCTTAGAATCAGAAATTCAGCCGTTGGCTTCACGTGGCTTTGGTACTACCAGATGTTCACATAAAAACCTCAGGACCCATTTGCTCATTTTTTGTTTGTGTAGGGCTCTTCCTCCTTCCTCCCATCTCACATTTCATCACAGGGTAACAGTATTTTTTCTCCTCAACCTTTCACAAACAATTCACCCTCAGGCAAAACCCATGCAGACAGCTTTGCTTCAGGCTGGTAGAAGAAGGAAAAAGCTAGGAGTGAGTCATGACAGAAACATGTGGATGACTGGCGGGAGTGCTCTGAATAGGGTTATAGATCAAGCCTCCCTAGTGCCTTTCCACTGTAGATCTCATAGAAGTTCACAGATGTTAAAAACAATTATTCATGCCGAAAAACTTGACACACATTAAATGTACATTAGATGTCTTTCCCAAGACCTCATAGTAAGCTTTACAAAGAGTTGAAGTCAGGCCATATGAATTCCAGTGCCAGGCATTTTTCTCCAGTATGTCATAGCCCTTCAAAACATTGTTGATTGCTGCTTTTGAGCAGGATAAATTTTGTGTATTAAGGAGTACAGCATCCAAGTCTCCTGTAGTCAGTTCTGAAACCCTTGTAATGCTATGCTTAAATAAGTAGCAAAGCTTGTGAATACCCTAGAGCAGGTAAATGTTGCCACAGACATAAGTGAAACAGTCTTCCCACTCTCTCTGCCTGGATCTGTTATTATGTTGCTCTTAAGAATTATATGCACCAAAGGTCTGTGACAACACTCTGCAAAAAGTGCTCTTTGTGTATAATAAGAGAGACACAGTGAGGATGAGATAGTACAGAGCCCTTTGCAGGTGTTCTTCCTATTGGCAGCTACTTCCACACCAGCAGTTTATCCAGGCATTGCATCCTGCAGATTGTCATTTTCATGACCTTGTTCCCCTGGAAAAAGGAAGAAAAAAAAAGAAAAAGCGCCTTTTCATGTTTTCTTGCTTAGTACCGGATCCAGGCTCTCCCCTGTGTTAAAGGAAAGGTTATAATAATAAGATCTTGCAGTGCTTTTCATCTTCATTAAAAGATACAGAGGGATGCGTCAGCTGCAGGGCAGACATGGAAGATGCAAACACAACAGGAGGCAGTTTTTTGTTTATATATGCTTAAAGAGGTTTTCCTGAAGGGCTTGGAAGTCCTTGTTATATACAAAGAAAGACAATTTATTGGTTAAAAATATTAACATAAAAAAGTACTAGTTTCCTGCTTTTCAAACTTAACTAAAGCAGATATTGCTTTCCATAGCAACGTCTTCTGAAATAAAGAGTGAACTCACTCTTTCCTGTTTTCAGCAACATTTGTAATATCTTAACTGCTCTGTAAACAGCATTTATTCATGTCAGGGAAATAAAAAGAGGAAAAGAAATATTTTTGACAGCCACTAAGGTATCAGTTGCTAGAATCTGTCCTCCAAACTGAGAGTATCACATTTGCGTATGTATCACTGATAAAAATCTGAGTAATATCTACCACATGTTTCATCTAAAGGTCTGGACATACAGAGGAGATAAGGTTAACACCATTCTACTACTCTAATAAGTTTTACAAGTGAAAAATCAGAAACACAAAAATACCCATTTCACTCTTACTTGCAGAAGTCAGAGGAAGTGCCTCAATATGCTGGAAGTGTGTTTTTCTATCCTTATGAGACTTGACAAGCTCTGTATTGCATCTTTCTCAGATGTTTTGATCTACTTTCTGTGCTCATCCTTTAGCAAAAAGACAAAGAGAAGCAGGTAATATAAGGGGTAAGGCCTGGATTAATTAGCTCTTCATGCAAAAAATATGTCACAGTAGTAGGAGAAATTTCAGAGAAGTATCAGGAGGAAATGGAAGTATTAACTCAGAAATTAGAGATCTAGCGGATCTTTATCCAATGCAAAAATAAAAATAATTAAAATACTGTAATATAAGAGTAACTGTTCTGTGCTACACTAGTGTTATTTTAGCTTCAGAAGTGCTGAGCAGAGGAATCTTGTTCCCCTTGGTCAGCTGAAGATACTCGTTATTAAGAAAGAGTGTCAGGAAACGAATATAAGTGTTATTGTGAGAGGAAACCTGTTTCAACTCCCATGATTGCAGTTTAGCACAGCTGCATCCCAAGAGAACAATAGCAAGATTTATTTCTTTTATAAGTCTCAATTTTACGAAGAATAAAACAGTCCTGTTAAAGAAAGCTGTGAGCGCAAGAACTGTCTGGGAGGATGTAAACACAAAAGAGAGAGATGAAGAGAGAGCACCAGAGAGCAGGGATGCACATGTACTGACAAAAGGGAAAATAAACACGTTTCTATCTAGTATTTAACTAATTTCTTTTGAGTACTTAAAGAAGAATACTAATGATAAAAACTCCAATATTCTAAGTTAAAAAAAAAATACTAAGAAGTAAGGCTTATTTTACACACACTTTATAAACACTACTGCATGTAAGGCACAAAAACTAGGTACCCAGGCAGACAGCCCACATGTGTTTGGGCATCTCATAGTCCATCTGCAAAAACAGGTCCCAGTGGGTGGTTTCCTTGTCTTCCAAAGGCCTGCCACTTCTGCCTCACACCTTATTTTTCTGTTTTGCTCTTGCCATGGTACAAGCAACTCCAAATTTATAAGCAATGCTTATGTTGTACTGGCTGCATGCACATGAGGCAGGTGCATGCATATGCCTTGGCACTTCATCTCACCCCAGGGGCACAAGTATACACTCAAGATCCACAGTCAAGGATGTGGAAAAGGGGATAGAGAATGCTGACATGCCTTTTGTGTCTTGCCAGTCGCCACCTGGAAAAGGATCAGCAACTCTCTCTGTCTCTTCTGCCTTTAGTGGAAAACCTTCTGTATTAAGGCTTTCCAAATAGATGGACTTCTTCTTACTGCAGGTGTCTTCCCAAAACGGGCCTCCTTCCTGTTTGTGACTGCTGGTGCTGTGGGGCTGGTTGTGAAGGCCTGTTGTTCCCCACCACTGACCCAGCACTCAGACCCCTTGCACTCATCAGCATTCTGTCTTTGCAGCGAACCCGGAGAGATTCCCATGCCTGGGGAGGAGATCAGCCAACAGGAAATCACATTCAATGCAGCGACCATGTTAAGCCTGCAAGAAACGTCTTACCCCAGTTTGCTGTTTTGCAGCTGAGACAAGTAAGTCTGCTTCTCAGCTGAGAAAACAGAACAGCTATTCTTGTGTTTATGAAAATAAAAGTTGAGGAAACAGAAACAATAAAAGAAAAAGCCCAGCCATCAGAAAAAACACTAAACAGACAGCACATCCTACCAAGATAGATAATCTCTGCGTTTATTTTACTAATGAAGAACTAAATCTGATATACATATACTTAAATGGGGTATACTGCTCCCATTGGTCTGCAAAGTTGTTTGGGTGTGGAGGAGATGAGAGAAATTATGTTATTTTGTGAGAAATACATAAAAAGAACTGCTCAGATGCATTCCCAAACACTGCATTAGAAGTCAAAATTCATTCCAATTGTTTTCATTTGGTTAATCTTTTTTTTTTCAAAAGGTCATGGCCTTCACCACTGATCCTGATCTATGTATTTCATTGTTCTCTGATGCTGATTTTGGTGTCAGTTCAGAAACATCACCATTCAAAAATGGGAGAAGTTATACATTTTGGTTATAACAGAGTGCTCAGTCAGGAAGTATTTTGTTTTCAGATCTGCTGTGGATAGAAATCCCTCTGACAAATCCTTCAGTCCTTCTGTTTCCCTGTCTGTATACAGAGAATCAGCTATTTTTAAATTGCTGTGAGAAGCCAAGATGTACTTTTTTTGTGTACAAAACCACAAATACTGGTTTTTGAAATGCAGTCAGCTATCCCTCTCTTTTATTAGAGACAATATATTGTGATAGACATAAATATCTGTATGTTATTGTTTGGATGCAAATGCAAATATTGTTAGGCATCATAACCCAATGTTATTTTTTATACGACGCATTTGAACAGAAATTCATATTTCAGAAGGAAAGTAGAGCATGGGAAAACATGTGGTAGCCATACCATACCTTCTAACACTTCCTCCTATTTCTCCTTCTATTCCTACTTGTATATTGAAGATAGAATGAAGTAGAAGAAGCAAAAATAAAAGAGGATCAAATTAAAGAAATTAGTACACAACTAAAATCAAGAAAGCTTCTCACTGATTTCGACATATTCAGCCTATGACTTTTGAAGTTCAATCATTTTAAGAGAATTGCTTTGCTTTACAAGCCAAAAGATAAAATCACAGTTAAAAATTTCAGAATCGGTTTTATTTTCTTCAGCAAAAGAGTGAATGATCGTGCATTTATTACAAAAAGTAATCTTACTCTTAAAGTAAAATTTTGAAAAGAGACTAATCTGACTTTTTTAACCTTATTTTTATTGTTAACTTTTTCTTTTAGATAGGCAGGTTGTATTCCACTTCATGTCATTACTCACAGACATCCAGCAATGTGTTGAAGTCCAAATGCCAAAAAAGAAAAACATACCTCATGGATAAAAATTTTTATCTCTATTTGTCTGTCACCAATTTTCAGAGAGTGAAGACATGATTACAGTCTTGGCTTTGTTTTCATTAAACATCCATTCTCAGATACTAAGCCCTCTGATGTTTTAATGTATGCAGTAATAAGGCACCCCAAAAAGCAGGAAATTGTTAAAAATCTTTGGGAAGTCTCTGAACTTGCCACTAACAATACTATGATAAAGTAATACAGAATAAACTTGTATCTGTCATCATTCAAAGGGATAGCAATTTAAGTTAAATTATGAGGGCATCTGGCTCCAGAATTCAGACCTTGTTTGTGGCTAAGGAATTCTGTAGCAAACACAATATCCAGATTTTTTTGTTTGGAGCATATGGTTTTCTATTTCTTTGCATATAGGGGCACCAATAAATATGAAGAAATTTTTTAGACCATCTCTATTAGCAACACTTACATGAGCTAAGTATGCATTACTAACCCTTGCTGTTAAATGTTCTCATCCATTTTAAGATGTCATTGTGAGGATCACACACTTACCCAGTGAAAAGGGTGGGCTCTGCTATCCCCATAAGAGCATGCTTCTCGTTTTCCTGGAGCATGACTGTCCCTCAGATTTTAAGTGGAAGAGAGGAGGGAGACAGAATTTTCCTCCACTATAGCCGAGCCACATTCCATATAGCCAAGCAGATTCCCCCTTCAGTGTAGCTCTTATGAAGCAGTTAATAAAGAGATGCACCATGTCTCTTTTTCCCTAAGAGCATGTCAGAGAGGATGTCAGGAAGGATACCTCCAGCTGCTTCTCAGTCAGCAAGATGACAGCTCTAGATGGAAAATCTGGGGTATTTTCTACAAGGGAATGGTCTCCCTCCTGAGAATGCCACTTCTTTAGCTACCAGGCATTCGTAGCTTTTACTAAGTGAGAAACCTCCCACCACTTATTCAGTGGGATTGACAAAACCAAAATTAAATTCAGACATTAAACAACCAAAAGGGTCAAAAACTTCTTTAAAATAGCAAAAATTCGTAGCAGAAAGCCAGAAGCTGATACACAGAACTCTCTCTTACCAGCAGATGTCAGACCTCTGCTATTTCCAGAGCACCCAGAGGATCACCTTTTTTGCCTCATTTCCAGTCTTTCCAATCTAGATATCTTTATGGCACAAATCACCTCCAAAAGAAGAAGGAAGGAGCAGAGAAAGAAATTTCTCACATCCTACACATGCTGAAGCCAGAAGCCTACTTTCTCTTTCCAGTAGTTCCCAGTTTGACTCACTCCTCTTAGTTTTTAACTACCACTATAACTTTACATAATTTGCTGATTTGCAAATTTAGAATCTGAAATTGCCCTATCTTCTCCTTCTGTGATTGCTGTTACTATGTCCAAGGGCAGGATTGCTGGTAGCAACAACCACAACTTGACTGCCAGCAGCCAGCCTTTGCAGGGATCGATAAATGTTAGATAGGAAGGATTAATTCAGTTCTCTGCAGTCAGAGGAAACAACAAACCTGGTACGATATGAGCCCTTATCCTCCGACCTGCTGGAAGAAATAATCTGAGGACTTCTATCTATAAATTTTTCCAACAGAAAAGTTGCCTGATATTATAATATTTGATGTCATTTCTATATTAAGGATGCATAATCAGTTGTTTTATTAACTAGTTATTAAAAAGTTCAGTGATAGACGCCCCTTACTTAGAACACAGAGCATTAAAGGAATTAGGACAAAGACACTCATCTTGACATGGTGCAATTTTTGAAGTGCGGCATGCAGGGGACAGTGATCCTACTTGCAGAGAAAGACCAATTACTATACTGTGAGAAGCTGTAGTGGAAAAGGAAAAAGAAGTGAAAGATGGATGACGATACAGAGGAAGGAGGGAAGGAGGGAAATCATGATCCTTGCTAAGCAGAAAATCCCACAGGGCCAAACCATTAGGAACTAATATTTCCCCAGGAGTAATCTGATCTGTCTGTTTAGCTGGCACGCTGTGGGACTCAACATGGTATAAAAAAACATGTCCCCTAAAGTGCAGGTTTTCTGCTGATCCCACACAAAGAACACTGTGCTCAGGAGAAACATATCCTGATTTCATCTAGAGGGAGCTTCTTAGGAACTATTTCCAGTCAGCTCAGCTGTGTTGCTCCACACATCACAAATGACTCAGAGTCATGATAGCTTGAACAAATAAACAAGTAACAGTTGAGAAGAGAAATCAAAGCCACAATGCAGTAATGAAAGTCATGTTTCCAATTGTTTTTCATACAAATCATCAGAAGCTAAATCAATCAGCCTACAAAAAAGGGGTGAAACTTTGTTCTCCATGTCTTGAATTACCTTTTGTGTGATTTGCTAATTTAGCTTCTTTTGTTTTTCTTTGCCTTATAAGTAATTTTCTATAAGCAGAAAGCAAAGAAACATTATTTTGCAAGATATTTTCATTTGAAGGCAAATGAGCCATATGAGGCATTTTGAAGTAAGTTTTTTAACTATGTTTTCTTTTTAGGACCTTTCTCTTTAACTCAACACTGATGCACTGCTTTCTTTCACAAAGGTTTTACTTCTCTCTGTGGGTGGTTTTGAGATTACAATGGCCTAAGAAACCCTTTCTTCAAGGAATCATCTGACAAGAAACATCTAAGTATATTCTTTCCATGTGCTAATTTGGAAACCATCCTTTTGAATCTGGAATGCAAGAAAACAAAGAAAATTTCAATTAAAAAATTAATTTCTCCTAAAGCAGGTCCAGCTTGTTCATCTGTTCATCAAGTCATGGCAAATCAACAGGCTAAAAAGCTTCCTCACATTCCTTCTTCCAACATGTAGGCAGGGATTTTTACTCCAATATCACTAGCAGGAATACAAAAACCAAGCATGTACTACACTTACTGTCATATTTATTCTAGTAAATTAGCCACACAATTAACACAGGAAATTAAATAGGAAGTTCTCATTTGTGTAGCACTATATAAATATAGCTAGAAGTATTAGTTTGCAAATAACAGCTTTTTCAAAAATGGTTATATGGGTTGCATTAAGGAATTTGTTTCTAATTAAGCCCCATTAATCAATACAAACTACAGGATAAATGGATAAGGATGTAGGATTCACTTTGATGGACAGTTTGCAGTGAAAAATGTTTTATTTGTCAATATTTCTATTCACATCTGGAAGAACTTAAATAATGATTCTTTGACAGAAGAAAAGAGTCAAACATTTGGAAAACTGTGGTGCATCTCATTAGGGACGAAAACAGAAGTAATTTAATCTGCATTCTGGGGAAAAGCAGCTACAGAACCCACTAAAAATTTCTCACTGACCTCTAGGTTAATAAAGGGTAGAATAAGTGTTGCGGCTACAAGTTCGTAAGAGATATATTACAGTTAAGCAGTCCAAGAAGTTTATTGCCTTTTTTGTGAAGGCTGGTTCATTGAGTATACTGTTGCAAACCTCATTAAAGCTCCAATTTCTAAATCAAATAGTTTTGCTTGGCAACAAGATCCTTAAAATGCATTTTTTCCTGAATTTCTGCTTTAGATTCAAATCCCAAGTTTTTCCCTTAAGGCGTATGAAACCAGGCTGCAACTTTTCTTCCATACATCTAGCCCATAAAAAAGAGGGATCATGCACAGGTTTCTGTGGCAGACACAAGGATCCCATCCTCTCTCTGCCATATGAAGCTAACATCCACACAGCACTCAGAGTGTAGTGGATGATAAACAGGATGATCAACTAAGTGCTTAGGAACATGCAACTTCCAGCAGAGATGGAGATGAGAACTAATTACCTTGTTTAATTCCCAGTCATAATTCTAGGGATTCATTTGTGGCTGCTTTAAGTGAGAGATGCAGACAACTGTAACCTTATAGCTATAATTTCTTCTCCAAGTTGCCCAGGAATGTGATGGAGTACTATATGAGAACTGCATATATGAGGAGTGAACCTTCAAGGACCACAACACAGAGGATTAAGTTTATTAAACTATTTTTGTTATAAACATTTGCTTTCAGCTATACAAAGCATTCTACTGGTTTTACCTTTCAGTCAGAAATTTCTAAGCTAGCCTTTTGGATTAGAACTATATACTTAGAAAGTTTGTTGGAGGACATGAATACAAAAAAATCCTCCTACATGCTTTAGAACAAAAGGGAAGTAGAAAACTATGCATTTCCCTCAATGCCTTGCAACAGTCATAGAGATTAATTTTGCACAACTTCTCACAAAGAAGGTTGGAAAAAAAAAAAAAACCCTTAATAGTTTAAAAGGGTAAAAGTCAACATTTAGCAGGGAGAAAGTTAAATAAATGGTGCCATGTCTGGGTGAACATTAGTTTAGTTTTATGGAAAAAAAACAACAACCTCAAACTTCCCCTGGAGCCCCGTATTTCAGGCATGGGATATTTCTCTGCTTCTCCTATCAATTTTTGTGAGAGCAAGGCAGAGCAGCTCCCAACCCTTTCAGCTTCCCACACCACCCAAGCACAGGGGTATTTCACTTGGCTGTCCCTCAATCTCCCAGGGGACAGCTGCCATAGCATCTTCCTGGAGGACTCTTGGACTTTGCTTTCCTTTCCAACAGACAGCCCTGTTATGGCAGTGCTGCCATGCAGCAAGTGCACCTCCCAGAACAGCCTCATTAGCAGCAGCTGGCCAGGAAAGTGGGGCCCCCTCATTCAAGAGGTGGATCCTCTGGCCTGCTTGCAACTCTCCTAGCTGCAGATGCCAGGGCATTGCTGTTTGTCTGGTGGACTTTGTTACTGCAGCGCTTCAAACTGGCCTTTGATACCAATTTGTTTCCCAGAAAGGGATTACAAACAAGCCAATTTGTCATACTAACTTATATATATATATATATATAAACTTATCTATATAATTCTTGGAAAAACCATCTGTCCACACCAACAAGCTATATAAAAAGGGGTTTAGTCCATTAATAAATCCTTGAACTACCCATACAGATGTTTTTGGTGTGCTGGAGCTTGTGGAAAGGTGGCCCAGCTCACACAACAGTGTGACACAGTTGATTAGTAATGAAGGATGTTGTGATACTTCTCTGCACAGACATGGCTCACTTGGCCTAAAAAGTTACTAGGTATTATACTGGGGAAGATTGAGTAGAAAATCAACATTAGCATAACTAGCAATTAAGTAAAATAATTAGTAAAATTAAAGCTGGACCAAATATTTTCTTCAAACCATACCTGAATGAAAATTCTTCTTCTAGCTGATATAGACTTATGTGGCATCACACAAGCTTCTACATCTCATATACAGATCCAACTGTTCAGAGATGATCAGGAATTTACCAGCTGTGTTTCCACACCCTGAGGTTATCAGTTATTTAAACAACAACATTTTACAGAAACATTCAGTAGTGACACCAGTTCTCATGAAGAGAAAGAGAAAGAGTTTCCATCAATCTGTTGAACAAGTCAAGGATGGGGTCATTTAGTTTTAGCCGTAATTTAAATTTTTTTTCCAGAATGTTGGCATCTCATTTTGATTACCACAAAAAAAAAAAAAAATTCATGGAAGTTATTTTCAACATTTGCCGTTAAATTTGTAGCATTTGCTGCCACATAGAAAGTCTGGTTCCTATACACTGTCACCAAGTCCATTTTATGCTGTCCTATGAAGGAGTGAAATAAATTTCAATCCATGGCTGGAAACACAGATAAAGGAACATAAATATTCTACTAATACTGCGTTAGTGTGATAACATGATTACTTTTATGTTAGATGCAAACACCTGTGATTTTAGTTTTTTCTGCTTTATTTATAAAATTCTGCAAAGATGTTATTTGTGGCTGTTTCTCATTGAATCAAATTAATATGTTAGTCTGTGCCTGTGAGACATCCCACTGAGTTAAAATGCTGCTTCTGTGAATGTTTTTGAAGAACAGAGTAATAGGAGCCTGCAGAGAAACTTGATATCCATAAAAACTGTGAAGTCAAAGAAATGTACTGCTTGGCATATCTTAAGATACTTCTCAGCAACATTTTAAAACAGAGTACTTGCACAGAAGGAGGTTTTTTATTCATTAATTTGGCAAAACAGACCAAATAATCTCTAAAGAACGTGGTGAAGAAAGTCACACAGCTGCAGTTAAAGGGGTGTCAGTTTCTCTTTGCAGTCATGACTTAATTTTCTTTCTACTTTCTCTTGTATATACAGTTATAAGTCTTAAAACTAGATGTATTTACTTTCATAAGTAAATGCATCCACTATTTATTTCTGTTTGTTTAAAACAGGCAGTGATTAATGCATGATATTAACTAAAAAGGGACTAAAATGGAGGGACATCTGACAGAAAAGGTTATATGACAAGAGTGCATGGTCTTGTGCTGGTGAATGTGTCAGGTAGATTGATATCCAGCTGCATCTGGGATCTCAAATGTCCAAGTTTGTTTTATTGGCCAGATGCTCTTTTTATTGTCTCTCCTCACACCTGTGCATGTCCAAACTCACCCAAACACACACAAAAAAAAGAAGATACAGATATTTTCCAAGTTTTCTTGGTTGCCAAGATTGACAGTCCTCAGGCAGAGCAAGGTTAATACTGGCATTTGGACCCAACAATAACCAGCACTAATGATTCTTTGGTTTAGGGAACAGTGTCAGAATCATAACCACAGCAAAAAATCAATGAGCATTTGACTACTGCTGTTCATTCCATGGTTTTCATAAAAGCCCAACCAAAAGAAACTCATAACAGACATTGTCTGGTCTCAGACAATGTCTATATGCCATAGACAGATAAAGGAAGTGCTTTAAGGAAAATTTAAAGGATGCAGATTCTTGACTTGCCGTTGTGAACATGGGGAGAGGGAACAGCTCCTGTTGGTCTCTGAAGAGGTAGTAAATCATCACACATATGCAAGACTTAGGCATTTTTCCCCAAGCATTTGAGAGAATGTTTGGCTTTCATTTGCTGTAAAATAAACAAAAAAGTTCAAGGGATAAATTTTGATTCACAGGCTAGAGCTATCATCACACGAATTTTAACCTGCCCCTCAGTCTTGCAGTTTTTTCAATTGGATTTGCATAGCTAAGAAGAGTGAATCATTGAGTTCAGTTAATGAGCTGACAGGAAAACATTGAAAAGAGGTAGTGATTTGCCTAAATGTCAGATGGTAATTAACACTGTAGCTGCACAGCCAGTTTTAGACAGAGCGGATTGCTTTATTTATATGTACTTCATCTATGTACTGATATCCTGCAAATGGTTGGTTGCAAAAGCTGATCTCTGCTTCAAAACTACTTTATGAGTCTCTTCTTCCTGGCACCAGATGTAGTTTGTTCTGGAATTCCCTATCCCAAGGCCATATTCAAGTAGTGGCTAAATGACGGACTGAGCCTTTTCATCCACTCACATCATACCACAGACAATTATAATGCTGTCTGTAAATTAATAAGATTTTTCTCTTTCTCATTTTTCATCAAAGGCATTACAGCTGCAATGCTTCATCCTGCATCTGTGGCTTTCCTGTATCTAGGCACCAGACAGTTAGAAGGAGAAACATTATTAAAGAAACTATTAAACAGATGCAGCCAGACATACAAGAAAGTGAATGACAGAGAAGTTAATGAAAGGATATATGTCCTCAGTGTTTCAAACTATGCATGTACTGTTTATAAAAGTGTGTGAAATAGAAGAAATAAGATTCCATAGACCTATAAATGCTGTGGAAGACTTGATAATATTTTTTCAAAATGAAAATACTTTCAGCAAGTCCTGAGAAAAATATTTTCTTAGTGACTCTGGAGTAAAATTAAGTAATTCTCTATTTGCAGTACATTGCAAATAACTGATGCTGTTTTCCTTGCTGTATGGAGTTGTTTCATGAATTGTTACTGAGGTGGTACAATGCCTATTAATTCATATTAAAATAAGTTTTGCTCACATGAGAAAGCTTAATGTAACACAGTGGGGTTACAGGATATTGCTAAGGCCCAGGGCATCTTCCTCTATGCAATATAATCGTCTTCAAAGCCCTGAATTTTCTTCAGATGCTCCATTATCAAGCCTTTGAAATAGAGCTTATTTCTCAGTTAGTGGATCTGGCAGTTTACTACATTAACCAAAATCTTTCAGCAGTGTCCTTTCTGGCTAATTAGATACACTGAAATTTTTATCATCTGCCTTTGTTTCTGGTGATGGTATTGTTCAGGCATTGTCTGTACGCAGGTTTCACTGTGCTTTTCTCCCCATTCCAATGCTAAGTCCAGCAGATAATGGGCACTGTCCTCAATCAAGTACTAAAGGAACCTGTCTATTTGAAAAAAAAAGTTTAAGTAATATTTAACACACAGGGTTTTAGCTGCTACATTTCTTTTATTTTGTCTGTAATGTAGTATGACAGAATTTATCATTGCTTCGCTTCTCCTACAATTGCAATAAAACCTGCAGCTAAAAAATTGGAAGAGGTTGTATAAACTCAGATTATAAAACTTCAAAATTAAAGACTGCAGCAATGATAAAAAATAGAATCAATAATTAATAAAAATTCTTCTTTAAATGTTTATGCCATAATTTATAAATTGCAAAGAAAGAAGCATATCTCATGTCAGAACAGAATGGATTATACAGCCTATTTTTTAGCAAAGTCTAGGCTGAATTGTTAACTCTCACAAAATTTAATCACATAGTGATACTGTTTCTTACAAAGTTGTTATAAAAGAAAAAAATTGTAAGAACAGTTCAAAGCAAAGAGAAAATATTTTTCATATGCTTAATCTAATTCCAAGATAAAACTGCTTCTGTAAACTATATTCTCCACAAAGGATTAAAATTCACGGTCTTATCAAAGAGTTCGAAATCGTATCTATCTTCCTGCCAGCTCCTTAGCACCAAGAGCTAAGCGCAACAGACCTTGAAGCAAACAGTCGTGCAATCTCTTAGTTCAGCTCATGGTTTTGAAACATAAACACAAAACTGAATTAGAAGGTTGCTCTATTTTGAGAACAGTAATATCTGCTAGACTACTACAGAAATCTAAAAGTTCAGACTTTGCCCCTTCAAGGGGAAGTTTCCTGTGGCACATCAGAGTCATCAGTAGGGTTGTACTCCCAAACCACAACATCATTCTTGACTTCTCTCAGATGAAAATTAGCTAATTTGTTTAATGAGAATCCTCCAATCTCAAAGAAACAGAAAAAGAAATATAGAGCTAAGCATCATGTGAACTTAAAATCTTACCCCTCTTCTCCCACAGTAGTAAGCCAAATGAGAACAAAGCGAACAAAGAGAGAGCAAAGTTTAAAAATAGTTGTTCCAGACCTAGAATATGCCTCAATCTGCTTCTCCCTTCTCCCCATACTTCTCAACATTAAGGTCTCAAGAACTCAGTACTTTTGGAAAGGTGTGCATGTGTCAGGGAACATGGTCTTCTCACATCACATAAAGGAAAGAGAAGACACAGCAATCTCCCCAGATGGGTCATTCTTGTATAAGAATGCTGAAGCAGATTATGTGAGAGTGAATATGAATTCTTCCTGAGCTTGAGGAGTGTGGTATGAACTCATGAGGTCCCCAGACTGAGGCTGTTCTCATGCATTGTGGGGTCTCCAGAAAGATCCCATGCCTTGTGAACTCTCCTCCAGTTCCTCTGTGCAGCCCCAGAGTAGTGATGACTGGTTCACCCTTGCGGCTTTCTGCCTGCCCACAGAGCCTCACTCCATTCCATTCTCCCACCCATTCCAGCTGTGTGCCTGGGGCCATCTGGGACCATCTCTGGCCTTGGCATGGGAATCCTGCCATCTCCAAAGCTCCTATCCTATCCCAGCCCCCAGGATATGCTTTCCCAATACTTCTCTCTCTCCACACATCCAGTTCTCTGTGCATGGGACCTGCCTATAGGCAGACAGCCCTGCACACCACAGCCCCACAGCTGCTATGTCCTCTCCCAGGAGGGAGAGATATGGTACAGAAGCATCTTCAAGGTCTGCAGAGGAGAGCAAGGCTGTGAAAACAAGCTCATAGTGTGACCGATATTTTTCAACCAAGGCAATCTCCTTTTTTTCTCCTTTTTTTTTTCTTTTTCCTTAATAAAAGGAGAACTGAATGAAATATCTTAAAAGAGGGAACTTGACCAAGTGAACATCTATCCTCTGAAAAATGGGCTGATAATTTCACAAATTCCATTACTTCTATTCTCACCTCATATATTAAGCTGTTGGTACTATCATTGCATGGTTTGGGTTGGAAAAAACCTTGAAGATAATGTAGTTCCAACCCCCCTGCCATGGGCAGGTTCACTTCCCACTAGATCAGGTTGCTCAAAGCCCCGTCCAGCCTGGCCTTGAACAATTCAAAGGATGGGGAGTCTACATCCACTCTCAGCATTCTGTTCCAGTGCCTCACCACCCTCACAGTAAAGAATTTCCTCCTAACATCCATTCTAAATCTTCCTGTCTTTTAGCTTAATCTCCATATTAAAATCCATTAGGTCTTGGAAGACAGCATAAGTAAAGCAAGACCTATTTTTTTAAAATAGAATTTTTAATGTTCTGGCCAGGACCTAAACTTAGGGCAAACAGTTTATTATGTTTCCACTCAGAAGACATTTAACAGGATGTTGTACCCCCTGCAAAACTGTGGAAAGTTGAAGACAGTAATTATTGTGGCTTTTTGTTATAAAGCTGCTAATGATCCCAGTCTTTTTTTTTAGCCATGCTGAATCACCAAAACACTGTGTTTCATATTTGTGTATCTTCTGTATTTCTCTGGTATTTTTAGCAATTGTTGTAGGGAAAAACTAAATGGCAGACAGGAATTTTCTTTTGCATGTTAAAAAGCATCCCAAAATTAATTCTTTCTGTGGTACATTTCTAGGCTAATGAGGACATGAATGATATATTTTTGTAATCTCTTTGTGACATTAAGGAGAATTACTTTCATAATTTCAACTATTATCCCAAACATCAAACACAGACTTCAAGTTTGCAATCCTCCTTCTGCTTTTTGGAACTTTGTTTCTCCCAAGGTCTGTGGAACCTTGGAAAAGCAATTATCCCTTTTTGCTTTGACATAAAGAGCAAACAAAAGCATGAATAATAGCCCTTTTAAAAAACTTTAAAATAAAAGCAATTTATATTCTGAAGTGGAGGATCTAACACTGGACATAACTTGGTTTTTGCAAGTTACTATTTCTCATTCTGCCTTAAACATGATTGTTTTGCTTACTGTCCTTTCAAAATAAGCACAAGATAAAAAAGGGAATTTGAATTCTTGTTTGGGGATGTTTTAGCGAATGTTGAGCTTTCTTATTATGCAAATGAATTAATAGTATTTTACAGTTACCCTGTCAAAATGTCTGTGTGCTCTACATATGTTAGTACAGAGATGAAAAAGCTCTTGTCAGATTTTTTCTGCTTTTTTCAACACTCGATGAAATCATTTGAAGATATTGAGACTGAAACAGTATTTACTGGCTCCTGAAGTCCAGCTGTGTGCTCCATAAAAAATTGCATTAGTGTAGTAATAAAGCTGCATTCAACAACTTGAAAGTTGCTTTTACAGACTCTCTTCAGGTCTCATATGTTTATAAACTAGGATGCAATCTTTGGGTATAAACTTTTTTTCCCTTACATCTGTGCCTTTTGTACTGCATGAAAGAGAGTCTGTATACTTAATGTTTTTGGTATGCTGTTTTGTACCTACTGTTCAGTGAAGGATCTCCTGCCTTATTAACTTCACACCATTCAAGTAATTCTGAAACCAAAATCCTCACTTCCTTGCAGGACTCTTAGAAATTATTTTTTTTTTTTAAATACAGTGATGTTTACCACTTTATTTACCAGAGTTAAAGTAATAGAGGACTTCTGTCCTGGCCTTCCTTTGTTTAGATACCTACATGTTAATGTTGAACACACACTGATAGTTTAATGCATCATAAGCAGATTGATTAAGTCTTAACAGGCATCACGGGTTTTCACTGGCTTGTATCTGTAGTCTTTAGTTCCACCTAAAAATACAAAAGGATTGTAGCCACCTGTAATTTCAGACACAGCAAACAGAATATTTAATATGGCAGAAAAAACTGTAGCACAGGACTTTCACAGGGATAAAACTGCCACAGAACTTCATTTAAATGAAGATATTATTTAAATATCAAATACTCAAAAAAGCAACGTCTGCATACATTGAGTAAATATGGTCAGTTAATGAAGGGAAACAAAACAAGCCTCTTTTGCTGCAGGGTTTTAAATAATCTGTTTTCTTCTAGGGGCAATCATGCCATGCCTAGGTTAAATGGCTCTTCATCTCACCTAGATCTGTCAACACTTGCTAAGAGCAGAGTGAGGTTACAAACCCTTTCCCTGGTTCAGTAGCACAGTTCCTACACCTTTTCCATGCTGTGAGAAAATAAATATATTAACATGGAAATTGTGTCAGTATAAGGAAACACACTGGATATTTTTGCTATCATATGGATACCTCTGGTATCACCTCATTTATGGGTCAATCGCTGACTATTCAATACAGTAGAGTAAATTGAAACAAACCAGAGGAAGAAGGTTAAGTCTTATTTCATGATTCCTGCTAGCGTTCCATAATCAATTCTTGTTGAAAGACACCTCCTTCACCACTCCATTAGGCCAAGTCTTGCCTCATCATTAAAGACACCCATTCAACAGGAGAGTCGCCAGGGAAACACAATATAAATATGGCCTTTAGTTGACACTCACTGCTGCTTGGAAAGTGTCCTGTCCACAAAAATGGCTTTCCTCCCTAGAACTTCCACAGCACTGGTGTGCAACCTTCTGCTGTTTATTGTGTTATAACATATTTACTGGCATCCAGGTGTATGGTGAAAATAATGAAATTTCAGATGCATCAACAGGAACTCTGTATAAAAATAAAACAGATCCTCCTCAGAACAGTCTTGCAGCTTTGAAACATGCTACACTCCACAGAATGTCATGTGGGCTGCTTTTTCACAGTTTTATAATTCCTAAGGGGATTATTTTAATAACTGGCATCATGTGGGCATGTGAATATTTTGCATATGTAATACTATCAGGCAATGCATTCTAAGTGCACTACCAGTTATCATAGCTTTCATTATAGCAATCAGTATTTCATATCTTTAAATGATGTAATATAAATGCCCATCACATCTTACAAACCTTGATCTGGAAAGTGCATTGACCTACATTATGAAAGAAGCTTTCAAGGTTGTCAGTAAAAAGAAGAAGAGAAAACAGGCTCATGCTGTACATGGCTATAGCCTTGAAGTTGTAAGTGGTCTTTTGCAGGAAATAGTACTGTTTCTTCTTGCTGCATACCAGCAAATTTCTTTTTTCCAATCAAGAAAATACCAAAACTTAATTAGATGAAAAATTGACTGAGTAACTAAATTTTAGAAACTCAGGAGTTTTAGTGATCACAGAAATTATACTGAATTTTTTTTTTTACCTGAACTGTGTCATGTCCCACTCTCCCTCTTGTTTTTTATGCATTAAAAATTAGTACATTTAAGCTTCTGAAATCCCTTTTCCATATCCTTACTTTTCCACATCATAACCTCTTCTCTTCCTCTTTTGGAATAATTTAAATCCTTAGCACTTAGAGACATATCAAACCTTTCAGCTGAGAGTGAGAAAATGTCTTTTCAAATTTCCTGAGAGTTAATCAGTCTCCAGAAGACACATTTGGCTTAAATGTCTCTTCCTGCAAACCCCAGAGCTCAATCAACACACGAGGCTTCCCACACATAAAGCTGGGATCTCAGACACATTCTTTCCACCTTCAAATCAGAAAATATTTCTAAAGTTTTGTTGTTGGACTCTGATTATGTTATTCCATTTGTATGAGCACCTGCTAAGGGTGAACATAAATCCTTGTGATGTAAATCACTAAATTTAACAGGGGTGATGTGGTTGCTAAGATTCTGGTTTCAAATACCTGAAAGGAGGTTATAGCCAGGTGTGGATCTGCTCCTTTTTGTAAGTAGTAAGTGACAGGACAAAAGGAAATTACCTCAAGTTGCACCAGGGGAGTTTTTAGACAGGATACTAGCAAGGTTTTCTTCACTGAGAAGATTATCAAGTATCGGAATGGTCTGCTCAGGAAGGTTCTTAAGTCATTATTCTTGGAGCTATTTAAAAGGTGTTCAGATGTGGTGCTTAGGGACATGGTTGTGGTGGACTTTGCACTGCTATGTTAATGGTTGGACTCAAAGATCTTTGATGACTTTTACCAGTGAAACAATTTTATGATTCTGTGTTTTTGCTCACTGCCTATCATGGACAAAAGGCAGCTGGGATTTAGTGATCTGCTAGTCAAAGGCCAAGTCTGCTGGTCATTCCAAGAAGGCTCTGAAGTCCAGGTAGGCCATGGTGGTGGTGGAGAGCAGGCTTCTATGCAATGTCCAGCCCCACAGAGAGACACCTGCTGCCCACTGGCACCCATTGGCATCAATAGCTCAGCCAGTGACTCCTACCTAGCTGCTCCCTGTTCTTCCCTAAGACTTCTATGCTGGTGTTTTCTTGCTTGAATCCTTGACTGGTCAATGATCCCGTCTCAATCACCCGGCTCACACCTCCAGCATTACCTTTCATACCACTGTGAGGATGTTCCCATAGGTGTGCCAGCAGCTAGGTCCCAGGTCAGCAAGCAGTGTCCCATCAGGGCCTCTAGCTACGGCATGGTGGGAAGCTCATGCAAGAATTGTGGAAAGGGTTTCACAGGTGGCCAAGTATTTGCTCAGGACCCATTTGATTCTGCTGTTCACATCTGCAAACCAAAGGGTACTGTGTTTATCTTACTACATTTTTTTCATTGACAGGGGGACTTTGCCCATAGCCACTTTGCCCTGGTGGACAAGCCATGGAGGAGCATGAATCTTCTTAAGCACTAGTCTGTGTGACCCTTAATAATCACTAGTTGTAAATTATCTTTTTGTCCCTCTCACTGTACCACAGAGCACATCTGAGAGACAAAGGAAAATGTGTCCTCCAGTCTCTAGAGTTTGTGAGGCAGACACAGTGAGGTAATGATGTCAAGATGAAGACTTCTTCCTCTGCTGTGACTGACAGCATTTTCTCAACACAGGAATTTTTGTGAGAAGGAATGCCAAGTGACTTGGTTTCCTTATAGAATTAGCTGACCAGGAGGCCTCCTGCATTCATCAGATTTGATCCATCTCCCTATTAGATTTTGGGGTCTTGTACTTAGAATAAAAGGATTTTTAGAGTTAGTATGTCTGTGAATTCACTCAGATCTGAAAAATTATTCTTCTGAAATATTGCTACTCATGTTCTAAATATTTTGTCTTTGGACAAAAGGAACAAGCACCTGACCTACTGACGAATGAGCTACTGTACTTGAACAGATGGACTGGGGAGTCTCCTTTCATTCTGGAACACAATCAGGTGTATATTTGATAACAGCTGCATTTTCAAGCAATTCTGACTGATGGGATTCATAAGAGAAAGCTTTTGTTAACAGTGAGGTCAGACCCGAAAGAGGACATCATCACTGGCTCATCACTTAAGCTAACATCACTGACTTGACTAGACTGGATGCTTTAGAAGAGCAAAGTAACCTAGAGCAAACATGGATTAAACTAAGCAGGTGTAAAGTGTAGACAAGCACAGTGTCCTTTTAAATTGGACTTGTGTCTTTTGTGATTACACAAAAGGCAGAACAGGAGGATGATTGTTGCAGAGAATCTAAAAATTTTGCAACAGTCTTCACAGGCCAAAAACCTAAGGTATTTATTATTTTGGAATACTGTCTGACCCAGTTTAAGACTTTCCATTTGGCAGTATAAAGTACTAAACTGCATGGGATGATGATCAAGGCCAAGTGTTAAGGCAGCCTGCTGGCTGAAGGTTTATGCAGGACATCTCATTTCAGTTTGTTTTCATGAAATGTACAGCCGAACCATTTTAATCTGAGGGGTCAGATGGACTATCATTAAACATTACATTAAACTTACATATCACTAAACATACTATCATTAAACTTACATTAAAGTTTATGTAAATATGGTACCATTAAGCAAATACTATAGAAAGTATTAAAGATCATTTGTCTTCCTTACTCCTTACTCATTGCTTCATGTCTTGTTTGTACTGAAATCTTTCCATGCCCATTTTCTTTTAGGAACAAAATGAACATGAACATAATGCTATCAGCTAAGAGCATTTTATGCTACCATAGTAATTTATTATATCTATATGTATGGAGGGACAGTGTAAAGTCCTCTTTTAGGTCATTTAAAGTCAAGTCAAAGAAAAGTCCTATTTCAGGTTATTTAAAGTCAATATCCCCTCTCCTTGTTAACAGCAGCATTTCATGTATGGAAGTACTATTGTGGAATTTTGTTAGTCAGATTCTTTTATTAGTTAGCATTCAGCACAGTGAAAATTTATGGTAGTTATACAATAATGAGGTGCTGCTAGTATATATTCTTCCAATCTACCATGAAAAAAGCTGCATGAGAAATAACCCCATGTCAAAAAGAAGGGCACACTCTATGTACATCTTGTGGTAAAGATGTTGTAGGGGCAGCAAGAGGCAGCACCTGGTTGACATTTCATAACCACATAATTCAGATCAGCAAATCCTATGGGGGATCATTTCCTTTGATGATAAACCCATATTTTGCACCAATAAGTCTTTCCAAACTGCTTCAAGAGCATACAAGAGCTCTAATAAGAGCCATACTGAGTGTACTAAACACTACTGTATTTTGATGTGGATTTTTTGTTTCTTTTTTGTTTTAAGAAAGGCAAAAAAAAATACAGCACCTAATTTTTCTAATAACCAGAAATAAGGGGGTGTCTTTCATTGTTGTGAAGTATTATTTAGGGACCAGATGAATTCTTTATATGATACTGTTAAAAGTAGCTAAGACAACGTATTCTTTACTAGGTGTCACAGCTGTTTGGCATTTTGTATTTAAAGCCCATCTTTCAAAGAAACCTCGTGTCAGTTTACTTAAGCAAACATGGTGTGAGCTCACATCTCAAATGACTTGCATCCCAATCACTTTAGAAACATTGATAAAAGAAAGATATCCTAAGACTAATTTGACACTGTGACTATTGTAGATCCTTAAAATCATTTAGACAAAAAAGTCTGTGAAGCTGTTCAACTTAAAGTAACATGACAGGTACAGTTAAATAAATTGCAAACGTTATTTCCAGAAGTTACATTGATGATTACTAGTAATCACTTACTCTTTTTAGACAGCTGCATAACACTACACGACCTCATTTTATCTTGAACTTTCCCTCAAAAAAATGTTGAAATCTCAAAATTGTTACTACAAAAACACATATAGCAAAAATAAATCCTCAATGGCGGTCTGAGTTGGACTGTAAAGGGAACTGTAAAAGGATTATCGAGGACTAATCTTGTGCCTTTCCTAGATCAGATTAATATCCTATTAAATGTGTGGGAGGGAAAGACTCTCACCAGAAGGCTCTTCTGTGTGATCTGCAAAGACCTTCATTGTGGTTCATCGAGTCTTCGTAAGTTTTACAAACATTGCCAAATCTCAAAAACTTTTAGATAGTTACAATTCAGTCAGTTAATATGCTACTCTAACCCTGTAGCACACTGAATTTAATTTCACAGAAAACAAAATTATTTTTTTTTAAATGCTATGCATACTGCTGTCCTTACAGGTAAGAACATTGCTGCAAATGGTAGGATGAGGAATCCTTAATCATCACTATCCAATAATAGGGAAGCAAAAGATTGTAATTAATTCTTTATTATGCATTTTTATTAATAGGTATTGGTATTTGGGGCATGCATAATAACACTGCAACAATTAAATCTATCACAGCATTACAACAGAAATTATCTAAAACTTGTATTTTTCATTTAGTGAACAGTGTTTGCCGCTTCTGCAGTCTTATTTGAGATGCAAACCAAACTCCCTGGTAAGTCAGGCTGATAAAGAAATCCACCTTGAAAAATGCTCAGGCAAGATTTTGGCACAAGTAGCTTTAAGTTATATTACACCAGGGGATGTCACTAGTGAAGACACAGTACCAAAATCTGTGATGCAACTTAAATTATTTCTGGAAAGGGAATAGAGTAATTCATCGTCCAGCAGTTACTTAGAAGCAATTGACAGTAAATGATACAGATGTAATTATTATTTATAGTCTTATTTGTTATTACTAGAGGAAGATCTAGGGATATGTTCTTTGCCTATACAGAACCAGACATGCTTATAGCAAATACCATCATTTAAAACCAAAGACACATTGAAATCCCAGTGCATAGAATAAAAACAGTCAATTGTCTGGGACAAACCGTGCTCAATGACTGATTTGTGACAATCAAAGACGCTGCCTTCTTTGCTATCATCCTGCCCATTTCTTCAGGGTGAATGCCACAGTAAGAGAATGGAATGTGTTGCTCAAGTGTTAGCTGTTCCTTTTTCAGCTAAACACCATACTTGCCACCAAAACACGTAAGTGGGGCCATCCAGGCATCTATCTGTCAACACCACTGAAACAATGGCTACAGGTACTGGAGAAGGGATAAACAGTATGAAGCAGTTCTCATTGTAGTTCTTCCCATGAGCTGGCATCGCTCTGTGCATGAATGGAGACTTTACCTTTCAAAAGGCAAGTACTGGAAAACGTCTGAGGTAACAACCTTTGCATTTTCAACAAGTGTAAGATAGGGACAAAGTCCACCTCTTGCATTAGAATTACTCTGGTAGAAGCTCAGACCAACATACCAGAATGGCATCCAACACCTAAGTGAAATCTAATGCATAACTGCATTATAATCTAGTGTATAATAAACATGTTATCCTGAGACATATAGCCAGTAACTCTTTTTTTTTTTTTTTTTTGAGATTAAAAGCTGTAGGAGTCATGAGAAGAACAAATATACATATAGTCTCAGGAGAAAAAGACAATTTTGTACTACTAAGCCACAATTCTTTCTAAATGGATGAAGTATATTTCTATTCTTGCCAGTAGTATAAAAATAGCATTCCAAGATTAATACAAATTCAAATGAAACTTAAGGAGACATGCACAATGGAGTTAACAAACACGTGGCATCCTGCATTCTCTGAAATGTAAGTGAAACTGTTTATGAATTATTTTATTTAATACTACTCCCAGTGAAGGAGGAGCTCTGAAGGATGAAAATCTATTTATGCAGATAAGTAGTATAAGATTGACAGGGCAGTATGAGCATTCTGAACTGCTGTCATTGGACTGAAAAATAATTCAAATTCTGTGGCAAGGTTAATTCTTCTATTTGACAGATTCCCAAATTTCTCTGCTTTCAATGCAGAGGGCTCTTCCTTTAACAGGGTTATAAATAAATTTTCTTTCATACAGTATGTAGTTCACAGAACACAAGGAAAGATAATTTTCACTACAGAGAAAAACTTACAAAGGAACAAGACTCTAAATGCTTCCAACTTTCCCATGTTTTCCATCCCTACATGTGTCCACATGTTTATTAATATAAATTTAAGCCTTTAAACAAAAATACAGTCACATATAACAAGGGATCAAAACCCCTTCCCCAGTTTCAGAGTCAGAATAGTATGGACAGGTGTTACCAAAAAATGCTGAATTTGAAACAACATATCCTGGTGCAATCCATCTCCTGGCTGAAAAACACTGATACAGTTAATTCTCATAGATTTTATTCTATTTTAATCACTCTACTGAAGACATCCTTCCCCTCCAAAATACAGTTTTATTTGGAACAACAAACATACAGAAAATCCCCATCAGTTAAAAACCTGCTATAAATTAGAAATGTTATTCTTCATGTTCTTAAAGCCCTTGCACATGGAGAAGAAAATGAATGCCACAACTGGGTCACATCAAGTAAAAATAAATTTTCAAAGTATTTTTCATTGCAAAACATGTCAGTTCTGTAAACCATGGACTACAACTTTCTTCATTTCTCTATTAAATCTTATTTTAAGCAGAGGCAAGAGGCAATAAGAATTAGAAGACAATAGGAGAAGATGAAGAAGTACAAAACACATCCCTGACAGCTTGACTTTAAATATGAAGAATACAGAGCCACAGAATAATTATTCAGTCTGGAAGAGACCTCAGGAAGTTACACTCCAGTCTCCTTATCAGAGCAGAGTCAGCACTAGGTTGCAATCAGGCAAAAAAGGTTTAAACTGAAACACATTATCCCCCTTAAAGCAGTTGAATTGGGTATATAGTTAATGTGCCTCTGGTAAAGAGAACATTTTTTAACTATGTGCATATTCAAGAAGAAAACCAGAGCAGCTGTGTAGCTGAATACATATAGAGTGTACATACCTGACCTCTTCCTGTAGACATGTACACTTAACAAGAAAACTTCTTCAAATTAAATCATGCCTATTTTATGGGTGAGTTTTATACAAGAGTCTAGTTCTTCTAAGCACAGTCTGCTTTGGTCACTGTGCAAAATTCTTGAACTCTGAACAGACATTAGTTAGAATTTTCACTTAATACTGTGGCAAAACCACATAATCATAAGAAGCAAGAAACAAGTGTAATTCATACATCGTGTTCTCACTTTTAATTTAGTAATTACTGAATGGTTTCAGAGCAGGCACTACATTGCTTCAAACACAATCAAGTATCATTGAAATAATGTTGAAAAATAACCTCTTCACCTCAGTATACACACGCGCATATACACAGACACACAAATCAATTTAGAAAATCTGTACATCTGTATTTTTCAGGAAGCAACTCAAAGGAACTGTACCACAAAAAATTCGTTTCTGTACCTTGAAACACTAAAAATTATAAACCATTTTTCTGAAGATAGGGTTTAAGGACACAAAATGCCATGCAGTACTATTTAGTAGAAAATGAACTGGTAAATAAATTTCTATTTAGGGCTTAAAGAATACACAGAAGTCCTTAAATAAAACAAATGCAAATTTATCAGAAATATTTACTGTCCTTGAGCTATGCAGGCCCCAGTTATTTGTGTTAACTGAAGCTTTATCCCCTTTATAGAAAACAGCAAGGAAAGATTACTGGAAATCCAGGATACTTTATTTTCTGTTACTGGCAGCAAAGCTGGTTCAAGAAAGGAGTATCTTTGTTGAATCTGTGTCTGAAAGTCCGTCATCTTGATTAGTTGCCTCATAATCACCTGCATTATCAGCTACTTCAACGTCTAGATCGTCATTACTCTCTGCGCTGTAATCAACTTCTTCAAGGAAGCGAGGCTCATCTTCATCCAAAACGTACGTAGTGGGGCTATAACAAACAAGAGCTCCATGAATCATGTTAAAAGTATTATTTGGATTAACACATTCAGACCATGTGCCCTGTCCCTTTCCTGACATACAGTAATCCAAAAATTGCCTCAGGAAAGGGGCATAACCTGAAATGGGACTGGCGTTTTAGTTGCATGTCAAACAACTGAGAGAAACCCATGTTTGTAATGCTTTGAGCCAATTAGTCAGTCATATACAACTCATCATCCAAATGTGCCAGAACAAATCCACTACACTAATGGCCCATAAGAACTTAATGTATACAGAGCAGTATCAGAAGTTGCTGAAGTAGAATCCAACTACCCAAGGACAGAGCCATTGCTGTAGGGTATAAACAAACCACTGTATTTTTATTGAACCATACACTTTACTGAAAAGCACTGTAAGAAATTACTTTATACATACCAGAGATGACAGAACAAGGGGTCATGGTTACACCTACAATTAAGTTCCCACACAAATCACTTAACTCCTATCAGATTCTCACACATTTGCATCCTGGTAAAACAGTTTGCCACACTTGGAATTCTGAGGCAATGCATTTAGTGAACTGATGATCTGCCCACAGAATGGTCTATATGCCCTTAACTAATGGCCTTGAAGAACAAGAGGATTAACACCTTAAAGTTAAAATACAACTTTCTGATCCTCTTGCCTCCCTAGAACAGAGGAAGGGGGTGAGTGGGGAGGCAGAAAAGTGTTTTCCAGACCCAGTTTTACTCACTTGGGACATAAAAAGCTATCTGCTTAAAAGCACTAAGTACTCCTAAATACTTCATAAGTGGTTTTACATTCATTTTAAGCCCTAGGAAGGTTTTGTAATGCATTTTACCTAATAATCAAATCATACAGAACTGATACAAAACAGTGAGAATGTTCTTATTGAGAAACATCATACAGAACTGGTAGAAATATTTGTATATTAATTTTAATGAATTTTCTTAATCACTGATTCTTTCTAAAGACCTTTTAGGAGCTCAGTGGCACCACTTGAAATATGAAATGCTATCTCTATTCAATATAAATAAATTTCACAGTATTCTTCCTCTATCTGTAACCTCAATGACAGGCCACTCTAACATTTTGGATTGTTGACATTTAATTCAAATACTGAGAGAAAAACTGTTCCCTGGCTTAGAGGAAAAAAAAAATATTTATGTTCAAAACTATCATGGTTCACTGAAAAACCTGTACTCAATCAGCTGTGCAAAACAGAAAGCTACACAAAACAAAATACTTTACGGGTTATTTAAGCAGTAATTAAGGCAATAACCCACTGTTGGATAATGAACTGGGTATTTAAAACAAAACTGTTTCCATTTAAGAGAGACAAAGAGTGAAGGAAATAACCAGGATCTTTGCTAAGAAGTCTCATTCATTTCACATATGGAGAAGCCAACATGCAATAAGGATACATGCTTTGCATGAAGCACCTGTGGGAGAACCAGCAAAGGAATACAAATTTTTTGTGCTTTCATCCAGTGATGGTTTCTGTCCTAGGAAGTCACCACCTGCCAACAATTCCTCTAGGGAAGAATGGAATCAGGAAAATTAAAAATTTAAATGTTTCAGTTATTTAAAGAAACAATGAAAGGGACTTCACCAGATGTACCACATTCTGACAAGTCCACAGATATTTTTCAATTTGTTCTTTTAATCACTTAACACAGGTGCTGATTAATTAATTTTCATATGTAAGGAATCCACACTTCAGCTGGAGAACAGACTGTGTAATTCAAAGGAAATGAAGCCATTAAATCTGAATGTTGACCCAGTGTAATGTTCTGGACACTGACAGAAAACTACAATGAACAAGGAGAAATATTTAACCAGTGTGAATGGGATGTTTAAGGCATTACAGTAATCACTTATAAAAATTCATCTTAGTGAGGTATAATTTAGAATAGTAAAGTTCTCAAAAATTCTATCTCCTTTTTTTAGTAAATGTCTTTATTTGGATCCCAAACTAACATAGTTGATTCTCTTAAGAGAAAGCAACCAACAAAGCCTACCTGACGGAAAATAAAACAAAGAACTGGACGCGCAAGAGAACCAAATAGTTCAGCTTTTCAAAGTGTCTTATCACTTCATATAATATATCCTACGTTATATAATCCTGAAAACCACACAAGTATGTTTATTCAATATACATTTTTTTATAGTTGTATAAATTTATTTTACCTACTCATGTATGTTTAAACATGTAGGTATGCCCCTAACTTCTGAAAATTCAGGCACTGTGAGCAGTCATCAAAAGCCAGCCTGTTAGCTCTAACACATTTTAGACATTTGCTGGCACATGTACATCCAGAACTGAGGAATATGTTTCACATCTAATAAAGCAAAAGCCAACATTTTATGTTATTTTCTCTGTTCAGGAGAAGCACCATTAGAGAAGATCAAAGATTAGAACAGATCTTACTTAGAAAGCCACAAAAACCTTTAAAATAAAAACTGCCTCTGAAATCTGCTTCATAATAGCTTTCTACTACCATCCAGAGCAACACACCATGACTTCTCAGTTGTTTATTACTCAAAATAAATATCACTATAATATTTACTAAGGCTATTTTTTCTACTTTCCCTTTCTTAAGTTTTCATTCCTCATAAAGTTGTATCCAAGCTGTGTCACATACCACTTGCATATTTGCTTTCCCATGACATGTTGTCTTCTGATGTAGCAAATGTTAGCCTTGAATGTAACTTTTCAGTAATCTCTGTTCTAAAGGTTAGCATGAATCTGAGAAGTGTGATTATTACTCTGCTCTTTTACTGAGGCTGGATCACATGAAATAGAGAAATCAAATACCTGAAAAAATGTCTTACTGTTTAATCAAATTCTTTATTTGCCTCCCTGCTGCTCCCCACCCTCAGCATATCTTGTAGTGATATATTTTTAGCTGCTGTCATGCTGATTCTATGGGTTTTAATTTCCTAACTTTTCCCTTGGGCTCTTTCTAATTAACTTTCTCAATAATCCTTCTTCCTCTACTCCTGTACCTCCTGCTTTTTCTTTTAAAAGGAAGCTATTATTTTTCTCAGGTTAGCAGAGGTTGTTTATCCCACATAAAAGTATTGTAATGTAAGGGATACCACAATCTGCACATTTTCTTTGAAGTCATGGCTGTTAAAAGAGAATACCATAAGCAATTCTGAAGTTCTGTGTATCTTCCCTAAGCAACATTTCATGGGTAAAAAGATTAATTCCTAAATGCCTGATTAATACACCTGATATAATACTATGGTCTTCAAGTTTATGAAGAACCTTAAGAATATCTCTTCTATTTAAAAGGATATTTTCTTCATCACCTGTCACTGAATACACTGAATTTAGGAATTAATACAATAGTTTTCTAAAATGTATTTTAATTACTAATTAAAACATTAATTATTAAAGTCAGCCAGGCACACACAGCAGTGGTAGCAGCAACTGCTGCGGCAGCCACGGCACGTTCTGAGGGCTGAGTGCTAGAAAAAGCTGGGCAGGGCCTGCACAGTCAGAGAAACATGAGTAGGAGCAGAGAGACCCACCAGGAACCACCAGTTCTCATGACTGAGGCTGACATGGTGTGAGTGTTGCCAGCAGATTTAAATGGCCCCTTTTTTTAAATAGAGTGTGAGTGACCAGGGTGTGGTGGCGTGGTCAGGACATGGCGCAGCAGTTCTCCAGGAAGGGCACACAGAAAAGGCCACTTAATTCTGCTGGGGGAGAAAGGGGGAGCAGTCTTCTATAACAAAAATGGCATCTACACATTGCAGCTCTCAGGCTAAAACCAAGAGAGACCACAGCCACCTTGGGTATACGTCTAGACCTGAACAGACTTGCTGAAGACTAAAAGAGCTATCCGGACTCTCAGCTGCAGGGAACTCCATAATCTGAAAGTCCTCCTGGGCACTGAACGCAGAGGTAGGTGTCACAGGTGCAAGTGTGCCCAGATAGATAACCAGCCTTTTGTACAGGTTGCCATGTTGTGTGAGGAGCTCATCAGGCAGCATACTATCTGGGAATCCAAGAAGGAGACTGATGCATGGGATTACGCACTGACACAGGCAGAGAGACAGTGCTGCTTTATGACCTTGGAAACAGAAGGTACATTAGCACCCAGCCCTGAGGTAGGCTTGGTTGATTTGTAAGGCAAGGGAGACTGGACTCTTATCTCTGCTTTGAGTGAAAGAAAGATTCTCCCCCTTGCTACTGAATTGCCTCTATGTAACAAATATGACACTATGAGGCTGGGAGGAGAAAACTCCACAATAAGTAGTCAAGAAGATAAGGACAGTGCTATAAAACTGGTACAATCCACCATTCATATGAGAATGAGTGCTACCAAAAGTGCATGAAGTGCAGGAGAATTCCTGCTAAGACGCATGGAAACAGCCATTTACCATCCAATCTCTCTAGCAAGATTTACTGCCTATCAGGGCCACATTCATCATGTTACAAAGAGGCTAGTAAGGCTCTGGTAAAACCAGAGGATTAGCAACCACTCCTTCTCTTTCATGTAGGGCTGAATGAGGCTGCAACAATGAGACTGTGAAATACCAAAAGGGATTTTGTGTCTCTTGGAAATATATTGAAGGGATCAAGAGCACAGACAGTGCTATCCCCAGACCTGGAAACTAAGGGCAAATCATGTCTTACCAATCCGATGGCCTTCTATGATGGAATGGGTACAACACTCAACATGAGAAGATCAACCTAGACTTCTGTAAGGACTTCAATGTGGTCCCATATGACAGGCTTATCTCCAAACTGGAGAGATGTGGATTTGATGAGCAGACTGTTTGATAGACAAGGAATTGGCTGGATGGATGCAGCCAGAGAGTTTTGATCAAAGGCTCCATGTCCACATGGAGGCTGGTGACAAGCAGGGTTGCTCAGGGCTCTGTTTTGGAACCAGGGCCCTTTAAGACCTTCCTCAATGACACAGACAGTAAGGCCAAGCATTCCTGCAGCAAATTTGTAGACAGCACAAAGGTGAGCAGTGCAGTTGACACAACAGAAGGATAGGATGAGATCCAAAGGGACAAACTTAAGAACTGGGCCCACAAGAACCTCCTGAAGTCTAACAAGTTCAAGGGCAAGGGTCTGTAACTGGATAAGGGCAATTCCAGACATAAGAACAGTCTGGGAAAAAGTCATTGAGAGCAATCCTGCAAAGCCCTGTGGAGTATGAGAGCTTGCAGCCCAGAAAGCCAACAGTATCCTGAGCTACATCCAAAGTAGCGTGGCCAGCAAAGTGAGGGAGGGGATTCTGCCCCTCTGCTCTGCTCTGCTGAGATCACAGCTGGAGTCCTGCTTCCAGCTCTGGGGTCCCAGCATAAGAAAGACATAGACCTGTTGGAGCGAGTTTTGAGGAGGCCACTAAGCTGCTCAGAGGGCTGGAGCATCTCTCCTATGAAGAGAGGCTGAGATAGCTAGAGTTCTTCAGGCTCTAGAGCCTGAAGAACAGAAGGCTCCAGAGATTCATCACTATGGTTTTCCAGTACCTAAACAGGATTTACAATAGAGAGGAAGGATGACTTTCTACAGTAAGAAAGGGATATGACAAGAAGGAATGTTATTAAACTACAAGATAAGAGAGTTAGATAGATACTAGGAGGACATTATTTACTGTGAAGGCAGTGAGGCACTACAACCAGACTGACCAAAGAATTTGTGGATGCCCCATCCCAGGAAGTGTTCAAGGCCAGGTTGGATGGGGCTGTGAAAAACACCATCACGTGGGTTGAATCTTTGTCCCTGCCAGGTGGATTAGAATTAGGTGATCTTTAATATCCCTTCCTATCCAAGCCATGCTATGACTTCATTTAATTTTTTAAAATTAAAACCTTACTATGTGTTCTATGTGTTTTTCATTTACATTAATGCTCCAAACATATTAAAGTTTAATAAACCTTTTCACAAACAAGGTATATTGTTTTCAAAATAATATTTTAATTGTCCCATGAAAGATATACTTGGGTTTTTCATTATCCACAAGACTCGATTACAGAAAAATTAATCCACAAGGCAGATGTAACCATTACCAATTTCAACCCCATGGAGACCAGCAATTTTTTGACACTCTTTATACAGGGGATGTGTATACATTTTACAATTTTGGAACAAAAAATTAAGAAATATTCCCTGTCAAGTATGGAGAGTTGCAGCTACCTGGGGAGTTGGGAAAGGAGGGAGAATTCTGAAGCACTAGTGATTTATTTTAAAACTGCATTGTCATGGGAGGAAAAAAAAAATCTTAGATGAGACAGACAGTTACAAAGAAAATATTTCTCCATACTTTCCTTTCTTCTGGAGATCAGCAATCCTGCTGCAAGAGGCAACATCACACAGGCAACTACAAGTGCTGTCCAGCTCAGCTGTTCTTAACTTGTTTTTTGTAAGCAAAAAGGATATTTTCTCAAGGGAATTTCCAAGGCTAAAGGGGAGAATGTATCCAACTCTTTTCTAAGCTGTAAGAAGCTGGATCTTTCTTTAATTAAATCCTCTTTAATTATTATTTTTAGTTTATCTTTAATGATTATTTTTAAATACCTTCACATTTAGAGTTACAAAATTTATCTCCACAGCTTAATCCCAAGCATTATCAACACCCTCTACGTGTTCTCACCATGAAATACACTTCATGAAATTCAAAACTGAATCAAATCAGTTGGGATTCATCAATCATTAACTGTAGCCCATAGTAGTATTTGGATTATACCATCAGAAGTAGAAGAAAACTTAAAGAACTGTATGCATATATATAAGTTGTTCATCATGCCTTTTTCTTTTTTTTCTGGTTCTTTCAGGGTTTTTTCCTTGACTACTAGTTTCCTTATTTTGCCCTAGAGAAGATAAACAGTACTCTGCTGTGACACAGAATTAAAAGCAATTGCTTTCACTGAGGCCAGAGGAAGGTCCTGGTGCATGGGTACTGCTACCAAGCTCACAAGTGGAATTCTGAATCTGATTTTTAATAGCTTTTTCTTCCAATATTTGGAATGGGACAGACTGGACAAAACCTGCAGTATAAGATGCCTTTTTTAAAACAAAGCTATACTTCTAAGGTACTGGAATAAAGGCCAAGAAAAGCTCCAACCCAGCATGAGAGTAAGAAGGAAAAAACCTTTATTCCCGGGTGAAGAAGATTAGGATTATACAAATGTCTGGGCAAAGTTTAAAAGTTATTAAGAGGGAGAGAAATAAAATAGGACAAAACCAGTTTCTATCTGACAGCCTAGACAGAAATCCCTTGCAAGACTTTGTACCCAATCCCACTGCATATACTACCCTCACTGCTTGCCTCACCAGTCTGATGTTTTTTCTCAAGTGTAAGACTAAGTGCAGGAAATGGATTTTTCATCAAGTTTTTCCCTCCCCACAGCTCCTTTTGTCTGTCTGATTTTTCTACCATTTTCTAGACATGCTGGGTCCCAAAGCTCAGTCTGCTTCTCTGCTATAATTAAATCAAATTAACAAACACAAAAACACCATGTTCTAGAACACACCAATGAGCCTCAAAAGAATCACTGAAATGAACTAGAATTCCCAAAGTGGTCAAGTTTTTGAACAGAGGATAAGTCTACTATGTCGAAACAGTTATGACTGCGGTCATATGTTTTTGTTTCATTACATATAGGCCCCACCAAACCTGTCAGCACAACAACTGTAATTTTCAATACAAGACTAGTATTACATTTAGTCTAATCTTTTCCATTTGGAATGAAAGCACAGATGAAAACACTGTCAAATGGCTTGGAAATAATTAAAGAAAAATTAAGTGTTTAATTCATCACATAAAATGTTATAGTTCACTGCCAGAGGGAAATAAATCTACTTATTGCTTTATTTTTCTTGTTTCAGACGTGGTTCAAAATGAACTCATGCAAATTCAGCCTATGTGTAATGAAATACTAGCAATATATTCTAAAATATTAATATGTACTTGGTCATTGTAATTACAACTTGGAAAACCAAAAAGGATTTGAGAAACTCTCAAAATAATTTGCCAAAAATAAAACCAATGCTTCTATGTTTAAACTTGCCTGCTTAGTCTCTAAAGCATTAAAACTCTGCTTTGGTAAAAAGTAATAACAGTAATATCCAAAAGTAAAGGAGATAACCACAATCTTAGTAATTGCTCTACTCTAACCCTAAAAGAATGCTACAGTTGTCTAAAAATATTATGTTTTATACTTTCTATTGATTAACTTTTTACCTGCTTTTTCTGTAGGTAGCTTCTCATTTTTCTGTAATGACAAGTAAAAAGCAGCAAATCATGTGAGTATAAAGAAAGTATAAGCAGTTCTTTTATAGTAACGGAACAGTGAGAATTAATGTTTGGGCAGACAAAACAAGAAATTGTTTGACTATATTCTTACCCATGACTGTCTCTGAAGAGAAATAGAAATCAGCTTTATAAACTTTGCTTGACAGAGTCTCTTTGTATATTTCCACCACTCAAGTGAAGAAAAAATGCACACCTTGGCTGACAAGATTTTTTAATATGGCCTAAGGTATACAGCAAAATTCTGCTTCTGAGCCTCTGGCAACAAATGAATGGGACCACCTCTTAATTCCACCTATGGCAGTATTGATCCCTTTGGCAAAGAATAAAAGAAAGTAATGTGCATACTTAAATATTATATGGCACTTTTATTGCTAATAGTGAAGGTTCCATGAAAAAAGTTGTAATTTCTTGTTCATCATAGAAATATAGAATGGCTTGAGTTGGAAGGGACCTTAACAATCCCCCTGCTGTGGACAAGGACACCAGATTGCTCAGAAACCCAGGCACAAATACACAACACATTTCAGTCTTAATGCCACATTTTAAATTAAATTGTTGGAATTCTCACATTCAGTTTTTGCATCACAGATTCTCACATAGAGTGAAATAAGTGAATACTGAAAGCAATGTACCTAATTTCTCATTTAATGCTGTGTATTTTTCTGGTTTATATTTTACTGTTTCTATTGATTTCTTTTATCAGTGCTTTCTGAAAATCGAGGCTAAAACAGTCCCTGTGCCACTCCCAGCAATGAAATAGAAATCAAACCAGAGGCAGTTTCCCCCTGCCCCAGCATGGTTCAAATGCAATTAATTTTCATACATAATAATTTTCTAGAGATAGCTGGATCAATGAAGCATTTTAGCTGGTATAGGAAGCTCAAACTATTCATATGTCAGGATTTGCTTTATTTCATAACATTGAAACAAACTATGTGTTTCCATTTGTTCCTTTTCTCATCTAGCATTATGCAAGTTTGCTATCAAACAGAAAGCAAACATAACATTTCACCCTTTCTTATCCCATTCTGATACTAAAGTGTTTTTGATGTGTCTTCAGTTTTCTAGCAGATACTAAGGGGAGTGACTTGTGTATGATATGACATTCCTCAGTTCAATAATGACATTCCTCTTGTAAGGAAAATCTCCCATAAGTAACATTAACAAACAAATCGAGCACGTAACTTTTTTCCCACAGAATAGCCACTAGCTACCTGTCAACTAGGATGCTAACTTTCTCCCAAGACACAACAGAAGATTGAGATCCCATGCTTGAGGCAGCCAGTAATATAGTTACATGGAAATCTCGGGCTGTTTTTCAATGCCACCCTGATGGATTAATTGCTCACATCCACATCTTGATTCAAAATTATGTAACTTAAGTTTAATATTTGAAAGAGACATATTTACACTTTAGTGTAAAGAAGCTTCAGTTCTAATAAAATTGACAGTGATATAACACAAATGGGAAAAATATTATAGTCTTACTAAAATATATTAGTAGCTGCAAATAAAAAAAAAAAAACAAACCATGATTAATAGGTGTAAGATGATGTAGACACAATTTCCAAGTTAAACATGCTGCACCTGAGGAACTCAAGAAACACATGTGCTGGCTGAAAGGCTATCATTTAGAGACCATCCACAATAGCTGTCAAATGAAACTGCTTAACAGCCAGCCTTTATTTATGGAAGAATTGCAAAATATATACTTACTAAGAAATATAAAACAATATAACTAATGCTATAATTAATATATTTAACACAGATATTAGATATATATTAATATATAATATAATTGACATATTATATATATATATAAAATTAAAGTACTAAAGAATATATTTACAAAATTATTAAAGCGTATGTCATGGTCTAGGAATAGTATTATTCAATTCAGTATTCCTGCAAAACCATGTGTCACTTCCCCTCCCTGCCAATTGGAGGGACAAAAGGCAGAGATCATAAAAGGTTGAGATCAGAATAATTTACTGGAACCAGCAAGGGGATAAGAAAGTGAAGAGTAACAGAAAAAATACTAATAACAAAAGATATAAGAAATGATCCACAGAGCAAGCCCCCAAAAATAAACAATACCAGATTGCTTTCTCTGCCATGTTTTGTCTACTGTGAGAAAACCCTTCATTCCCTGGAGAGTCTCTTCCCCCTGTGCCTGACAATGATTTGAGGTGGTATAGATTAACATCCCTGCTAACTACTGCAAAATTTAACCTTCTGCTGGATGGAACCAGGATGGCATATATGACACAACTGCCAAGGGAACAGGATCTTGGCTGCTTAACTTCTCGGAGAGACAAATGCAACTAATCTGTGATTTTTAGAACCCTGTGTTCTAATTACCGACACTAGCACTCAAATTTGAATGGTCCAAAACACCAGCATTCAACCAGCAACCTTTTGAGAAAATGCTGGAAGACTTTTCCCCCTTTTCACAGAATGGCTGAGCTTGGAAGAGACTTCAGGAGGTAATTTTGTCCAACACCCCTGCTCTAGTGGGCTACTTACAGCAGCTTGCTGAGGACCACACTGAGACAGCTTTCAAATATCCCCTATTTACCCCTACAGGGGTAAGACTTTATATCCTCCACAGGTACCTTGTTCCACTGCTTGAGCATCCTCACAACAAATATAAATATATAACCATTTGCTGTGGTTCAGTGCCCCTACCAAGCCTCTACTGAACCAGATGCTGCTTGCTTGCTCCACCCCCTCCTCCTTCCTCCTCTAGGAATAGAGTTAACTGGAGGAACTACAAGTTGAGATAACAATTTACTGGAAGCAGCAATGAGAGAAGAAAGGAAGAGGAACAGCAACATTAATAACAAAAGGTAAAACACAACAAAATTATTCACACAGAAAGTGCAACAATACCAGACTCTTCACCTGGCACAGTTTTTCTCCCCCGACCCTGACCAGAAATGAGGGAGTCTCTTACTCCAGTCCCTGACAAGTGATGTGAGATGGTATCAAATAATAGTAGGGTCTGGCCAGGCCTCTTTCTGCTTACGGTAAAAAATTAACCCTGTCCTGGCCAAAACTAGGGCACCCCTCTTTGTATATAATGGTGAATGCAATTTCCTCTATAGCTTGTGACCTTAGCCTGTCAGCAGATACCACTTGGAAAGAGACTGGCTCTACCTTCTTTACAGCCTCTCTTCAGGTATTTGTACCTATTGATAATACACCTCTTGAACCTTCTCTACTCCAGACTAACAGGCCCTGCTCTCCCAGCATTCTTTCCTGTGGGAGGTACATTAGCCCCTTCACTATCTTAGGAGCTCCTCACTGGACTATCTCCAGTATGTCCATAACACTGTTGTACTAAACAACACAATCCTCCAGATATGCAGGCTTTGCCAGTGCTGAGGAGAGGGGAAGGATCACGTTGACTACTCATGAACACCTCCTCTTCAAGTAGCTGGAAATACTTTCCAGGATTAGTTGTTTGATCTCCTTATCAGGGATCACAGTGAGACTGACCAGCCTGTAATTCCTTGGATCCTCCTCCTTGTTCTTCCTGAAGACATCTGGCCAGACATCTGATTCCCTTCAGTCTTCAAAAGCACCTGTCCCAGTCACTGTGATCCTTCAAAAATTATTTACTGGCCCCACAGTGACATCAGTGAGCTCCCTTAGTACTTCTGGGTGCATCTTATCAGGACCTCTGGACTTTGGTAACACTAGCCTGCTTAGGTATTCTCTAACCTGTTCCTTTGCCACCATGGGTAAGCTTTCCTTGCTCCAATCCTTCCCCAGTGTCTGGGTCCTCAGCACATCAAGAGCTCATATTTCTAGTAAACACTAAGATGAAGAAGGCAATCAGTACCTCAGCCTTTCACATGACCTGTGGCACCAGGGCTCCTGCCCCATTCATCTGTGGGCCTGTATTTCCCCTAAAATTTCTTTTACTACTTACACACTTTAAAGAAGTTCTTCTTTGTTACCCCAAACCCACCTTCTGACACTATCTTTTCCAGGAATCACTAACTCAGCTTTAACCAAGCATGAAACTTTTTCTGACAGTAAAATTTCAGTCATTCAACTAGTGAGCAAATGATACTGGGGGGAATCCAACCATCAGTGGAGCCAGCATATCAAAATTACTATTCATACGCTTTTAACCACTTTCCTAAGACATCCTCCTGTTGTTATTGCTCTTACCACCTTTAAGCTTATGCTTCACTTTTCATTATTATCTGTACACAAGCTCTGGTTTCTCTCAATACTCAGCATTCCAGTAATACTGCCGAGCCTGAATGAAGGAAATAAACATTCTTTCCCAGTCATAGGGTGTCACAGATGCCCTCCCATAGCTCTGCTAGGTTTTCATGGTCTACAGATAAATTTCTCATTTATCTAACATCCAATGTAAGTCTCACTATCAAGTACTTCCTTGCTTCAGCTGTCCAAAAGCAGTAACAAATCTAATTTTTTCCCCAAATTCCCACTTCATTACCTTAGCCAGATTGGAGCTAGAGCCAACATTAGTAGAAATACTATACCATGTAAACCTTACTCCTTTCCAATGAAAAGTTCTTGAATTCCAGTTCAAGTCTGGAACCCAGCTTTATTAGTCTATCAGCCACATTTTCAGAAAAGTATGCTTGTACATTTGAAATCACTTATTTGCTGTCCATCCTTAGTTACCATGTACATGTGGATATTTCAGTGATGAATTATATGAATGGAAAAATGCAATGTACGCATACATCTGCAATCCTATCTATATATCTATATAGCTTTAAGATCTGGCAACTTAGTAACCTGGCTACTGAGCATATAAATTTCTTTTGTGACCCAAAATATTTCATATGTTTTAAATTCTTCAAGACTTGTTATATATCTCCACCAGAGAAGAAACAAGAAAAATAAAGTTTGGAAGAAATACTTACAGTTCTTAGTGCTTTAACTCAAAAACTTTAAGTCTGTTTAAACACATTTTTAATACCACAGCAAATCAAAAAGAAAAAAAATAATAATAAAAAAAAAACCTTGGAAAGAGACAATTGAGACCTAAGACCTACTACTTAATTTTACGGCCTGTAACAACTCCCCAATTACATTAAAATTGCTAGTGTTTATCCCAGCAACAAATGTGACATACAGTCTGTCTGTATTGGTTTTTTTAAAAGTTTAAAGCCAATAGGTCTCCAACATATTCAGTTTATTGCTACAGTAACAGATCACAACACACCAGTGTTATTTTTGGTGAGTGGAAGAATATTTTTGGAAGAATCTTTACACCACTTGAGAAACAAAGCAATTTTTTTCCTGAAAGAAAAGTTAATATAATAAAAGTGTACTACCTTGTCACCTTACAGCTTGACTCAATCAGGTCATTTTCAATGTCCAACAGATTAGAAGGCAGATTGTATTCCAAAGGTGAGGACATCCTTTTTAAACGCAGCAAGCCAACACAGAACTTTGCTCCCATCTCCTCCAGTTCTCTGGTACCTATCTGCAACCCCTAATTTGAAAAAAAGATTCAAAAATACAAAATAGGTACATGCAGATGGACCCACACATACTGCAGAATAACTCTTTTGGTTAATATTTTCTTACTTTATTTAATACATTTTCTTGCTTTAAAAACAGAACAAATCAGAATTGTAGAATAAGCACTTAGAAAGAGTATCAGAGAAGACTCAGGAATTTCTATATGACTCCTCAGAGGCTGAACAGACACATCCACATTTTTAGGAGCTTCCTAGTCTACATTTTTACCACACCAATATTAACAAACCTTTTCCCAGTAGCATTAGAAGAGAGACAATGTCTAGATTCATAAGAATAAATTATTTTTTAAAATTTCAGACAAGATTTATAGAAATAATTTAAAATATAAGATTCCTCAACATAAATTCCATCAATCAGAATTAAAAAAAAAGAGAGACTATCATAGCTGTGATCAAGTTCATTGCTATGTTTTGACACATAGGTAAGACTATCTAAGGCAAGAGTTACTCCATAAGACAGATGTTTCTTCCCCACCTATAAGCTAGAGGCTACATGTGTTAATTCTGAAAGCATTTATTCACCTACTTAGTAATTAAAACTAAGTAGAAACAAATTCTCAAAAGTCACAGCTCTTTTCTAACTTGAATTATATAGCCAGGCAATGTCCTGTGAAAAGACTATTTACAAGACAGAAGTTATGCAAGGCTCTTCAAGTTTACATATCTGATAAACCCCTCCCATCAGGTAATTCCACACTTTTAATTTAGCCACAAGTGCAGTATATAGGGACATAGCCTCTAACCTCAAATACTTTGTGAAAGGAGAGTAATCTAGACTGAACCTCAACAGTTATGCAATTGGATAGTACTAACTGTATATACACTAGCAAATTCAACTCAACTCAATTTCCCCCTTTGCAGTTTCTTTATCTCTGTAGAATTTGAAAGGATTTTAGCTTGGATGTTCTAAGCCCCTTAATACAGATTAGTTAAAAAGAAGCTTTGACAAAACAAACAGGAAAACACAAGAGCCAGAATTGGTGGTAAGCGAAGACATTAAGTACAAAAGAGGCAAAAAAAAATGAAGCAGGGATTTTTTTACCAAAAGCTGGGGGAAAAAAAAAACCACACAAGCTTTGTATGTATTGCCACACTGACACTGCATTTTAAAATGCAAGGTTTAAAAGAAAGTAGGTTGCTTCAGAAATGGTACAGCCCACACATTCTCCATGTGCTGTATTGAACATTCTTAAAAGAAGAAAAGTTTGATTTTCTTCTGAGTTTTTTTCCTTGGTAGTACTCATAAACAAGGTTCTTTTTGGTAACAAGAAAGATAAAGCTATATCCATGATTCTGAACAGTGCCATCCTCCGGCCAAATGGTACTGAAACCTGTTAGCAGTGAACAAGAGTTGAATATTTGAGTATTATTCTTAATAGTAATACTACTTACCTCTTTTATAATGCTTTTGTGCTGTAGGTTTCAAAGCACTTATTAATAAAGGAAGAATTATCCTCACTGTACTGATGGAGAAATGGAGGCAGAGAGGGTTGAAGCGATTTGCACAGTGTCTCACAGCATGTCACTGACCCCGCTGGGAACAGAAATCAATTCTCCTCACTCAGTGCAGTACCTTATCCACAGAGGCCAATTTTTTGGCTTTGTTTTCTATTTGTTTGCACATCATTAACTTTCGAAGACCCCAGTCATAGCTGGGGCTCCACTACGCTAATCACAGGAAGACACAGTCCCTGCCCCAAAGAGATTAAAATAACATTAAGGTCAAGAGGCAACAAGTATGTAGAAGAGGAAGGAGAAAGGTAACAGTAATCTCACTGTTACACAGATTACTAATGTGCACAGCCTGATGGTTCAGAAACTTTTCCAGTTACCATCTGCATTTGTTGCTGAAGAATTTATCGTTAGTTGGCAGGTTCCTCAAAGACAGGCTATGTCTAACAGGAGTGTCTCTAAGTTGAAACAAGACAAGAGTACAGCATGAAGGAAAGTGCAAAGACAATTGTTATAAAGATAAATAGCGTGCGCATGTTCCGTAGCTGCTATTTTTAGCACAGCAGAAAAAGGATGTAACTAAAGAGAAACCTAAATGGATCAGATTGGAGGTGGATAATCGGGAAACACCTGAAGAATAAATTTTGAACTTACTACACTGAAGGGTCTACACAATTGTGGTAAAAGCCTCATGCCGAATCTTGATTTGTTTCTTTCATTTCTTTTAATCATAAGGGAGAATGTCATATCACGCAAATGCCAAATACAAAATTTCTTAATTGATTCTTCCATCAGCCAAACTTCTTCATTTCCATGAGACAAGATCCAAAGTCTGGTTCAGCCATCATCATCAGTTTCCCTTGCTAAGGCGTCAAATTTATGAGGTCAAGTTTATTTTCACTGAAGCCTTGATTCTACTCCTTTTCTTTATCTTCTAATGATCTTCAACTGTTGTTCTAGTACCTTTAACTGAGGCCTGTTAAAGTTACATGATACAGGCATTGCTTTTAAACCATCTCTACGTAGCTTCTTTTTTTTAAAAAAACTAAATTTAGTTTCTTTTTCCCTATACCTTATACATTTTTTTTCAAAACAACAAGATTTTAAATGGAGTGTTAAAGTTTTCATTACTAAGCATGTCATGAAGGTACCTTCATATCAGTAGATTATCTCAGTGATTAAATTTTCTACTTGAAAAAAAAGATACAAAGCAAAGGCACAGCAGACTGTGACCTAAGTGGAGAAGAATATTCCTGTAATATGTACTTCATAAAACAGCCATATAAAGATTTGGAGAAGTCAATTGGACAGTAAAATATCATGTAGGTCTTCTGATTTCTTATTTAGCAGAGGTTACAATGAAATAATCATTTTTGAAAACTTGAATTCTAGAGACCAAAAAATCATGGTTTCTGAGAAATTTGTTAACAAATCTTTATTTCCTGCAGTCTTCTCTTTATGTGTGTTGTAAGATTGCCAGATAACAGGATCTTTTCAATTAACTTAAAAGTCAAGCAATACTCCCAGATGTATTAATCTCCAATCAGGAAAGACGCCGATTTCTGTTTTCAGGTGGCATGAGTCATTGAAGACATTGTACTTTTGTCTGGCATCTTAATTATGCTTCATAGTAGATCCTGGAGAATCCTTACACCTAAAAGTTTGTTTTTCCACATCTTGAATCACAGATCATTGACCTATATTTGCAGCACTTACTGTCAATAGACGATAAAGATTCCATGTGACCAGCTCAAAAAAAATTGCTTCCAGAGACAACTCTGTCACCAGAGATCCTAAACTGAGGTAAGAATAGCTAACTTTAGCTGAACAGCTTCCTGGCTAGAAATAGTCTAGATTCATCACTGTACAAGTAAAATAAATTAGAATAAAAAGAAAAATTATGGTCAGCTTTGGCAAAGACTCTGTATTCTTTTCACAAAGATCCAAATCATTAAGTAATCATCTTCATGCTTTGGAAAAAAATTCAGCAAGGATCCCAAACCAGAATGAGACTAGCAAGCACTTCAGACCTTTATGTTTTCATCTCTCAGATCTGAATTCTCATGTTCTTTAGGATGGGAAGTAGGAGGAAAGGGAATTTCTATAGTTCAACCTCTCTCTGTTTTGGAATAACATATTATGACATATGTAATCTAATTTATAACACAAGTTTATTGACAGAGTTACTGCCCCTACTCTTTCCACAAAACAAATCCCAAGAATAAACCAAACAACACAACGAAAGTGCCCCCTCCCCACCCCCCAAACCCTGAGCTTAAGCCTTCTCATCTCTTCTATCTTCCCACTGGAGAAATGCAGCTCTTTGCTTAAGTCCAGTCACCTTGACTTTTTAGATGAATTTCCTTAGTAAGTCAGAGCATTATTATAGTGAAGAGAAAATTAAGAATCTTCCTGTATGTTCAGAAGATGACTAAGAGCTCTGAGTCATGACAAATCGCTTTACTCCATAAAATGAATGGCAGAACAGTAATTTAGTCTCATCAGTTAGTTTATATGACATAAAATAATGCCCTTCCCTTGAGTAAATTATTCTTCCACAAAATTCAGCTATTTTGTTCTTTCATTACTGAAAAGTAGCTCTGGATGTTTAAGCGTCTTGAAAGTTTGTCCACAAAGCATCTTCAATTCACTTCTCATAAGTACTTCCCGTAGCAACACTGCTAAAGCCATGAGAGTCCGTTTAAGAATATTTTCAAAATTTCTAAATAAGCAAATTGGGTGAGTTATCTTTCTACAAGCTCTATAATAATGTCACTTGAGGAATATTCTGACAACAGCAGGAATGCATCTGTTGTTAATTGACAAAATGCAGTACTTACAGGCCTACTGAAATTCTGGACAAAGTATCTGTCTTCCTACTGTCTAGGGATATAAGCACAGATGTTGGAGCATACATTAATGTACTGAATATATCTGGTTTCAACTCTTTTTTTTGTTTTGGCCCTCCCAGACTTCTGATCATCTTTCTCTCAAGCACCTTATTTGATGCATATGATCATTTTCTTGATTAGCATTCCTAAACTCAACTTTCAAGCAGAGGAACTCCACTTCTTCCATGCATGCTATCTAGCAGTGAGACACTACCAAAAGGGTCACCTTTTGTTTTCACACAGCTCTGTTAACACTTTTCAAGGAAGGAAAATGAAAGCAAATTTTAAGTCAAGAAGCCACACACCTATGTGAGTTCAGAGATGATGTGTAATTTGTAGCGCTGGTAACCCAAAAGAGTTTTGATTTTTAAGCCCATTTCCACAGCTTTATGGGAAAATTCTTTAAGGGACAGTGCTAGATAAGTGTTGAAGAACCATGATCTGCCATGGTGAAGTCTGAAATGGCCATATGTAAAGGAAATTTTTATTATAGTATTGGCATTACTACTACACAATTCTAATAATCTGCTGGACAGAAGAGTTCTGGGTTTTTTTAACTACATGCATACCCATGTGTTACAAGCAATGATTAATATTAATCTTGTTAAAACAGCCCATAAGCACAACTGCTATGCAACCTACAAAGTTGAAAATTGTATCATTTCATCCTAGCATTAGAGTACATAGTCCTTAAAAGGTTTCAGAAGCTTAAAGCAAGCAAGAATTTAGCAAGCAAGGTTACAGAATAAGATACCGATGCAAAGGGAAGAAACTGAAAATTAAGAAATATTGAACTGATGTATCCTCTTACTTTATACTTGCCCTGGTCACATCCACATAACGTGCTTTCCATTGTGTAGCTCCTTTGTACTCCTATCTCTCTCCAGACAACAACTCGTGCTGTAGATTCCTTAGACTTTTCCACTACAAAGCTGCAGCTGCCCATGCAGAATGCAGGGGCAGTGTGACTCAGGATCCTGGGGAGTGCCTGCAGGACAGCAATTTGAAAAATACAGCAATTGATTCTTTTACTTCTCATATAGAAGGAGGTGAAAAGGGACCATATAATCACAAACTGTTACCAGAAATGTTGGTGTAGTTTAAAATAAAAAAATACAAGAAAGAAACAATTCTCCATCTCGAGTTTTCAAAACTCAGTGTGTGCAAGTGACAGTGACTTCAGGGCTTTTCATAGCTTTTAAAAACCCTTTTTTCAGGCTCAGACACTAAAAGTGTTAGTCATTTAAATAAGGATCAGGATACAAGAGAATTCTTCAGCTGATCACCATCCCTCCTAACTTACCACGCTAAGTTTGCTCAAATTAAGCACACATACTCCACATAAATAATTAATTCAACTGCAGACTGCTTCAGAAGTCTCATCTACAGAACCAATAAAAGCAGTATTTCATTAATACATAAAATCCATTTGTATTCAGCAAAGCCCTAGGTGCGTATTTCACTTCAAGCATGTGAATCAAAGTTCAGTATAACTGTTTACAAGACAGTTTCAGTGAAAAGGTCAAGCAAATATATATTTTTAACTAATGCTAAATGACTGTTCTTTTCAGTATTTATTGGTATCAGTTAAGATGAAACACATTACTTCTTGAAATTTATTATTTCAGTAGTAATACATAACCCATTAGTGTAAGCTTGCCCAAACATTTCAGTCCACCTTTTTGAAAATGAAAGGCTTTTTCCAACAGCCCTCATTGATTACTGTATTTTGTGCACTACAGGAGTGTAGGGTGAAGTGACAAAACCCCACATAAATATGTTAAGAGCAACAGACATGACTGGCATCTGGCTCAACATCCAGGAAATCACACAAGAAAATCAAGAAGCCACAGATTTTTTTTTGTGGGGGAGATTTAAAGAGAAAAAAAAATCAGAAAGCATCTGTACTCATTTACACTCAAGGATGCATAACAAGTGTTTTCACACATATTCACATGCCTTTGAAGCTTAACTCTGAATCTTTTCAAAAAAACATGGGGCCTGGATACCTATAGGTAATATAGGTTTGCAGTTCCCATGATGCAGCAGTGCAGGGAGACACAGAAGAAATAGGTAACACTCCAAGAAACAAGTAATTTTTGAAAGCTTATAGAATGCAGAGGATATGTTCATGAAAGTTTACTATATATACCTAATTAAGGGCTTAACTACATGTCTTAACTACACATCTTCATATAAAGAATAAATAAAAATGAATTGTGCATATTTCCATATACAAAAATAAGTATTTCTCAGAATAATTCCATTTAATTTTTGCCTTATCACTAGAATATTGTTTGCCATGCTTCGATGACTTGCTATTTAATATGGTAATTATAAATGCACAGAAACATATTTTCCATCTATTTTCTATAAAATTAATATTAAACACAAAAAAAGTAAATATTGGTGTAAAGAAACATGTATATGTGTAATGTTTAAAGCTCAAAGTACACTTCATGAAGTGTACTTTGAAGTACACTCACAAACTAAAAAGAGGTTATTTTAAATAAGCCTGCTTAAGGTATAGACTCATTATTTGCGCAGGATAGGATCAGGAAACAAATTGAAAATTATGTTCCAAACCCATGCCAAATAGAAGGTACAAATGTCAAACTTACCCTGTAACCAGGGTCTTCCATCAGGTCACAAGAGGCAGCATTAACACCTGTATGCCACATCGTCTCTTTGATGCTGCAGCCATACATAAATACATTCTTTTTACGAGAATGACCATGGTAATCACAGTAGACCTATAACAAATCATTTAGGAAAATAAACCCAAGGCATATGGAATTAACATTTTATGAAAGTAATAGGCAATTGTTTTTTATTTGTACAGCTGAACATTCCAAAGAATTGGGCAACTCAATCCCTTACATAATTAACTCATACGTTAAAACAAAAAGTGTGCGATTCATCTAAGGAAGGTTTAATCTTCTAGCCTAGCAAATGTAAAAGATTTACATCTACAGGTTTGCTGAGGACCAGTTCTCCAAGTCAAATTTAAGTGTGACATGGTTCACAAGACCATATCAAAATGTTTAATTTATAGACTAGCTACATAGAGAAAGTTTAAAAGATTCAGAATTGCTTACACACACATACTTACCAAAGGCAAACGTTTTATAGCAGCCAGATATTGCAGTAACCCTTTAGCATGGTAAATAGTGGGATGCAGATCTGGATTTGGATTTTGCCACTGTCTGTTTAAATCTTCTCCACTTAAAGAGCAACGGTGGCTATTGTGGGGGGGTGGAAAAACGCATGATGTAGTCTGTATTATCATACTTTTAAATAAGCCTCCCCCCCACCTCAAGTTTTCCTCATCATCACTGCTTCTTTGGAAGGAGTCTGGCAAGAAACAAACTTAAATTTTCTAACATGCCAAATAATAGAAATGTTTGGGGTGCTCTAAGATATGTTACAGAAAATCTAAAAATAAATAGAAGTAGTCTCTCATGTGAAGTCAACTGTAATATTATTTATTTGCTGTTGAAACTGAAGTCTTGCAATTCTATCCAAATTCTAGATCAAAATCAGTAATTTCGTACATATGGTATCTTTACAATTTTGGTGTCTTCTGTAATTTAAAGATTAATGCCAACTAGAAATCTAATACTTGACATGTGAAGTCATGTTAGGAGACAACAAGCTGTGAGAAAAACAAGGACCAAAAAAAACCCCAAACAACCCATCAAATAAAAATATCATCACTGTATTCAGTCAGTTATCAGCAAGAACATTTAAACTTGCAGGATTTCATGAACATGCAGACATCATCATTACATTTGCCTTTAGACTGTGTCTACTGGAACAGCTTTCTTAAATGCCCCTGTATCCTGAATTATTTAATTACACATGTTCTAATATGCACATCCTTTTACATATATAAAGACAAGGTTCTACTGAAATCTGTAACTAGTTTTAATTTTACTATTTTGTTCACAAAACCTTTTAAAATAGTAGCTACAATAGATGAATAGAAACTGTAGATTCACCATAGCAAAATCTCCATTTCATATGAACTCCCTGCAACCAAGTAAATGTAGACTGTTCTATGTTTACTCATAGCAGTTTCAAAAGGTTCTGAAATATCCCTTAAACTTACTAAGAAAAGTGTAGCAAAAAGTTGAAATAACTATTATTAATAACTTCAATCAAACCAGGACACTCCCTTACCCTTTGTCTTGCACACCTATTAACTTCCCACCTTTTAAAACTATTATATAAAAGGCTTTCTCAAATACAAGGCACTTTTTTTCATGTAGACCATGAACTTGTTTAGCTTTTCCCGAATGCAGGTGTGATCTCATATAACACTCTTACACAAATCCAAGACAGAAAGACAATTAAAATGTCATGTCAAATCATGTAGGAATGATTATCATACATGAACAACTGAAATTATTTTTGTAAAACTGAAATTTCTGAAGGAATGTAACTGCCTTTTAAGAAGCCAAAAATTCTAGCAATATTGCAAGTGTCTGTTGCTTTTTATTGCTTTAAGCATTGCATTTGTATCTTTGCAGGATTAGTTTAGATTTTAATTTTTAAACATTGATGCAAATAATCAGAGTACACGTTAAATAGTTGTGAGTAAATATATGCTTACTTTCCATTGATGACACCATCTGGATTGAGCATGGGAATAATTTTGAAAATGTAAGATTCCCGTAAACACTGTGCATTTGGACTATTGCTCATAAGGTATTCCAGTGTTCCCTTCATAACCCAGCTTGCATTAGTCTCTCCAGGATGTACACGAGCAGATAGGAATATATAAGGACGATTTCCTAAAAGAGATATCCATAGAAATTGCAAAATATTATTTAAGCTAAGTAAACAGTTTCATTGATCGATTGATTGGAAAAAGAGCCAATAGCCTACTGCGTTTATTACAATGCAAAAAGCACTTCTTCTCACTACTTGAGTATTACTGAGTATGGGTATTATTGATAGAGCTTGCCACAATATTTTTGAAAGGACTGATAATTACAGAACTATCACAATGGAGCTTTAAATTTGATCACATACAACTAGTTTGAGCTGGCAGTTACAATATGACTTTCATGACTTTTTCCCAATAGCCAAGAAAAGTACTGAGGCGAATAAACAAACCAGGAAATAGAAAAAGCTCACTTCAAATCACAGTAGTTAGACGTTAGCTTTATGAAAGATTTTTTTGACAGGCAAATAACCTCAGCATTTTAAGAAAAAAGTTACTTGTCCAGTACTCTTTTCCAAGAAGTGCTGCCTGCAAAATACAAACCTAGTAGGAAAAATTTAAAATACATGAATAAATACTCTTACATTTTAAGATATAAATATCTTTGACTACCACAAATACGTACTATTAAATACAAAGCATATCCTGAACACTGATGTCTCTTAGTTTCACAAAATTCATTAACTTTATTTTACATTGCTATTTTTGCACTGCATAATGGTTAAGACTAAATTTTTTCTATGAATACCAATTTTTACGTTATTTTCATTTGATGAGAAAGAAGACTTATACTTACTGAACTGACAGATATGTTCATAGTAATTGGACTCTGGCATGGCTGTAATAGTGACTAATGGACAGCTGTTGCCAGCCAGGGTCTCACAGAGAACGTCATGCCGAAAATATATCTGCTGAGGGTTGTGCATAGATTCCAGCTTCCTAAGATGCATCTTCATCCCAAAAATAATGAAAAAATACTTCAAATCCTTTGCAGTCACATATGACAGCATATTTCAAAGGCACTATTTAACAGATCTTTGAGATGTTCTAAAAAATGTTCATGTTTCCAGAATAATTTTGACCATGAAATACCATTTTCTACGTCTGACTTTCTCTGACTGATTGAACAGTTTAGAGTCTGGTTTTCCAACTGCTTTGAGAAAGATGAAGAGGGTAAATTATTGCACACAAATGGTACATATATAAGGGTATACGGAAAGTAAGAACCTCTGCTTCATTAAGGTTGTCTGATCAGGGACCTTTTAACTGCACAAAGTAGTAATAAATAAAGGAAGAATCAATACACAGGAGCAGAGAAACGAGATGTAACGGAACCCACAGCAAACAACAGTCACCAGCCTCTCACTGAAGAGGCCATTAAGAATCTACAGACAAAGACTTGGAGAGAATCACCTCATAAATAAGAGACACTGGATAATATGGGACATTTGAGATGGGGTTGTGGTACCATACAGAACCCAAGCACCTGATTCCTACAGTGTGCCCTTAGCCATCTCTCTGTGCAGCCTTACTCTCTCTACCCTGTGCATCCAAGTGCTGTGTGGACTCGTGCAACTAAAAGGACAAATGTAACTCAGTTTGGGCTCAACAACTGGAATGCACAAGGGTCTCAGCATCAGTAGATGGAGAAGCCAACCTCTTGGGAGCATCTCAGTGGGTACTACAGGCTACGTGTTCCACGTCCCAGCTACTGATGGACTCAAAGCAGATGCCAGCAGCTGGAGCTGTAGGGATTGTAGGCACTCTTCAGTCAGTGGTGTCAGCAAAGAAGCAAGGGGATGTCTCCCTGCCAGCAACCACAGTGGGTAAACAAACTGGTGTTCAGCCACTGAGGCATGATCAGTGAGTCCATCAAAACATGTCTGGTAGGACAATCAGGGTTGAGCTCCTCAGTGACAACACCTGAAGCAGGAACATGCATTACAAGACCACGTACCTGGTGGCAGCTGCTAGGGATGGGTGGGGCAAGCACATGCATCTTCCCTGCAGCCGATGCATGTGGGGGCACATGTGAAACTTGCTACTGAACTTGAAGGTGAACTACCCAGCGAGTATGGGCCCCAGGTCAAAGGAGGGGTATCTAGCAGGCAGACAGTCCCTGCTGGCATTGGGACAGAGCCACAAGTGCAGAGTGCCTCTGAGAGGAGTGTGCAAGTGCACACACCTGTCTGCTAGTGAGAATGAGGCTGGACTAGACCACAAACTGGAAGTCTGCACAGCAGGTAAGAGAGACCTGGGATCGAGGCAGGGCTATGCCATGGATGGGCCATGTCAGTGTTCCACAAGCATGCTTGTGATCCTAGAGAATAGGCAGGCTTATACTTTTACTAGTACTTTTACTAGCAATCCGTACCAACTGCAGAGGAGGATGAGGTGTCTGTAACAGGTACACAAGTCAGGATAGTGCAGACAGTGGTGCACTTTGTCTGTGCTAGTCCATATAGCCAGCCCTGCCTAGGGGAGTGGGCATGCACAAGTGTTTGTGCATAAGTCTCTTTCTCTTCCTGGGATACACACTCAGACTAGTGAATATATAAGCAAATAGGAAAGCAGCAGCAACATCCATCAGCCTGGAACAGAGACCCCCAGGTCCCTTGGCTGGCCTCCAGCAGCTGGGCAGGAGGAACCTCCAGGAACCTCCAGGACCAGGAGCTGCTAGAAGCAGCAGTTGCTTATAACATCTCTTAAGAGGTACTCCTTTCAAAAGCCAGCATAGTTTAGTGAAAAGCTGCGTTTAAAGCTTCTATACACTGGCCACTGAACCCTCTGCTTTGCTTTTATTGCTGTGACAGAGCCAAACAAGACATTCTAGGCAAATTAATTTTGCTTAGTATTAAAATCTTCAGAAGACTTCTTTAGACTATTCATAAACCTAAAAAGATCTCAAATTATTTTAGTTACAGCAGCTTTAATTATCAAAAAGTATATATAGAACGGCAGAATACAAGCAACTTAGCACAAACACTCCATCAAATTAGCACTGCTTCCAGTCAATAAATATTAATTTATGTAACAGAAAATAAGCTTCTCACCTTTAAAGTTGAGTATGTATATGGATAATGGTAAGCAAAGTAGCACACATCATCTTTATGTTGGAAAGTCACTGTGAATGTAATTGTGTAATAAGATTTTCCTTTCTGGCCCCCAGCAGCAATTGAACTTCTTGAAAAGTGATTCCTATATCAAAAAATTAAGGTAATACACAAATTAGAGTAGTTTTTTTCACTCTATTGATTATTTCTAAACACACATTTTAAGAGTCAGAAGGTTTTTTAGTGACTGTATTTCTCTTCTATGTACATACAGGTTAAATACAGGTTGCCACCAGCTTTAAAGATACTTTATTGTAACAGTGACACACACATTTATCCACATTGATAAAAGGTGAGCAAACAAAAACAAGTAGCACAATAAAACAAACAAAAAAGTAAGGAAACAGCTACCAACCAAGAAGGATTAAATATTGATATGCTGTACCACATGATCCTGTGTTTTGGAACTCCTCTACAATAATTCCACCACAGATTACAGAAGGCTCATCCCAAAGACCATGAGGTCAGTATTACTGGAAGTTACTAGTAAGAATTCAAGTAGGCATGCATATATATGCTCCCTTCAAAGCTTCCCAGAAACAGTGTCCAATTTCTAAGAAAAGTCTAAAATATGAACAGCTTAAATATTAGTTGTATGATTATAAAATGAGATCCTGTATATGGCTATCACATATATTACTCTCTTTAGTAACTCAGAAAAAAACCCTCTTCACAACAGAGTAACACAGAACTATCAAATGCAGAAACAAGTACTTCTCAAAAATTGTACCTCATGTTAATCTTCAGTTTAAGACTTGCTGCATGTTTGGTCTGTGTGTTTACTTACTTGTAGTAACAAATATCTGTCCCAACACGAGTCCAACATGGTCGAGAACGTAGTGCTTCCTGAACAGAATACATGAGGGGCTGCATACCTGAAAGAAGATATGCATTTCACTTTAATGCTTACCATTAAACAGAAACACATTAGCACATCGTGGACCACATCAACACTTACATACAAGTCTACAAATTATCTCTACTTATTTACTCACTATCAGAGTGCATTTTCATTAATGTCTGGGTATTGTACTGTGTGCTTTTTAAACCAGGTGACAAAAGATTGATGATTTTCAGAAAATAACAATTAAAGAAAAGAGTAAGACCTAAATGGAATGTTCAAATGAAAGTTGATGTTTGCATGAATGGTAGACTATAAGCATCCATTCAACTCACACTACAAAAAGGCTTCACAGAGAACATAAAAAATTGATACTATCATCCATTCATGAAAATAACTAGAAAATAACTGATGTTTAAGGACAATTTTTCTAAAAAGTAACTCTTTAAAGTCTGTTTTTTGATGACCTTATTTATCAAGTTGAATACTTAATATGAAGGTAAATGAGAAAATAATACATACTAATTGAGTATCATTTATTCATTCGATAATTAGCCAACCACACTGACTGATTCAGTCAATTTATCAAAAAAATTAAACTGTTAAGTAAGTATGCACAACATAAATAAAAAAATACCTAAGATGATTGATGAAGATTAGTAAGTAACTTGAAAGCATCTTATTAGCAGTCAAACTACCTGGTATTCTGTGACTTTATCTATGAGAATGACAAAGTGTATGACAAAGGAGAATACAGTATTACTCATTAACAAGAGTTTGAAGCTGCAGGTGGGAGGAGAAATTTCTTCCTTCTTAAAGGAAAAATTTCAGAATATACAGGAGGAAAAAAATCCAAACCATTTGCAAACCTTTGAAAGTTTTGAAAAAAACACACTGCAAACACTACTACACTTACTAGAGACAGCAATGGTCACTTATGAACCCCAGTATTTCAAGCCAGACTTACTTCTCCTTATCGTCAATAAAACAAAACTGTTTTGGAGTGTCTCCACTTACATTCACATCTACCCCTATGCAGAAATGGATTAATGATAACCACTGTCATTCTTCTTGGTCTGTGTGAATCAACAGGTTTTGTTGCTGTCCTCCCCAGCCCACAGGTCCTAAGACAATTGTAGCTGCAGTTACCAGTAAATTTCTTCTGCTTTGGCCTCACTTACAACAAAACTTCATACTAAAAACTGACAGCCCTTGGTTTAAGAGTATTTAAAAAGATTTCTTCTTTTTAAATACAGCTGTCAAAATACTTTCTAGCAATACTATTAAAATAAAGAATTTAAACTGACAACATGAATACTGCTAATTCTGTGGAGGAAGGAAGGAAACAGCTAAGTTGACTAGAACAGGTATTTTTTACATATTTCTTCTTGAAGTCTGGGAAACATATCTTACCATAGTTGAACTGACTGTTTGACTTTTCACAGTTGATGATGTTAAACCGGTAACCAGTGCCAGTTTTCATTCCGCTGACTTCAAAGTAAAACCATTGATGGTAATGATTGCTATTTATATCTGAGTTCAGAATTAGATCATACTCATTTCTGAAAATTAACAAAAACATATCAGTGATCATAAGAAGCAGAAATAAAAGGCCTAAACCATGAAAAGTAGACATGAAGTATCTTACTTTCTGATCTGAATAACTTTGCGCAGGTTTCCAGATTCAAATTTGGAGTTAAACTTCAAAACATCTGCCTCCTCTGGTACAGAAAAACTATGAGTAGAAAAAGGGACCAAAATGAATAAAACAGACTTAGTTAAACCAAATATATCAAATAACTTTCTTTTAGTCCTCATTTGGCAATTCAGAAACTATTTTGATCCTTCCTCTAAATACAGTCTGGGTAGTAAAAACCCTGTTATGTCAGATGAAACTTCATATGAAATCTGCTGTAAACATTATGAGTCACATCACAAAGAAAGTAGAGCTGGCTTAGAGTACTACTTGAATATTGCTTACAGAACGGTAAAAAACTTACCTCAAATTATCAAGGTCATACACAACTCTATCTATAATGTCATTTTGATAAATCAGCCTTTCAATGTCTTGAGAGATTTTTGTCCTAAAAAATAAAAGCAGAGTTCTCATTTAAAATGTCACTTACTGTTTCCAATCACAAAGAGGAATTGTCTTTTACAGGAAAACTAACAAAGTTGACATGAAGACAGTGGTACAGTTCAGACAGACCTCAGCTTCACCCCCACTTATGTGCGCAAACTCAAGGTGTACTTAAGTTTAAACACCTGCATTCGCAGCTGACTGAATCCAGAATTTGTATGTGAGGGATCTGAGTTTTCATGCACACAACTCACTGGGTTTTATCTGAAGGAAAAAAACGCATTTTCAAACTTTATAATAGAAGCAAAAATTACTCAAACATTACTTATGTTAATGCTTTAATCCATGACAACACTTGATAACATTAGTAACTTACATGAATCCTACCATATACAAAATTAAAGAGTTTTAGGGAGTAGGTTGTACAGTGAGTGTGTTAGTGAACTAGCTTTTCACCTCCAGAGATCTATGTTCATTTATCGACTACGTAACAAATAAGAAAGAATTTGGTGATGTCAGCCAAATGTCAGCTGTGTGCTTATCCAGATCATAAAGCCATTGCACAACTGGCAGTATCTAGGTCCTGGCTTGGAAAAGTAAGAGTGTGTTGCAGTTCAAGAATGAAATATAGTGGCAGAGCTGTGTGGAAAAGCTTGCACAGCACCTGCAATAAGAAGAAAAGGAGGCAGATTAACAATGAAGAATACAGAAACAGAATGCTAAAGTACATTCAGGCTGTAAATTCTTGATTTAATTAAAATAAATACCGCTAACAAATGAAAAACAGAAGGTAAGTGGACAACTCTAGCACATTTTATTAAACTGCAATTAACTGAAAAAGAAAAGAAGTCACAAGTTGAAGGTACTGACAACATTGTGACAAGGCTGACTCACCACAATACATCTGAATAGGTTCAGCTCAGGACAGAATTACAGATTTTTGACCTTAGAAATTATCTTAGAAAACTCATTCAATCTTGGCACGCCTTAGCTCTAAAATGTAATGACACTCCCTAATATCACAGGAGTTTTGCCAAGAGAAAATCCATCAATGAAAATCCATAGTAAGTATTTTAAAAATAATAATGGCATTAAGATACCATTATAATAACCAGTGTAAATGAAAGCAAAGAATAAATAGTATTCGAGATGCTTGTGAGAAGGAAAAGTAGTAGCAGACATTTTCATGTTCCAAAAAAGGAAGGCAAGACATTTAAAGAAAATTAAAGGGAAAAAAAACCTCTAGAACCAACACTGTGGCTGTGAGGCATGTGCTTAGAGATTACTCCTTTGTGGATTCTGATGATTAGAAAACACTGAAGTATACAGAAAAAAACCCCAACCCAACCAAATTTTTTAAGGAATAGAAAAAAGCAGAAATTTAATCCCAAATTTATAGGGTATTTTTCATATAATAATTTTCTTCTTAAAAAGATAGAGTATGAGTAACTATGATCAATTTCATTTATCCATAGAAAAATACATAGGTAAGATATTTGGTGATAATTACATGCTACTAAATTTAAAAGAGAAGAAATTCAAAAACATTTAATCTCCTGGCATATTGCAAGACTTAAAAAAAAAAACCAAACCCAAACCTTACATTGTTCTAATAAAAACAAGAAGAAAATCCATAAGTCACACCTTAGACCCCACAAAATATTTTCTCAAACTACATGGATGGATTAAATCAACCATTTGTTTTCTCAATAGGACTTACCCAAAGAGCAGTAGCTAAGTGCTTACATTACAGAGAACATAAATCACACTGAATGTCAAGAGTTTGGACATAGCTTTGTAAAAGACTTTAAAGCTTTTCCATGTCCACTACCAAACTAATTTTTTACAATCCGCTATAAACTATGAAATTATAAAATAATTATGCCCTTTTTAAACAAGTTATCTTCTCAGAGGTTTGTTACATTGCAGTAACAAGACTGAGTCATTTCTAGAAAACTGAATTCTTAAAACAGTGTTCCTTAAAAATGGGATGAAGGATTTTTGGTTCAAGTTTAGCCATATTACCTGGTATTTAATTCTTGTTCAACAAGATCTCAAAAAGTTACTTTCAGAATAAAAAATACAACAAAAATAAAACATTTTCAAGTTAAAATATACTGTAAAATTATCTTCATGATCTAGAAATCAGCCTTATGTATAATCATACAAAGTTTATTTTTCCAGTGCTTTATATCTAACAAAGAACACTGGATTGACAAATTGTATCTGACTACACTCTGACTTCACTTTATTCAGGAAAATTCAAAATTATTATTTACTACAAAAACATACATAACAATTTGCAAGATTTGCTTAAATGCAGTTCTTAAGTGATTCCTGACTCAAGACTATCTCCCTTCTAAATCAGCTGAATCTATCTAATAAATAACCTGCTAGAAAAGATTCTCCTCCTTCAACACTGAACAATATATTCATTATGTCATTAGTGTTCCAGCAGTTGTCATTTCACTACAAAGATCACTTTTTCATGACTTGTGTGAAACAGCTGAAGGATTTTCATTCAACCATCTAAAGACACTTAATCGCTTAATAACTTTAAAACTTAAATGCAAGTACAGAGAAACTCATTAACTTAGTTATAGTTATGAGTATAAAGGCAAAGGCATTCAATTTTATAGTTAGGCAAGTGGCGAGGTCTTACAGCTACTACTTCATGTTCTGCTAGTGTACTCACATGTCTTTACTGTAACTCACTATGTATATTAATCAACTCCTTATACCACTTCTGCAAACTGTTTAGAATCTCATCACTCTTCATCATCTTTTATTATCTCTCAGTGAAGAAATAAAAGGGTGTGTTGATGTGCTTTTGTTGTATGTCATTCTGCAGGACCTACCACAGACTGCAACCCCTGCATTTGTTACCTCTAAATTCTTTCATACTGTGAACACTAAAGCCAAATACTTTAGTGAATTCATTTTTTAACTTTTTCCACTATGGCGGTGGGATTTTATAGGTTGGTTTGTTATTTTGCAGACTACAAAGTTTACATGGAAAATGGTGGGAAGGCAGAAAGGGAGAATAATAAATTGAATTTTGTATTTAGAATTAGCAGTCACAGAAATCAGACTGTTTTCTCTACGGCTCTGCTCTGATCAATGCCTACTTACCTACCTTCCAAACGCTTTTCACTGGAAACAGTTTTAGGCATTGCTTGTTAATCACAGCATAGTTAGGGTTGGGTGGGAGATCATCAGGTTTATCTCATCCTAAACACTGTTTCTCAAAGGCACGAAAACAGCAACAAGAAAAGGAGTATGGCAACTCACCTCTGCACCCCATATGGCCTTTCCAGAATAGGTTCCTTAAATGGTGGTGGAATATGGCCAAAATAATCTGGATAGGCCACTTCTGAGTATTCCGGAACAGATTTTGTGTGCTTCACCATTTCAAGATAAAGATCACAGTCATGAACTGGTGATACATCAGAAACTTGAAGCATGACATGCTCTCCTGGTGAACTAGATCTGGAATCCTCCTCCTCCTCCTCTGAATCCACTCCAGTGCAGCAGAGTTTTCCCAGCTGGACAGATGATCCTTCAAAGAGACCACCTCCAGAGGGTGAAACTTGCTCACAGGATTTACTACAAGCAAGTGTGGTAAGGCTAGCTTTGCTTTCTGTCTTTACTACATGCTCTGAACCATAATATTGATCATTTTTTGCACTGTCCTGGAGACTGATTCTGTCCAAGCCTTTCACAATTTCTTGGCTTAGACACTCGCATGATGGAAGTATGTCTCTTTGATCATTTTGCTGTAAACTGCTGTCTTTCAGGTTATCTTTCTTTGGTAGTTCCAGAAACACTGGCCTTCTATTGTATTCTTCTGTTAATAAAGGATTGCACTCCTTTAAAGCAACTCCTTTTGTTGATGGGTTTGCTTCAGCAGAGTGCTCCTCACTGGCTGTAGGAACAACAATAGGTCCACTCAAATTTGCATCAGGTACAAAAGGCTTTGGTTCCTTGGAAACTAAGTCCCATTCCTTAAAAAACAAAGGTGAAAAAATAATTTAAAAAATTATTAACCAAAAAAGTAAACAGTTCCCAAGATTCATGCATATTAGAAACATTTCTCTTTCCTTGTTTTAAATGTAATTTAAAAGGTGACAGCTATTATAAAATCACACTGAAACAGAGCAATGAAGTTTCATCTTTTACAAGATGGCCTCAGAGCAATAACAAGCAGTTCATTAATAACAAAGTATAAAGTCAAAGTAATTGCCCAAATATTTCAATTACCTATTTTAAGCAGATGCATAGCTTTAAGAAGCCTAACACAATGAAATGCCCTCAGAAATATCATGTCCTTCTTCACTATTTTACTTTCTGCTGTGTGCAATAATCAGACACCAGAAAACAGTTTTCCTTTACATCTACCCACAGTACCTATTTCTCAATAGGACTTAAGCAACCATAACACTTAACTAAATAACCTAGGATAAAGTACTCCCATATGCAGGTCCACAACTGCAGATCCATGATTCTCGGCTAGAAGAACTATTCATCAGAGTCAACCTGACATGGCCAGAAATGTCCTGGAAATCATATACTTTACCTGAAAGTTTTCTGAAAGTTCTGGGAAAAAATGCTCATACATTTTCAGTTCTTCTTTGGATCTTCTCAATTCCTGTCTAGGTTTCAGTTTATTAATATCAGTCTCAATATCATCATTCTGAAAGATCACCAGAACAAATTAATTTTGCATCTAAAATTAATGAATTTCTACAACATTAATCTGAAACGTTCACCTTTACTCCTATCACATTCATACTTTGAAAGATAAAATACCATTATTTCAAAATTAGCTGAACTGCAGCTTCCATCATGAAGATTTAGACTGCTCAGTATTATTATTATTATGCCTAAGCCTCCTTTTCAACAGTGATATTACAAATATTTCAATTTTCTTGCTTTCATCCAAACTTATTATACACAGATATCAGATTTTACATGAAATCCATGCATATTCCCAGTACAGGAACTTGGAATGTGAAGACTGCATCTGATTGCAGTGACAATGCAATACTTCTGTGGGGATATAATGCATCCATTTGGGGATGGAGGGAAGATAATCCTTCCATCAGAGCTCATGAGATCCTTGAATAAAATATATCTTTCCAGTTCATGGACAGACAATTCAATTAACCCTTTAATACACATAACATAAAAATAAAGAATAAGGCCATTCTGACAAAATATCCATCCGTGTCCCAGCTGGCAGCTGGAAAACAGAATACCTTCTCTAAGTGGTTACAACAGTGAGAGGTATGATGTCTACCACTACAGCTGGCTGAACTTCAGCTACCTTGTTGAAACACTGATCTAGCCAATCCCAGTCCAGAATGCTGGAAAAGGTTAGAGCAGTTCCTACATGTGGATCAGCTTATGCAAGAAAAGCAGGCTGAGAAGTACAAGCTGGGAAGAGAACACTGCTAAAGGAATCTGTGGTTCTGTTCCACTGCACTCCAGACACAACAAGCGTGAAGCAAACAAATTTTGATAAAAATCCTGAAGCAATCTGAACAAGAACAGTTGATATTTTCAGGCAGCTCCCACCTTTTTAAGTTTCTGAAGCATTTCAATTTTAGAAATTGTCCTGAAAAGCTCCTTAAACTGCTTCTAAAACTGCATGAATTTATATACCAAATTCAAGCAACTTAAATAAATAATTGCAATACCTGACTTTTACCTATTTTGTCTCTACCAACCTTAAAAAGCTCATCCTTGTCATCATCAATTTCAGTTTCAATTTCTGTTTCTGTTTCAGCATCATCGTTATCATCACTTTCATCTACTACATCATCCACTACAATACAAAAAGGTTTTGTAAGGCACATTGTACATTTAATCCAATTATACATGCTCAGAGAAGATTTTCTGTGTTCTGGGTTTATTTCCTTTTTCACTTACTCCTTGAAAAAAATTGTGAAAATCAACTAGCAAACTAGTGCTGAGGAGGTTTTGTAAAGTTTTCTCATAGTGTTTTTTATGCAGGAAATTTGGAGATTGTCATTAAAAGGCTCATTCAAACATTTACAAATCATGCTCATTTTCTACACAGAATGATTACGTGTACTGCTTTTACAATACTGACTATACAAGACTATACTTTTAATGAACCCAGACCTCTACCCACCCCCAACATTCCACATGTCTTTTAGTACAGAACTTTTTCTTTCTAAAGCACTATGTATCCTATTTCCTTAGGTTTTTCACTTCTTTTTGTAACACATAACAAACCTATTAAAAAAACATATCATTAGTTCACTTTAGTAAACTAGGATATTTCTAAACAGGTATTATACAGTACCAATATACTGTATTAAGCAGAGATTTAATTTCTGTGGATTTTGAAACACACTTCTAAATCTATTTACTACTTTGAAGACAAAACATAAACAATCTTTGAACTACTAGAGTCTGATCCACATGAACCCAAATAAGATAGCTTAATTCTTTCAGACTATGATTACATTTTGTTTCAGGAAGTATCATGAATAAAAGATAATAAAATAAGCTGACTTTGACTCTTCATTTTAGACTAACTTTTTGACAGCAACTTCATTAGTTGCTTACCAGGTCTAAAGCTGTTTTACCTTACCAGAATATGTATTAATTATCTGAAAATTATGAAAGGTGCTCACAATGGGATGAATTGATTTCCTACAAAGAACCATATAAATGGTCTGCAGTACAGTGTTTTCTAAGAGACTGCAACAGGGTCCAAGAAAGCAGCTCTATTTTCCCATCATGCAGATGAAGGAATAACCACAGAAACATAAAAATGCCAGTGCTTCAGACGGCACACATTAAACTAAATTCATCACATCCTAACTTACCAGAGTAACAGAAGGAAAGGAGGGGACACATGCTCCTCTAAGACAGGATGTACACTACAACACTTTTCACAGAGGAGAATGTAAACGCTACATGAGTTGAGAGACCGTTTAATTTTGAACACAGCAATTCAGTTTGGTGAACATCACCTTTTAGTCCTTGTTTCCTCCTTCATTCTATAACCACATGTGTCTGGACAAAATTTTTGTCACATTAAACTTAACATTAGAAACTGGTGCTCCACACCAACAGTCACAGACACTTTACTCATTGAGAAGTATCTCAGAATCCTTTTAGCAGAGAACACAAATAAGTGCAATTGATTCCACCTTCCATAGAGCAAAATTAGACATACTCAAAGAAAAGTACTACAAAATCACCATACCATCAGGAGGCAAATTGTACAGCTGAGCCACTGGACCACTGGCAGGGATAACTGGGAGTTGGAAATGGAAAGCACTTTTAATAGTTGGCAAAGGAAGACGATTTTTGGGAAAACATTTTCTCATTATTAGGCTGGATGTATTGACGAGAGGATCAAGAGTTCTTACTGCAAGGCACTCCTGTTAACAGGAGAATAAAGAAAAGTGTTTCTCAAATTGAAAGTCAAACTATATTTATATACTATTAACAAAAAATCCAGTTCATGTCTTCTTTGAAGGACAGAAAAACTTATATTAACTCAAATTTACCTTTTTTAAAAATCCAGATTTCAAAATAGAAAAACATTTTCACCCCCTCTTTTTTTAAAACTAAGTTCAACTGCCCCTCCCAGACAGCCACAGCAAAATAACTGCAAATACAAATCTAATTCTATTCTCTTTCATTGTTTCAGTATGGTACAGACTATAATCCTTACTCCCATAATCAGAAATGACCATGAATCTCATAAAAGAAATACAAAAAAATTAAAGTCATGGCGAAAGACGCAAAAGAAAACAACATAAAAAAACCCCATCAGGATAAACTTACCTGTGAAGTGTTGTAAAGAATTTTCATCCCATTGGCATTAATAAATGCTTTTCTTCCCAGTTTGATGTTTGTAACACTTTTAATGCACTGTAGCACTCCTTTACGTATCAGCATGTATCTGTGTCGACTATCATGACGGTGCCAATCAACATAAATCGTTAAAAGCACCTGTACATATCCTCTGTCTACTGCTCTCCTGGCATTTGTTTCTTTGCAAAAAAAAAGTTAGGAAAGAAAATTAAAATTGCCCAGTGACATCAAAATTAATTTCAATTTACTTTCAATATTTAAATTATTCTTTTTATCCAAGTAACAGAATTGTTTCAGTTTGAGTAGTATTTTAGCCACCCTTAGAAGAGTTTTACATCAACCTAAACAGAAATGACTGGATAACTGAGACCAGTTATTTTCATGGTTTACTATATGAACAGCATGCATTACACTTAAAAGGCAATTTTAAGATGCTGTCACCCGGTAAATTAAAAAAAAAAAATGTTTCTACAAAGTATCCATTACTATCCACACACACTGTCTAGATACAAGATTTGAAACAAACTTGTTTTCACTTGCAATCCATACAGTTTTATCACTACCAGTCAAATTTCATAAGCTAAAAATACTTCTACTCCAGATACTGGGTAATCAGTGTGACAGCTGGAATACATAGTAGACTAATGTCATTATGAAAATATTTACTTGTATAAAGTGTATGAAGTTACAAGCTAAAACAAATAAGGAGAAGACATCCCTAAATATATGAACAAGACTTCGTGTTTTAAAGACATGCCTTTTTAACACTTCATTTTACTCCCCAATATTAAAGTTTAACTGCCAATTTACAGAACAGAATACTGACAGCAATTTGGAACTATTTCTTTCCCTAAACTTCCCAAGGAGAAATTGCAAAATTCATAAATACACAAACCTACAAGACCAAGGTATCACACTGCATAAAAATGAACATACTCAGCACCCTGTGATAGTCAGTACAGAAATTTCCCACCACTTGCGTAAAATGGTATCCTACAAATCTCATCACATCTCAATTATTATTCAACTCCACTAAAACTGCTATAAATGCTGTCACTTTAACACAACTCTTTGGAGAAAATGAGTTTTTAATTCCTTGCTAGTTACAGTGCTGGTTCAAAATCTGCAAAGACGACATTCATGAGGATCAATTGCTGCTGGCTGAGACAGTCCATGTCTGGAAACACATCATTGGTTTTGTTACCTTTAATTCCACTTCATGAGCATCACTGACAGATTTGTTATTGGGACCCGAGTCATAGTAACTCAGGAAGGTACTGAAGAATACCTGTATTCTCCCTAGCCATCCAACAGATATTTTCAGATGTATGTGTAAAAAAGAGGCACAGGAGTTAAGCTATAGACATCTATTACTGAATTACTGTATGCTGAGGTGAGTGAATGTAAAAACACGTTTTTCTACCGTGGATCCAGATCAGTTCTGCAGAAGCAGTGCAGCCTTTCTGCTGCATAACTGACTAAACAGTAACCAAGTATTAAATACATGTATGTACAACAAAAATAAAGCACCAGAAACTGCAGATGAAACTTATTTCTAGTTTTTCTAGCCTTATTTTTCTTTTGGCCACTGACTTAATGTTTAGTTTTACTGTGTTGATATATACACACATACCCATTAGAGCTCAAGTACACATTTTCTTGTAGTCAAACACTTACTTGATTTTAGCAATGCAGCAAGTGTGTCTAAAGCAACCCTGTCAATATAACAAGAAAAGTCAAAACAGCAACCAACCAGTAAGCTTATCTACAACACTGTAAAACTATATAAAATATTTACTGCTTACAGACTTATAGAGAGTCTAACTTCATGTCTTCCTGGTTGCACTGTAGCACAGACTTCACTTTAATATTTTACTTGACTAGAAGATCACATATCTCTGATATATCTGAAGTCTGATGACAAAACTTTAAAATATCAATACAATATCTATACAAACTTCCAGCTTTGGCAAAAACACTGTGACAATGTAATGCTTATGATCAACACTCACTGGTTGTGATATTTGAAATTCATGTCTTTGTTCGCAGCAGAACAAGTACTTCCACAGAGTAAAGGGCACTATTTTAGAAAACTCTGTATTAATACCAGCAGTATATGAATATACTGAGAAGCAATGCCCATCAATCTGTACTACAACACAAGATGGTCAGCATGAGGTTTTTCTTGTACACGAACATCTTCTTTCAATTCAACTGTGCAAATACAAAATGTATATACTTATTTTTTCCCTCTTTGTGAAGACGGACTTGATGCTTTTGGTCTTAAGACCATAAAAAAGGATATCATGATTAGTCACATCATAGAATAGTACATTCATATGTGGAATTCTAGCTGAGCCTTGAAAGAAGAGGACATGATTTTTGAACACTACTCCTGTGACAATAGATATCAGATTTTGATCACATAATGCTATTTCTTTTATAACAAAGTTAGAATATGCACAATATGAGATTAATACTTTGTTAATCAGATGAAATATTTAGTTTTCCACTGGTATGTGCTTTGAAAAGGTTGAGTATATAAAGAAAGGAAACATTTACATCCACTTAGCTATTTTTTTAACCCTACACTCATCCCAAAAACCCAACCCAAATCAAAAAATCCAATCAAACGAAAAGCTCAAAATCTACAGCTACCACCAGAGTGGGAATCTAAAGTCACCACTTTCACCTACACAGTGAATTTTAATTTTTTTAACACAATAGCACACTAGACAAATATTGCTGGGACTTCCTATTCTGTGTTTGATGCTCTTGCTCTGGATGTCTATTTCCTTTGCAGAAAAATGGAAAGAAAATTCTATTACCAAATGAAATGGACAGTGTCACACCAGAAGCACAAAGCAGATCACAGAATATGCTGAACTGGAAGAAGCACACAAGGATAATCAAGTCCAGCTCCTGGCCCTGCACAGCACCATCCCCAGGAGTCACACCCTGTGCCTGAGAGCATTGTTTAAATGCTCTTGAACTCTATCAGGCTTGGTGCTGTAGAAACAAACTGAAAAAATGATGTGATTGTCTTGATCTGTTTGTTATGATTTGGGGTTAACCACTGTACAGTTTCCATGCAGGAATATTACAGATAAAAAAATAACCTATATTATTTTACTAGTACTGCTACTAGACATTCAAGTGTTCTGTGTTACTCAACTGGGGAAAATTAAAATCTCTCATATTTATGGTACTCCTTCCCATCTCCCTTCACTTTAATCTTCAAATTTTAATTGCATTTGATTTTTCCAATATTGTTTTTCACTTGCAAGTTAGTTTTGAAAAAATATACAAGGTTTTACCATATAGTATATTAGCGAAATCTTACTTACTTCATAAGGCTAGTATTCCTTTTACTAAAAGGGCCAATGATATTAAACATCAGTTCTACTACTCCATTCTTTCCCAGAGATACTGCATTTACAGCTGGAATTAGAAGCAATCCATTTTAATATAATGTAGTAAGAAAGGCAAAAGAAAACAATCAATACACTCAAAACTAAAATTCACACAAGTTAATTTTGAAGTACAAAAAATGCTAGATATTTTTGTGCTTTAAGACATACAGTGACAAGCAAACACTACTCTGCACATAATTAGCATGACAATCCAATCCTGATAAAACTTGGAAAATAAGACAACTTAATTATTACTTTACAAATAAAACCATGTACTACTTCCAATGCAGGCTTCTGCTTTCTATGTTACTAAGATACAACACAAAAAGAATTTTCTCTATAGAAATTCACCGTTTATTGAAACAGCAGGTTTTCTAAAATTTCAGGTTCTATGACTTGCTATTACCCTTCAGTATTTGGACAAACAGGTACATTTACCAGGATTTGAAATCCAAGAGTGTGCTATAAAATTTAAAAATGCCAACTGGTACAGCTTTCCTGAACTACATGTTATGAATATATGTTCTCAGTAAACAAAAATTATAAATGTAATATATTTGAAAGGGCGCAAATGAAAATAAATAATGCTAAGACCTATGTTAGAGAAATATGTGCTTGAAGTATATGTTTGAAGTACAACGGCTAACTGAAAATACAAACTGCTGACACAGGCACAGAAATTTCATTCCTGACTGAGTTTAGCAATACATTCTCCTAACAAACTAGGAAGAGAGCAGCTGAGAATTTACATCAATATAATAAATGCTGTTATCACTGCAGAATTTAGTACACGAACCCAAGTGGAAATTTCATCATCATTAGCAGCAACATCATACCAGAATCTAAGTTAGGACTTATTCTAATAGTAATTGTATGTACACAAACTGGAAGTACTACTCATCAGAATATTATAAACTACTACTTTTTCTTTTCATAAAGAGTGAGGAATACAGAAAATATAACTCATCTAACAAGTTGAATTAGAGACTCAGTCCTATTTTCATGATGAAGCAAGTTTTCAGGCATGCAGTGTAACTAATGTAACTATCTGTATTACTTTTCATTTTAGAAGCGCCTTATGTCATTGTCAGACAGCGCAACAGAAATAGAAATAGTTTTGAAAATATTAGGGCTTTATGAATTATAGCTGCTCATGTGAATGACCTGAAAACATAATCTTACAGATTATCAAATCAGTGCTCTCGGGGGAACATGGTCACATTTATAATTTCTTGCACTTAAATAAGAAGATTAACAACCACTTCAAGCTCAAGAGCATCTAACTGACAGCAGAGATACAGAAAGAAAAATATTATTTTCATCAACTTCCTATTGGCTGCCCAAACAACTAGGCTCTTGTGGAAGAATATTAGTCCAATAGTGGAGAATGGAGCTCTTGAACAAAAGGAGTATTTAACTCACAGTCCTTCTGTAAACAAAATGTTTGCAATTCTGGTTTAGAGTTTTAAACATCAACATTTATGCACATTAATGGCTCAAAATTCCACACAAAAATCCAATGGCACAGAACAAAAGAAGAAAATTTCTAGAATTTAAGTATTCTGAGGCATAAAGAGAAAATTCTCAGTAAAAAATATAGTTTCAATAACTAACATTAAACAAGCACTCAGAGTTGATATTTTAACCTTATCTAGATAAAAAGCTTTATTCACATAGGAAAGAAAATTATTTTCTGCAATACTTACAGTTGGTTGAATAAACTCTTAGTACTTGAAGACATGGCAATATTAGCCTGTTGTTCTGCAAATTCTGCTTCACTAAATTCAGTGATATGTTCAGGGCACCATTTACTCTTGCTTTCACACCAATCTTCTTGTCTGACATCAAAGAAACACAAGACCAATCACACTAGTTTTGAAATTGTTAAAAAAATAGAAGTTAAATGACTGAATTCTTTCTACTGATGTCAACTATGCTTATCTACTTTCTACCATTCTTTCCTCCCCTCTAATTTACTACTATTTTTTCCTTTTCTAACAATTCTGAGTATGTGGATGCTTACACAATAACAGAAAAAGGATTACTAAGTTTCTAAAACTGTAATTACTAAGCCATAATACTACCTTTTGGACCAATTTTTGCAAGAAGAGTATGAAGAAGCACCATTAGTTCTTCATTTGGAGGACAGTCTTTGCTGGCAGTCAATAGCAGCTGTAACAAAATCCGTGTCCCTCCTTTGGTGACTAAGACACTTGCCCTCCGACCACCACCTAGAAATTAAAATTGAACTGATACATCTAAAGCCAAAGAACAATTAAATATCTAAGATATAGTAATCATGTAGTCTTAGAAGAGTAATATTTTCTTTATATGTGACTGCACTATGCAAGAATATGCTAGACTTACATTCATAGCAACATAAAGTATTGTGTAGGATTATTAGAAAGCTAACTTCAGTCTTTACATTCTTTTAATTCTGCACATTACAGCAAACAACAAAAAACAAGAACCAAGGTAATGATAATATACAAAAAGCCAAACAATAAAAAGTAACTAGTAAAAACAAACCAAAATATATCTGAAAAAAAAAGCATAAATATAATCATATATTACTCCTTAATGAAAACTTACCAGCTGAGACTACCTCAATGAGAATATTCAATGTATTTAGAATAGTTTGAGGATCTCTTGTATTCTGCAACAGAAAAGAAAAATCTGTGTTTAACATAGCAGGCTAATACAATGGTTTGGATACTTAAAGCTAGGAGGAATTGCCACTACAAAATCATGTAGAACTTTGGATGTACCCACGTAGCAACCATCCCACTATGCAGCCCAAATTAACCACAAAACTAATTAAAACACACTTTGTAGTACAGCACATCAATTAGAACAGATAGGTGACAAGCAATTTCTTAGACTATATAAATATAAGGGAGTGAAATTCAAAAGGTTACTTAAAGACAGTATCTATTCATTATAGACCAACACAAGCTTTTAAGATTCCACAGAATAACAACATATTTCATAATATGAATATAATAATAAATATATACATTTAATAATGATAAAATGAAAAACTGTTACAAACCCATAACCATAAAAATGGTAAGATTTTACCTCTAGGGTTGACAGGATAATATCTATTCCAGGGGAGCCCTTAGAAGTCATCTCTTTCCTGGTTTTTTCTGTCAGAGAAAAAGACCAATACTGGCTTAAGGAAAAAAAATATGTTATCATCTACAAATTGACAAGAAAATTTATACTGCAAATAATAAAACTTATTAAAAATGCATATATGTATATAGAACTAAGTAAAAGACTTAAACAATTTTAAAACTAATTTTTGTTTTCAATCGTTCAACAATCTTATGATGGCCTAGAAAAAAAAGTAAAGAAAAAAATCAGGAAGAAAGCTACCTTCCAGCTACCTTCTACTTTTCATATAAATATATACACACACAGACATATATACATATGAAGTGAATTATTACTTAAATTACAGATATTTGACAACACAAAATGGATTCAGCACCATTAATACTATACTAGATACATTAAACATGGGCTTAAACAGACATTTTCAACAATCAGGGACAAAAACAGACAGATAATCAAGTTCACTAAACAAAAACTCAAGTCCAACAAGGGAGATACAAGAAGCATGGGTCAAAAAGGAAACTACTAAAACCACAGAAGTTTAGGTAATTACCTTGACTCTGGACCAGATGAAGGATCTTTGAGGTAACATATCTGGCATTGTCTGATTCTCCTAATACAGAATCCAAATTTATCTTCTCCAGCTGTGACAGCAGGGATGCAGTCCGAGAATTGGCAGAAACACTACAAGAAAGATAGGATTTTTCCATTTAAATCAGAGAAAAAAGCTCTAACAGAAACTCGATGATAGAATAATGGGTGTGGCTAATTCGCTTCCTTATTTTACCTGGATTGAAAAACAGTCTTATTTCTCAATTCTGGCAGATTTACACATTTTGCAAAACCTGCACCACAGCAGACTAATTGTATGTAACAGCATCTCCAAGAGCAACTGTAAACAGGGAAATCAGTTGCAGCAAGTAAAGTACAGATATAGGTACAAATGTTGCTCAACTATGTCATCTAGAGTGACTTATATTAATAATTTCTGTCAAGTGACAGGATACCCTATCAAACTTGCCAGTCAAGAAAAAACTGGCTACACACAGTCCAAAAGACTTCTTGTTTCACAGGATGGCATGTCAGAAAAGGAAGAAAATAATGTCATTCATGAAGTGAACAAACTAGCACACACCAGCATTTTGAAGAAAAAAAATTAGGAAGGTTTCCAAAATTATCATCTAAGGTTGGGCTTATTTTGAATACAAGGGTATTTTGGCCTGCTGTCATGGGTTTATGCTTGTGGCAGGCCAGGCACCCACCAAGCTGCTCACTCCCCTCCATCTGTAGCTGGACACAGGAGAGAAAATTTATTGAAGGTTCATGGGTTGAGATAAGGACTGGGAGAGATTGCTTACCAAATGCTGTCATGGGAAAAATAGGCTTAACTTAGAGACATGAAGTGAATGTATTACTGACAAAATCAGAGCAGGATAGTGATAAAGTAAAATAACCCCTTAAAAACAGCTCCCTGCCAGCTCTGCCTCCTACCTGCCAGCTCTGCCTCCTACCCCAGCAGCACAGGGAGGCAGGGAATGGGGGTCATGGTCAGTTCATCACCCAGGGCTTCTCCCACTGCTCAGGGAGGGGAGATGTTTCCCTACTGCACTGTGGGGTCCCTCCCACGGGAGCCAGTTCTGCGTGAACTTCTCCAGTGTGAGTCCACTCTGCAAACTGCTGCAGTGTGAGTCCATCCCATGGGCAGCAGTCCTCCCAAAACTGCTGCAGCCTGGGTCACTCTTTTACAGGGTACAAGTCCTTCAAGGACAGGCTGCTCCAGCATGGGGCCTCCCTTGGGTTCACAGATTCCTTTGTGCATCCACCTATTCCAGCGTGTGTCTCCTCCATGGGCTGCAGGTGGATCTCTGCATCCCCATGGACCTCCCTGGGCTGCAGGGGCACAGCTGCCTCACCATGGGCTGTGCCAGGGGCTGTGGGGGAATCTCAGCTCTGGTGTTTGGAGCACCTCCTCCTTCTCCTTCTGCACTGACCTTGGTGCCTGCAGGGCTGTTCCTCTCATATATTCTCACCCCTTCTTCTCTGGCCACAATTACATCTGCACAGCAACTTTTCTTTCTCCTTAAATCTGTTCTCAAAGAAGCATTACCACCACTCCTGACCAGCCCAGACTTGGCCAGCAGCATGTCCACCTTGGAGGCACCAGGGACAGGCTCTGCTGCACATGAAGGAAGCGACCAGCAACCTCTCACAGAAACTACCCCTGCAACCACTCTTCTATCAAAACCAGCAACCCCAATAGTCCTGCCAACAAAAAACTGCTTTGAAAATTTATTTTAGGGTAAGACACCACTTCAGTCCAGGCATTTATACAGATAAGTAAATTACAAAGAAAGTATCGCTCTATTTATTCTAAACAGAGTCAGTAAAGAAACTGTTTCAATTGATCTATACCTTTGGATTGTAACCATTATTCAGAATAGTTTTGAGATTCACATTCCTACATGACAGTAATTCCTAAACAGATGTTTAACATTTTAATTGTACTCATGCAATTAACGACAGGAAACTATGATTCCATGCATTAACTACCTTGGCTTTTTATTCATAATACTAGAGTCCTACAATAATCAGCAATAATACACACACACTGCTCTGTCTGCAATAAAACCAAAGTCTACAATACTAGCTTTATGAATACAGTCAGTTTTGTTTATAACAATGAGGAATTATTACTCCTTGATTTATATCTTACATCTGTGTAAGTTTCACACTTACAATTAACTCTACTAAAATGTTAAAATCAAGGAGAAAAGTTAGCTGAGGGCAAAAATTACACTGCAGAGAAAGCATATTGATGTAAAAGCTGCACAGGAAACTGCTTCTACCACTCTCCTTTTTTCACACTGATATCTAAATGAAAAGCATAGCCAAAAGTCAATTTCAGCTTACAGATGTTACTTACAAGCTGATAACAAAAGGAATAAGAAATGGTTATATTAATTATAGCTTTTAAATGAACGTAATTTCATATTGTGAAGTAAGACTATCACCTTTTGAGGTGCTTTCTAGACTTGGAATGATTTTTTTTAAATTTGTTACAAGTTTTAATTACTAAAATTTTAATTACTGAAATTTAATTTTGAAAATATAATTATTTTAAAAATGGAAATTAAATCTGTCTTGGGTGCTGAAACATTAATTTCCTTGTGTAAGTAAAGCATAATCACACCAACCCTTTCTCATCATCTAATACCAGGCTGAATAGTATGGAGCCATAATTATTTGCATAAGCTTTGTTTTGCTTATTTCTGCTTCTCCATTTATCCACTGAACTTGAAATGCTCCAAAATTGACCCAGGATTGTAATGAAATCCACCAGCTCTGTTGATCCAATACACAAACTGACCAATGTTGGATGTTATATAGGATGTTATCTTCACCAGCTCCACAACCAAAACAAGTAAGAGTCCAGCCAGCCCACATATAAGCCACTGTGTAAGAGAACTGCTGCTTCAACTTCTGTGTGTGTGTATCACTTCCATCGTGGTACCACTGGTCCCACAATGAAATTAATGTAGTTTGAAAGCTGAAAACAACCCAAGAAAGCAAAGCTGATGCTCAGGAAGAATTAGAGTAACAGTAATAGTAGTAGTCATAACAATAATAACAATGATAATGATAATAGTAATAACAATAACAATTTCTTATACAGTTTTTGCAAAGATAAAATTTATTCATAGGCATTAAAATGTTAGAGCAAACCTGATTTTTGACTGCTGCAGCCTGGGAAATTCACGCAACACTGACACATGGAAGCAATTTACTATGTACAGGGAGCTGGCATCTAACATAACTCCTCCATAGTTAATAAAAGCTTTAACAGGTTTAGATAGGCTAAATAATGCTCAGCACCAGGTTGTATATAACAAGTTCTAAGATTTAGTTATAATCTCCTCCTGGTGACAGAGCTTCTATCAACGGCATTAAGTGCTTATTACAGCAGAGATATCTTTAAAATGGTTTTAGGCATCATCTTGTATAAAGTCTTCCAACATAAATACAGCTAACTACATTTCATGTCTTCAGCATACACAATAAAACATCCTTAAAAATTAATACCAGCTGACACCAAAATACAAATAAAGTCCTGATTTCCTCTTAGTTATGGCTGAGTTTTTCCTCCTAAAACAAGAATTATACTCTTATTTACCAATACTCTACACTAATCTGCACAGTGGTTATAAAACTATTTGACAGTTTTTCAATGCTTCCACAGTACATCAAAAAGACTATAGGACAGGAATTACAGCATTACAGACATACAGCAGCACAATCAGTAATACTGCTGTGGCCACCCACTTGATCTCAGAACAAAATGAAAGCACAAGTTGTAATAAGACTCTCACATTTGTAATGCAAACATGTATGTTTTGACCAATGAACCATTCAGCATCCAAATCTAGGAGACAGTCTCCAAAATGGAGAGGCACCATGGAATTCAGTATTTTCAATCCCACAACAAGAAACAGTCAGAATGGACTCTGTCCTGTCAGAGGTATGTTTTCTCTCAAGCTGCTAACATTGCAGAACCTCAAATGAAGACCCTGAAGACTGTGGCTAGACTCCTATGGTGACCAGACAGAGAGACACAGCAGGAGCTGAAGACTCAGGAGGAAGAGCTGAAACCCTCCCATGCTTGGAATGTGAAGGCACAAAAGCCGAGGGTTTCCTTTGTTGGTGGTAGCTCCTAGGAGGCACCAGCTCAAGATGTTTCTGTGTTACTGCACCGTGAGTAAACTGGTTTGTAGAATGAGACACTGGAGACTTTGCTAGGGAGAACCTGAAGTCAAACCTGGGCACAAATGCAATGCAGACCAGTCTCAAGAATTCTGACTGGAGTATCCAGTATAAATTTGAGTCATCACTCATCAAATTAGAAGACTAACTATGGTTTCTGCTCAGTCAAAAGCCATTGTCAGAAGGAATGGGATGATTCAGACTGACCTCACACACCAACTTGCAGCTGTAGGTCTGCAGCAGGTCTCCAGCTGCAGTGAGTGCCTGAGCTTGTCACTGATGGTGGAGGGCAGGTGGAGACTAGTTTTCCCATAAGGTGAAGAACCCTCCTTGTTAGGAGTGACATTTTCACCCCATCCATTCTAAAGCCTTCTAGTAAAAGCACTCTTGTCACTGAGGGTTACAGAGAGTCTCTATTACCTTTAATTACTAAAAACATGACTAAAGAGCACCAGATGAAACTTCATAACATCATAAAAACTTTTCTTTTCAGACACAGATAAACACCAGAGCTGCTGTTCATGACATATATATGCCAAACCGGTCCCTAATGATCTGCAAAAATGAGTCAATAACCAAAGGCAATCTCATTCTTTGTATCCCTTCCTTTGAAAGACTTCCTCCCTGAAGTTTAATACTGTAATTTCAGGCACTTCTTACTATAAGTGCAACTGTCCTTTATCTGTTCCAGTGACATACCTCTCTAAGAACAGTATCTTGCACACGTTTCCTTCAAATATTCTTAACCATTTTCTGCATTTCACAGAGTATTTTGAAATAATTTGACCCTCCAGTAGTTCTGCAGATCTTTCATGCTTCAAGTTGTCTGTAATTTTAACAACTTTCTTCTCTTACAGATCATTAGTAAAAAAACCAGAATATTTCCCACCATTAGCTGTAACCAGAGAGAGAGCACATCCAGAAGTAAATTGTGCACCATTTCCTTCTGACAGACATCAACTACCACTGATCTGATATGCAGTCAGTACTCCACTCTGTCCAAAGATAATAGATAATTATTATTCTCTGATAGATTTACACTTTCTTTAAGCATCTTGAGTTTTACTTTGAGTCTTTTGGTCTTTGAGCCTTGAAGTTTACAGGCTTAGTTGATCTTAGGTGATCTTACTTCATGTCTCCACAGGCAGGAAACTCTTTCTTCATCCCACATTCAAATGCTACAGTTCAAAATACCCCTCACACCACCACTTTGCTTGCATAAAGGAAACACCCCTGTCCTTATGTCAACTGTTACCAAAACTTAGAACATGACTCTAGCTAACCAGAGAGCTTTGTGGATTTCCTCCTTCTCTAGTCAGGAAAGCCACAAGTAGATAATAAGGAAGCATGCCCAGACAGTGAGGAACAGAGGACTTCAGGGCTTCACACTTGAAAGAGAATAACCTCAACAAGGAGCTCACATTTGAAAGAGAACTTCCTCATCAAGAAAACACCTTCTCAAAGACAGAATCCTCTCTACAGAGACACTACTACAGGGACACTTCCTTTACTCCCAAAAGATCTGAGCATTTGAACTCTGATCACAAAGAAGTGCTAGATTCACAATCCTCCATTACTCACTGTATGCCACATTCACTATGCAGATGCTAAAACACATCATTGTAGCTTTCTATGTGTCTACCCACAATGAGAAAGATAACTCTGAGCCATGGCTGCTTATAAAAATTTAATTATCTTAGAATGGTTTTTGCCTATACACCTTGCAAGAAGCCTTACAAAATATAATAGTCAAATGAAGGATGTCATCCATTTCTCAACTGTACCTACTTCCTTTGAAACTGCTGTTTGCAGTTAGCCAGCACAAAAGATGTAAAAGGAAGGTCCTCCTTCCCCCACAATAAATAGATCTGTGTTTCAGTATGTCACCGTGAGCCTTTAAAACCTATTTTAAAACAGGCAGGCTTCTCATGAGTTTGTTCGGATTTTAGTCCAGCACAAATAATTTCAAACTGGGTTTTTTTTCTCAACCACTTCCAGTTACCAAGCAATCATTAGAGAACTGATATTTCTGGTTAGTTCGTAGCTATCTCTCTACACAGAGTCACCATAACTTACTCACCACTTAGGGAACAACTGTTTTGAATTGCAGGGATGGAAACTTTCATTTAGTCTCTAAGTAAAGAGGAATAAATGGCACTTAAATAGCAACTCTGCAAACATCTACTATTCTTTGTGATAGTATATTGTATACATTATAATTTGTAGTATTTTCAAGAACACTCATTGCTGATGGAGAGCTTGCTTTGCTTATCGTAATGCCTAAGGGGCTAGACTACCACAAGAACAAGAGATTTTTTTTACCATTTCTTTTGACCTAACCTGTCACAAAAACAGGAAAAACCAGTCTGATATCAACCCTAACCTTGTTCCACCTAAAGTCAGCAAAAGTAAAGATTCTATGTACAAGAATTTAAAGTCAAAATTTAAATAGATCCCAAGATACAAACATAATTCACAGTAGAGCATGTTCTTCATGCAAACTCACCTCCTCACACAGAAAATAACTGGTACTTCAGAAAACTAAGACTGAAGTCAAAACTCCCAATTTTGCTGACTTTTTTTCTTTTTTTTTAATCTGATTTGACAGATTGATTTAATCTGTTTGATTTAACAAGGTGGTTTAATCTGTGCTACCTTAAGAAAAAAGTAAGACTGAAAGCCTTTAAACAGTTTCCTGAAGCTTAACAGCCTTCCAGAGATAATTTCACAAATTTCTCAAATGCTAAGTTCACATGAAAATAACAAACACAGCTTTTCAACCTGACATCTTCTGCATCCCAGTCTGGTTTGGCCTAGCAATGTGTTGGATTGCAAGATTGTTGCAGGATGACAAATTCATGGCTTCTTACACTGTATTATAAACTTTAATTCCTTCAGTAGAAATAACTTTGTGTTTTGCCAATATGTGCATAAAATTATGGAATTAATTACATTTTCAATTAAATTTAGTATGTACTTTATAGTTGAACATGTCTAACACTAACTGAAAATTTAGATTTGAAACATTATTTATTAAATGTGGAGATACTTTGTGTAAATCAATAATGACTCCCTCAGTGCTTCAGGACACCAACTTGCACATATCCACAACGTGTATTTTATTTATGTTTCACTAAGAAGATAAAGATATTCCTACTAATAAGATAAAGTTATTCTTACTAAAATAAAAACTGATTTTTCACAAAGCTCAAATACCTTGATGTTAAGTGGTGACTATAGTTTTAAAATTTACCTTTTTTCAGATGTTTTTGCTTTGTTCATATCGGAAATAATGATTCTTCAAATCACCATCTCTGATAACCTGTAAGATATTAACAGCTACATATTATTGACATATTTTGTTCTTTGGAGAAGAAATGCTGTCACCATGCTGAATGTCCCTTCACTAAAAATGCTAAATTACGTTAATTCACACTGATTGCATTTCTCCACACTGTCAAAAGCTCTTCTCCCTTCAGACTATGTGATCCATCTTTTAAAATAAACTATTCATTTTAAGTATGGAGTATGAATCTGCATTATAATTCAGGCCTACCAAAGCTCAGACTAATTACAGTAAAACAGAAAGTTGCATCAGTCACTTACTAGACATTATTTTGCTGTCAATGACAGAATTTTGTCAATTGAAGTTTTTGCTGAAGCCAGTAAATACACTTTTTTAACTTACTTGGCAATACTATGAGATGCCACAACATACTGATTTCTGACTGCTATTTTATGTATCTATATAATAACTAAGGCTAGAGGCACAGTGAGAAACATGGAGTATTTGGTGTTCTTATTTAAGCAAGACCTTGATACATTCCTTGGACAGAAACCATATCATGCCAAGGACTCAATTTTCCTATCCATCTAAGGACATAGTGTCCTCAGGGCACACCACTTCCTCAAATGGTGCCTCCAAGAAAATAAGGTTGCAGTCTACAGGACCATTAACTGAGCACCAGTACTTCCATCTGAGATCTACTATGAACGACAGACAAATACTCACACTGTGAACAAAAAACTGTTCTCCAAGAGCACAGTGGTAATTTAAAAGTAGAAGACAGTGAAAAGGGGGAACTGGATGTTCAAAGGTATGGGTGCTGAGAATAAGTAAGATAAAGCACTCTTGGGAAATGCAGGCAAGAAATTCAGCCAACTACATACACACATAGATGCTCCCCCCATACCCTTCTCCACCCAAAAATGCATAAAACCTCCCAAAAATCCTTATTGTTCAGCACCTAAAAATAACAGGTCTTTATTACTGGTAAAGTCCACTCCACTGCTAAAAGCCTAAAGCAGATGAGGTATGAAAAAGGCTTCTTTCCAGACTTACCTGAAAGGAGAATATTTTCCCGGCAGCCAGGAAGAAAATGCTTAACTTTTCACAAGAATTCCAGCTTGACTCAAGTTAACAGGTGTCCTAGCTTTGTCCAAGTATCCTTCAGGTGTAAATCTTGAAATCCTTTAAACAAAATGAATAGTTACAAGAGAAGAGCTGTGTCCACCACATTACCGATAATTTCATGAATTACAGAGTCTGGGTTATTCCAACCAGGTTGCAGGTCTTACTGTGTGGAAATCAGACCCTTGGATTCAAGTAACCAAGAGCTGTTTCGCTTGCACCAAAAGTAGGACCCGCTGTCATGCAGATGATGAACAGTCTGCCAGTGCCAATAGTGTCTATATATTATTGTGTACTGAACTGCTGTACAAGTGGAGCCAGCTACTGAGCTGAACCATCTTGAACTGCAAGGTCTTAGTTTGTTTGCCTAAAGTCACCACAAAGTACTTCAGTAAGCACTAAAGTGCTTATTGATGCCCCGGGTCAAGGGAAAAGTCAAGTAAAAAAAGAAAAAGCGCAAGAACAAAACCAAAAAAGAGCCCAACAAAATTAACAATGGAGAAGGATCAGGGGGAAAATAAAAAGAGAAATGCACACAGCAGCAATCCAGAGACTTGTGGTGGGACATGTATGCATACTAGAGTGAAAAAAAAAAAATTCTCTTTAACATATGACTAGGTAATGCTAAACAACTTCCAAATTAATTCAAAACTTTTAATAGTATCCTTATTTTGAATAAACACTTGATAGAAAGCTAAAGGCAGAAGGCGGATGGTTTTACATATATTTTACACAATGCCACTTGTCTTTCAGTGGTAGCAGAGGAGATGAACAACTAGCATCACTTCTGCTTGTAAAGGACCAACAACAACTGAGTGAAAGCACTTCAACTTGGAGGGAAGCACAGAAGAGCAAGAAGTGCTGACAAAGTAAAATTCCAAGCCAATAAATGCTGGATTCTGAACAATCTCTCTTTGCCTTTTTACACTCTGCCTGTGAAATGTAATCTCATTCATCCTCCCATCTAGACAGGGGAAACAGGCAGTCTTCACAAGATCAGAAAGCTGCACTGTAATAATTGCTGTAACAATGCTGTCAACAGCACAATAAATTAAATGGGCTGCACAAAACTACATATAACTTTCACATTTTCCTTTCTCCTCAGAAAAGCACATAGATGCCTCACTCCTAGGTGAATTCCTTGTCACTGAACTACTGAGTCTTCTTCTCTGCTGATCCAGCTTTTCAATACCCTAAAAATTTGACACTCACTGACAAAGTTCATGCAAAAGCAAAGAGGACAACCCCTCCAGTATTTAGCTTTCATATGAAATTCTGGCATTTGCCAAAATCTAAGAATAACATGGAAACCATTAAATTCCTAGTTCTTGGATAAACAACTCTAACCACAAAACTACTCTACCAAATGGCAAGGACCATCACAAATCAATTTTCTTTTCCTCAAAACAATGGTTAAAGAAATGAATTTGCCCTGCTTCGTTCAGACCTCATATTCAGACGTGTCTCTTAGGCATTACTGGGAGTGCCTACAGAGGACTTGTATGAACTCCCTTCTCCAGAATACTAGGTCTATATATATGTGCTAAAACCACATATCAAATTATCCTTATCAAGAGAAAAAACAAAATTTAAGTTTTTTATGTTTATCTACCACAACAGCTCTGCAAGACCTGCAAGATTGTTCATCTATACATACATATTTCTGTGTTTTGCTTTGTATCCAAAGCTTGCTGCAATCCCAAAATACCTTCAAAGCCAAAGCTCAGATCCCACTTTTGATTATCACAGAGCTATTGATTTGAAAGGTGAAAAAACATAACCACGAACAAGTCTGCAGCAACTAAGTTTTTATTTTGATGTGTATTTACTTATCAGATAGTGCAAGCAATAGCTGACCAAAATCTTTGGTAAATGCTACAGTACAAAAAAAAAAAGCAAATTAGTACACATAAAAAGGAAGGAGTACAAAATCTCAGGTGACAGAATAGTGTCAAAGCGCAATGCATCAAATATTAAATAGAAAAAACAGATATAAGAACTGGGAAAACACGTAATTATTTAAAAGATCATAAATGCTTAAAAGAAGAAAACCTATATTGAGGCCCTGAAGGTGGTTGCATTCTGGGGTATGCTTCCAAAAGCACTTCTACCTCTCACAGAAGCACATGTGAAGTCCCCCAGTTTGGTGCAGATTAAATCACAAGCAAATGTACGTTTCATAGTGTCTTATTTCATGCATCCCAAAGTCTCAGAAGCTGTTCATGGGTCAAAATATTCTTTTTCAAAGTACTTTTAAGTCCATTTAAACAAAACCATATAAAAAGACTTCTGCATTCTTTATGCTCTAGGCAATCTTAATTCCAACATACCACTTGTGGTTTACATTTTTAAACACTGAAGTAAATTGTTTGCAAGAACAGGCTATTTACTTAAGCAAATTTACACTTGTAGGAATATACTCTGTTAAAAATTTAGGAAAACCATCAACACATGGCAGCAAGAGTCATGATCTCTACAACAACAGCAACCTACCCAAAAAGCTTGTAGAGAGCAGGTAAACACAATGATAACCAGCATTCTAAATATGGCAAAACCACACAAATAATACACCATACAGAAATGAGCAGTATGGTACCTAATATTGCACAAGAGAATTATGCACCAGGACAGCAGAATACACTTCCTTTGACAGCAGTAAGAAATGGCCACTGCTATTAATACAGTGGTGCAGTCTCCCCGATCTTGTCCTCTTGCACCATAAGGACTGCCCATTTTCAAAAGTTACAGCAATTATACCTTAAGTAGCTCCTTTGCCTATTTAATCCTTTACTCTTCCATACCTAATATACTGTTTTCCAGTTCAGTCTTCCAAATGACAACCTATACAACTATCTTTTTGAAAAAATGGTGGGTTGTGGGTTGTTTATTGTGTTTTTTTTTCAAGAATGCAGTTCTATTTTAATGCCATACAAACTAGCAAAGTTATTGCATGTGAACAATTTCATGTTGTCACATGTGAACATATTGTCATGTGAACATGACACCTAAAGTTAGGTAAAAGAATCTCACAAGCTATTTGGAGATGCCAGAGTTATTTATACAAACTGCTTTATATCCTAAAAGCTTAATCCACAGAACAATCTATAAAAGCTTTGGTTACTATAAACCATCCTAAAAATGTGGGGAAACCCTTCACGCTTCACAGTTAAGTTTCAGGATGGTAAACACGACATTGTACTCAATCACAACCCAGTAAACAGAAACATATACATAAATAATGATAACTAATGTGGTAGTGAGAATCTGTTTCCTGAAGTTGACTATTCCTAGGCCAGCTCCTGAATCTTTACAAGCACTGGAAAACAAAACCAGAAGCTTCCCCCTCCATGCCGAAGCTTATGCTGTGTTTCATAGGAATTAAAGTCCTAGTCAACAGCCCAGAGAGATTCAATTATCAGGACCAGCTGTTGTTTTAATTGAATTGTAAAATAGGATGGAATGGCATTGACTACACACTGAACAGTTACCTCTTCCTAAGATTTTAATATATAACAGTACAAAAAGTTTTAGTGCCATCAGATTATTATAGTATACCTGAAAGTACCTTAGAAGTATTTTTTCCATGAGAAAAGATTCCTTCAAGATAGTAGAAAAACTAGAGATACTTTTCTTCCAGATGTAATTTTAAGACTTTATGTGGAAATGGCAGAAAATAATCCCTTATCTAATGACTACCCAACTTCTCTAAGCAGAAAAACAAAATATGAAGTTTTTGGTGCAAGAGAGTCTAATTTGTAAATCTAAAACAAAATTAAAAGGCTAACACCCTTCACTAGTAAAAGAAAGAATACTGCTGAAAATCAGTTACTGCCTTTCCCTTATGCCATTTGATATAAATATTTATAGTAGGGAACAAAAAAGTCAGCTGATTAGCTCACCCATTGCTGCATTATAGCAAAGTGACGACATTTTGACGTGACTAGATAAACTGCAGCATATAATCAGACATTCAAAATGACATATATAAAACTTCACAGACGACTGAAGCACCAAAGACCTTCACAGCAGGCTGCCAACTATGTCATGTGCCCATTACCAGCAGTCCACTTGACTCTAAAAAAGTCTGACAAAAAGTCTGACAAAAGTAGCAAAAAAGCCAAGCAAGCAAGAAAGAAAAGCATTTGCCAGGAAAGGAGCAGAACACCAGTACTTTATTTCTTGCCTGGAAAGAAGCTCCTAGAAAGTTACTGGCATTTCAAGCATAGGGTTACTTCAAGGTATGACAAACTTGTTGTCATCAGGGTCACATAGTATCACGTTCAAAGCTTACGTGATTTAAGCTGACAGAAATACTGCAAAAGTCAGCTACTTCTTGCTCAGCCGGCATAACCCTTTCATCAGGTAGAAGGTGAATGGCACAGGGAGGGAGGAGGAAGCAATAAAAATAGCCAGAAGGAGAAGGACAGCCACTTCAGAAACTAAGTATTTCCCTACACCAAGAACTGAACAAGAACTGGAAAGAAACCTAGGAACTTTTGCCAGCTCTTGGAAAAGCTTAATACCGTGGTAAATGTCAGGGGTGCTTCCTAACACTTAGCACAGTTATTGCTCCCTTAAGTTACACTGTCTTGATGGTTAAGGTCAGTCTGTAAAAGAATCAACTGCAAGATCTAAACTTCCTAGTTCACAAACTGAGTAAAGCAAACACTCAATCCTGGTTTTAATCCAGATGAGGAAAAAAAAAGAAACACAGAAAAGGGAAAAAAAAATTCATGCCTCCATGTTGCAGATTTATCTACTCAAATATACTTCAAACCCTTCAACCTCACTGGTGTGCAGAAATGCAATTATAACAACCCATAATACTCCCAGCAACCCCTTTCACTTTTAAACTCTTGTACCATTTTGGTTATGAATTACACTTGGAATAATTAAAACAGTATTACCCACCTCCAGTATGCAAACCCCTGGACACCCTGTTTCTCAGAAGTTTCGAGTTTTATACAGTATGTAGCAGAAGTTTTTATGTGCCTTGTACTATACTAAATATTTTAGGGTGACATTTTCAGGACTGTTGCTTCTGGGTGCTCCCTTCTCTCTGCCACTTCCAGTCTTTCTATGGTTGCATTTCCAAATGGAAACCATGCTGAATCATCCATGTATCCAGGACACACACTGGATAGTTCATAATCTTCTTGATGCTTAGCACAGGATATTGGACAGTTAAGCTGTGGATAGTGGCAGAGCCTGAAAACATACCCAGAGATATACTGCTGTTACAAATCTCTCCTAAGCACTCATACAAGCAGCTGCCTTGTTCAGCACTCTCACACTCCTTCACAGAAATCTGACTTCCCCTCTAAGTTCTTTAAGGAGTTCCAACACTTCATTTACTATAGTTATACTCCAAAGCCAGGGTGACTTGATTAGCACTCAGTGCTTTTAGACATTAGCAATTCATATCACGGGAGCAATCTGCTAAGAGCAAGCAGCTCACATATACTGGAATTCAAGGAGACGTTTCAAGTAACAGATCAAGAGCCAAAAAACAGGTGATCCTCAACCATGTCTAGCAGAGTATCACCACGAATTTTAAAGACTGCTAAGGTTCTAATCATGAGACACACTGCTGACAAGTTGTTGAGTGAAAAGCTGAATGTCTTTCCTAAACTAAAACCTAAACAGGAGGTGAAATAGCAAACTCCTTCTGTAAGCTAAAAGGACTTCAGTGAACCCTTCTACTTTTTCTCTTTATGTGTAGCTTCTTACATGTAATTTCAGGGAATTTCCTCCTAGCAGTGGTAAACTAACTAATACAAATCTTCTGGCAAGATAACTGAATATTTTTCAAAAGCTTCAGTTTGGAAAATAATCTGTGAACTTCTTGAACATGAAAACTAAATTACGAACACCGCCACCTCCAGCACCTGAACTGAAAGTTAAGCCTGAGATCAGGTATCGTTTCACACAAACATATATATCAGGTGTCACTTCACACACCACGACTACTCCTTGGTTTGAGATCACTTCCACCCTTTTTGAAAAAAAAGAAAGACAGAATTATTTTTTTTTAATAAAACTTACAGAAGAAAAAGGTATTTTGCTTAATTTATACTAGCTTAAAAAGTCAAACACAGTAGTAAACTGAAACATCAGAAACTATGTATTAAAATTTTCTTGATGTTAAATAGGAAAGTCTTCACGAAAGGAGATTATCTTGTCACTCCCCAGCCCAAGACATAAAAAGATATTCCAACACAGACTTGCACTCACTACACAGCATGAGGTATAATTTCCAGAAAAACTCTTTGGTCATAATTTCAATGAAGGATTAACCAAAAGGTGGGGCTATCCCATCAGCAACACCCAATCAGTCAGTGTTACAAAAAATACACCCTGAAAGCTACCTGAAAAACAGAGAAGCCTTTTCATGAAATATAACCTATAAAGGTAGTGCAGACGTATTTCTTTAAAGGAGCATCATTCATGGGAATACACTAATTGGAGAGCTAATTTTCTAATGCTGGAAAAACTAATACACAAAAATCAACATTCACGCCACAAGACTATACAGAAGTTTTATGGTGTTTTTACAGGTACAAAAGAATTCACTTTCTGCCTATACAAAAAGGCTTACTGCTCTAAGCAACCATAGCAGTTCGTCCAGCTGAGGATTTCTAAACATCTCACACAAAGCTCGTTGCCTGAAAGCAGTTTACACTGAAGAAAAACACCATCGCACCCCGATGTGCGACCTATTTCTCAAACCTTCTCTGTCGAGCATTTGAACCGATACCTACAAAGAAATATTTGCTATGCTAGATTTCCACCACCTCAAGAAAAGCCGGAAAAGGAAAGAAAGAAAAAGAAAGAAAAAGAAAGAAAAAGAAAGAAAAAGAAAGAAAAAGAAAGAAAAAGAAAGAAAAAGAAAGAAAAAGAAAGAAAAAGAAAAACCAAACCCCAAATGTTAACAAACTCCTACCCACGGAGCGTTAAGTCTAACAGACGCCTGGCAGGCCAAGTCGCACGGCACATGAGGCAAATGTTATCCCAACCGCCGTATTTTCCACCCAATGCCCATGCTGGGCTGCCCCTCCGGCGGGGCAGCGGGGGCAGAGCCGCAGCGTCCGGCGGCCGGCAGGGCCAGGGCTCGGCGCAGCCCCGGCTGCGGCAGGGCCGCCCTGCAGAGCGGCCAGCGCGCACGGCCCGCCGGAGCGCCGCGCGGAGCGCACCGACGAGATCGTCCCGCGCCCGGTGCGGGCTCCGTGCCCCCGGCGGCTGCACCGCGGGGCTCCGTGCCCCCGGCGGCTCCACCCCGTGCCGCGGGCAGACCCGACCGCGGCCAGGCCCGGAACCCGGGCACCGCTCCTACCGTAGGGCCTGCGACCATCTCCGCGGGCGAGATCGCGCAGGGCGCGGCTCCCGCAGAGACCCGCCGTGCCCGAGCGACCCCGCACACGTCCACCGGTGCCCACAGGGACGCGCCCGGCGGCCCCGGAGAGCCCGGCACGGAGGAGCCCCGCCCCAGTCCCGATCCCGGCCCCGGCCGCGGCCCTGCCCCCGCCGCGGCCCGCTCCGCCCCGCCCCGCCCCGCCCGAGGTGATGCCCGCTCACGGGGCTGCACCTTGGCGGCAGGCGGGGAGCCCCCACTCACCCCGCGGCGCTGGGGCGGGGGCGCCGGGCGGCGGCTCCGCGCTGCGGCCCCGCCGTGCTCATGCGGCGGCGGCAGGACCTGCCCGCACCGCAGCGCGTCACCGGCCCCGCCGCGCCCCGCCCGCGCGCAAGCGCCGCCGCCGGCGGGAGCGCGGTGCCCGGCCCGGCCGGCCGCACGGAGGGAGCCGCAGCCGCACGAGTCGTGACAACAGCCCTGGCTTGGCCGCCCCCCGTGCCAACCACTCGCGCCTGAGCAGCCCATACTTGTGTGAGATAGACAAGGATCTAACGCGGGCACGGAGGGCAGCAAGAGGATGGGAGCAGGCTTTTCTCGGTGGTTCGCGAGCAGTAGGACAGGAGGCAGTGGGCACAAACTGATGCACAAGAAGTTCCACCTGAACACGGAGAACTTCCTTGCTGTGCGTGTGACCAAGCGTTGGCACAGATTGTCCGGAGAGGTTGAGGAGTCTCCCTCGTCGGAGATACTCAAGAACCCTCTGGACACGATCCTTGTACTATACTAAATATTTTAGTATATTTTAGTGCGGTGTACTCTCAGATGACCCTGCTCGAGCACGGAGGTCGGACCGGATAACCCACTGTCGTCTCTTCCAACCTGGCCGGTTCTGTGTTTCTGTAATGCCTTCGTGGGGCGCTTCCCCCCAGCCCAACCTTTAGATGTAGTTTGCTGTGGCAGGTGAGTACCTGAAACCAAAGAATCCTATTGCCCAGGGCACTGAGGTACCACAGAAGCAAGTATGGAAACTCATAGTGATTCATTAGTCAAAGACTTTGTATGCCTCATCACACACCTCTCCCTCCTCCCCCCCCCCCGGCCCCCACCTTTCCCCTGAGAATCTTTGCAAAAGAGAATACCTCATACGCCTCACAAAACATTTTACAGCAAATTAACCTCCATGTGCCTAGCACCTGGTTTTGAACCATGCATCAGTACCGCTTCTACACTATCAGTACCCACTTCTACAAGTGGGTAATTTAATCTCCCTCTTGGACACTCGTTAAACTGGAACAACCAGCTATTTTCTTTTTCATGAAGTACCTCAAATGAGGAAACTATTAAGAATCTGCAGCCGAATCTTTATACTGAGTTTACAATTCTGACATGGGAAAAGCAACCCTTTAGTAAAAGCCTGGCAAACTGAAATCAAGTTCAAATCCCAGTTACACCAGTAATAAAGGCACAATCCCTACAAGACCTATGCAAAGTTAATTTCCTAGTAACTTTGTGTATCCATGGAGTTACCCATTCCAATTCTTGTTCAGTAAAAAGCAGGTTTCAGATCTTTTAAATTTACAGTTCTATTCATCTTCCCTTTCAAAGTACAGATACCTGGCTATAGCACTTGTTGCTAGAGGACACGGAATGATTCGCACAAACATGTCTCAGTGATGTGATAGAAAAAAGGTACTTTTATTTTTCTGACTTTAATATTTTTAGATTCTTGACAATGACCAGGGATTGGATAATTAAGTTACTGCTTTCCCAATCACACTGGTCATGCAAAACGTCCATTAAAAGACGTTTCTTAGAAGGAATGTATAAACATTTATGTTTACAGTTACTTTCCTGGGAAAGTGGCTAAAACTATGAAAACAAGATTAGAAGGTTTAATTTTCAGGGTGACAGCACTTGCAACTCCTGTCCCACATATATAATTCAATCTACCCAAAGATAGCCAAGACTTTTCTACTGTCTAGGAGGCAGCTGTGCATTTTGTGTGACAGTTTGCAGAACACTTCCATAGGGCTGATTCACCTGAAGTATGATTTACAGTTACTGTTCGTTAGTCCTTTAACTCGAGGTACAGTGTTAGAAAGGTAAATTCTGCTTATCAGCCATGCAACGGTACACAGATGACCTGCACAGCCAGCATACACACCCCTACATTATGGACACAGAACAAAGCTGCTTTACTGGCAAGTCAGGAGAAACCATGAAAGTGAGGAGCAGTGAACTAATTTTGTCGAGGTATGACAGATGGGAGATCCTCATCCTCCTACCTCCTATTTATACATAACTGCTTATATACATTTTAAGTCCTTATACCACCATATTAACAAAAATGGATACTCAGATGTCCATTTATTCAGTTATTCACATTGTCTTTCTCCAGCAAATAATTCAACATTAATTATGTTTCCTAGAACTTGTAAACGCATGGGCTATGATCATTAAACATACATGTATTGGGAAAGAGCTTCCTCCCTCTCTTACAAGCTTCTCCGGGTGCCTAGCATGAATGAGAAGAGCACGTTATCAGAATGCAGAACTGTGCCAGTGCATTGGCAACAGGTAGGAACAGTCTCACTTGTTCCATAACACTGGTCACATTGGGAAATGGTAAGAGAATATTTAAAACAGAATTCAGTACAGCTACAAGTTGTCTGTGAATTCTATTAATGGAATTATTTTAAATGCATAACTGTCTAAAGCAAAGCAGAAGACATAGAATAAACACAAGTATGACTCAGGCAAAGACAAAAATAGTACTGGGCAGGCTCTGGCAAGTAAAGGACAAATAAAAGGCGTGTAGTTAAAAATCTCTCAAATATTTTGAAGTCAGAGTCAGTTTATTTAAGTTAGTTATGAAAATAATGTTTTAAAACAGCTCTGTTTTTATCTATCTCTTGGCACATGACAAAAATAAATCAATTAAAAAGATGAGAATTTTCTACTGAAAAAAGAGGGCCCAGCAGTAGCTCAAATTAAAGACTGGCAAAGAGTGATTCAAGAAAAAAATTAATGATAGTAATGGGCCTAATTAAAATACTCGTATCAGTTACTGAAATCTATTATTTTTTTTCACTCAATGTAAACAAAGAATGAAGAACATAATTGAATATTCATCTTGATTATTTAATCCAAAAGACTGTTCTGTGCAGAACTCCTATTTTTACTAGCTAAACATTTGTTAATGGAAATAGAAAGTCAGTGGAAAGTTAAAGGTCACTGAACAATTGAACCTAGAATTGTTTTTTTTGGGGCAGGTAAACTGGTTCCAAATTTAGGATTTATTTCTATGGAGGACAACTTTATCTTTAGAAAACCCAACTCTGGTGTACAAATGAAGTAGCATTGCTGATCTTATTTACATGACAATTCTTACCAATTCAGATGCAAATTCAGATTCAAAGACAGCAGGAATACACCCTAGCTTTTTTTTCAAACACAATACAGATTGCAAAAGTGAACTGTTTATCCATTGAATTTTTTCTGAAGAGTTAATACAGTGATTCATTATTCTTTTGGTTTCACAAAATTTTTAACACTTTAAGTAGAATCTTTGACAAGCATACAAAACTATTCCAAACAATTTACATTTAATTTACCCAGAGAAAATAATAAATACGAAAATAAGGTGATGGCAAATTATAGAGCCATCAAGTAAAAGCTTAATGGGGAGCCAGGCATGCATGTCTGAAAATTGCAGCAACAGTAATACTGTCTTGTGGAGCAGAATGGGTTCCATCAAATTTAAATCTCTAGGTTTGATCAAGTGACCCACCTAGCAGATGAGATAAAGGCTGTGGATTTTGTCTACCTGGACTTCAGTAAAACCTTTGATACTCTCTCTCCCACAGCTTCTTCCTGGAGAAACTGTTTGCTAGGACTCACTGCTGGGGCTGGTTCTGTTTAATGTCTTTATCAATTATTTGGATGAGGGGATTGAGTACCACCTCAGTTTGCAAACAACACCAAGCTGGGTGGGAGAGTTGATCTGATGGAGGGCAGGAATGCTCTGCAGAGGGATCTGGACAGACTGGGTCAATAAGCTGAGGCCAGTGGTATGAGGTTCAACAACGTCAGGTGCTGAGTCCTGCCCTTGGGTCACAACCCCATTCACTGCTACTGGCTTAAGGTAGAGACAGACTGGAAAACTGCCCAGCCGAAAAAAGATTAGGGGTCAGCAGCAGATCCTGACGTGGGGCGCTGAGGAGTGTGGAGCATATCCAGAGAAAGGCAGTGGAGCTGATGAAGGGCCTGGAACACAAATCTTATGAGAAGCAGCTGAGAGAGCTGGAGGTGTTTAGCTTGTAGAAAAAGGAGAAAAGGATGTTCAGGAGTGATCTTATCCCACTCTTACAACTACCTGAGAGTGCAGCACGCAAGGGCCTCTTCTCCTAGGCAATTAGTAACTGGAGAAGAACACATAGCCTCAAGATGTGCTGGGGCAGGTTCAGGTTGGACATGAGAAAGAATTCTGTCACTGAAAGAGTGCTTAAGCATTGGAACAAGCTAACCAGGGAGCCGGTAGTGTACCATTCCAGGACGTGTTCAGTAAACAACTAGACATGCAACTTAGGGCTACAGTTTAGTTGACATGGTGGCATTTAGTCAAAGTTAGACTTACAGGTCTTTTCCAACTTTAATAACTTTATGATTTGTAGGAAATTCAGTCTTAGGAATATACCTTTTAGTGGGACAATCCATGGACTTAGAGAAGGTAACAAACACATACCAGTCTAAACACTGTGTGGAAAGGCAAGGACATCAGAGGTGTTGTAAGTGAAAATAAGCTTATAAGTTTGCATAAATCATATTGTGTTCATGTAATATTGTTGACAAGGCAATACAAGCAATTAATTGAGTCACAGATTACTGACATTTATGCAGAGAGACAAGTTTTCAGACAAAGATAGGCTCCCCAGTCATGTATTTTTATAGGCTACTAAAAAAGTATTTACTACTAAGTAAGCTGTACAGCATGACTTCCAGGATCCAATCACACAGCTAAAATAATCACCAAAAAATTTAAAATATAATAGTTATCCCCTCTGTAAGCAGGAAAGGGCTGTAAAGCATTAAAACAGACTTCCTCTCTGAAGTGTTCTAAGAAGTGTGTGGAGGACCACTTGAGGACGTGATGTAATGGTGAACGTAGTGGTGGTGCTGAGCTGATGTTTGGACATGAAGGACTTTTTCAGCCTTAAAAATTCTCTGATTCTATGATAAAAGCAAGGTGAATAAGAAAAAGCTTTTCAAAATAATTTAGTGGGTAGCAACATATAAGCATCTCTAGATCCTATCCTGTTCCCTGTAATTATCAACTAGATAATAATTGTTTCTTATCAAAACTTAAACTCTGCTATTTAAATCTGCCTTGCCTGTTGCTATACTCCTATTACTGAACAGATCCAGTCACTTCCAGAGAATGAAGCTAAGATCACTCTTAAAAGCAATCACTACTTCATTTGGAAGCCAATGCTTGCCTACATGCACATTGGAGAATTTGTACTTGACTCTTTATCTCTAGCGTATCTTGAAAGTTAGAACACTTGGTACTTCACCAACATTGTGTCTCCTCTTTTTCACCTTTGAAATGATCTTTTGTGCTCTGTTATGCATGTATTTCAGTGTATAGAAAAGCATTTTAGTTCAACTTCACATGTGTTCAGCTACTTTAGCCTTTGTAATTCTACAATTGTAATAACACATCAATATTTTTCAGAGAGAATTCAGAATGTAAAGATTTGGTGGATATTTTCATCTAAGTTTCTGGGGACTGGGGTGGGAAGGAGTGGGCACTGTTTTTCAGTGCAGGAAGAGGACAAGTTTCCAAAGTGATGCACTGTTTCACAGGTTCATACCAAGTCAGCCATTTTTTTCCATATGCCTACTGACAATCACTTTTCATTTATACATGTAGATTATTAACACAATCCTCCCTCCGTGACCCAACCAAAACCAGGAATGAATCTCATTTGTTTCAGTCTAAGAACCTCCATACTCACAGTGTAAAAAAAAAAACAAACCAACTTAAAATCTATGTGTATAATTTTCAGCCTACCTGAAGGTCATCTTCTATTTATGAATGTATATGCATACTTTGAGATCTCTCACTTTCCATTTTCTCCCTGCACCAATAAGTTCCATTAAGAAGGACATCCAAAGCAATGGGAAGTTCCTGAAAAATCATCAGTACTTTAAGCAAGACAAAAGGTAAAGAATAATCTTCAGAAACAAATATGAGATTCCTCCTTCTTGGGGCAAGGCTATGAAGATATCCCACAGCAGATGATCATTTCCACAATGGACTTAGGACACTTTTTGAGGGAGAGAACAGATCTCTGCTATTTAGAAAATGATAAACAATTTTAATTTTGTACAAATAGGTCAATAAGTAATTCTACACACTTCAAATTCTTTAGAGCAAACAAAACAGATTAATCTCTTAAATCTGATTTTCATTTCACACAGTACTTGAAAGACTGGAGATGCCTTTTTGCTTATGCCAGTCAAAATTTCTTTTACAGAATATTTTCTTTAAAGCCAAATAGCAGAGGACAAGGTTGCTCACTTCTCCTCTTAAGTATCCTTATAAAATTCATAATGCTTTAATATGAGCTTCTGCAGTGTAAAAATAGACATCCTGTATTACAAACTCATACAAAATACATCAGTACTTTCAAAATTAATGCAACATCATTTTGGAAAGACAAAAATAGCAGTCAGTCAAATGACTACACCCTAAACTGTCACATGGTTAGCAGAAGTTTTCTTAAACAAAGCAGCCTATTTAAGTCAAGTATATGATGACATCTTCTAACTGTACTACAGGAACAAAGGTACTTAATATTGAGGACTACTTTGTGGTGTACTAGACTAAGGAAACAAGGGATACTTTTGTACTAAACTCCAAGGCATTTTAAATACTAGTGATTTTTGAAAATTATCCCCACAAAAAAAAAAAAAAAAAAAAAAAAAGTGCATGTAATCTAAGAATAAATAAAAATCGATTTTATTTCTCTGGATTTTCCCATGTGCATATCACATGTACCAGAAGTTAGATCAGTCCTTCACAGCATTTTGTCAGGACACTTCATTGTATCATTTCAGGCTGAAGTGCTTTGAGGTTATTGCAGTGAACATGCATTACACTTTTTAACTGCTATGGTAATTTCACACACACATAACCAACCTGCTGTTCATTTTTGATGCTTGGTATTTTTGCCAAGGGATGTGATAATTGCTTACATTTATTTGGGATGAATCCATTGCCATGATTACTTCACAAAAGTCAGCTTATAATTGCAACAATAAAATCTGTGCAGAACCATAAACAGGTATTTTCTAGTGGAATACTCTGTGACAAACTTCAAACTTTTTCAGAGAGTAATTTTTGTTAAATATTGTGGTTTTAAAAGAAGAACTTTATAGTGAAATTATTATTATATGGACTACAGCCCTTCTGTTCTGAAACTGAAAGTGTAATTCCCCTGAAAATCATCTACAGAAGAGAGTGCTGGTCAAGCTGTCACATTATATCATATTATTATATCATATTATAGCTGTATTAAAGACAGCTAGTTTTCATGTACAGATGTTTTAAGCGACATCAAGTTCAATAATAATGATCTGTTCTTTCTACCATAACATTGGGATCATTACAGATATCTGCTGTATTGTTGTATATCATCCCTGGAATTCTGTATAAGTACAGTGCAGCTGTCAGCCATCAGACATTTCAACAGCCAGTAAACTAAAGGTAACTTATTCTTTCAGATAAAGTAGATTGCTGTCATTGGCTGAACAGGAGCTCTCACTGAAATTTCTTGCTTCTCACCAAGCATAAATGCTCAGTACTTTGCATGTTGAATAGGAAGGATGATGAATAAAGTTAGTCTTTTTATTTTAATCTCTAACTTGTTTCCCAAAACCTCGGAGACAAAATCTGCTTAAGATCGTCTCTACTAGCCCGGTAAAGCATTGTCTTTTACCCTGGTGATCTTAGCCTGAAACTGCACACATTCAGTCATACTAAAACCCTAGTTCCCCCTAAGACATCATCTCACGTCACCTAGCTTCCCTCTCAGCAGAGATAATCAGCACATCTCCGTAGACCCTGTACAGAACACAGACTTACGTAATCTCTAGCACATGACGTTCATTAAAACGGAGGGCAAAAGGAAGGGGAGCTGGGCTGGGCTGGGCACCCCGCGGCCGCGCCGGGACCTCGCTGGCAGCGATCCAGAGTCACAGAATGGGTCAGGCTGGAAGACACGAGGTCATTTGGCCCAACCTGTCTGCTCAAGCAAAATCATCCAGGAGCACGTAGCACAGGCTTGTGTCTAGACAGTTCTTGAGTATCTCCCGTGGGGGAGACTCCACAACCTCTCTGGACAATCTGTTCCAGCGCTCGGTCACCTGCACGGCAAAGAAGTTCCTCCTGGTGTTCAGGTGGAACTTTTGCATCAGTTTGTGCTCAGTGCCTTTTGTCCTATCGCTCGGCACCACTGAGGAAAGCCTGGCTACGTCCCGTTGACACGTGCCTTTTAGATATTCATACAGCGTCCACAACAGACCTGGGGCCAGACTCCGTTCCCGCTGTGCTGCAGCGCCCCGACGCCGGCGGCTCCCGCATTGTGCCCTATCCGCGTCCCGCTCCTGCCCCCACCCAGCACGGGCCCTCATGGCGCCCGAGCCCACACGGCGCAGGGCGGAGCCGCCGCAGCCCCGCCCGCCCCGCGTGCCTGGCGGGCGCAGCGGGTGCCGAGCGCTGCCGCCCCGGCCGCTCTCGCCCCGCCTCGCCGCCACGGTGAGCGGCGGCCGTGCAGGGGTGGGGCGGCGGAGCTTTCTGTGTGCGGCTGCGCCGGGGCGCTAAGGCCGAGGCCGCGAGCTGCTGGCGGCGGCAGCAACAGCAGCAGTGGGTCTGCGCGTGTGCGGCGGCGGCCCGGCCAGGAGCGGCGGCGGGCAGCGGCGTGGGACGTAGCGGGTGAGGCCCGGGGAGGGTGCGGGGCGAGGAGCGCAGGCAGAGCCTGCAGGGGCACCGAGGGAGGGAGGGAGGAAGGGGGAGCCCGCGGTGGGGCGGGCGGCGCGGTGGCCCCTCCTCTGCGGCGGGGCGCAGGAGCCGGGAGGGCAGGCGGCGGTGCCTGGTGCCCCCGGGGAGCTGCGCCGGCCCGCTGAGCAGCGCGGCCCGGCGGCTCTGTCAGCGCCGGAGTTGGGATGACCTGCGGGAAGAAGAGAGCCCGAAGGGCCTGGCTGTCCCGAAATAGAAGGGGAAATTTAATTTATTACAATTGATTTCCCACGTATTTCCTCATCCCAGCCTGCTGAGCCTGGCAGTCCCTGCGGTCGCTTGAAAACTGGTGATACCCTGACGGCCCCCGACGGAGATTGAGCCTGGCTGGGACGAGGGGACCCCCGGGCTGCTGTTCGAAGGCCTTTTGATCCTCCTCTTTGTTTTTGGTAATTCCCGATGCCCGGGAGGTCTTCTGCTACTGGGGCCTTTGTTTGAAGCTTCCGTGGCGGCTGTGGTTAAGCTGCTCGGAGCTTGCCGAGCTCGCAGCTGTCTCTTGCGAGAGCTTCGTTGGCATGGTGGGAGTTCAGTATCGCTGATACCTCACAGGCAGGCTGACCGGGAAAGCGTGGAAGTCCTCAGGGCTGCCCGCGTGTAGGGAGGTTGTGAAAGAGCAAAACCAGCTTGAAGTAACTGGTCGGTGGAGTTTAAAACTTACATTCCAGTCTGAACTTGCTTAACTTTAGTACTGCGACCTTGATGCTGCTTTCTGCAGAAGATAGCAGAGGAAATAAGCCTTTTTCCAGTTTTACAGTGCCCTCTTTTTAATTCGTGTTGCAGAGCAGTAGGAAGAACATTATTATTGACATAATATATATGTAATATATAATATTACTTCTGTACTACAATATATAATTAATAATATTACTAGATACACTGATAGTATAAAAGAACAAAAAGAAAATTGCGATGTCTGCATCTGTTGTTATGCTTCTGATTTTATTTCTAATTTGACAGTAAACACTTTAGTATGGGTGTGTACAGCTGATGATTTGGTGTCCTTAGTTTTTGAGGTTTCACAGCCTACAAGCTACTGGTAAAGAAATAATGCATAACAAAAGCTTTTTCTTAAAGAGTTTTTGTTAGTGAGGGTTTTTCTGTTGGTCCTGTGTAACAGTAGATGTTTAGATAAAATGTTAGTTCATTTCCCATTCTTACCTGATTGTTGCAAAGAAAAAAAAATATTCACGTGAAGCACTTTCTCTAATTTGTGCCAATATATGGTGTCTCTGACAGGAATTTAAAGGTGCGGCATCATGGTTATGAAAGCTACAGTAGAAGATGATGATTCAGGATGGGAACTCGGTATGCCTGACAAGATGGAAAAGAGTAATACCAGCTGGATAGATATAACCCAGGATTTTGAAGAAGCTTGTAGAGGTGGGTTGTAATCTTTTCATTCTGAGAAAACTTAGCATCCTTAGGAGGCCTAAGCATAGTTCTTTGAGCTTTTTTGAGCAATAGTTTTGACCCAGATTCAAGCTTCAGGTGAATGAGCTACATTGATTCTGTGGTAATTCTGAGGTTTGAATTATCATGAGCCACCACACTTTGCTTCCTCTTCCAGATTACATAAATAGCTCTTTAATTAAAGTTTTTTCATCTTATGCCTTTTCATGTCTGCTTTTTTTCCTTTGCAAAGATTTCTTCCTGTCTCTTCTGCCAAGCAAAAGTGTCATTCCTGCATGCAGAGTCAACACTATTTCTTTCTTGTATATTTTTGGACCTCCAGTGTCCAATAATTCATTTAGTTCATCAGTGCATCATGTTTCATCTTTGAAACAAGTTAAGTTTTTGAACTGATGCAACACATCTCAGTAATGGGGAAGCAGTTGCTTCCATTTAAACTGTGCCTTTATTACTATCAGGTACTACTGCTAGTTTACAGTTTTTTCAACTGATTTTATGGTGACACTAGGGAAAAATAATTATGAAACTGCATCTTACCACACAGAATATTACAGAGTGATAAACACAATTTCTGTATATTCTCTATATTACTCTAAATTACTTTTAAATAATTATTTATATTGCTTATATCTGTGTGCTCGTCAAATATATCTAAAGACTCCTTTAAAAGTTACAAGGAAAGGCAAGATTTTCAGTAGTCTCCCCTGGAAAAGACTAAGGCACCTGAATAAAGGAGCAGAGGAAACAGTTGTATTCCAGGCTATTCAGATGCTACTATTTCACAGAATAATCATTACAGGATGATTTGGGTTGAAAGGGACCTTAAAGACCATCTTGTATCAACTCCCCTGCCATGAATAGGGACATCTTTCATGAGCCTATGTTGCTCGAAGCTGTATCCAGCCTGGCTTTTAATAGAACTTGTCCCAGAGATGAGGGACCCACAACTTCTATGGGCAACCTATTCCATTGATTTACCACCCTCACAGTACATAATTTCTTCCCTATATCTGATCTAAATCTCTTTTAGTTTGACAGTGTTTCCCCTTGTCTCATCAGTACATGCCCTTGTAAAAAATCCCTCTCCAGCTCTTTTCTAGCCTTCCTTTATGAACTAGAAGGATGCTAGATATTCTCCGTAAACCCTTTTCTTCTCCAGGCTGAGTAGCTCCAACTCTTTCAGCCTGTCTTCACAGGAAAGGTGCTTTAGCCTTCCATTCATTTTTGTTAACTGCTGCTGAACTTGCACCAACAGTTCCACGTCCTTCCTGTGCCAGGACCCCAGAGCTGGATGCAGGGTTCCAGGTGGGGTCTCACGAGAGCAGAGCAGAGGGGCAGAATCCCTTCCCTTTATCTGCTGCCCACACTGCTTCTGATGCAGCCCAGAATATCAGCTTTTTGGGCTGTGAGTGCACTGTGTGCTTAGTAATTCTAAAACTTCATTAACTACTAGAATAACAGAGAGATAAGGACACACTGTAAACCACTAGTCTTTTTAGTCTCTCAGTCTTGAAAGTGCTTTGTAAGTAAAAGCATTTTAGTCATTTTAGTAATAAAGCATTATTTTAGCATTTTAGTAGTAAAAGCATTAGTGTCATGGGTTGACCTGGGCCAGATGCCAGGCACCCACCAAAGCTGCTCACTCCACTCCCTCTGCAGCTGGACAGAGTAGAAAAAATTCAGTGAAGGTTCATTGTTTGAGATAAGGACTGGGAGAGATCACTCACTAAATCCTGTCATGGGAAAAACAGGCTTAACTTAGAGATACGAATAACTCTCTAATATCACCTCTCCCTCCTTCCAGCTCTGCCTCCTACCCCAGCAGCACAGGGAGGCAGGGAATGGGGGTCATGGTCAGTTCATCACCCAGGGCTTCTCCCACTGCTCAGGGAGGGGAGATGTTTCCCTGCTGCACTGTGGGGTCCCTCCCACGGGAGCCAGTTCTGCGTGAACTTCTCCAGTGTGAGTCCACTCTGCAAACTGCTGCAGTGTGAGTCCATCCCATGGGCAGCAGTCCTCCCAAAACTGCTGCAGCCTGGGTCACTCTTTTACAGGGTACAAGTCCTTCAAGGACAGGCTGCTCCAGCATGGGGCCTCCCTTGGGTTCACAGATTCCTTTGTGCATCCACCTATTCCAGCGTGTGTCTCCTCCATGGGCTGCAGGTGGATCTCTGCATCCCCATGGACCTCCCTGGGCTGCAGGGGCACAGCTGCCTCACCATGGGCTGTGCCAGGGGCTGTGGGGGAATCTCAGCTCTGGTGTTTGGAGCACCTCCTCCTTCTCCTTCTGCACTGACCTTGGTGCCTGCAGGGCTTTTCTTCTCCCATATTCTCACCTGGCTCTTCTCCATCTGCTATTAAAACTGTGCAATGTTTTTGTTTGTTTTTCTTTCCTCTTAAATCTGTTACCGCAGAGGTGTTGTTGTTTCTGAATGGCCCAGCAGCATGTCCATCTCTGGAGCCACCAGGGATTGGTTCTGCTGCACATGCAAGAAGCTACTTGCAAAAACTGTCCCGGTATCCACCCCACAACAAGCTACCAAACCCAGGCCATGCAAACTCAATGCAAGTATAAATGCCTGATTTGCTTCCTGCAGCTTATTCTCTTGTGGCATAAGGCAGTTTGGTGTGTGACAAGGCTGCTCTGGAAAAGTTGTGCTAGAATGATTGTAATTTTTCATTTTGTCCCGTTCTTTTGTAGAACTGAAGTTAGGAGAATTGCTTCATGACAAGCTGTAAGTATGTGTGTGGGGTGGTTCTGGCTTTTAGATAAGATTACTGCTTACATGTTAATGTTATCTAATAATTAAGCTTTCTTAGACTTTAAGTAAGGTATTTCAAGTATATAGAACATAATACATTCTTTGCAGTGTGTATATGCTGCACATGTATGAATGCTGAACATATCTGATGCTCTAAGTATAACGTTATATTTTTCAACGTGGTTGAAGTTGTGTTTCAGAAGTTCATAGCACATCTTATGATCTATGGTGATTACATTACTGCACTGCTTTATGGGATATACTGTTATGAGAAAAGGCCAGAAGAACTTTAAACTTGATTGCCTCAAACATCACTATCAAGTATTTGATAAACAATCCGTATGCTTTAATGCAACTTAAGTAACATGCTAAAGCGGAAAGTGAGAACTCTACACATTGAAAGCATATTTCACCAAGAAGCAAGTGGTGAAGGCTTGCTGAATTTATTAAAGAAAGATGAATTTAATTTAAATATTTTAAAGATTAAATTCTTTTTCTTAGTGAAGGTGTTCACCTGAGTAGAAGAAAGTTATATTTGAAACTAATATCTCAGAAAACAGATGCTCACTGTTAAACGAAAACCGGCTTAAAAGTGTGCACAGGGATGTCACCGGCTATTTACTTAGTTGAATCAAAGCACATTTTCAGGTGTCATTTTATACATAAGAGCATTTCAGAGCAAATACAGCACGTACACTTTTCAGACTTTAGATATGCTACATGCAATAAACTTTTTGTATAATAAAGACTGTTGCGGGAGTTCTGATGGATGTCATTCTAAAGTGAAGCACTATATCCCTTCATATGTAGGCAAGGCTTCTTCTGGGGTGGATCTTTTGCAAGCTTTTATGCCCTGACTACAAGTGACATGTTGTCACATGCTGTGGGCTTTTGTTTTTTGTATCAGTTTTCTCAACATGCCCATTTTAAACAAGGCTAGTATATTCAATATATATTAGTCTATATCATGTATATTATCATTAGTGCGTGGGGGATGTACCTTACTTGGTTTTTTGGGGTGTGGTGTAATAAAGAACACCTTGTTCAGTTAATATCAGTCTATGATTTTACATGATGTTTAAAAAGATGCTATGAATTTTATAGAAACAAGTGTGCAAAGCTACAGTAGCAGGATATTTCACTCAGGAATGTTCTTATCCTTAGAGAAAGGCTAATAATTTTCTTTTACTTTTAGCCATCTGGTTTCCCATAAACTTGTTGAGGGATCCTTAACTTCCTGAAAACCATGATCTCTGAAGATCAGGACTAATGTTCACATACCTTATTGCCTGTGGTCAGAATACAGTGTACTTTGTTTGTCAACCTATGCTCTTTTTCATTAGTCTGTGAAGACTGTTTTGTATAAAATAATTACATTCAGCACATTTTTTTATTTGTGTTCTTAGTTTCGGTCTTTTTGAAGCCATGTCTGCCATTGAAATGATGGATCCTAAGATGGATGCTGGTATGATTGGAAACCAAGTTAACAGAAAGGTTCTTAACTTTGAGCAAGCTATTAAGGTTTGTGTGAACTTCCTGGGTTTGCCTACACTGTCTGTAAAAATATACAGTTTTGTCAAATTACAGTTAAGCACAATACAGCATAATTAGTGTTTTCAATCTTCTCTTGAAATTTATGTGGGGTTTTTTTCCTTTTGGATAATGAAGAAAAAAATAGCTTGCGATGTTTACTTTTTCCTGCATTACCACAATGATACTAACTCTTCTAGTGAAAAGTACTGTGAAATTATTGGGTATTGACACTTCAAGTAAATCTATTTCCAGCATTGTTTTGCAAATTACTCTGTGCTTCCCCAAAATGTGTCTTTTATATGAAGATAAGTATGATATGAAAGGTTAGCTTCCATTTAACCTGAATGGAAACCAACTTCTTAAAAAAGCTGGAAATTAACACTATATCATTCTTTGAGTTTATCAGCATTGAGAAGAACCTGGATAACTTACCAATGTTGATAGTAATGATTAACTTTTTATTTATGATTAAGGTAAATTGGAGGGCAGGGTTGAAAGACTTGGTATTATTGTTGAAAAAGTAATGAACTCAGAGGGAAAGGTATTTTTTTACAGTGAACATTTGGAATGGAGTCAGAGAACTCCATAAAACACTGGCTAAGTCATGTAGAATGTATGCAGGATTGCATACACTGGGCAAATTAAATGATCAAAGTTGTAGCCTTTTTAGTGTTGACCTTTAAGGCAGTAAAACACTTTCCAATAAAAAACTTTTTCCAGTTAAAAAAGCAGTCTTCAAAGAATTGGTCCTGCATATTATTCCTTGTTCAATTTTTATTATGATTATATTGTTTTGTGATTTAAGTGTTAGCAGTTAACTGGCTTTAAGCTTTTCTTGGCTAGTAATACATAAGAACTGTTACTTCAGCATTCTCTTTGGGTAGTTTTATGTTTGGTCAGTGATGGGAACACAGAGTTTTAAAGAATTTGAGACATATTGTGAAGCTGGTTGGTAAAGCTAGTCGTATACAATTACTCTGAAGTCTTGAAAAAAATTTAATTTCCTTTTTGGCTTTGGTACAAATAAGTTGTATTTTGCCTGTATGCTTCCATAGTATTTAGGGTCTTTGTTGTTTTGTTTGTTTGTTTTTGAAGGATGGCACCATTAAAATAAAGGATCTCACTTCACCTGAACTGGTAGGAATAATGGACACGTGTTTTTGTTGTTTGGTAAGCATTTTTCTGTTCCTGTGGTTAGATGTTTTTTCATTCTAAATATAATCCTTTAATGCATCTTAAAAAATGAAAAAACCAGCAGAACTCAAAAAAAGATTGATCAAGCAAAAAATACCTACATATATTTTACTTTCCATTTAGTTATTTTCACTGTCCATTATGAAAGGCTTAATTTTAATTTTTATTTTTTTTTACTACAAGAAATATGGAAGATAGCTGGTAGTACCTTAAAACCTTTAAAAGGTTTCATAGTTTCTGGTTTTATAAATGTATGTTTTCTGATTTCCTGCTGTGTATTGATGTTTGACTCTGTTGAAAGCTGGGTGTGCAGTAACTGGTAGCACTCTGTTGCTCCTTTCTGTACAACCAGAATTGAGTGAGCTTACAGAAGCATTTTGAAGAAAGAAAATAAATCCATTTAGAAGAAATAAGTTGACTATCAGTTCCTTATTAATTGCAATTTTTTTTGTGTGTATGCTTTAATTTCCTCAGTAAATTATACTCATTATTTTCCATTACTCTTTAAAATTACATCAATAATATTTTTTAAAACATTTCCAATCAGTTTAGTCAGAAAGACGTGTGAAGATCATAATATATCTAGTAAGTGTAACATCATTTGTTTTCTACTTCTGGTCCCCAAAAGGGGCAGTGGTGATATTAAAAATATGGTTATACTTTATTTTTTTCTATTTCAAGATAGAAATTTAAGTTACTGAGTCTTTCCCTGTAGCTTAAAGAAACATGAAAGTGGTAGAGAGAGGGGGTTGTGACAAGAAGCTCTATGTTGTAAAGGAGAGAGAACATGAAGAACATTAGTGACTTGTCTCGTAGTCATCTGCATTTTCCATTCACTATTTAAGCAGAGAAGGTTTATGAATGTGAAGGTATCTTAACATAATGACATGTCTAAATCACAGGGTTTAGGCCTGAACTTAATAGAAGAGGTTTATCCAACACAATAGTTCTAGGCTTGAAACACCTTCACTTGCCCATTTTTGGTACTTGGAAGGTTGTCTTGATAAGGAGTTTCTTGACGAGTCTTTGAAGCACAGTAAAATGGAAAAAGAATGGATCTATGAAAATGAGGACTTGGCTGTCATGAGTAAACTATTTAATTTCTTTTTCTCTAGATAACATGGTTAGAAGGACATTCCTTGGCACAGACAGTATTCACTTGCCTTTATATTCATAATCCAGACTTCATAGAAGATCCTGCTATGAAGGCTTTTGCTCTTGGAATCCTAAAAATCTGTGATATTGCCAGAGAAAAGGTTAACAAAGCAGCTGTTTTTGAGGAGGTATGTGTTTCCCATCTCCTGTGGGGTTAACTATGCAATATTATACCGTAATGCAAGTAAAACAATATATTAGTGACATTTGTTAGTGTTTGATTCAAGGTTACTGTTGGAATAGCAGTTCATCATCCTAAAAGTATTAGACTGGATACCTTAAAAATGCAGTTTTCCCCAATGAAGGTGTTTCATGCTGTCTTCTGTATTTTCCTTGAATATTGGAGCCACATAAATATTTTGCTCAAGAAGCAGTGCAAGTTTTGTGGTTAACCATTTGAAATCCTTTTCAGTTGTGATGTTTTTCCAGTTGAATTTATTTATTTTTCTGTGTTAGATAGTCATGGTTGTCTTTTGTCCAGAATGTCCATCTGTCTATGGGATCTGAGTTCTGTTTCTGTGTTCAGAGCAATCTCTGTTTCCTCTGAGCATGGACAAGTTGCTCTTGGTGACTGTTATCTAAAATGGATCAAATACTACTTTGCAGATACAGTTCTTAGTTCTATAGTAACATTTATAGTTCTATGGTTCTATAGTAACATTTTGGTAGGGTGTCACTTGATGAAAATATAAATGGCATATTGGTATTAAGGATTTATGCAGAAAATAATTACCTGAGGCTGGATTTGGGTGGGAAGGTCATTCAGTGTATTCATTCTGAGTGTATTCATCTGTGTAGGATGTCTGGACTTTATACTTGATGGAATTAAACAAGCACACCCCCAACCACTCCTACAAAAGAGAAAAACTAGCAAAAAGACCCAAAACCTAATAAGAAAACAACTCCCAAAAAACCCAAATGAAAAAGAAAACCTCAAACGTCAATCCGAAAATGTAACTACAACTTTTATATTTCATTACATACTCCTTCCTTGATCTTTTTTTTTAGGAAGATTTTCAGTCAATGACTTATGGATTTAAAATGGCCAACAGTGTGACAGATCTTAGAGTTACAGGTACAGTTTCTGCTTCCTTTGTATCTGTCCAGCAGTCTCTTTCTCTTTTGATCATGTGATTACTTTCAGACACATCTGATGAATTGCTGCGAGTCTCAGCTATTAAGTTTTTTATTTGTCTTGTGGAAATTGCTGACTTGGGCAAAAGATCATTTTTGACCTTATGACTTGGTAAAAATCAGATTATTTTTCCTTGGAAAAAAGGTTCAGTTTTCTTGTTAAGTGCCTGAGAAACAGAAGAAGTGCTTTTAGTTGTGCCAGTGAAGTGGCTAGGCATGAGCTTATAGTGGTATATATACAGACCACTGGAAAGTGCATTGCTCGAGTGCTACTTTTTTGCCTCACAATTTGCTGTCCTCTAAACAGGCTGCTTTAGGAAAAAAAAAAGCAATATAGTAGTTCTAGAGCTATGGATACATACCTTATTACATACATACATAAGTATGTATGTTATTTTTTGATGCACAATTTTTTATATGTACTTGAGCTTTTCACTGATTTATTTTTGAAAAGTTTGTGCACACTTTAGCTTTGCATCAGTTGGCCTATATTCTGATTTTTGATTGTTCCAAGACATCCCCACCATTCCTCACAAGATTATTTTTTGTCTAGTCTTTGGCTAATGGATATGCAAAGGACTTTTAAGTTTATTTTCCCCTCAAAACATCTTTTCCTCTGAGTGGTGTAGGTGTGCCTAGGCTTCTCAGCTTTTAATCATGCTGTGATTTTTTCCAGGTATGCTAAAAGATGTAGAAGATGACTTGCAAAGACGAGTGAAGGTACTGTTTTTGTGTGTGTCTTGTCAATTACATTTCAGGTGTACTTAACATAGGTTTGGGGCAGGGAGCTGGTTTATGAGGAACAAAGGAGATTTGTGTCATTATGGTGGGGTTTTTGAAGAACTGCTGCAGTGGTTTCTGTAACATGCTTTTAGTTTGCCATCTAACTAAATCTTCAGATTTTATTGGTAAATTCTTTATTAGTTTCTTCACTAGTAGTAGTAGCTGGAATCATGATGTAGAAGATAACGCTGTGTTGGTTTACAGAAAGTAGGTATTTAACTTTGAGATTTTATGCAGGGATACTGTGTAGTGTTAAAGAAGTTGCTTAATTTTCCTTTACCACGGCTTACAATGTATGGTGTTCATGCATTTTCCTTGCTCATTTGCAGAATTTACTTAGATAGATCTTATTACTATAGGAGAGTCATTCAAGTACCTGGATTATATATTAAGAAATTTTGAATTTGAAAACTGGTTTTTTGGGTTATTTAACATGTGGATGTTTTAGAGAAGGCAAAGGGATTTTATCAGTAGCTTCCCTTTGCAATTTTTCGTAAATTAATTGACATTTCTTTACTTTGCAGAGCACCAGAAGTCGACAAGGAGAAGAGAGAGATCCAGAAGTTGAACTTGAAGTAATTAATTGTTTGCTTTTTTCCTGGATTTCATGGATGTAGATGAGATATTTAAATATGGTATAATGACACCCATGCATATAAGAAGCAGCCAGGAAGTGTGACCATCCAGGAGCATGAGGAAGAGCTGGCAAACAGCAGGACATGCCAGTCAGGGCGCACCAAGGCATTTTGTGTAGCAGTTTGTGCAGGGAGGGCAGGAGTACTGTGGGAGTTCCAGGCATCACAGTACAACAAAGCTATTAAGGTACTGGAGCATGTCCGAAGAAGGGCCTTGAGGGGAAGCTGTATGAGTAGTAGCTGAGGTCATTTGGTCTGTTCAGCCTGGAGGAGACTGAGGGGAGACCTCATTGCTTTCTCGTGATGGGAAGAGGAGGGGCAGGCACTGATACTGGTCTCTTCTCTGTGGTGACCAGTGACAGGACTTGAGGGAAAAGCCTGAAGCTGTGTCATGGGATGTTAAGGTTGGATATTAGAAAAAGAGTTTTCACCTAGAGAATGCCTGGGCACTGGAACAGTTTACCCAGGGACATGGTCACGGCACCAAAACTCTCTGAGTCCAGGAAAATTTGGACAATACTCAAGCACATGGTATGACACTTGGGGTGGTCATGTGCAGGGCCAGGAGTTGGACTGGATGATCCTTCTGGGTCCATTCCAACACAGGATATTCTGTGGTTCTGTGATCTAATACCTATTGCTTAGTAATTAGCAGTATAATTTTATTACAGCATCAACAATGTTTAGCTGTCTTCAGCAGAGTGAAGTTTACCCGCGTCTTACTGACTGTCCTAATAGCTTTTACAAAAAAAGAGGTACGTTCATTTGGTGTTTGTGTTTGCATTGGGATCCTGTGAAATCCCCATTTTTCATTCTTCAAAATCAGGCAATTACTGTGTAGATCCAGGAGATTTGAATTGATGTGGATGGAGGTAAAGCTGTGAATAAATCCTTACAGTGGCAAATAATCAGTTTTTGTTTGAAGTTGGAAACACGGGTAAGGCGAGTAGCTGACATTATTATGGCCTTGCAGAAAGACAGAATATTCATTACAAAACATTTGAAAATATACATGGATTTGTAATTACTCTTTTCACACACATGAGCATAACTTGCCTGAGTTCAGTCTCCTCCTGTGGAATTATCTGACATTGGGCAGTGTTTTGTCCAAGAACTGTTAACTTTTCCTTCCGTGTGATACTGAATTCATACCTAGACATCTTTGGTCTGAGAAGAGGAATCTAATTGGATTCCATAGCTGGTTTTTTTTTTCCATTAGCCTGTTTCTTAAATGTAAGGTTTCCTGATTGCTGAGAGGGTAAGAAGCCTCATGTTATATGGCAAAGGGACAGAACTACATGCCCCCCAAGCAGACTCTCATGTATTGTATACAAGACTTTCAGTTGTAATTATTGTAAAGTCTTATGTAGCAAAATATAAAGCATTGAATTTATGTACAGATACATAAAATACAAAGAATGCTACCCCACAAAAATGTTGGGTTGTTTGGGTTATTTTCAGAATTGGTTGTATAAGAATATTAGAATCTTAATGCCTTTCTTTTTTTCATACGAATATTAATTAGATAGTCAAGATGTATTGGTTTGTAATGTTAATAATTTTTTCCTGCCATTCAGACAAGTGCAGTTGCAGAAGCTCAGAAACTAATGACTCAGGCAGCTGACTTGCTCTCTGCTATACACAATTCACTGCATCATGGTATGCAGGCACAGAATGATACCACTAAAGGAGGTACGTATAAAATTACTCCACTTTTTCCTTTTCCTGGATATGATCCCTTCATAAATGTAAATACTTTGTGTATTTAAAAAAAGTTGAAATCACTTTCTGAAATCACTTACTATGAACTAAAATACTTGTTATGCAAGTTGTTACAGATTTGCATTGTTTGATTTTAAATTTATTTTACCAGGTGGTGGTTCTCCCTAAAGCAATACTGTCATTTCAAAGTCAGAGATAATGTGAACTTTGGATTATGTGCCTTGCACTTAGAATCAGTGTATATGCCATTTTAAAATGGGAATGATACTTCGTTGTTCATATAGGTGGATGTTGAGGTGTTGAGGACTTGGGTTTTTTAAAGAGTAATTATTGTATTAGTTGGGTTGTTGGAGTCTCAGGAAGTTAACTGTCATTTAATTAATTTTGTCTGATTGAATAATTTCTGCTATTATTAGAGGGTTCTGAAAACACAACTTATATGTAGTTTTTCTCTGTCTCTCTCGCCTCCTCCTTAAGATCATCCTATTATGATGGGGTTTGAGCCACTTGTTAATCAGAGATTGCTGCCTCCAACTTTCCCTCGATATGCAAAAATTATTAAAAGGGAAGAGATGGTCAATTATTTTTCCAAACTAATAGACCGAATAAAAACTGTATGTGAAGTAGTCAACTTAACTAACTTGCACTGTATACTGGTAAGCATGAATATTTCTTATTTATTGGCCGAAAAGTAAGATCTGAAAATGTGACTTGCAAAAAAAATCATTCCATATATGCATGCTCTTGCTCACTGAAGAGAAAACTGAGCAATACATATGTATTTGGTGTTTTTCACTATTAGGTACAATTTCAAAGTTTATTATCCCGCCTGATAGTTACCACTTTTCTTCTTTTGATAAAGACCTTTTCTCCTGTCAAACCTCTCACTTTTCCTGCAATTCATTAAATAATTATGCATCTTAGTGGCAAAAGCCAAACAGGTTTCTTTGGTTGAAGAGCTGTGTCTGCAGCATCAGAACATAATTCTTTGCTATATGCCTGTTTGGTCTTTTTTTTTGCAAATTTTTTAAGTAGTATTCTGCACATGTGCCTATAACATGTGAAAGCACTAAATAGGTGTTTAAGCATGCAGTTCCCTAAATAGGCATAAAGTTAAGCACCTGCTTATATTCTTACCTGAATAATTGATGTTACTCTTAGTTACTGCCTACATCTATTAGAAGAAAGTTAAATGCTTGAAATATTTTTTGGTATCCATGCATTCACTGACTGAAAAGAGATACAGTTACATCAAACTTCTTGTCTTCCTATTTCCTGTTAACTAATTAAAGAAGTGCATGAAGCATCTGGTACCAGTTAAACCTTACCTGGGTTTAAATCAATTTTTTAAAATCAATTCTTAATTTTGTTCAATACCTGGTGTAGTTACATCATGACCTTAACAATCTCATAGTAATTTTTTTCTGTACTATCATCTTTCTAGTTGTTGTATTTGAAAATTTAGAAACCTTTTTGTTAAGTAGCAAGTCATTGCAGAAAACCTTCATAATCTGTTCTGTTCAAGCTATTCACTGTCTCTTTCTTACAAGTTGTATAAGCTATGCTATGTTTGTGTATGCTTTTAAACAAAATATAGGTGTATTTACACAGTTGTATATATTTGTTTAGGAAAGATACAAGTGTGTGTGTAAAATTGATTTGGTGTATATTTATACATCCATAAATTGGCATATAAACCTGATTTGTCTTTTTTTCTTTTCTTACATATACATTAGGACTTTTTCTGTGAGTTTAGTGAGCAATCACCATGTGTTCTTTCAAGATCCTTGTTACAGGCAAGTCCTAATTATGTCTATTAATGCAATACTTCTGTATTCATTATGAATGAATTCCTGTTATTAAGTATTTCAATAATTTGCATATAAGTTAATAATATTTAAGTGGTAAAAAATGTTCTGGTGATACTTAAGTATTAAATATTATGGAAGAAATGCTTTGCTACGAGGATGATGCATTGGAACAGGTTTCCCAGAGAAGCTGTGGATGCTCCACCAAGTCTTCAAGGCCAGGGGGCTTACAACTAGATGGTCTTTAAGGTCCATTCCACCTTAAACCACTCTGCGATACTATATGTGGAGGCTTATGTTCTAATCTATTTTTTAAAATAGTTTTTAAATACTGTTTCTTTGATCTTTTAGTACATGCTAATTAAAACAGAAAGCATCCAATTATTTTTTTTTCTCTACCATAAAGCTGTGCCTGTACACATATTTTTATGCTGCTTTCCATCTGCTGTGCCATTTTGGGGCTGGTATTTGTATTCATCTCCCTGTTTGGACAGAACTTAATGTATAGACTGCTTCTATTGCTACAACAGTAAAAATGATGGTTGGTGCATAACAGGCTGTTTCTTCTCACTGCTTCTCTTACTTGAAAGTGCATTATGCATTCTTTAATTCTGAATGAATATTCCTTCTAGGAGTTTTTGATTTTAATATGGGGCCCCTAGATGCCAGAACTTCTTTGTATTTGATCCCTATTAAACCATGCGTAGAGCCAATGGACTATAACTATGGATAAATAAAATGTGTTCATAGCATGTGTGTTCTCACCTTCCACTACATGTGTTTTTGTAATCCCTGTGGGTGTCTGACAGCAGACTTTTTTCTTCAGCTGCTGTAGAACCATATAAGAAAGGGACACAGCACTCATGGAGGGAGGTTAAATGAGTGTCGGACATGATTGATGTAAACAATAGCATCCAGAGGGATTGAAAAACATCAGCAGTAGTCTGGAGATATACCCTTATTTGCCTCCAGAGAAGGCAAATGTTTTACACTAATCTTCAGAAGTGTCTGATTTATCATCTTCGAAGTCCAAGAAGTAAAACAATTTTGCATGCACTCTATTATGCAAGTAATAGAGCTGTATTTGGTGTCCTTGGAATTCCACAGAAGTGTCAGATCTCAGTATTTCTGAGTCTTTGACCTTGGATCTAGTTGAACCATTTTAATTATTAAAGCAATCTTACAAGTTTCTTTTATTTAAAAGCTACTGCCAAAGCTTCCTATCAGTAATTCTAGAGCATTACTTATAACTTAAAACATGTTTCTAAAAACACATCTTTACTTTTAGACAACTTTCCTAGTAGATAACAAGAAGGTGTTTGGTACTCACCTCATGCAAGACATGGTTAAAGATGCCTTAAGGTCTTTCGTCAGTCCTCCAGTACTTTCTCCGAAGTAAGTGTATCTTGAGTGTACTTGTATGTGTTTACATGTCTGATAAAATAATCTCTGCTTACAAGAGCAGTGACAAATGTACAAAAAACATATGTTTTGTACTTAGTGCTTATGTATGAAGGAGTCAGTTGCTGTTGCTGCACTCATATTTCTTTTGTTGTTTTGTGCTGCATAGACTGGTGACATTTATAAAAAATGTGTTTGTACATGGATATTTCCTTTTTAGGTGTTGTCTTTATAATAACCACCAGGCAAAAGACTACATTGATTCCTTTGTCACACATTGTGTTCGGGTAAGTTCATTCCAATTACAGCATGTATGTGTGTGAGCACTTGGCAGATTTGCATACATTTGAAAATGAGACCAGTTGTTTTACATACCTGGCATGAAGGCAAAATTGAAGAAGTTGGCCATCTTAAATTGGTGATGCCTTTTAAAAAGACAGTGTAATTAGTGCTGGTTTCATCCTGCTTCAAATTTTTATTTAGCATTTCACTTTTTAAGAAATCTACATCTACTATCTCTTTATAGAGTAGTTTCATGTCACAAATGCATAGCACTAATAAAATAATTTTTTCATTTTGTCCAGTTTCAGTTTTTCAATAATTGTTTTAAAAGATTCTACTGTTCAATGTGGCACAATGAAAACCTTAAGAAAATCAGAATTTTTTAGGTTGGAAAAGACCTTCAAGCTCATTGAGTCCAAACCAGCACTGCCAAGTCCATCACTAAACCATACCCCCAAGTGCCATGACTACACATCCTTTAAATACTTCAGAGATGGTGACTCAACCACTTTCCTGAGAAGCAAGCATTGGTTCCAACGCTTGACAAACTTCTTTGTGAAGAAATTTTTCTTAATATTCAGTATAAACCTCCCCTGGCACAACTTGAGGCCATTTCCTCTTGTCCTGTCACTTAACAGAGGAGATGAGCCCCACCTGGCTGCATCTGCCTTTCACATGGTTGTAGAGAGTGAGTGATAAGGTCTCCCCCATGCCTCCTTTCTCCAGCCTAAAGACCTCCAGCTCCCTCAGCCACTCCTCACAGGATTTGTGCTCCAGATCCTTCCCTAGCTCCATTGCCCTGCTGTGGACATGCTCCAGCCCCTCGATGTCTGTCTTCTTGTGAGGGGCCCAGAAATCATATGGCCCCACCATAAGGAGTACAGAGAGACAACCACTGCTCCTGCTGGACACAGTGTTCCCGATACAGGCCAGGATGCCATCAGCCACCGTAACCACCTGGGCACATGGATTTAGGCATAAGAACTACCTCTTTTGCCCCAAGCATGTTGCTCTGGTAACCTTCCTAAAGGATGCTGACCCAATCTCACATCGACTTGTGTACAGAGAAATTGGCTCTTGCATCACTCCATAGAATTTGCTTTCCAGCTAACTTGCTATTTGTAGAGAGTATTAATGAACCCACCTCCTAATATACATGTATAAACCAGGTGTCTAGACATCATAGTACTTCTCCTGTATTCTCAAAGTTGCACTGATAATTTAAAATTACACTTTGCTTCTTTCAGCCATTCTGTAGTCTGATTCAAATCCATGGACACAACAGAGCTCGTCAGAGAGATAAACTGGGTCACATCCTTGAGGAATTTGCCACACTACAGGATGAGGTAATGTCCTAGGCAGCAGGTCAGCAAAGTTTCTTTCCAGGTATATTACTATGCTGAGTGAAGCACAGTACTAAATTCTAAATGAATGATGCAAGATCCTTAAGACAAGGACTTTGAAAATTTAGCACAATAAATTGTTAGGATGCATCCAGAAACTTTGTGCTAGATGTGTTGAACAAAAACATACTACATTTTTTAAGATTAACTTTGTCCAATAAGTAGACTTAGGGAAAACCTGTTGGGATGTAATTTAATGGTAACTGCACAGCTTTTAGTCTCAATCCTGCTTGTGATTGTCAGTCTGCAAGAGGTAACCAGGGAGAGGTCCAGAAGGCACGCTTACAAGACACCTTTGAAAATTCAGCCTTACACCTACATAAGATGTAAAGTGCAAAATTTTATAATGATTAAAAAGAAAGTAAAAGAATAACTGTTTAAAATATGAGCTCCAACTGATTTTCTCAAGGATGGGGAGAGATGAGGAGAAAAAAATTATTTTCTTTTGCTAGAAACATGTTTCTTCAACAGTGAGAGCCAGATAAAATATTTCCCAAGATGTATATGGCAAGGAGAACAATTGAGGAACTTGGAATTGGAGGGAGATTTTGTGTGCTCTAGCTTTTTTCAAAATGGTTTGTTTTGCAGTATTGTAGCTGAGGCACTGTTTTTTTAGTTTTGTAGCAGGTTGTATAGATTGTTCTGTTTGGGTTTACTGATGATATTCCATTATTATGTCTTCCATACTACTTGCTTCTTAAGACAAAATTTGTCTTAGCAGTATTTTAGTTACTCTGGTGAAACACTGTGTTTCTTGCATATAAAGCTTGTAAGTTTATTTTTTCAATGCAGCTAGGTTTTTTAAAAAAAAGAGAAGTGATTATTGCTGATATAGAACAACAGCGTGTAATGGGTTCTGATTTTGCGCACATGTGACTGCTAATGATCTATATACAAATACATTTTAAAATTACAAATTACCTATGTAATGTTCTTGCTGTATTACAGTATAGAATATTTTTGTTCTGTGCAGCAGAATTTACTTTCCAGTTTTCTGACAGTTCTAGACTTATTTCCATCTTGTAATCTGGAGCATAAATTTACCAACAATTTGTTACGATTTGGTTAAGATTTATTTCTGGCTTGGGATACTGTTTCAGTCATACTTTTCCTCCTCTTTGAGGTCTTTTTTTTTTTTTTTTTAACAGGCGGAGAAAGTAGATGCAGCGCTTCATAGCATGTTACTGAAGCAGGAACCACAAAGGCAACATTTGGCTTGCTTGGGCACCTGGGTCCTATATCATAACCTTCGTATTATGATACAGTATCTTCTCAGTGGCTTCGAGTTAGAACTTTACAGTATGCATGAATATTACTACATCTATTGGTACGAAAATGCTTTATTGACAGTTCTTCTAGGAGGGATGCACCCAGAGAGCTATAATTACACATACTTGAAGGAGGGACTTGAAATACAGTTTTATGATTTCGAGCTTGATCAACATTTTGTTTAGTTTACTTATTTATAATACTACAAGTGGAGAAAAATATCCATCAGTCTCTAGTTTTTTAGACTTTACTAAATAGTGTATTTTTCTTTCCTGAAATAGTAATTCTCACTCATCTACTGACAATAAAAGTGTGTTGATTTTTGTGATCAAGAGCAAGCAGGAGAAAAGCAATTTCCTTTATTCTTTTCTGCCTTCGTAGTATCAGGATCAATATTCTTATTGATCTCTAGTATTCTGGAAAAGGTCTGCAAAGTTTTAAGTCATAACTGAAATCTGAAAGTTGACTAGCTAAAATTAACTTCTTATTTGGGGTATATTTGAAAAGACATATTCCACCTTTAGTGAAAATCATCACATTATTTGGAGACATAATACTTTTATTTTTCCACTTTCTTTTATATTATTTTTTTTTCATCGTTAATGGCTTGTGTCAAAAGATAATTTAATTCTTTTTTAACTACCAAGAGATTCCTATGTAAGACATAAGCCTTCTTACTGAAAGACTAAAAACAATTCGAATGACACAAACTTCAATGCATTGTGTTTCTATGTTGTTTCAACAGTGGATTAAATGAGAATATTAATTTATCAGAAGTTACCAGAAGATGGCAATATTCTTCAAGTATAATAATAATCAATAAGTAACGCCAACTTTTGCATGAGACAGTATTTTTTTTACCTACCCATATTTCCCTCTGCCATTTTAATAAAACCACTCTTAGTTGGAATTGTCATGTCAATTGCTTTCTTACTTAAGTAAAGAAAAAAAGAAGCAGTTTCTGAAAGGTAATGTGCAAATGAAACTCAAATTTCTCAGTAATTTTTCTTCTGATTACAACTTTTTATAACTATTACTACATTTTAATTGTGCTCCAAATAGAAATTTTTTTTTCTATTCTCTTTTCCCTTATTCCTTTTGATTTGAAGTCAGTTAAGATATTTATTGGACTTGCTTCCACTTCCTAAAAAATGTTCTTAAAGTTGTCTCTTTAACTCTGAAAGAGCTGCATGTGGATATTGTGTGTTTAAGCACAGCTTTTTAATGCTTGAAAAAGCCAGTAGTTATCATGTTTCTCAGAATAACAAGTCGTAACAAAAGTAGAAAAGATATTAACATAATATCTTTTAAAAAAACCACTTCATTTGATAGGGGAGTAGTTCTAGAAAAATGTGATCTCACCGGAGTTTTGAAATAAGAAGCTTGGACTTCATTTAGTAAATGTGTTAGAAGCTTGCATACCTTGAGCTGTTAGGGGTTGAATCTGAACCAGAACACAGATGTAGACTGATGTGTTGATTCCAGCCATGCAAAACAAAGAGCTTTCATGGCCCATAAACACTGTCGTTTGCTGGGACACATCCTTTACCTCTTGGAGCAAGTGGGTTGGTGCTCGGTGGGATGTGCGCAACACGAGTGCACGCTGCAGCCTGTAACAGCTCCGTACCACTTCTGTGCAGGTATCTCTCCGAGTTCCTCTATGCCTGGCTGATGTCAACACTGAGCCGTGCCGACAGCTCCCAAATGGCAGAGGAGAGGATAATGGAGGAACAACAAAAAGGCCGTAGTAGTAAAAAAACGAAGAAAAAGAAGAAAGGTACCTAGGTGTAGAGTGTTAACTCAAGACTTCTTTTTTTCCCCCCTTTTATTCAACCATGTAGAATTAAAATTCAAAATTTAAAGGGCCAACACTGATATGGGTAGGAAAAATATCCTAATGTTTATGAAGACTGAATGTGAAACTTTAAGAATTTCCTATTTATGAGGTTTTTTACTTTCAAATAGATCTTTTGGAGAAACATGAACTCATTTATATTCACATTTATATTCAGTTTCATCCATTGTGTTATGTGCTGGACCTTCTCATAGTTTATAATCCTTGCAGAATTATGCTTTTAGTGACTGTAACTAGATTCAATCACTAGACTTCTGCATATTTCTGTAATTTCTATTTGGCTTTAAAAGTTCTTAAAGTGTATTTCTTAATTTTACAATGGTGAATTTCCCTTTCTTTTCCTTGCCACCTTTTCAAGGGGAACAAACAATTGAACAGCTCAAGATCATATCAACTAAATTCCATTGTCTCTAGAAGTTCTGAAAATTACTAATGTACTTAAGGTGCCAAGTGTTGGGCAGTATGGCACTAATTAAACACTGGAAACTAAGGGGAAGCTTAAAAGAGGGATGTCAGGATTATTAGGATAAAAAGTGCTTTAACTTTTTAGCCCTAGAAGTCAAAAAGATCCTTGAACTAGGCCTCTTGTGTACAGACTGTAATTTTGAGGCTGTCGTTCAGTTTTATAGTGTCATGGGACTACCACTGACCAATTTATTTCATTGAGAGCAGAACACATTTGACTGGTGCGTCCTGAGGTCTTCTATGTAACCAGGAGCCAGGTCAGCAGAAATGTGTGTCTAGGCTTTGTATACTTCAGTTATGTTAAAATATAATTGGGAGTTATGTGACTTGGTGGAAATTCTGAAGAATTCCTTTGACCGGAAATTAATATAGGTACATACATTGAATTTAAAAACGTATTTTTATGTAAAATTTGCAGTTCGCCCTCTCAGCAGAGAGATCACCATGAGTCAAGCATACCAAAATATGTGTGCTGGGATGTACAAGGTAACTTATTTGTGTTCTATTTGCTTAATTTATTTTGTAATAGTGATCCTGCATACATTGCATGCCTTCTTTCTTTGTAGTGGGACTGGAAATTAAGTTCAGGTTTTTAATTTTCTGGTAAATTCTCTACAGTTTTTCTGTTCTTCCAGTTATAGCTAAATCATAATTTTGATCTTCCTCACAGCAAAATATGACATAAAGCCAATATTTTTCACTGTATTTATCGTTTCCTTTTAGACAATGATCGCTTTTGACATGGATGGCAAAGTAAGAAAACCTAAGTTTGAACTGGATAGTGAACAAGTTCGATATGAGCACAGATTTGCTCCATTCAACAGTGTTATAACACCACCGCCAGTGCACTACCTGCAATTTAAAGTGAGTAATTTTCAAACGTGGTGCTGTCCATGCTTTTATACAAGTCATTTACTCACCTGATTTAAATATCATTGTCATAGTAAAAGGAGCCTCAAAGTTCAAATTGAAGCTATGTCATAATGCTGAGGACTTCTAGCTTTACTTTCGTGCAAGAAAGATATATATTGCATTGAAGTCTTTATAAACTTAATGTTTAGAAATTGATCTAATATGGCAGTTTAAGATGCTTCTGTTGATTTGCATGAATATAAAATTTCTTGGAAATCTATTAACAGATTCCTGGCTGTGGTTAATTATAGCAGCATATTTTTATTAGTGCAGCAAGCAAATGGAAAAATAAATAAGTTAGTTTTGAGTGGTGTTTAGAAGGGACTAATGGAGCCTTGGCTTCTCCAGTCTCCTGCTTGAAGTAGTTTTACAATTACCTGTGTCTTTGTCTGGTCAAATCCGAAAAAAAATCAAGGTTGGTGATTTTCCAACCTTTTTGGTTAAACCTGATCCAGTTACTATTTTTCTGATCCTTTAAGTCATAAAGCAATGGAGGTCTGCACTACTTTTTTTCCTAATGTCCAGTCTGAACTACCAAGCCACAACCTGTGGCCTCTCACATCGATTGTTTGCCATTACAAACAAGGAGCATTTATCTCCTTACAGCTTTGTAGTTGTCTTTTGGGTAGTTGTTGTCTGCTGTTACCCATTAGCATCCTTCCTATCTAACTGAAAATGTCCAGGTCCACTGACCTCTCCTTGTGGCTTATATGCTCTAGGCCCCAAACCATCTCCACTTCTTACCAACTTTCTTGAACTGAGTGGATCTAGCCATGGATGCAGTATTTCAGATAACAAAGCAAAAGGAATAACAGAACACAAATACTGAGTTCAGGATGATAACCTTCCTTAATATGCTCACCGTACTCCTGATTGTATACTCCCATATGAGGCTTGTCTGATTTGTAGAAAGAGCACCTTGTTGGCTCGTATTCATGTAGGTGTTTGCAGTACCTCTGGTTGCTCACCCAGCTAGTTATTAGTCTCACTTGTCTAGGGGTTAGTCTGAACTGAAACAGCCCTATTTTCTGTTCCAGTTACTCTCCCCAGTTTAATGTTATGAACTGTTGTAGTGGAAATTAAGGAATTATCATGGTTTTCTCTTTGTCATTAAAGGGTTATTTTTTAATGCCTAATCAAGAACAAAAAAACCTGGAAGAATCAAAATTACATAAAATGAAATTTCATACAGTTTCAGCATCTGACTTGCTGTAGCTTTAAGTAAACAATATACTTATTTTTTTTCTCTTATTTTTTCCCTGTAATTTCATACCCTGTTGTGTGCCACTATTAAAGCAAATGAATGGCAACTTGTTGAAGAGAGAGACTGTTTTATACAGATTATAAGAACTTCATTATGTTTTGTGGCACTGTAATAGTTGAGCATTGCGTGGTTGTTTGGCTTTTGCCATTTTAAATAAATGTTTTCAACTTCAATTTTGACTTTTAAAATAGTATTTAGTTGACATAACTCTTCTCTTGAATATAGTAATATGATAAAAACAATCTCCTGGCAATTTTTAATTCCAATTTCATACATTTTAATATGTATTTATGTATTTCTGTAACACACTAGGAAATGTCTGATTTAAATAAGTATAGCCCACCTCCTCAGTCATCAGATCTCTACATGGCAGCTAGCAAGCACTACCAGCAAGCTAAAATGATTCTTGAGAACATTCCAAATCCAGACAATGAGGTAAGACTGAAGTACTGGAAAAGGAGTATTTGCTCAAAATAAAGTATTTGTTTCCAGCTGGATCTCCCTGAGATCCAAAATGTACTTCATCAAAATGCTGAGCAAAGCTGAATGCTTTGATTAAGGAGTAGACAGTGGAGAGTGGTGGCATCTTGCATGGTGGTCTGTTTCAGTATATCAGCTAGCATAAAGCTGTGCTCACTGTCAAAAAAACCTCCCTCTGCTGAGAACGAAGAAGAGGACTGAGTCTGGCACTTGTTCCCTGGGGCAGTTTCCTTAGCACTGAGCTGTAAATGGGCAAGAATTTCTCCCTCTTCTTCCATAGCCTAAAACCTCAAGTGTCTGTGACTATACCTTGGAGCAAGGATGATGCTTCTTCTGCATCACATCTAAGGAGGTTAAGAGTAGTTACAGGATTAGATCCTCCTTAGAATTTACAAATCACTTTCTCCTCTCTGGATCCTGGTGATGCTCACAAGTGAGCTATTTATTTGAGGCCAAGAAACTTAAGAGGTAGTTCTGAGCAGATCCAGAGCACTTCCATGCAAAAAGCCACCTGTTTCATACATTAGTTCCTCTTACCATTGTGTTGCAATATTGAAGATTGGGTGCCTAGAGTCTAAATATACCTTTATTTTCGTGAGTGCCACAGAACTTGCCATAGTTCCCATGTTTTTTGTTCAAGAATTGTTAAAGCTGTGGTTTCTAAGGTCTGTTGAATTTTACAAAGAGTGACTATTAAAATAAATGCACCCTTCATTAAATTTAGTTGTTTAAGCTGTTGTACTTAAAAGCAAATCCAAAACAGTCTCATCTCTGTTAAACTGATCCTGTAAGACATCATGCTGTATTGCTAATAGTATGCCAACATTACAGTATTATCTTTGAAATAATTGTGAGGTCAAATGCTTTGACTTGAGGACTTTCTGTTTTGTGTTTAGGTCAATCGAATTCTAAAAGTTGCAAAACCCAATATTGTGGTCATGAAGCTGCTGGCTGGAGGCCACAAGAAAGACTCTAAGGTAAGGAAATGCCAGCTCAATTGAACATAAAATGTAGTAAAACATACATTAAGGTTGGATTCAATGATCTGGAGATTTCCCAGCCTGAATGGTCCATCTAATTCTATGCAAAGCTACCACAGATCTCTTAAGAGCCAAATGAGCACTTTCAAGCTGTAGTTACTCTAAGAACAGGAAGAGTAGCTTAATTTATTTTTCCTCTGAAAATAATTTATTGTAGTTATCTAAATATGGAAAATTCTCACCTATAAATGTTTTGAGGAAAAGAAATTGGGAATGCATATGGGACAACATAGACTAATAATGGTATTGCAGGAACAAGCAGCTTGTGCGAACAAAGGTATGATAGTACTGGCTTCCACAAGGACTTATTTTTTTTCAATCTGTTGCTGTTTAATTTTTTTTCTGTCTGCAGGTTGTTCTCATTATGAGTATTAAATGCAGTAGTACTGCTGTCTAATGTTTAAAATATTTTCTTTATAGATTCCTCCAGAATTCGACTTCTCTCCTCATAAATACTTCCCAGTTGTGAAGCTTGTTTGAAGGACAAGAGATTTTTCTTAGGATACCTGAAGAATATCTGTGTGGCAAATACCAACTGTAGGAGAGGGAGCAACTAGTGCTGCACTTGGACTACGAGGGACGTCCAGGATAAAAGTACTGTTATGTGGAATATTTGTAGTCTGCTGCCTTTATGTGATTGAATGACAACTGCTGTTTTAAAGTGGTTTGTATAAATTTGTTGGATTTTTTGCGTGAAGCTGATTCTAATCAACTGTATTATTAAAGAATGTTGTATCTTAGTTGATATTATTACAGATTCTAATCAAAAATAATTTTTATTACTGAGTTCTGACAAAGTGATGGGCTAGGAACGGAATAAAAATCATGCAATAGAGCCTCATATCTGATGTGCACAGCTGAGCTACTGCAGTTCTGCATTTAACAAAGTCACCTGGAAAGATTTTGAGTTTCTATGTTTTTGCTTAATTGTATCAGAACTGCTCACTTTTCAAGCAGTGAAATGTTGGGGTTTTTTTCTCTCACCACATCCTTCAAGCTAAAATTCTCTTTTTAGAGACTGAGAGCTGATAAAAATTAGTCATTTAGCTATTGAGTGATTCGTAGTTGGAATTTGTTCCTTTGTCTTTTTTTTCTCAAAATGCTGGAGAATCTACAGAGCAGACACTGCAGTAGTCAATAGCAATAGCACCAGACACTGAGGACTCTATTTACCAACTCTGCAACTTTGTTACAATCCTAGTATTTGCTCGTGCAAACAAGGGATTGCTGCATGTGCATGATCTTTATCCTCCATTTTTTGACTGCAATGGGGCCACTGGATCCTACTGTGTTTTGTAGTAATTTACAGGTAGATATCCAAAACAGGAGATGCCCCAAATCTATCCTTGCCTTCCTGGAATAGTTCTGCCTCCCAAGCTTTCGGATGTACAGTAACAGAAGTAAGCCTTTGTGTTGTAGCAAAAGAGCAACCTTTTGCTACAAGTAAGGAAAAAATGTGCAAAAAAGCAGACCTGGCCCTGGCTATGTCATACCTGGGCCATACAAGCAAATACTTTTGTGGACAGGACGACTCTTCATTTTGCTGTACAATAACTTCTGCCATAGGGATGGGCTTGTAACTCCATACTGACCATACAAGACATTTTTTGGTGTTAATCCTATCACCTAATTTTACTGTAGATTAATATCACTTCATCTTCCATCCCCTGAGCAGCAGCACTGCTGAGCTAGAACTTGAATACAATGAGTAACCTCTAAAGTGGAACACCCACTTGTCTTCCAACAATTTGCAGCTTCCTAAAATAAGCAGAAGTACTGTCATGGAGACATGTTTTTTCCAAATTGTGCTAAGGAGATGGTATATTACATTACATGTTTGCTTATCATCATGATTAACATACTTGAATGCTTCCATATAGCTGCCAAAGGAATAAAAAGCCTGGAAATATGTAGGTGTAAAATGGCACAGGGCATTCATTTGGCATCTTGGGAAAGATTTTGTGACTATTTACATCTTAAAAATCCTGAACAACGTAACAGTATCTCAGGGACAGCCTTTGTTATTTTTCCAAAGTAAGCAGCAAGTAAAAAAGAAAGCAAATTACATGTGATTTGCAGAACCTAGAAAATAGCAATAGTAATATTTCCCCTTTTCATTGCAACTAGAACTGGATGGATTGTGCAGAATGACAGCAGTATACTAGAGAAGATTACTTTTAAATGCTTACATAAAATGGTCAGGTTTAGTTGTAAAGAACACCAAACCAAAGTGCTAATATAACACCAAGATGGTTACAGAATACTAATGCCTCACACAACTAAAAACTTTAGTGAGAGACAACACTATGTACACGATGGTTCCAAATTAATCTCTTGTTCAACTAAGGGTCCTTTAATTCTAAAATTTTATACAGTAGACATACAGGCCTCTTGCTTACTAGAAATCTTATCACCTGAGTTAGATTGAAGCACTTGAAGTCATTGTGAATAAAACTGTAGTCCTTCATGCTTTTGAACATTGATCTTATGCAGGTTTTCAGACCCTTTGCCCTTAGAGGTTTACAAGTGTGCTTTGTCCAGAGGTGGTCATATTTATGGAGGACAACATCCAGTTGGCTAGAAGAAGCCCAAACATGTATAGAAGAATAGCCAAAACAATTAGTTTTAAAATAATTCTCTGGCAATATATTAATTACCATAAAGTGTTTGATTCTTTGGAATTTTTAACTTGATACTGGTAAAGCTATTCATTCAACTTGAATATAGTGTTTCACTGTCTATTTTTTACTGTTAGAATATATGCTTTTTAACAATCAATATTAAAATCCTGATAAATTAAAATCTCAGCTGCATAATTGTTTACAGATTAAGTCCTAGGAAATGCTCAGATGATGAGTAAATATTTTTATCCAAATTATGGGTAAACATTTTGATGTTAAAACATGTCATTATTTGCAAAAAAAATGCCAATTACCTGACTTTACCAATACTTGTCAGAACAGATGCTTACAAGCATTTGTTTTCCCTGCTGTCTTGACTGTAGTAACCCAGACCTGTTAGGTCTTACTTAAATGGTGAAAAACTGTTAGTGAACTGTTTCTGTGTTTAGGCTTAATAGGAATCATTTGACTTAAACTCTGGCCTTCATCTGATGATAACTAACACTCTTGTCATGCACAAAAGAGCCAGCCTTCCACTTGCATATTTAGATATCTTAAGGTACAGCAGCTATAAACTAGTACACTGAAAAATGACACACCAGAAAAGGAGTTAAAAAGTGAAGTGCTTTAACAGAAAGCAAAGACAAATTTGTGATTTCTTTATGGAATGCTGGTTGGCAAATTAGTCACAGCTGTTTGCTGCCATGCTGTCTCAACAGAGGTTGGTTCATACTCACAAAGAACGCTCCAAACATGGGTGTCAGTCATGGGATCAGACACAAATACAAAAATTTCTTCAAACCAGCTGGATATACATGGTGGTTGAACTGCAGTTAAAGGTGCCTTAGTGATAAGTAGAGGATATTTCTAAGTTTACAGCAAGTAAACTAGTCTTTAATTTACATTTAACAACTTACAGAAAAGAAAAAGACTGCAGAACATTAACAAGATAATACATTGTGATTAACATAGGACTTCACAACAACTAAAGCTTCACCTTTGGAAGGCACTGCCATGTCTTGTAAATGCATTGTATGGTTACCTCTGTCAGAAGTCCAGGAGAGATTAGCCATGTTGAACAGCCGAGTTTGCTGTTGTACAAGGCAAGCATTTGCATGCCTCTGTTTCCACAGAAGATAGTGGCTGGGTGGAATGAACGGTAGTTGTAGTACCATTTCAGAGGGCTTCTGTCATGAAAAGTTTATGAATTTGAATTTTTACACTAAACTTGTGCAAGGTAGGGGTAACCAAACCAAACTGTAGCACTGACCTTGTGGAATCCAACAAAGCTTTCAGAAAAATCATCCTTGCTAATCTCTTTAACAAGAAGCTGCTATTGTCAGGATCCTTTTTGGGTTTTTTTTTAAACTTTGAAGCTAATCTATGAACTTAATTTAGAGGCCCAGGTACATATATCATTCTGCATAGTCTCTGAGGATTACAGTTGTGCTTTCTCAGTCTGTGTTGCAGTAAAAAGGTGCCAGAACAGGCACAAGAGTAGATTGCAGCATGGCCTGGTTTTCATACTTCCTGTGTTTTGTTATGGTAACACAGCTCCTTCCTAAATTCTTAAAACTAAGCTGGGGCTTTCCCTGCTGTGCATTGCTCAGAGGAGAGATCCATCTTTGGCAGAGGACTGCTCATCATCTACCACCAATCCACACACATACTACATACTGTAGTATGACTATACAAGATAGCAAACTTAAAAGTTACTACCTTTATTGCTTCCTTATTATATATTATTACATATTACAATTTTATAATTGATAGGAAGGAGAAAGTCATTGCACAGGTCAAACTCATTTGAAAAAAGGCCTCCAGAAATTTACCTCTTTTCCCCACTGCAACAGTACTAAAATGTCACAAGAAAATACTACTTTGTTTGGGCTCTTAGTCATGCCTTTAGAAGATAATCAAAACCTTCTGAGATCACTTTGCTTGGATCATTGCTGCATTTGGATGAAGAGGTGACTCAGTTGCATCATGAACTTCCTTTGTTCACGATTTCTGTCGTCCTTCACCATGATCAGGTAAGTGGTTCTTTGTATCTTCAGGGTTTTGAACTAATGAGGGGAAAAAAGGTAAAGAAATCTCTTTAAGAGGCAGAAGTTCTTCACAGAAAGTTCTAGCTAGAAAACAGCAGAAGAAATACTCTAAGTTAAATACTGTGTAGATACCACATCCCCCACTAAAGAGTAGGTTCAGTGGTGCTATACAGAAAATAGGTCACACTAGACATAAGGTAAAGTTCAAAAAACAAACAGAAATTAGTTAGGTATAGCTTGCTAAGGATATCTTGAAATATATGGTCTTAACATTTTCAGTGTGTGATATTTAGGTTAAAACTGGTGTTTTTTCTTTTTTACCATTTTCAATCCCTGCAAGTGCTGCTTGCTTGTCTGTTTCTGATTCAGCTTCATTCACATCTAAATTGTAATCAATATCCTTGTCCTGGTTCACTGCTTCATGTTCCTGTTTGTCTGGAAAAAAATTAAAATTAAGTAGTTTCATTCTATACCATAAGGTCGCCTGCACACAAAAAGAGTGGCTGTAAACATCTTCCACAGAATTACTTTGCTGCTGAACGAATTGCTGTTCTGAGTAGGTTTTTGTATTATTTTTCCTTTGAAGTGTTAATTTTCAGAGGAACTTTGGTTGTAAATCCTATCAAAATAACTAAATGGATGACAATCTTTTGGGATTTGGAAAGCATAGGAAAATCAGCTAGAGCTCTGATGAATATAAAGAGCATTACACAATTTCAGAATTCATTAAAGGACAGCCCAAGTAAGGGCAAAACCTGAAGCCATTGCTAAATACCATTTCTTGTTTTAGCTTTTCCAGCGAGTGGAATGCTATTATAGTGCAAGGTGTTTTATGATGTGCTACGTTGTCACAAAAATACTTTTCTCCTAGAAGAGATTTTCTTCACCCAGTCATTAACATCTCTCAAGCAACATTTATTAACTATCATAAGATTTCAGATAGAGGACTCAGACAAAAATGGAAACTTTTTTGATTTCCAAACTACTATCCTTATTTTTCAAATAATCAACCAGAAAAAAAGGTAACAGCTGAGAGGTGTAAGCAAATCTCACTTAAGATGGATCACAGACTCTGTTCTAAATGTTCTTAAGATAAGCCTTCCAGTTAGTAAGTGGCTGAGAAAGAGGCTTGAAAATTGTAAGCCTTATGTCATTCATGTTCAGACCACATCAAATAGATTTTTATAGTTACAGACCTAAAGGTCTGAAAATTCAGAAGTGGCTCTTCTTGAAAGAGGATGGATGCCCAGACTACTGAAGAAGTCTTTCTACCTTAGCTCCTTTGGCTGCAAGAAATCCATGCAGTAAATCTGAACAATAAAGCCTTAAGAATATCCTTCTAGCCTTTATAGCCAAGAAATGCAGACCTTTGAAACTGAGCTTGCTTGCGGTGCATGGCAGAGATTTTTTCCTTGCACTAATTGTTGGATGATTTTTTTAATCTTTCAGCTATTTATTTCCATTAAAATGAAAGCATTTTAGGTAACTTGTAATTACACCTCTTCGGGGTATAGCCTGCTCTGGCCAGCATCTTCTTGGAATAATTTGAAAAATATTGTTTTAGCAATGCAGATGAGATTATTTATCCCTGCCAAGTTAATAACAATGTTTATACTGAGACTTACAATTCTAAGGATGCATTTACTAGAAAAACAAACAGCATTTTTTGTGGGCATCAATTCCTGCTCTGACTGCTATAAGGCTTCCTTTTGAATACTTTGGGCCACTGAGACCAAATCCCTCAAGACAGACAAACGTCTAGAGATTGGTCAGGTCTAGAAACGGAATCAATACTCTGCTGCTCAGTGCTCTTGAGATGTGTAGTTCAGGGTCACTTGACAGATGCCAGAAACTGGCAAAACTTTACAGTATCTGATCCATGTTTTTGAAGACTCACAACAATAAACTTCAGATACCTGAAGCCTGAATTAACAGCTTTACTCATAGTAGCTTATTTTGAAATAGGAATAGCTAGTATTCACACACTGACATTGTAAAAAGACTAACTACAAAACATCCATGCATAAATAACCCTCTACTCATCAGTGCTTGGGATGATTAACATCTCATCCTTTTCAGATGCACCATGTTCTTTTAAAGCCCCAATACTGAAAAAGGGGGAAAATTTCCCTAAACACTGTAGAGCCAATGGAGAGCCAGTAGAGCTGTTACAGGGATGCAGAGGCACTCAGACTGGCAGCTTCATATTGCATAATCAGAAGCCTCCATCTTAACTCATGGTCTGCACGTGATTGCTCAGGACACCTTCCACATCACGCTAACCTTTATGAAAACTTGTACTAAGCTTCCACCACTGCTGTAGAAATCATGCCCTATTCCACACTTTCATTTAATTTCTTTACTTTTCATTTTGTTACTGTTTTTAACAATACATGACATGCTACAAACCAGCCTGTCCAGGGTGCAAGTCCTGCTTATCGTCATAGTTTAGGAACTGTTCCCTCTCAACTTTTTCACTGGCATCCTGCTCTGCTGCTGGCTCTAACATATCTTGCCCAGCTACACGTTTCTCATCCTCAGGTTGACTTGGCTCCTTCTCTGACTCAGGCAGCACCTCCTCATGACCTGCAGCAGCCTTAAGTGACTCTTGAGGTTTTTCCAACTGACGAGAAAGCTGCTCCTCCTCTGCCTTAGGCTCCTGTTTTCTGATGTCAGTTAGGCTCTCTGTTCTTTCTGAAAACAACAAAAATGATTGCATGAAAAAAATAATGCATTCCAGTGTGGTACCAAGTTAAAAACCTTTAATAAATAATGCTTTATATTTCTCACTAAATTCTTTTCCTCTGAAAGAGTATCTTTCAATCACATCAGTTCCAGAGATAAGAGGAAGACAACTCATGTTTTTCCTACTGGGAACAGCTAAAGAAGGGAACTTTATTTTCTGTCAACAGATTCATGCTTCTACATCCTTAACATTTTGGTACATGTGGTTAATAAATTGGGCAAGTGAAACAGAGCAGTTTATATAAAAATTGTGGTGGTATGCATAGATAAGCATCAGGTTTCTGTGTAATACATCTTACTAGCAACAATAAAAATGATTTGATGTTCAAGAGTAGCTCAGGACAAAGTATCACATAGACAGATTTGCAAGTATCCAAGTCTGTTATTTTTAAACATGAAGAAAAAAGTGCAGGAGTGCTGTAATTTTTAGCTGACATTAACATATATATTTTTTTCTCATGTATCTGGCATTTTTAATTTGAAAAAAAATCATAAAATTTTCTCAATTAAACTATATTTAGACATCGTCTTTAATTACTAGCTCTCTAAAATGAGAGCTACATGCTCACAAGATTGTAATTTAAGATAGCATTTAGGAGTAATTAAATTTAAGAACGGAACTCCTATAAGATGCACTACTATGCAAAACAGACACACAAAGATACATCCATTCAAATTAGTAGTTTCTGAAGCTTAGTGCAAAATGGAGTCATTAGACTTAACTAACCTAAACCCAAGTGTATAATTTCTCTTTCTTGAGTTTTTCTCAATTACAACACATGGGAAGTATGGATGTGTTTGTTGTAAATCTACAACTACTCCACAGGTAGAAGGAGAACCAGGCTGAATATGTCAAACTTACAAAGAAAGCAAATTTTAAGTATGCTTGAAAATTATTCCTTCCAGAAGTTGGGTGTTTTCTCTATACTAAATGAAGAAAATGACTCCAGAATTGTAAATATTTATATTTTTCTTTATGTGCAACACACCTACTACAATAAAACTGAACCAAGAGAAACAAGTTTTCCTTCATCAGGAAACCTGATTAACATTCAGACTGTTGGTGTCACTTTTTTCATCTTAATCTGGTGTACAAAAATTCATTCTAAATGTCCACCAGTTGTTAGAGAGGCAAGGATTTCCATCTCACCTTTAGCCTGCATCAGATCTGTCTTTGTTACTGTAGGTACTGCTTTAGAAACATCTTCACTGTTTTTCTGCTGTTCCAAGTCAGCCTGCTTGAACCCGGTTTGCTTCAAGGCTGGCAGTTGAGTATTGACCTATAAAGTGAATGTATGCAGATAAGCGCTGGTCTATAAAACCACACCTGGATTTGGAAAGGGAAGTAGAATTCTGCATGGGAAAAAATCCTAACACACTTGGAAATATTTGGACTGAAATTTTTATTAGTGATAGAAGTACCATACAATTCTGAATATGCAGTAATGTTTCTAACAGCATAGTACATCAGGAGAATTTTAACATACCTTATTTAACTGCAGCTAATGACAAGATTACTGTCCTTGGTTACTCTTGGGAGTGTCACAGCAGTAACACCACACATTTATCAAGTGCTGTTCTGCTACTGTGTCAGGGTCAGCAGAGCAAATAAACAGATGCCATTTGCTATTAATAGTCTACAGGGCAGGAAAACTGAGTTTGGTCATCATTAGACTTCAGCTGAGTAAGGCTTGTATAGAACTGGTCTGTAACTATATTAAATGCAGGATTAAGAAAAGTGTAAATTAACCAACTAGAAAATAATATCTGTTCAACATGATGGAGCTTGCTTAAGAATGTATTGAATTCTGGTGCTAGACTGCTGTAAGTGTCTGACCCACTTAGATACTATGCCTAAGATGTACACTATCTTGAAGATCTTTAATTGGGCAATTAGAATTCTATGTATGGTCTCTCTGTATGTCAATGCTGGCATGATTGCCCACCTGAGACCCTCTTCCACCTCCTCCCCATCTCTGGATCTAATGGCTAGCAGTTCTGTGCTTGCCGCTGTCCCTGTCAGTGAATCCCCTCATCTATAGCATGGGGAACATGTTCAGGAATGCGATGTCACTACCTCTCTAGAAATCACTCCCAGACTATATGAATTAAGTATTTGGGGGTGTAGGTTTGTACTAGACCTCTTAAGAGAAACAGGACTCAACTTACGATTCACCATTAGTTCCAGGTGAAAATGAAAGATGATCAGTGAACTGAGGGATGTACCCAGGCACTTTCACATAGGTGAAATTAAGAACACACATCCTCTAGGCAGGGAATCTGGAGCTGCCTGAATGGTGATTCTCCAGTTACAGCACACTTCTGGAGTCAAATGGAAGTAGTGGAGGCTTGAAAAGATGGGGTGGCCATGATTCCCCTAACATAGCCCTATGGCTCATATGGTACCCCTTATAGCACCCAGGCTCTTCCTTTCATGGTCATTGATTAAGCAGTCAAGACCCTGCTTACCCTGATATATGGAGTTATTCTTTCCCCACTGCCATCTCAGAAACACTAAATCAGAGTGCAAAGCCAGGGCCAGTGAGGAAGGAGCAGAGCTAAGCTGTTTGCAGATGAATTTATGAGAATGATCAAAGAGAGACTTGAAATGAAAAAGAAAACAAAAAGATAAGCTCAGATACAGGATTACCTGCCTGCTTACTTCCATGGTCATTGGAAATTGGAATGCTCCCCCATTCATCGTCAACTTGCTGCATTACCACCATTGCTCTCCAGAATAACCCCGAAGGAGGTAGTTGTATTGAAGTGGGGGTCAGCTTCTCCCAGGTAACAAGAGACAATGGGAAATGGCCCCAAGTTGCATCAGAAGAGGTTTAGATTGGAGATTAGGAAAATTTTCTTCACTAAAAGGGTGGTCAGGCATTGGAACGGATTTCCAAGCAGAGGAATAACCATTCCTGGAAGTTTTCAGAAAGTGTGCCACAAAAATTTGGTACTTAGAGACATGTCTTAGTGGTGAACACAGCAATGCTGGATTAATGGCTGGACTTAGAGGGGGATCTTAGAGGTCTTTTCTGACCTTCATGGTGTTATGGTTCTGTAACTGGCAGAGAGCTGTGTCAATTCAATTCATGCAAACTTTGAATATGAAATACACATGGAGCCCATTTTGCTCTACACCAGTTTAGTGAAAAAAACTGGTGTAAAACAAATGGTTACAAAACCATTTGTTCTATGGGGATTTTTTTGTTGCATTTTTATTTTTTGTTTAATTTACAAAAAAAATTAAAATAAAAAAAAAGCCAAATATGCAGAGAAAGAACAAGCATATGCACATTTAGAGATATGAATCTCTTAATATCTGTTACAATATAAATGAACGGGCAATCTTATGGTATAGAAAGTCTCCGAGTTTAAAAGATTGTTTTCTGTTACCAGCTGTCATTGGTGGTGTCAAAGCTTCCCATGTATCTAAGGAGGGCAGTAAAACACTGTGTTGTCAAATATTCACTCAGATATTTGGAAAAATTACCTCAGAATGAAGTAGCTAAGTCACCAAGAACCCAGAGTTGTAGCATGACTACTTGGCTATTCTGAAAAGCATTTAATTTCCATGAAAGCCAGGCAGAACAAGATATCTTTTTGTCAGCACTGTGAAGTCCAGTATCAGCAGCTAATCTAGCATTAACTCTTACCAATGCTTGATAAGCAAATGTTACTGCAGAATATTTGGTTATTGCAGTAAAGATGTTCAAAACTCCATCTTCCTTCAATCAGTTATACAAAAATGCTGCATTTAAACATGGTTCTGTTTCATAAATAATTCAGCTCATTAAGATCACTCTCCACAATAGAAATCATCAGAAACTGAACATAAGATCATTTTTCACGTTTTATTGGGCATGAATTCTTCTGCAAAAATACTGAGCCTGGACTTAGTAGCAAGAAGTTACCTCTTTCTTATGCATGCAAAATCCTTTTACTTTTCATACATTTCTAGCTAACTAATTCTTAATGTCAATAGATTTGAAGAGTATTTGCTGATTTTTTTAAAGGTGAAGTAGTTGGATAAAAAAATAGTAATTGAATCTGTTGTATTTTCTTCAGCCAAGAAGTATACATCATTCTTGAAATTACAGAGCTCTAAAAAAAGCTGTTTAGTTATTAACCAACCAACACTCCATTTTATTTCTGGTTTAAGGCAGATTTTTTTTCTATTACAGAAGCACATGCATCTTAAAAATAGTAATTATTCCAGCTGAAAACACTGGACAAAAACATACATAGACTTTGTGAGGGTCATCTTGCACTAACGGTAACTAAGTATGCTTTTATAAATTAAATTCTTGGGTAAGTGAACAACTGAGAAAGTTACAGCTTGGCCAAAGAAGCACTGCCACAGACACCAGGGAACAGAAATTATTTAGGCAGTAGCTATATTATTTCATTCATCTGATACCATCCCATTTACATATACAACTGATAAGAGATTATCTGCCCTGCCTTACAGATAAACTGCTGTGAGTAAAAATTGCCTCCAACTATGCACCTTCATGCAGGAGACTGAAATTATCCTGCAGAGGGGCTTCAATCAAATTCTTCAGGTTCCTTCCAAGATGATTTACCTTTCAAACTGGAAATGGTAAAAAACAAAACCAAAAATGCAACGAACACACACATACAAACAAATAAACAAATAAAAGGAATCTAGTGGAAGTATTGTAATGAAAATCTGTTGCAAAGCCACACTAAAAATTAAGTTGACCACTTCTATATTAGAGTCTTCCGTAGATCAAACTTCTTCAACAAGATACATTTGACAAACTAATGTATCATCTCTAAATTATGAGGGTTCTATTTATTTACAATTATATATTTATTGTTTACTTTCTATCTACTTACTTGATACTGTTGATAAAAACTATTGACATGAGCTGTAACTTTTATTTTAAGCATCACTGGATGGTGCTGCCTGTTTCTAATGTTTCTTTCATGTTGCAGCTCTCACATAGTGCAGGTTCCCAGGATAAAAGGTTACACACTACAGTAGGTCTGTCTCCCCTGTTTTACACAGACGCAGACTGAAACCATTACCCATGGGAATCTCTGGGCAGACATTTCAGCTATTTTCCTCACACACTTTGTCACCTGGTTGTAAAACCAAGATTCATTCCTCACTGCCTTAACCTTTCCATTTCTGAAGTCATTAAACTTCGCTTTTTCCCAGCCAAAGATAAAAGGGTATATTCCACCAAACCCTTGCTGTCTTTGTAATAAGAGTAGGCCACCCAGGCAGAAGAAAAGGTCCCACTGCAGCCACATGTAAAAAGTTCTGACTTCTGAAACCTCTGTTTCTTCAGTAACCCTCAAGAAAGAGCTATTTTGGTACAGAAATAAACTGTGTGCCTTTTCACCCAAAAACTTGATTGTGTCTTTCCAGGGCTGTCCATACCAAGCTTAACCAATCAAATTCTATCCCTGACCAAATACCGCATCAATGAAGCGGGATCAATAATCCCATGCCAAGACAACAGGATGAACTGAAATTCCCTTTCCTTGGGCTTTTCTGCCACCCTCTGCACCCCAGGAGAAAAATCCAGCTGACACACAGCCAACCTATTTGCCAAGCCTGCCCTACCCTAGTGAGCCTTCATTAGGTTCAGCAATGAATTTGTGGTTCTTTGGCTCAGAATATCCAATGGGAAACAGGTAAGACATTTGTTTATCCCTTTATTCCTACAGCAAAATCGTGACATAAAGGACTTCTGTGAAAATTCATAGCTGGTGAACCTTGGACAACAATATTCAGGGTTTGTTGCTTCTCTGCAGTGATTCACAATTTATCCTCATCCTTAACACACAAAGCAACTAAGTACTTAAACAAAAAGTCAAAAGGTATTGTTAACTAAAATTCAGTCTTGTAAATATTCCTTATTGGACCCCACATCACTTCCAGCATCATCTCTCATATTCTGCCCATCTCAGAGACACAGTGATTTGGAGTCTCCTACTGGACATCTCCTTGCTCTGCCCTTGAAATCACCCCACTTCCCACAGATCAGAAACATTCAACAAATACTGAAGTAGTGAAAAGTTTAATGAGATGGGATAATGCTAATAGGAGATGGCAGAAAGGTGAAGAAACACTTAAGAATTACAAAGAAAGTATTTTCAAAAAATTATCCAAACCATACCTGGCTATCTTCTGTGAAGTCTTTGCTTTCTTTGATTTGTGGTGCATCACCATTCTTTTTTGTAAGCTCATCTATCCTCTCTTCACATTGTTCTTTTAATTCTTTCATCTGGTTGATGCACTGTGACCTAAAAAAACATGAACAAGATGATTAATTCTCATCTAGACTCTTCTATAATGTACTTTTGTAAAAATTTCTAATTTTTTTTCCCCCATGTATCTATTTTTTCCTTATGATTTATTATTTCCTTCATTTTACTACCTGGGCTTAAATTTGAGAAGTCACAATGAAAAAATTAGGCATTGACCTAAGTCCCAAGGACAAATTCATAGTGCAGGCAAGTTCTACTGGAAGAAGATAAACTACTTTTATTTGACCAGCTCAACAACCTATATGATTTTTTAATTTGTGTCTTTGCTAACCAGTCAAGTCTAGTTAAGTTAAAATCAATTTTGACTGAAGCGTTTCTAGTATGATTACAGAAATTCATATCTTGATTTTAGCCAGAAAGAAGAAACAGAAAAGTACCATCTGAAGTAGAAAGTAGATGTAAATACTGTCAGCAACCTAAACACACTTCCTCAATATTTCAGCTGAGTGCAGTGCTGCAAGATGTAACAAAATATATGTTACAGAAATGGATTTCATTAGTAGCTACTGTAAGTTCTAAAAGGAATATATCCTAAACATGCTAGCACTCTGTATCTCTTACATACTTTTTATAGTTACACAGCTCCATTAGCACCTTAACCTTTGTGACAGCAGTTGTCTATCTGTGTCTGTGCAGCCTGTCTTTCCCTCACAGCTCCCTAACACCTAGCTTTGGTCTGCTGTTTGCCCAGTGTTTTTCCTAAAGCTGCCAGGGCAGTGTTCTCCCTTTTTCTGGATGTGCTGGGGATCCTGTGCAAAGCCCAGGAGTTCTGTCAATCTCAGTTTCCCAGGGCAAGTGGCTGCAGTCAGGGTAAGATTATCCTTTCTCTCCCAGTCTCTTCATAAGTCATTTTATAGCTTTTGATTTATACCAGAGGAAGAACAGGACCTAGTGAAAAACAAACCAAGATAAGCATTACCCCATAAGACACACACAGAAATCTTAGAAACTAGTCATCATATGACCACAAGTATGCTTTCACCCCATAAAGAAAAGGAGCAGCAGTTTGTTTGAGTGGATCCCAATGGCAAGTGCATCATACTAGGGGGAAATGTGGTGAAAAATCACTATTACTGCCAGTACCAACTGTCCTGGAGAGCCTGCCCAGGAAGAGAAGCCTCTTGACTGGGGACTACATTTTCTTTTCCATGCAGATCTAGCAGCAAAGAAGTTTGATGGGATCTTTAAACATTTTCTCCTTTCTCTCTCTCTCCCTTGTTTTTTCCACTCAAAGGTAATTTCCAGTTTTTACATATACAATCAGCTACAGACATTGCAAACACGTCTTTCTCGATTCAAAATCTTTTCCAGCAACCTTTGTGTAACAGCATGCTCAACATACTGCAAGTTTCTCCTTCCTGTCACTAAGACTAAGAAGGGGGTTGAATTTCTCCTGATTCTGTCTCTGACTAGTGTTATTCTGAGTGTTAATACCCTCCATGCAACAGCAGCTGCTTCAGACAGGCACGTTGCAGTGTCTCAAGCTGCAAATAAGGTACTACACAATCCAAAGGAGTTTTTGGGCTACGTGCACTTTACCACAGCAAGTGATTAATTTTTACTGCACTTTCATCCTTCTCCAGCCCTGCTTTCCAAAAGCAAAAAAACCCCTTCTGTAGTTCATTTCTAGAAAGTAAGTATGTAGCAAGAAAGAATGTAGTTCTTTCTAGAAAGAAAGAAGAGTAGCAGACAGATATGCTGACTAATTACCTTTATTACAATTTCCTGTAGACCAGGCAGCATTCTAAAGTCTGATTTGACAATGCTAATACCAAGAGTCACCAAAATAAGCCGTCCTTCAAACTCATGAACATCAGAGACAGTAAAAGAGCATAGGCTTGAGTTATGCTCACATTCACTATTTTCTAAGAAATAAAAGGACATATTAATTGTGTAATAGTTTGGAAGTTTGAAATAGATGCAGTACACAGACAACCTGAAGTCAGAGAAAGAGCATTTGTGAAAAGTTGCACTTTGATCCCACACTGCACATGAAAATAAAGTTCATTAACATCTGTGACAAACCCTCACAATTTTAAGCTTATTATCTGTAACAGAATTCCCCTCTTTTAAAGGAGATTTGAATACTCATGCTTACAACAACTTCTAGAGTACATGGACAGCCTTAGTTTCTCCACTTCATCCCATCACCCTGACACTTCAAATGTGCAAAACTAATGTTCTTAAATTCACGCATGTTTTCTCCTTTCTACATAGTTAATTCTGTGACACAAATCTTGCCTGCACACAAAAAAGGGAGCCCAAATAATATCCACCCCAGCTGCTCCCAGGCCCATCAAAGGAGCCACCAGCCCATCCAAGGATCATCTCCATGAGCCTAAAGGAGCACAGAGGCAAAAGGTGGAGAAGAGCCCAAACTACAAACCCCAAAGGAGGGACAGCCCATCTAGACCACTCCTACAGGAGGTTTTTCAGACACTCTCAGGAGAGAGGGATGAGGCTACCAGTATTGTGTGCACTCATGCTTCATATGTTCTGTGTTCTGCACACCTGGCCATGTACAGATGTGCTCTGCACGCACAGGAACAGATCTGTAGCCTCTGCCCTCCTGGGCTGCCGGATTTACCTATCCTCAGCATGAGGAACAGCGTACCTTTGCTCTCCAGGAGCATCTACCATCTCCTTTCAACCCTAATGAAAAAGGTTACTCCTGCAGTTACACTCTTGCATTTGTCAGGTCTGCAAAAATCACACTAATTATCAGACTTTTTACATGTAGCAATATTTCTAAAGATGCAGTTATGTAACAAACAAAACTCTTGGGAACAAAAATGCATTTGAATATTGCAATGTATTCAACAACAATTTTAAAAGGCTTCTGTTTCACTCTGGCTACTGCAGGAAAGAAGGGTCAGTGTGACAGTGAGCCTTTGCTGAAGAAACTCTATGACCAGACAGCACTAGGCACAGTGTACACCAGAGGTATGCTGTGAAGCCAACTGCTGAGGAATGTGTATTCCTTTTGCATACAAGACCCATAAGGCCAGGTAGCTCTTGCTGACTTCTGCATGGAAAACACTAAGCTTGCTCCAAAAAATGCTTAGATGAAATTTCAAGACTTGGGTACATAAAGAAACAATGATTTTTAATTTTTTTTTTTCTGCAAAGTTCACAGATTTTGTTCTTATCCATTCCATATGCACAACTGCCTTCTACAGAGTAGTAACTGAACGTTTCAAAAGAGTGATTTACAACATGTGCTGTTTAAAAAAGACATTTAAGTCCTGTCATCTTTTTATAACATTTTCAATTATACAAATAATATGGTCTCTCTATTTTTGCACTAGTTGTACTTGCTACCCAAGGTGCAAAACCTTTATCCATGCAAATCCATGTAAAAGGAAGAAGCACAAAATCGGTCTAATGCCCCTCCTTGTTAAGGAAGATGAACAGAGAGGTAACACAATGGTTTATTCCTAATGTGGACAGAGTGAAAAAAAACCAACAACATTTGGAGTCTTTCTAATAATTCTTATTTTTCTAAGCCCACAGCCATACTGGGAAAAGGTTGTTTTGTAAGCATTTAAAATGACATTATTAAGTGATTGTATAGCAAAGAGGAATGTACATAGCCAAGCACCATCAAGTATCCATTTCTGCAATTACCTAAACACAATGTATAGTTGTGTAAATTACTACAACAGAGAGATATTAACATCCTACCTACCTAACAGTAAACAACAAGCAATGTTTTAAAAATACATGTTCCTGCTAGAACTGTGTGAATGATGCACAGTTCTGAAGCTATAAATTATTTTATGAAAATTTGAGTCCAGAGTTTATTTTCCTCACTTGTACGCTTAGGAAAAAAGCCTAGAAATAGAAGACGAACATTTAAGTATTTTGCAGCAAAGCTGGTGAAGACACCATAGCTCCTTGGCTGAGATAACTGCCTTCATGGACTCCCATAGGTGCTGCAGGAAATGGTGCACCTGCCTCAATACCAACCAGAAGCAGATCAGCTAGCTGAGTTCCTGTTCAGCTATCACATGGTTGATTTATCACACCTGCCTCTACACTTATCCTCATAAAAGTAAACCCATCTCTACCACTGTATCTTGCTTAGCTCCTCACCTTGAGCCAGCCCAGACCTGGGAGCTATGCTATACAACCTTCTTCTGTTAAACTTAAAGGCATTCTTCATGATACACTACCACAAGCACAAGGGTTCCTCAACAAAACCATGCTTATAAACACTTCACCAGACATGGGTGATAAACTTCCAAGTTTTCCTAAGCCTGACTGAATACATTTGCCTTGTATCACTTCCCCTGCATGTGTATATCAATCCAGTGCTTCACAGGTATACCTCTCATGTGGAGCATGAATGTCCAGCAGACTGATATATTTATGCCCCATACAGATCTATTTGTTACTGCTGGTCTCAAGACTTCAAAGGAAAACACTAGAAAATAGATTCACTGACCAGCACAGAACTATCAGCAGAGGTTGATAGTCAACAGAGTCTCAGGTCTGCCATTAAACTAAACAGAAAACAGACAGCAATTAACAACCATGGTACACAACAAACACAGATGGGGAAAAGGCCCCTGAACAGACACACAAGCAACACGGCTTACTGAAAGGCAGGTACAAACTAAAGTTTCCAACTTCCTTCTACTTTTCTGTTAGAAGTCTTAAATTACAGCTCCACTAATATATACATCTAGGTCAGCTTTATTGCATGAGTAATAATCCAAAAAAAAGGTCACAACCAATTGGCAATCAGTAAGTATCACAGAAGCACTAATACTAATCCTTAATTCTAAGATTGGGGGAAAAACAAAAAGAAAAAATACTTCAAGTGTAGCCTGTAGAATTCAAGTTCTTTGAGTGACATGTTCCACTATTAGTCATAATTCCTACAAGACCTGGCTAAACAATGGCTGCTGAAAAAATACCTATCGCTACAACAATTACATTCTTGATGTGTCATTATGACAATATTCAAACAGCAAATTCTACTGCTTTTTTATATCTATGCACAAGGGGAAGATACTACAGGTTGTGAAGGCAGGTAGAGGAAACAAGAATATTATTGAGCAAAAAGAACCTAGAAGAAATTCCTAGAAATACCAGAAATGTGTATTTAGTGTAAGGATACTGATAAGTACTTTTCTTCAGTTATCCATGCTCTATAATTCAGTGGGAAATCTCAAGAAAAAGCCATGACTAGTTATGCCATATAAAGCAGAACACGAGTCTGATGGTACCAGAAAATCCCAAGACCTCTGTCAGCTCAATAAGGTACAGCTTCTCATCAGGTATTCCCCTGTCTTAATTCAAACTTCTTCACAGTTTAGCCTGTTCATGTTTCAATTTTCCCCCACAATTCTGAAGTGATAATATTGCTACCTTTAACCTCCTGCAAGAGAAGGAACATCAAGAAGTGTCTGGACACAGAGGTGAAAAACACTGGAAAGTTTATGCTCTTCTCCAAGATCAACTGTGAACAGTTTTAGATGATGTGTCAGATGTTACTTCTCCTTAAGTTTATTAACAGAGCTATAGCTAACACAAGAGTACTCTGGGTTATAACCAAGTCACCTATAATTTGGGAAGCCATCTTTCCTGAAGAGCATACTTACAGGTCATATGAGAACTTCTTCTGAAGGTTAGTCTGGTTCTTCTGAAACCAGTAAACATCAAGCTGTAACTTTCCATATTCCATCTGTAACTCCTTCAAGTGTTCTGGCCAAATCAGGATTAAAAAACACATTAAAATATACATATACGTACATACTCTACAACAGAAACATCAAGAAATAGATCTATAATAAGAATGCTAAATTAATTCATCTGTCACGCAAACTGTATTTTGTACACAAATGCATAGATAATTGTTGAATTTATTCAACAACAGTGCACGGGATCTGGTAAGAATAACTTTTCAGCATAATATATTACCAAAACAGTATAATACATATTTTTACCTACTTTTCCTCTTAAGGAATACACAAAACTGATTTGCAAACCCTGCTAAGGTGTAATCTGGAAAATCTTGAAGTCTATGAAATCATAATCAGAACACAGTATGAAACAGCATTCACATTTATCAGTCATATACAGACAAGCTTGCAATGCTTCCCTGAATAATATGCAATTTATAGCCATACTCCTTAGCAACAGAAGCATCTGTGATTTAGAGTTTTCTTCTTGATAGAAACTTTTGTGAGAGGACACCAGAAGAAAATACCACAACATACTTACTTCTTTATAGGACTCATTCGCAATAACCTCCAGAGGAATGCATTGCTAATAACAATTCTGAAGCACTACTGTCTTATGTTGCAATGCAAGTTGTAACCAGAAGTATGAATTCCATTACCATCTGTTAAAACCAGCTGGGGCAGTGTTCTTTATCTCTTCCACAACCCATCCTCCCTCCAGGGGGATATCTCCTGTTAATGGGCCAGTGAGTCTCACTGTGTGGCTGATAAAATTACATCATCCCATTGGGAGATGCTCCACCCAGGGGGAGGAGCCAAGCATTCCTACCTGGATATAATCTGAGGCTTGGAACACCACAAGCAGCCTTTTTCCACTGAATTTCCAGAAGACCAGACCCATCTACACCACCCTTCAGAGGAAACTACACAGGATCATTGCTTCAATAGAACCACATCTGTCACTGCAGGAGGTTTGCAGCCACTATTTAATCTGACTGCTACCAATACCCTGACCAACAGGGTGCCAGGTTGTATTCTGATTCTGTCAGTGTTTTTTGTACTACTACAGTTTATTTTAATTTTCCTATTAAATCGTAGGGGTTTTTTTTTTAATTTATTTATACATACTAATAAAAAACTGTTATTCCTCTCTCACATCTTTGCCTGAGAGCCCCTTAGTTTCAAAATTATAATTCAGAGAGAGAGGGTTTACATTTTGCATTCTGAAGGAGCCTCCTGCCTTCCTTAGCAGACACCTGTCTTGCAAACCAAGACAACTACCATGAATAGAAATGTTATTAGATCATTAGATTGGCTTTTCTTATTAAATATAGGACTTGTGAATTCCTCTGATGCTAAAATGCATGACCCCACACCTCATGGAAGAATGCAAGAATATGTTGCCAGGTAAAATGAAGAAAAAATATATTAACTTAGTTCTATTCCATATTATATCATAAGAGTCAGGAGTACTACATCAAGCACTACATGGACAAATCCTCCTTTTCAGGCAGATTAGTCTGACACTTAACAGGAGCTATGCAGATGAAATATCTCAGTCATGGCAGCTCCTGTACTACCCCACATGACTTGAAGAAAGGCAGGATTCTCAAAAGATCACAGAAGAATGCAAGTCTTAAAAGCAGGGGGCTTAAACATCAGCATGAGGGAGATTTGCAGGGGTACTACAACATACCTCGTAGACTCTGAATCAATCGATCATTTACTGTTATGTTATTCATCAGCACTGCCTGAAAGAAGCAGAACAAAACCAGTGTTTTAATTGCAAAGGACCTGTATTACCATTATAAACAATGCCTATCAAAGCACTTGTAACAAGATTTACTTTTTGTGTGTCACAGTTGTGATAGTGTCACAGTTGAACAAAACCTTTTAGCTGCTTTAGAGATCTCCTATTGGAAACAACAAACATTCATTTTAACACAGATTTTTAAGTAAAGGGGGGTGGGGGAAGATATCACTGCACAAATGAAAAGTGGAAGAACTTTAAGGAATTTAAAGATATTTAGCTTGCTTGTGACTATTCTAATTTAATCTCATGACTGGAGTCACAGTCAGATTTACTGTATTTATCTCTTGAAGGAAGAATGTATCATTCACTATAGCTCACTATCAATTACCCTCTCACTCAGGAATCAATACATTCAGGTACACAAAGATGAGCTATGAAAGCATTAATCATTCAGCATAAAGCAACTCCATGAAAGCAATGTGAAGCCCTTGCATTGTATCCCTTTTCTACCTATCTTCTCAACTGCTTTCATGTTGGAGTGGCCTTCTTCCACTGCCTCACTTTGTTCTCCCTCTCATTCTGAAGAGGTAGTCAACACAGGAACATGTTTTGTCTATTCTTTCATCAAGCTCCCTCTACCATTTCAAATACACACATACCCCAAAACACCTGAAAACTGAATCAAGTTATTTCTAAGTGAAATTATTCCTGTGAGCTAGATGTAAGGATAACTCAGATTCATATTCATTCATTTATCAAGTCTGATGAGGAAGAGTTCTTAAGAATACAAAAGAGATCCACTGATTCTTCTGAAACGACCCAGTCCAATCTTAGGAAGGTATTTGTCATTGTCAGTTCCTCTATTATCTTTGTCCTGGGAAGGGCTCTTCAAGGGTTCCAGAAAATCAATTTCCCTGTTTCTCAAGGTTTCTGCTCTAGTATTGATGTGTGTGTGTATGTCCACACCCAAAAAAAAGTGACAGCATCCACTTGTTTGCTCAAGTCATCCTGAAATACTGACAGCATTGTCAGTGCCTTTCCTCCCAGAGGCTACAGTAATAAGAGCCAGTTGATTAGGTGAAAGTGCAGCTTTCAATAAATCTGAGTGGGCTACCACCCAGCAGAGCAGATTTGTTTTTGGATGACCCTTTAAAGAGCCCTGCTTCACTGAGGTGGTCATTCAGCTCTTGCTAAGTATGTCTACACTGTTCTGTATGTACTGCTGTTCTGTGAAACCTCAAGAAAAAAACATCACGCTCTTCTATTAAAAAGCAAAAAGAAACTCAAAAAACAGTGACAACTTATATGTAGCATTGTTTAATATCTCTCCCTCTCCTTACCTCTCCTCCTACTATAGGACAGGTAAAGAAAAAATCAATTTGTTTTCACTGGTTTACTGGGGAAAGGAAGTTAATGCTTCAGTGGAAATTCCAAGTTTTGCTAACGTGTGGGCAATGTAGTCAGGTCATTACAAGATGATCACCTTCAAGATAATACAGCATTGGCCATTACCAGAGACTGTCAGTGGACTGGAAAAATCAGTATGATAGAGCAATTTTGTAATTTTATGTTTTTACAGTTTTTTTGTGGGGCTTTGTTGGCTTTCGTTCTTTTACTGTCACATAAGTGATCCTGGCATTTAGGAGTTCCATTTTAAGGAGCCCCCCCCAACCCCTCCAGTGTTCCCCCCAGTAAAAACATACAAGTGTTATGTGTTTTGTACATTAGGACAATAATAACTGTGATTAGCTGAAGTGAAAAAAAATACTTTCCAGGTTAAAAAAAAGTCTCTTTGTTTGAAGGGAAACAGGGAAAAGAAGAAGTCTGCCTTGGTCTTTCTGGATTGGATATAAAACTTTCTTTTGGCAATGCCACACCTATCTCCCTTGAATGTGCAGGCAAAAGTCCAGGAAAAAATCTGTTAAATTCTAGTTAGCTGTTTAACTTAAGGAAATACTGTTTAATAATTTACAGCACAGTACTGCAATTACCAGCTTCCAATCTGACTAAGTCAATAATATCAGACCTTCCATTCTTCCTCCTATCATTCAAATGTTAACTAATTTTCACCTTGTGGCTATAAATTAAACAAACATTGTTTCTGGGGTTTTATGCAGGTCAAGAATGAAAACTACTGGGAAGCACTCAGCAGACACATGCCAATACTCAGTTCTAGAAATAAACTCACACTTTAAACTCCATTCAGCCCACAAAACAATAGGTATTATCCCGAGGAGCAAAAAAATCCAGCTTCTGGAAAAACACCCCATCACCATATGAGAATCTGATATTCTGTAATACAGTAACTCTGTAACATTGAACCACCTTATTCTATTTGTAAACATGTTTGCACAGAAGTCCTTATGACTATCAAAGAGGAAAAAAAACCCAGTCTTTTGATTGAAGACAATGCTGTGGAAAAGAGTTTCAGATGCCAGAACTCAAAAGTCACACTTCCATGAGCAGTGTGGGAAACAAATTGCTCCAGCTGTACAGCAATTTTTTTAATGAAGCTGCCAAGGACTTGATTATTATTCACCACAGAACATGTCTACATTCCACTTAAGAAACAAAAAGCTAAAATTACTGTTTAAAAATAATAAAACAGAAATATGCAGAAACATGCATGAGACAGCTTTGTGATACATTATTTTAAGTCTTTGTTTTGACCACATACTTTGAAGTGTGTGCAAAGTGAAGTGCTTCATTCTGATCAAAATTTGCATTTCATCTGAATAATGCCAAACAGTATTCTCCATACACATATTCCTTGAAGGGATTACTACAATGACTCCTCCACCGTTTCCTACAATCAAGAAACAAGCTAACTCAAGCACACTGAACTGTTTGTGGTTCATGTGGAAAGCACATACATACTTTCTAACACTGACTGTATGTGGTGCATGTAAAAGCATAATGAGATATTGCAACCAAAGAAAGAAAATAAATAGTTTGATAGGCATAAACACTAAAACTTAAGAAAAAATGGGGTTTACATTCACAAATATAGCACAAAGGAGACAAAGACAAGCCACAGGATCAGTAACTCTGCTAGTAAGAACAAAACCAACTGCAAATAAAGCAAGACAGGAAGGTAAGATTTATACATGCAGAAACAGCCATTTATAATTTATCAGGGAAAAGCAGGGCACTTATTTCATTATTAACTCAAACTGATTTAAGTCCTTCCAGCAAAGAAAAAGAGCAGTTCTGTCTTGCACACTCCCATGACTCCCCACCACAATGCTGGCATTAGCATGAGAATAATGCTGGAAAAACACTGATGTTTTAGTTACTGCTCAGTGGTGCTTACACTAAGACACTATTGTCCCGTTTCCCATGCTCTGCCAGCCAGCAGGTGCACAAGAAAACAGGAGCAAGCTCTGTCAAGTGTCCCAAACTGGCCAAAGGGACATTCCATACCATAGAACATTGGGACGTAAAGTGGGAGAGTTGGCCAGGAGGCATCGATATCTGCTGGAGGACAAGTTTGGCATCATTCATCAGGTGATAAGCAATTGGATTGTGTATGTCTTGTTTCTCTTGGTTTTTACTCCTCTCAGTTATCAAACTGTTCTTAACACAGAGTTTTCTTCAAAAATCTAGAGGGAGATGTTGGGAGTAAGTGGCTGCATGGTATTTAGTTGCCAGCTGGTGTTAAAAACATGCCAACTAGCCACAAAAAGGCTTTTTGGTTCCAGGCTGAGAGACTAACAGCTAAACTACATATTAGTGTGTGGAGAAAAAGTTCATAAATAAGATTTTTAAGGAAATATTTCTCTTTAAGGTAATCATTTTGCTCCATACTCATGTATACTTCAGTGGAGGCACATCAATTGAAGTAAGTCTTAGAACAAATTTCAAGCTCAAACTGGAGGAGATATTGTTCATTTAAATAAATTTCTCAATAAACCAAATTCTGTTCCGAAATTGCACTTTTCCTCAATAAACCACGCCCCCATTCAACAAAAGAACCCCCAACAAAACCAACCAAACGAACAAATAACCCACACATCCACTAAATCCCAACCCCCCCAGAAAAACCTGTTTCTACAGAGTGGTTCTTCCAAAAATATGGGATTCAACCTTGTTTCACAGCCTCTGCTAAAAGCAATCTAGATTCTGTTTTGTCACAGCAGACATGCACACCATGACAGGATGCAGTTCTGCCTTCAAAGCCACCAAAATTGCAAAGTTAGTTTCTCAAAATTTCAGCACAAGAGGGTGGTATTTGACACACATAAATACAAAATTACTTTTACAGGTACTGGGCAACAGCAAGTAGACTAGAGAAAAAAAAGTCCTGTGAAACTACAGGACTTTCACTTTACTGTTATGTTTAACTAAAATTCCAATATTAGGCAATTTAAGCAAAACCAAATAATATGATACCTTCTGACTTTTTGTCCATTCATTTCGCTGTGAAGAGGTAGCAACATTCCAGTAATTTGCTTTAAACTGCTCCTATACTCTAAATTCCTTTTCTCTAGTTCAGCTAGCCTCAAATCATCCTTTTCTTTTCTACCCACCATGTGAAAATATCTTTTGAACAGAGGAGATCTTCTCGATTTCTGCTGAACCAGTTTGAGGAAGCATATTGATTTCTCTTGCTAATTTAGTAATATTGTGCTATGGCCAACATGGGACATGAGGCAGTGCTTTTTTACCTCAAAGCTTTTCCAAAACTAGAAGATACAACACTGTTTGTATTGGAAAAAAAAAAAGCAAAACACATATATCTTTCAGTGAAAAGATACCTTTCTTCTCTCTCCTACACTATAGGAGACTACTGGTGATTCCTTCTGAGAGCTGTTGACTCCCTGCATACTAATAGGTACTTTGTGTGAGAAGGCCGTGCTGGGAATTGAAATTTTCCCAGAGGGAGGGAACCAGAGAGCAGCTGTGGCCAGCATTAAAAGATACTTAACAACAGGACAGTGACATGCTTCACACAGAACATGCAAATCTTGGCCCTTCTCAGTAAAACAAGATTTGGGTTGGAGAAGATTTATGTAAATCCAAAGAAAATTACCAACTGCAAAATCATATTCAAGCACTTAAGAGATATTAAACATGCTGTTTTCCTGTTATGCTGTTCAAAGAGACCTCTGTGGCTACGTACATCCCAGAAGCTATGAGTCCTGAATAACAACCACAGAGAATACTGTTCTTTACAAAATTACTTACAGATTAGAAACAGCTCTTTTGCACACCTGAACTGCTGTTATCAAGTTTTCATGTAAGATTACTTCATCTCATCATTCTATTTCAGTATGGATGTCCAGAAGCCATTTCCTAAATCTACACTAAACCTTAAAAATTCAAGTAGGTTTTTAAAAGTAGACTGGTGAGCTTATGTATGTTTTGTACATACTCAGACCTAAGAAAATAATTACAAAAGCAATCTTCCAGAAGTACACTGCCCCAGTGAATGGTGAGCCCACACAGTTTAACAGGCTCAGACTACCTACCTGCTATGCCCTCATCCTTCAAGTAGCACAGAGACAGTTCCACTACAAAAGTAGGCAGATTTAAGTCAAAGTAATGACTGCACTGCTAGTGACGATGACTTTAGCTTGAAAAACACCTTACTGGTGTTTTGGTATGAAAGTAAATCAGTACTATAATTATTCTGTATTTTATCAGCAGAGTAATAAGACACAGTGAGCAGAGATGAACTGCAATTATGATGGATCTCCAGTGTTACTTGTGAGTTGCTTTTGGTTAGAAGTCTAGATTGTGTAAGTATGCCTCATATGTAAGTTTCTTCTACAGCCAGAAGAACCATAATTTCTTCCTGAAAAAAATGGGAGGTTTGAGATGGACCAATCATTCCTACACAACTGCTGAAATAATATTTATTTTTCTTTAAGAATAACGTGAGAAGAACTATGCAAAATCTCATAACTCAAAGACCTCTAGTTACTTATAGGGTTTGTAAAATGCTTGTAAAATGAGTTGAGAGTCTCAGGATTTGGATTTGCATTAATTCTTCCTGACTAGGTAAATACTAGTTACTAATCCTCACAGAGTAAATAAAATTCAGTTCAAGGAGCTAGCTTCCCATTCTAGAAAGGGTGAATTCATTACTTGCATCCCAGGAATCACAGATTTGACTGCAATCCATGGAGCCAAAAAACGAGGATATGTGTGTGTATACAAGATATGAACACATTTATACATGGATATAGATACACACACAATAAAAAAAGCACTCAGAATCTGTCTTTTCTTATATTCTACATCCCTCTGTACAATAACCTCTGATCCTAGACAGCTTCTTCCAGTGAAGGGCATTAGTGTGGAGAACGAAGTTCTCTTTTTCTCTCTTTCCTGCCACTGTATCAGAGGCATTCCTGAACTACAGTGGATGAACCCATGCCAACTTGGTTATGTCTTCTTTTGACAAATGCACAGCTTTCCAGAAAAATAGCTCTCCCTACTGCAAAATCAGAGCTGGAAAACAAACATCTCTGCAGGATATTTGTTTGTGTGTCACAAGAAAAGCCAGGTTTTAATTTGATGCAAAATGGTGCACAGGCACACACATGCTCACCCTACCACTTTATGCTCCTGAGAGAGACACATGCTCTTCTCCAGTCACAAAATGCAGAAGACATGAAATTAGTCCAATGTACCACTTTTCTAGGGTATCACTTCCTGGGGTTTCAAAGCAAGCTTTATAGAATATTCCACAACTGTATTTTAGGGTGATAGAGGGAAAAGCACTTAGGAGGAAGGAATTGCTATTAGAGTGGCCCCAAAACCCACCTTTCACAGCATCTCACCTTTAACACTGAACTGCCAAATTGATCCCAAGTCAGCCATAAAGCACAGTATTTTCCAGGCAGCAGCTTCTTCTGTCTGAGGAATACTTGGAAACAGAACAAACACCATGGTACTGGTGGTGGGTTATGTGTTTGTCCAAGTCATCCAGCTGCTTTTTAACCTACACAGACCCACTGTAACTGGGTATTATGGATGCCACACATTTGTGGCTTCACCACCTATTGCATGAAGAGTGACTTGATGATGGCATTTGAAGCACATCAGTGAATGCAGGACAACCCTGTCTTGTCTGTCCCGGCCACGAACATTTTCTGTACTATTTGGAATCCTGGAGATGGCTGTGACAGCTCTCCTCTGCTGACTCTTGTCCAGCCTGTAAACCACACTCTGGATTCCTGTAGAAAAATTGCTGCACAGCTTTGGTGACCTTTGCTCTCTATGCCTTTCACAGCATTCCAAAACTCCACTGGTGACCTCCCCACAGTACAATTAACTCAGTGTACTTCTAAGCTGCTTTGTAACTTTTGCCTTGTCATTTACCCTTGCAATACCACTGTCTTACCACACGGCTGCATAATATCTCTACAAGCTGTTGCGACTCCAGGTGTGAATGTGTTCACTTATCTCCCTCACCTTTATCACCAACTACTTCAGAAGAAAACTCCAAACTTTTTCAGATGAAAGACTTTCTTTTCCTGAAGCTACTTTGATGCTTCCCCAGATACCACATTCCAGCCCATGTCCAACAGCAATTCTAGTTCTGGAAAATGTGTTTCACTACTTCTCCTGGCACAGATGCCACATTTTATAAAGTCCTCTAGCCTCAAAAACACCACAAGCAAAGTGGGTCGTGTGGTCCCACCTAACATTCGTCTGATGCCAGAAATCTGAAGCAAAAAGGTGGCACAGCATGCTTAGCAGAAGCAATACTTCATTCAGTAAACTTCCTTAAAAATTCTGGACCTTAAAGGTCTTGTTACCATCTCTTAACATCTGCCCATCTTGCTAGACTGTGCTGTAAACTCTCTGGCCAGCCCTTACAGTTTCAGCACGTTTTAGTAACTCTGATGATATCTACTTATGTAAAGGAAGCATAATACTGCATTACATTTGCCCTTTTCTTACCTTTGAATTTTTTTTTCCACTCATGTGTTTTACTCCCTGCAAGACTGAAACAGAACCCAAGAAAATGCCACAGCATCCAGTAGCAACACCCAGTAATAGGAGGCAGAAGTGACAAGATTGATTACTCACTTGAATCCTGCCTGAATATTCTGAGATATCTTTTTTAAAAATGCCTACATTAAAAAAACAAATGGACAAACTATACCTCCTCTTTTTTAAAGTATATGCAAAGACTGAACACAAAGAGAAGAGAGAAATTAACAAGGTAATATGCTTGTCTCAAAAGAGGTAAAATTAATTGGTTTATTATCTCCTTGGAGACTTGGTGTAAAGATTATTTCAAAATAAATTAATGATATATGACAATGATGTGCAGATTCTACCTTCCATTTTTGTTCAATTTTTGTTCCTCTTAATTTTTCTAAAGATAAATCTCATGACATTTTGCTCAGGCAGCATGTTTTGAGAAGCAAACCATTCCTGCACAGTGAGCCTGTTACCTGAAGAGTACCTATTATCATCACAAGATGTGTCTGTTCAGCCTGCTGAATGTAATAATCCTGGAAAGCTGATCTATAAACTTTAGGCAAGAGACTATACAGGACAAACAATTGAATACTCTCAACTAAATACTTCTGCTAATAGGGTGAAAAGTGATATTACTAACAACTCTAAGCAAAGCAGTATCAGCAACACAAGGAAAATAAGGAGCTTTATCCACATTCTTCACAAAGGAATACCATCCCCCTGGCAAAGTTGAACTGTCAGGAGCACTGCCGTGAAAGTCTTACCTTCTCATATCTTCCCAATACTATTGAGTTTTGGAGGCAGAAAGACAAGATACCACAAAATTCATAATACATTTAGAAATAAACATCAACCATTTATGCTTACAAATATATTTGGAAATATATCTCTTGGTGCGTCTTCCTCTTTTTCTTAATTTTTAAAACATTAGTATACAGGAAAGAAAGCAAAGCAACAATCCAAGTATGGTAACGATTTATAGAGAAGATAAGAGTTTTATTCAGAACTGCTGTTACTTGCAGCTTCTAGTATTTCAAAGTTATATGACAAATGCTAAAATGTCCATTCAAGGTCCATTTTCTCAATATCATACAGTCATAAAACATTTTGCCACACCAACATTGACTGTAAGCTGCAACACGTGAGCATCACTTTCTGTTGCAGAGTGTGCCTAGGTAAACCACAGTTTCTTAGAAAACTGTGGCTAGGAAAAGCCCTACCTTCTCTTCCTGATGTACTCTGTTGGCATTTTCCATCTGAAAGCTGTGCAAGGACTGGATTTTGTCAATCTGCTGTCGTTGCTTCTCTAGCTCCCCTTGGAACTCATTCTTTTTTTGCTCCACAGCACCCCTCTCCGCTGCTGCCCTTCGGACTTTGGCTTCCAGATCCAAGACTCGACCCTGAGGAAGAGCAGATTAACCAAAGCAAATAGAAATGCTTCCCCCTTGCCCGCATCTTGTCCAATATATTCAAGGAATAGCAAATTTCACAGCTCTAACAATGCAGATATCATGAAAGTCCTGTATCAGCCAGAGATACTAGTCATACACAGACACACCCACCTCCCTAGTTTTATATAAATTAATGTATGTATTTTGAAGAGACTGTCGAAATTTCAGTTAAAAATTAAGAAAAATGAAATGCTCCGTTTTTGAGCTTAAAAAACCCCCAAAACATAAACACAAAAAGATTAAAATCTACTATCTTTCTGAAGTGCAAGGTTAAACAATTTTTTTTATTTAGCTCCTATAATTCTGACAGCTCTACACTTCTCAGTATTGACCCTAAACTAACTCAGTGTGAAAATTCACCTCTCAAATCAATCTGATTTACTCCAAGAGCTAGAAAAGAGTAGAGGGAGGACAACACTGCCCAACTTTTATGAACAATTTACAACAATTTATGAACAATTTAATGAACAATTCGCATATGTCTATTACACAAAGACATATATGAGAAAAATTCACTCATAAACAGAAAATAATCATTTTTGACTTCTCAAAGAGCAGCTACAGTCAAAAGAAAATTTAACACCATCACATCCCATAAATAAAAAGACAGAGACATAAGCTAAGGAATCAAGCCTGATGTTTTCACATTCTTTCCTCTTCCCCCCCTCTTCTTTTTTTTAAGTACCAATTAAGTTTTGCAGGACGTCATTTCTAAACATTTTGGATTAAAATTTTTTCTCAGCAGCAACTAGAAATACAAAAACATGCAGGGTGGTGGGGATATCAACATAATCTATCCACATGAAAAAAGACTGATTCCAGGTGGCTTAAAAATTAGATATAATAAAAACTGTGCATTTTCCAAGACTGCAAGAAAATGTACCAAATCTTCTTATAACACAGTATGTAGTATATCATGACCCACCTACCCTGCTTCTCTGCCACAGAACGCAAGAGAAGGGAGAGGAGAAAGAGAGAAAAAAAAAAAAAAAAGGGAAAATGACTTGCAGTTTAGCTGGAATAGCAAGGAAAAGTAGTCATTCCATGTCAGTCATAACAGCTGCAAAGTCTTGCTACTAAACAAATAAACGGGTCTACAAAGTGCTTTAGAAGCTCCGTCCATGTTCGGCTATGCTTTTATTCCATTCAGAGTGCGAGACCATGCAGAAGTGACATAATTTTCAGGCTAACTTTGAAGAAATGTACAAAATGTACATCAGTAATATCAGCAGACCTTGTGTCTCTAGGTTCTTGAGACCAAGATGAACTAGAATGGTGGCATATTTTTCTCACCATCAGCTGCTTCATTGCTGTGCAGCAAAACTTCAGCGGTACTGACAGAGTTACTACCCACTGGTAGCCACCACCCTGAGGCCACTGACTAAAGGGAAAGCAAGGGATGACCAGAGTCTCAGAAGTCTTAAGACATAGCCTTAACCACATAGCCAGACACATGGGTCCTGTTTGAACAACGCCTGTTCTGAGGTGAAACAGGAGTTCAACTCCTTCAGCTGTCCCCTCAGGACTAAAATTTGGCTCAGCTACAGAAAGCATATGGATTCACTGGATAAATTGGGAAGGAGCTCTCATCAGCCATGTTTAACCATGTTTAACCAACATGTCATTAGTTTTTAGGTTAGCTTGTTAAAAACAATAACAAAGAAAAGACTAAAAAAGAAGTAAAAGAAAACAGAAAAAAACCCCTGTCCTGCAGAAATGGTCACAAACCAGAAACTGACTCACATACCTTATATCAGAACAAACGCTCAAGAAAGGATTAAAACCCAAGCTCAACAGACAAAAAAATGCAGTTATCATCAAAAAAATATAGTTATCATCAGACAAGGTAATTATTACATGTGACTTGCATGTCCTTCTTCAGAAAGATCACTAAGAAACACAAATTCAGTTTTTGTTTCTGAACAACCCAGATTTCCCTGTACTGAGTAGGAAAGTATGCATACAATGCTATGGTTCATTTACAGAGACAAATCTAGGGATATGAGTTTTGACTGGGATAGAGTTAATTTTCTTCACAGTCACTGGTATGGGGCTCTGTTTTGTTCATTTGTAATGAACACAGGTTTGATAACATAAATGTTTTTGGTATTGCTGAGCAGGGCTTGCAAAAGCCAAGGCCTTTTCTGCTTTGTGTACTGCCACAATGGCAAGGAAGTTGGGTGTACTTGAGAGGCTGGAAGGGGACAAAAACCAGAGGATAGCATTTGTTACATCTTTAATGTGAAACAGCACAAGACAGCTCAATGCTTTGTGACAGCAGAAGCAACAAGTATCACACATGCAGGCATGTTCAAGTTTTGGATTCTTCCTGTTCCCCCAGTCTCCCACTACTGATAAGCAACAACTGTAAAATCTGTGAAAGTTCCTACAACAAGCTGAAGTTCCTGACTTGCCACATGAAGGAGAATCATCCTTTTTGTGAGCTACATTTATTACTTGCACAGGTACGAAGTGACACGCAGCACAAAAGGAAAGTTACCTGCAGATCCATGCTGCGAGAACTTGCAATCCAGTAATTGAAACCCAAAACAATTAGGCACGCCACGAGGGCAGCCATGAGGAGTGGTGGAGACTTCATCCCACGGCAGCTGTTTCCTAGTCCTGCCATTTCAAGAAAAGAACAAATCCAGAGAACCACAGCAAGTATGGAAACCTGCAAATTAAAAAGGGCACATTACACTGCATCCCCAACTACAGCTATTTTGTACACACAATAAAACTTTCCTTGCAATGCAACAGCTGTCAGCTGACAGGCTTACGCCCAGCAAGGAAGGTAAATGAATTAGTTTTGTCTATATATTTCCATCTGAAAGACAAAGAAAGGTCATCGCACACTATTAGGTTGTGCATAAAGCTTCCCATGGTTGATGCAGTCGATTAAAACACACATAGAGACATGCACAAATTTCCAGTAGAAAGCTATGAATTGCACAAACACATACATCTTGCACAGGCTATTTTCTTAATGTCATTCTAGGAGTACCTTACAAGTACAGAGCAACCATATCTTACACATGATCCCTGAAAAACAAAACCCCCAGATCTCCAGAGTAGTAAAAATGAGAGCACAAAGGGCATGATTAGCACTGCCATCCCAACAAAGAACAAGAGAATTGATTTACTTTTGTGAACCCAGATAAAATAGTGTATTTCAAAAAAGGTCTGTCAGAACCCGTCATGATGTCATCTGTATCCTGTTCCTTACCATAAGAGTATTGGTAGGTACACTTGACACATGGAAAAACTACAAACATAGCACTGCAAGATGCAGCGATTCATATCAAGTGTGACTTGAATAAAATAACTGGTATTTTCCTCATAGCTGTCAAAAATAGGGAAAATGGTTCATATTATCAGTAGTAACAGCTTGCACTGTAATTTATCTACTAGATAAATATATGGGACTAGCTGCTTAGCTCAAAAATTTTCAGAGGTAAAGCAGCTACACTGTTCAAAGAAAGAATAATTACTTCACCATGCAGCTTGAAGCGCAGGCACAAAACCATCACCTAGATAGCACACAAATCTGCAGCATCAGCATCTTTTCTGCTGCTTTCAGCTGTTAAAAACAAACAGGCAAATAATTGCTTATTTCACTAATGCATGTTTGACTTCAGTATATTGCTCTTTCTAGAAAAGCCAGTGTTGTTTGCCCTTAAATAATTTATATTAATTAAGAATGTATTTTTATACTGAACAGAAGGAAAAGGAAAAGCATGAAAGACACAAAAGAATCTTCAATTTGCCTATTCCAGACCCAAAACTTTACCTCAGTTGCAATAGCGATATTCCCTCTTTCATCAGTTTAACTTTCTGACATGAATATACAGACTCTAATATTTTGGAGGAGAGATAAGCAAATTGGCTCAATAAGCACATTTACATGAAAATCTCTTTGTACATGCTGTTTTCCAGGAAACATCTGGTCTGGCACAGTTATTTGAGTTGAATTTAAAATAAGTTTCTGATTTTATGGATAAGAAAGTAATTTTACTGAAGATGAAATTCAACAATATCCATGGCAGATGAAAAAATAAGCATATACGTAAAATTTCTGACTTCTGAACTGCACATTTCATCCTCCTAGTGGTGCTTCATTGAGAGAGATGTTTTAGACTCTTGAGATATTCATGGCAATCAACATACAGGATACTTTTACTTCCCACAGTAAGTAATTCTTTTCATTTACTGTATTCAGTGGAAGTAGGATATATGGTATCCACCAGTGTTCCAGTACAGATAAGCAACAACGTTGCTAACGAAGCCTCAAGACAAACACACTAGGGGTGAAGACAAAACAAAATGGTGCATTTCAGACTTGCCAGAAGGAAAACAAACTATCTCTGATCACCAGGTTCATCTCCATAAGACCAGCCACTGAAAAGTAAAGGCACAGCTTCCTGGAGGTCTGAGTACTTGCAACTCTGAGTAAGGAAAAAACCTTACTTAAAACCCCTGCAAAAAGTGGAGCCACAAGCAGAGGCAAGAGATAAGACAGAGGAAGAGAAAAGAGATAAGAGATAAGAAAAGAGACAAGAAATAAGATATAAGGAAGAAAAAAAAAAAAAAAAGCCCCAACAAGGACCTAAGGGCTAACACACGGAACAGAGATCACACATCCCAACCAGACTGGACCAGAATGGGGGAACCTAATCCCAACAAGGGAGCCCCTCAGACAGTGGTGCTATCGTCACCAATTGCAGATTCTTTCCCAACCTCCAAGTGAGCTTCTGGAAGAAATCACAGGTTTGTTTTTTTTTTCAGATATTATCATGTAATTCCTACCTCAGATAGCTTGAATTAAAGCATACTGGATTAACCAAGCAAGTTAATCAGAACTTCTTCCATTGACAAGCTAGTTAGTTTATACCCAGATACAGCTAAATCAGATTAGAACATATTAGAACTTGGGTTTTATTTTAAATGAAATTGGAAACATAAGCAATTCTTTAAAAAGTGAATCAGAGAGCAAACACTTGCATACCCAGTCTTCAAAAAAAAAAAAGGTACCATTTTTTGGGTGGGTGGAAATGGACTGCAGAAAAAAATGAGTCAAAACCTTTCAGTTTTCACTTTATAGATGGTTAATACACAGTAGTGATTATCTTTAAAAGATAAATCCAGTTGGTTTTTACTTACAGCAGGATCTTACTTGCAAGTACACTATTCATAGTCCCATGGTGAGAACAAGCTATAGCCAGCAGCAACCTTTATGTTTACAAAGCTGCACAGACTGAACATAGGGGTCAAGGAACTGCACACTGACACAAAGCAGAGCATACAGATTTCTTACCATCCTCTGCAGCACCACTGTCTGAGGGTGGTTTTCCTTTTCAAATTTGCAAGTCAAAAGAGGTCAAATAAATATTTTTTTTAATGGAGATTTAAAATTTGTGCACTGAACTCAAGATTGCTGACCACAAACTTTCTATATGCCTTTCACAGGGATTTACACACTGCAAGAAAAAAAGAAGGAAAAAACACCCTAAACATTCAGCAACAGCCACTATTCAAACTTTTATACTTTGGATGAATGTCACGGAATCACTATTTACCCAAGTTATCAAGTTACATGTTTTACAGGAAAGGAAGGACATTTTCATCACAACACATTCAGCAATTTCACTCTCATCCTGCTCAGAAATAACCATTTGGCAGTCAATTCAGGTCTCAGGTCTTCCTTTTCTAATGCATTTAAAATTAGAAGTAACAGATCAGAAGAATATGAAATCCCTAAAAATGTACTATCTGTCCAAGGACAGAGTCACTGTTACCACTTGTTCATTAATCATATTTCAGCCTAAGAAATCTCTCATCTTTCAAATGACTACTTTACAAGAAGCTAATAACCAAACACCCTCAATGCCCTTTATTTGACTAAAGAGAATTTCCAAACAGGTATGCGGCAAAACAGACGCTAGAGGTTTAAGGTATGTATCTATCCCAATGACAGAAGTTAGCTAACTAAAATTGTTCTAGAATACCTGGACATGTTGCCTAAGTGTACTTTCAGATAATAGTATTAACACTATAATACCGTGTACGAAAACAAAACTAAATAAGAAAACTTATACACCAGAACTATCTCAAGAGTTAGTCAAACTGCTCAGTTATTTTTATGAATATAATTTGTTGCTGGTATTTTTCCCATACAATATGCTTTTTAAGATCACAATTAATAGGACACCCACTTATCTTAAATGAAGATAATGAAACAGAGTACAGTAAATTTAGATATGTGATGAGAAACTCAGTAAATTGCTACAATTTCCCCACCACTGCAAAACTACACATGGAGTTTGACTGTAAAACATGCAGACCTCTAAGTAGGAGATAAAAGAATTTCAGCTTTAGAAATAGTTCTTTAAGAGCAAAGTGCTGTTAAGATGTAAGATGAAAGGCCGTTCAAAAAAAAGTCAATTCAAGAGCAAGATTTTCTAAAATCCTGATCAACTCCTTCTATCTTCATGCTGACAAGGGAATCCAAGGAAGTAAAACAAGGCAAACCTGCGTGCAGGCGATAAACACAGCGCCCGCTGTGTACCCAACAGCGGAACTAAAGTTTCTGAAGTGGTGATGGTAATACTTTTCCAAGCAGAGGCGGGAAAGCCTCTCAAGGTACGAACTTTTGAAAAGCCATCAGTCCCCCGAGCAGCGGCAGGGCCCCCGCAGCCCTGCCCACAGGGAGGGCAAGCAGGGAGCAGGCTGCCCAGGGCTCGTCGGAAGGAGGGACAGGATGATGAGCAGACTCAGGTCACCGCCCGGGCTGCGACAGACCACGGAAGGCCACCTAGTCCGACTTTTCCCGGGAAGAGTAGCCGGGAGGACGTACCTCACACGTGCATTGATTTCTAACGTTACTATTTTTACCTCAGCTGCGAATACTCAAAAGATGTTTCCGTCTCAAGACCTTCAATAGGGAAGGCTGGCTGAAGAAACAAGAAAATGCTATCAGTGTCCGGCAAGCATGCCAGCCTAAGCCCTGGCAAGCCGGCCCCGTACCTCTGCGAGCGCCGGCGAGCGGGAAGTGCCCGCGGGACGGAGCCCGCGCGGGGCCGCCCCTCACGGCCCTCACGGCCCTCACGGCCGGCTCCCGCCGGCTGCCGCCCGCCTCGCGCCGGGGCCGCCGCTCGTCCCCCACCGCCACCGGCCGAGCCGCGCCCGGCAGGGCACAGCCGGCAGAGCCGCGGCCCGGCGACCCTCTCGGCCCGGCGACCGTCGCGCCCCGCCAGCCACGGCCCGCTCGGCGGCCTCACCTCTCCGTGCCGCCGGCTGCGGCCCCGCCGAGCAGAAGGGCGAGGGCCGGTGCGTCGCCTCCCGCTGCCCCCGTCGCCCGCGGCAAAGGAGAGCGGCTGCAGGAGGCGGGCAGGGCGGGGCGCGGGGAAGCTCCCGCCCCACCCAGCCCCTCCCCGTCCCGCTGGCGCCTCCGGCCGAGAAGCGCCCTGGGCTGAGCAGCCCCTGCGTTTGCGGCCGGCCGCGAGGAAAGCGAGGCAGAGCCGATGCGGCAGCACCTACCACCCTGCCCGGCACCGCCCTGCACCTCGGCCCGAGCGGCTCCGGTAAAGTCCTTCCTTCACCAAAACGCGCTTCTGCTGACTTCCAGATTTCCTGTCTTGACCACAGGCGCTTCGGTTTCTGGAAAGCGGCACGTAGGCGAAGCTGAGTGTCTGAAATTGGAAAACCCAGGAAAGGCTGTTTCAATACCTGTTTTTGACAGCTGAATGGATGATGCTGGTATTTTCTTCATTTTAAAAGAAGAAAAGTTAGTCACCCTGTTTATTTCACGGTAGTCATTAACTCTGCTGGACACTTTCCACCATCTAGATAGAATAATGGAATTGTTTTGTTTGGAAGGAGCATTAAAGACGATTTAGTTCTAGGCCATAGGCATGGACATCTTCCACTAGGCCAGGATGTGTGAAGCTATGTTCCAAACCAGTCTTGAGCCCAGGAGTGGGGCATCCACAACTTCTTTGGGCCACCTGTTCCAGTGCCACACCACTCTCACAGTAAATAATTTCTTTCATGAATTCATAATTTGTAAGGATTTCCTTTCTAAATTTGCCCTCTTTCAGTTTGAAGCCATTCCTCTTTGTCACATCAGTACAGTTTCTAATGAAGGGTCCCTCTCCAGCTTCCCTGTAGGTCTCCTTCAGATACTGGAAGGCTGCTATGATGTCCACTCATCTCTTTTCCAGGCTAAGCAGCCCCAGCTTTCTCAGCCAAATCTGCATGTTGTTTCTGCATTTTAGCTTTTGCAAGTGGAATTTTAAAAAACAGAATGGAAGCAGAATAGAAAAAAATAGTGAAGCAGCAATTGCAAGCTCTAAAAAAGAACAAAATAATTTATTTACACACACACACACACACACATATATATATATATATATATATATATATATGTAAATTTCTAGCTGAACAAAGACCACAAACTTAAGAAAAGTGATCTTCAACAATAATGTCAAATTATGGGCTTTTTTCCCATCTTTGAAGACTATTTGAAAGTTGATCAGTGTAACACTTGGACTTTAACCTTCTTGTGGGAGAGAATATATATTTGTTGTTATATATTTATTTTTTAAAACACCTCATACAATAACTTTGTCTAGACCAGAACAGGAAAATTTTCTAACCAGTACGCATTGTATCACATCCCACTAGTTAGGGAATTAATTGATTTCCAAGTGCAATATTAATAAAATATTAATAATATTAATAAAAAGGTATCATTATTTTAAAAAATAAATAGCCACATATTTTAACAAAAACTAACAAAAACACAAGGGCACATGTACACATGTTACACTGCAGAAAAATTAAGGATCTTAGCATGATGTCTTGGGACCTGTACTAGAAGCAATGTACTATTGTACCTGAAAAGTCTAGAAGTAAACCAATTTGCAGAAGACTTCTGGAGGTGTATCTCCTGAATAATTTGTATCTGAAAGAGATGGGGTAACTCTCAAAATTTTGTGGAAGAAATACATTACCTTGAATTATTTTTTATTTAATAACATGAATTTTTCTTTTTCTTTTTTTCTTTTTTTTTTTTTTTTTTTCCCCTAAATGGTAAGCTAAATAAATCCAATTCTTTTTATTCTATCACTGAAAAGCATATCTAATCAATAAATCTAGTACATCTTCCTTTTTTTCCCCTCAAAACTACTCCCATCTTCCTGGTAGAATATGATTGTCATTGGAGATCATCCAATTCAACAGAAACTCTCCACAAGACAGGATAACCTAGAGCAGGTTACAAAGGAGGTCATCCAGATGGGTTTTGAATGTCTAGAGAGAAGGAGGATCCATTACATCCCTGGGCAGTGCTATTCCAGTGCTCTGCCACACTCAGTGTGAAAGAAGTTGTTACTCTTGTTGAGCTGGAACATCCTGTTTTAGTTTACAGCCATTGCTTCTCCTCCTGTCTCTGAGCACCACTGAAAAGAGACCACTGATGGTCTGGCACCATCATCTTGGCATCCACTTTGAAGATATTTATATGTGTTACTGTGATCCCCTCTCAGTCTTCTCCAGACTAAACAGGCCCAGCTCCTGCAGTGTTTCCTCAGCAGAGGAATGATCCTGACCCCTGATCATCCTTGTGGCCTTCTGCTGGATCCTCTTCAGTAACTTCGTTTCCTGAGGAGCCTAGAAATGGACGCAGCACTCCAGATATGGATCACTAGGGACACATAGTGGGGCAGGATCATACATCTTAACCTTCTGGCCATGCTCTTCCCGATACACCCCAGGATACCCTTGGCCCTCCTGGCCACAAGAACACTGCCAGCTCATGGACAACTTGTGGTCCACCAAGAGTTCCAGATCCTTCTCCACAGAGCAGCTCTGTAGGAGCAACCCCTGACCTGTGCTGGCACTTGGGGCTGTTCCTCCCCAGGTGCAGGACCTGACACCTGCCCTTGTTGAATCATTAAATTTCTCTCTGCCCAACTCTCCAGCCTATCCAGGACCCATGGAATGGCAGCAGAACCTTCAGGTGGATCAGCCACTCCCTCGGTTTAGTGCCATCAGCCAACTTGCTGGGGGTACATTCTATCCCTTCATGGGGTCATTGATAAACAGGTGGAACAAGAATGGTTCCATTATTGACCCCAGAGAATGCCACTGGCTGTTGGTCTCCAGGTGGATTCTGCTGTGCTGATCACAACCCTCTGAGCTCTGTCCTTCAGCCAGTTCCTGATCCACCTCACTGTCCATTCCTCTAACCCACATTTCCTGAGCTTTCCTGTGAGATGTTATAGGAGACAGTGTCAAAAGTCTTGCTGAAGTCAGGTCAGACAACATCCACTGCTCTCCCCTCACTGACCCATCCTGCCATGCCACCACAGAAGTTTATCAGATCGGTCAAGCATGAGTTCCCCTTGGACAATCCATGGTGACTACTCCCATGCCTGGGCATGACCTCCAGAATTAGTTGTTCCATTCCCTTTTCAGGTACAGAGCTGAGGCTGACACAACTTATCTTCCCAGTTCCTCCTTGTCCTTTTTGGAGATGTCAGTAATGTTGACTTCCCTCCAGTCATCATGCACCTCTCCCATTCTCCATGATTTTGCACAGATAATGGAGGTTGGCTTAGCAACATCTGCCAGCTCCTTGGGCACTCATGGATACATCCCATCAGAGCCCCTGGATTTATGGGTGTTAAGTCTCTCTAGCTGATCTCTAACCCAACCCTCCATTACCAGGGCAAAGTCTTCCTTTCTTCAGCCTTCCTCTCTTGCCCCCAGGGTCTGGGACTCCTGAGGGCTGGCCTCACCAATATAGACTGAGACAAAGAAGGCATTCAGTAATTCTGACTTCTCTGTGTCTTCTGGCACCAGGACACCACAATTCAGCAGTAGCCCCACATTTTCCCTAATCTTCCTTTTGCTGCTGATGTACTTGTAGAAGCCCTTTCAGTTGTCCTCATCAGATTCAATGCAAAGTGAGCCTTGTTCTTCCTTATCCCTGCATACTCTGATGATGTTCCTATAGCCCTCCCACAAGGCCTGGCTCTTTTTTCACATCCCAGAAATTTCTTTTCTAGAAACTCTCTGCTCATCCATGCAGATCTACTGCCCCCTTTGCCTGATTTCCTGCTCATAGGGCTATGAGGTCTTGAGCTTGGAAGAAGTGATGTTTGAATATTGACCAGCTCTCTTGGACCTCCTTATCTACTAATCCAATCGACAACATTATATCAATATGTCCATAATATCCAGTATCAGGGTAATTAAAGTTCCCCAGAGAACCAGAGTCTGTGATCATGAGGCTACTTCCAGTTGTCCAGAGAAAGCCTCCCAAATGTTCTCCTGTTCATCAGGTGGTCTGTAGTAAACACTTGCAGCAGTGTCATCGATTTTAGCCTGCCCTTAAATCTTATCCTTAAGCTGTCAAATTGCTTGTCTGTCCCTGAGTGGATCTGGATACATTCCAGTTTCTCTCATACAAAGAGAGAAACTCAACTCAACAACCTCATCCTGCTGACCTCCCCTTTCTAAGAAGTACACAGGCACCCAAGACAATATTCCAGTCACACAGGCTATCTCACCTTATCTCTGTAAATGCAATGAGATAATGGCCTTACACCGACACATGCCCAGAGATTTCTAGTTCTTCTTTATACCCCATGCTCTTTGCATTTGTGTACATCAGGGAGGTAACCGAGCATCCAGATTCCCTAGAAGAGGTGTAACAGCATTCCCTGTAGTGATACACACCCTTGATGTGGTTAGCCCTATGATTTTCATCTTGAGAGGAGGCCATGGTAGCACTGCTTGCTGGTTGGCATGGCCCACTCTCCAGAATGAAGCAAAGGCATGAGCATTGCCACTCTGGACCCCATAAGCTTTTCACTGTAAAGCTCATCTCACCAAATTGGCCAGGCTGCTGCCAAATATTTCCTCTCCCTTTTTAAACAAGCAGATCCCATCTCTCCCTAAAAGGCTACAGTCATTGAACTGCAATCCATTCCCAAAAAAGCCAAGGCCTTCTTGATGCCACCAGCCATGAAGCCAGACATTGATCTGCACTATGCCTCTGCTTCTGCCCTCTTCAGTTTCGAGATTATCCTCTGGACACCCATGTAAAAATTAATTTCAGAAAATCATTTTCAGATAGCAGAGGAACAAAAATTCAAATTATTCAAGAAAGACATGTGTTGGTGAGAGTAAGCTCAACTGCTTTCCTATACTATCACTTCTAAAGATCCCAAGAAATAGGAGTCTAACTTCCCACCGTGCAAAATTAAGTTTAGTGTTTAACACATTCTCTTTTTTCTACATAGCATTAATTTAAATTGCCAAATATCTTTGTCTACCGTTGACATGCTTTATCCATGCAATATCATGCATTGTAGAGTTTGAGGATCCTACTTTTGAATTATCATGAAAGAACAAGTGGAGATTTTTTGGTTTTTTTTTTTTTTTTTTCCAATTTCACTAAGTCCAAGCTAAACACCAAAACCAGAGAGCTGAGAAGCTGAAGACAACAGCTGAAAGATGTATGATGTCCTCCTGTCTTCTGCTTTCAAGGGTGGACATCTCAAAACCCTGTTACATGCTTCAGAGGTACTGAGCACATTACAGGATCTGAAAGATCACATTTACAACAACTTTTTCAATAGCAGACAAAAAGTAATATGCATGATTTCTGTTCTTCTGCACAACATGTGTGCATACATATTTTTAGTAAGTGTGTGGAGACTTCTGTGAACATTCAAGGTCTGACCTGTCATCAAAAAAACCTTACAGGCCACCCACCTATTGGATGTCAAACTATGGCCTACATTTTTCAGGATGTACACCTTAGTGACATCATTTGGCCTTGAAAATATATGTCCAAAAAATCTTGAAGTAAAATGAGTGCAGGCTGAAACACTGAATAAAAACAAACTCTTCCATAAAGTAATGAATCTACATAAGCTTTGAAATGCCCTTATGAAGAAAGAAAATTATAGTATATGTGTTGCAAAAATTGACATCACTCTTCACTAGGTCAAGCAGCATTCCTAGTATTGTGCCAGTTTTAATGCTCTTAATCTTTAGAACTTGATCATGTATTGTGCTTTGTTTTTATATGTAATTTCAGTGCTAATTGGAAACTGGATTAAGTGTTTGCTTATATATGAAACAATATGAGGTGGTATTTTCTACTTCCATTTTAAAAGAAAGCCTTCTGAGAGTTTTATCTGGATTCCAATTGGTCGGTGCATTTGCAGACAGAAAGTTCTTAGGTAATCACTTTGTCATGTTATATCAAAACAAGCCATTACAAACAAAACAAGAAATAAGTAGGAAATAGAGAACAATTTGTTTGCATCTGCAAGGATACTCAGAAGAACTGTCAAATGGAATCTTACTGCAGTCTTGTACAGACAATAATAAGAGGTTTTCTTTTCCTTTCACAGATTTTGTGTGCTCTCTGGGAGCAACTCTGAATGCTGTTCCTGGACTTAACTTTCTGAAAACTTCATTTTTTCTAGCTTCTTCAGCTTCTTCAGAACTTGACTCAAAGTGTCAGTTCTCTTGCTTAATTGTACTGCCTCATTCAGAGAAAATGCCAGTGTGCTCTGTTATGGGAACAAAGAGCTTCGTGGAAAATCCAGACCAGTTGTAGGAATTACAGTTAGGCTAGCTGGTCTTTGCCCTAGCAAAATCAACAACTACTATAAGGGCAGTAAAACACCACCTTAGAAAAGAACATGTTGACTTGGAGAGCTGGGCCTTTACTAGATGAACTGTCAGCTTCTCTGATTGACTTCTTTTTCCTCATGTTATATCTGTGTCTTTGATATTTTGGCAGCTAACTTACCCTGTTCTGGGAAATAGGTTTTTCATTCATGAGATACCTCTAAGTGTTGCTTTAGGAGGTTTATTGACTGGTGTTAATCTTCTGTGTTGGTTGATGCCATTTTCTTGGGAAAAGTATTACCTGCAGACAATGGTTGTATTCACTCTTGGTGGTTCACCTTGGATGTCTACGGAGTCAGAATTAAGTCATTACTTTCTTTTAAAAAATTATAAATAAAAGGCTAAGACCCTTATCTTCAACCTTTTTTGGCTTGCATATGTGTAGGCCAGTAAGAAGAATGGAAGACATTATTTTCTCTGGTTGTTGTATTGATGGACAGCTTTCTGTAATATCAGTTGCATATGTAATGAATGGTAACAGATTTGCAAGTATTTGCTACAACATTGTCCATATTTGTATAGTCCCATGCACAGGTTGCAGGCTAAACCTGGTTTTCCTAGAATATGGGCTGATATTTGTAAAACTTAGGACTATTTGACTGGAATTCATAAGGTGAAGGATATAGCTGACCTCTGCTGTGCAATTACAGAGCAAATCAGTCTTCTTTGTTCTTCAGTGAGTCAGAATAATAATGCTATTTTCACCTAATGAGGGCATGAGAGGCTTAACTTATTAGGGGTAGGACATGGCTAGTCCAATACATATAACAGGATTTAAAGGGTTGAAAAAATTCTCTCTGGGTCTTGAATGTCTACCCAGGAAAGCTGACAGTGATACAAAACTGCAGTTCTGCAGCAAAGGGCAGTGTTAACTGATGTGTAATGTAATGTAATGTAATGTAATGTAACTGAATGCAGTTTTGGCTAACTTGCCTCACTTGGCTTATAGGAAGATAAAACATATAATTTTTTCACTTCTTAGTGCCAGAGTTCACATTACATAAGAGGATATAGTAATGTAATGATAGACTGTATGTGAAATTACCTGAGAGCCACAGTATTCCAGCTCCAGTGGTGCACCTTGCTACGGTGTTGTTATGAACAAATGTTTGAGATCACTTAAAAAACCATCAGTGAGGGTATCAGCAAAAGCCAGATTTAATATTAAGTGACATCATAACAATTTTATTGGCAAGATTCACTCTACTACTTACAAGACAGTTAAGGCACAGCCAGGAAAAATACAAAATTGAACAAATGGTGTTACTACACTTCTAACACAGCAGCAGGAATAAGAATGCATCACCTTTGAAATACATCACATCTATAGCATTTGCACCTTTTTTCCCCCCAAAATATGGGTAATATTTAAATAATAAAATATTGGGACAGCAAATGCTGAAGTTTCAGATTAGACACAGCCTCTGTGACAGTCTTTTGTTTCTGCAAACCTGCAAGTACTACTGTACAACAGGCACATTAGAATAAATTTCGCACCACTATTACCTGAAGAAACAGAAATAACTAGCAAATAAAAATACAGTGTGTGGAGATAGCCACCAGATGGTAGCAAACACATAGTATAGATGTCTGTCAGATTTTCTCAGTTATACTGGGTTTCTTGAAAGAGAAAACACTCATGTACTTACCTAAACATGTTAGCTCAACAAGCTGATCTATAAAAATAGTTATGAAATTTTGAGCAACCACTCAAAATTTTCTACATCAAAACCCACCATTGACTTACATCCTTCATGGTTACTTTGCTACTGTTAGCAGAATACATCCTTCATGTTCTTCTTAACAAAACAGGGGAGACAAAATTAAGATGATTGCAAAATTCAGCAAAATTACTGACAGTAGCCTTCAGACAACTGGTTGTCTTGAACTGTTGAATTGTCAAATTTTGTGCTTGGTCTAAAGTCAAGAAGGTCCCAGTGCTTACTAAACTGCCTAACAGCTTCTGCATAAAGATATGTAGAAGTGAATAATGTACAGTGAAAAAAAACCTTTCTCAGGATCTTTAAACATAACTTCATGCTAATACCATCTGTTCACCAAAGCAGCAGTGAGACCCTGGGCTCTAGATTGTTCTAGACAAATATAAAAATTTACCCTTTCTCATAGAAAACTAATTAATACTGACCTCCTAATCAAAAAACAGTTATTCGTTACATTCCTGCTGACCCTGATTCATACAGCTACAGAGACTGCATACATCTGTGGTCACAATCTCCCTGGACATTAAAACAACATAACATATAGGAAACAAAGCTTTCCACAGCTGAGTGTATGTATAAAGGAGAGTGCATCAGGCCTTTTGGGAGCCTCCTTTGCCCTTTGTTTCTGGGTGAAGTGCCAAAGCTTACATCTGCAAGGGTTATCACCACCAGCTGGGAGCAAACAAACACACAGGCTAACCAAAGCAAAAAAAAAAAACCAACAAACCAACAAACAAAACCCAAAACAAACCAGAAAACCCCAACTCAACCCAAAATCCAGCACTCCAATCTATGCCATCACCACCACAAAATTACTGCTATTTTGTTTGTAGAACTCTCTGATTCAAGAATTGAAATATTGACAGGAAAGAGGATGATAGCTCTGATGTGAGCTCTTTTGGAGAGCTCAAAATGTCATTGCCATCCCTTCACAAAGGATGTTAATGCTACTTTGCTTTCTAGGTGTCTTGGGCCTCTAAAAAATTTTCTATCAAAACTATGAGATATGATTTTGGATCATTTGCTTTTAAAATAAATGAAAACAACAGTTTGAGGTTCTACATATATGGATAAATTGTTGCAAATTGACTGTCTCTGAGTTCTTTTTGGTCCTCATGCTTTTTTGAATTTCTTTTTTGTACCTCCTCACTTGACAGTCTAGCAGCAGCCAGCAGAGCTGTTGGGCAAGTATGCATCCTCCATGACAAGATCCCATCAAAGCCTCTACATTAAATAATGTTCTGTCTGGATTGTTTTTTTGTTTTCTGACAGCTGGAAAGATGTAGACTTTATTATAGATAATCCCTTGCTCCTGCTTCTACCACCTTCCTTGTGATGACAGAAATTAACACATATTTGCACCTGTCCTCCTCACCGGTGGCTGCAGTTTTCCTTGAGAAGAGGAACTGTTTAGTATTATGTTCCATCATGTCTCCAGAAGAATAAATTATTTCATGGGGACTAATGATACAGACAGTAGCAGTAGTGGAAAGTGTAATGCTAACTGTGCTAATCCCATTATCAAATTTGTACAGGAAAAAGACAGCAAAAGACTATTTGGACCAGCAGTGATAAATTTATCACCCATGGCACATTGATGTAATCCTGCTGCTGTAACTTGGAAGAGGAATCTGCACAACCTTTGAAGCATAAGTATGTGTACAGGATCAGTTACCTTTTGCCTGTTTACAGCATGCCAAGGCTAAGTCCTGAAGTAAATTCACAGCCCTCTGCACAGCCATGGACTGCCTCGGGTCCAGCAATAAACAAGCACCTTTCATGAGCTAGTAGCTCTGCAGCACAGAAAAGCACAGCTGGCCCAAAATAGACCAGATCTGCATCAGATCTGCATGTCATCCACTGCGCTACCCTGAACAGCTCTTTGTGGATACCACTTTTAGAAGTGCAGCCAGACTTGGCTTTGAGACAACACCCGTAGGCCTTTATAAACTTGAAGGGTCTAAAAATAATGTGTTTGGAATAATATACTTCAAGTAAGACCGTGACAACCCACTGGAGCATAGCTCAGTACAGATCGTTTCTTTTGCTACCTGAGGTGCAGTAAGAAGGAACTAATTGCCTTGATTGTTTCTCTTCCCTAATTGTGTGAATTTGATTTTTAAGATCCTGGTAACAGCTGCATGTACAAGAATTACAGACTTGAGAACCATTTCCCAAGCTGTTGCTGCCAGCAGAAGTTTGCCTGTTCCAGTATAGTCTGGGACAAAGGGAGAGCACAAGCAGGTTCTCACTTTCCCCCTCCCCCCAACAGTGGCTGCATTCCAAGTCTGCAGTTTTACTGCTGAGCGTGATCTGTGTGCTACTTATGCTGTTAATATTACGCTGCCATCACAGAAGAAAGGAAAGTTTCACAGTCTTCCCTTATAACAAAACCACCTTGTCAGGAAAACAAAAAAAAATATCTCCCAAACTTTAAAGAAAGGAGGGATTTTCTAGGCAGACCTGTTAACACCTTTCTATGTCTGCTTTCCGAGAGATTGTCATTTGACATGGGAAAAAAATCCAGATTGTCTTGAGGTGTCTTGATCCACATTTAGTCACTTCCCTCCAGATAAACCCCATGAAGCAACTTGAAGCATGGCCTAGCAGTTGTGCTTTCTCACATCTCAGTGTATCTGCTGTAGTTTACGCCACATCTCCAACTCTTGACTTTTGCTTCATGCTTTTTTCAACCGGATGCACCCTCTGAGTCTATTCTCTGCAGTGCCTTGGGAAACCACAGTCAAGGTCTTGCACCTGCATTAAACAGAATTTTCAGCTGTGAATTCTGACATTTACATGTAGTTCTGCTTGTGCTACTTTGGCAATGCAAAGGAACTTCACAATCAAGAATGCAAGAGAAGGAAAATTTATATTTGCTTTGGAATTATGCATAATTTACAAGGCACAAATAAAGAGACTGAAGCAAACAGCTCTTGAATATTATTTCCAGCTGTGTTTCTTCATCTGTGTGACCTTGGGAGAGCAATATCTGTATCTGAACTTCCATTCATGTATTTGTTCCTTACAATGGCTCTAATGCTTATAAGCTGGTGTGCATGTATGCGTGTGTGTGCACCAAACATCTACCACGACAGAAACATCAAGCTACATCATAGAAGAAACCCCAAATTTACAAGCTTAAATTAACTGGACAGGAATATTGACTTGCACAGTGGGAATATAACAACAACAACAACAAAACTATATTACCTTGTAAAAGTTTTTGAAACTTTCTCTTACTGCCCTTTTCATGATCACAGCTTGATTTACCAAGTGTCTGTTTTCAAGATCTCAGGGACTGCCAGGTGAACCCCCTCCTCAGATTTCTAAATCCATGCATGAATATATGGAAACACTGTCAGGCACCGGCACAGCCAAGCCTTATCTTAGAACCACCACACAAACTAACAAACAGTAGAAATTTTTTATCTGTTAGGATGAATTGTTGAATACTGTAATTTGATAGACCTTATAGCAAATCTTTACTAGGCAAATAATAGCTCTGCCACATAAAAATCACAGAATTACAGAATCTTTTAAGTTGGAAAAGGCCTCTGAGATCATCAGACCCAACCTTTGACTGATCAACACCTTGCCCATGTCCAGTCATTTCTTGTACATCTCCAGGGATGGTGACTCCACCACCTCCCTGAGCAGTCCATTCCAATGCTTAACAATCTCATTCCTGAAGAAATTCCTCCTGATGTCCTGCCTGAACCTCTCCTGGTGCAGCTTGAGGCTAGTTCCTCATCTCCTGTCACTTAATGCTTGGTAGATGAGTCCAATCCCCACTTGGCTACAGCCTCCTTACAGGTGGTTGTAAAAAGTCAGAAAGTGACCCCTGAGCCTTCTTTTTCTCAGGTTGAACAACCACAGCTCCCTCAGATGCTCCTCATCAGACTTATGCTCCAGACACTTCACCAGCTTCATTGCTCTGGTCTGTACAAAGTGAAACTCCAGTTACATCACACCACTGCTGCACCTTACTCTTAAAACAAAATGATAAAGAAAGACATCAGTGAGGATTATAAAGTCCTGGTGGGGATGGACCACTTCTTTCCAATGTAAGAAATGCTCCTGGTTCTTTGTGTTTTATAAATAATTCACACAAGAGCCTGGTCTTCTGTTCACTCCATGGTAATTGCACAGTGAAGCTGTGCTTCAGATGAGATTAAACACAACCCACTGAAACCCAGCCATTTCTACTGACTCAAGCTCTTACAGTACTTACCACAGAGCAAATAAAACTGGTGTGACTGCATTGTTGGATCAGAGATAGTGGCAGCCATAAAAGGACAGGACACCCCTCCTTTTTTTATGGATTCTATTTGTTTCATGAGAATCCACACTTGTAACATTTCTCTGAAATGTCAGAGAGCTAAAGAAAACCTGATGAGAGCTATTTTGGGGAGAAGGAACAGAGCAGAGAGGTTTAAGATATAATTTTTAACCATCTTGCTGCATAGCAGTATTCAGACTGACATAAGACAGCAAGGTTTCCCCTTCAGTGAACAGGCAGAGCATATTCAGCCAGCCCTAGCACCCTATGTGGAATAAAGCACTTCAAAATTAAACATTGAACAACACAACCACCACTGAAAGTCTCACATCTGTTAACAAAGGTGAGGACTATTAGCTCCAATTGTTCCTTAATAGGTGTAGTAGATATTGAAAACTTAAAAAAATGGACTATATTTCTTCTACAAAATTTCTAGTTACTCAGTTTCTAGTCGAGTAAAGTAGAAACTGAGGTTTTCACTGCTGTGTACCACACCACTCATGCATCTGAGAAGGATTCTTTATAGCTTTAGAGTAATTCTCTGGAGAAATTCCTGCACAGCCCTCACCCAGTGGGATTTCCGAGAGAACAGCTAGTGATTGCAGCTAAGGCAGCTCAGCATTATTTTCTTAGGTATCTCCATGAACACCATCCTGTGCAGCAGGACCATGCTTGCTGCAATAACTGTTTTCATCACTGTGCAGAATAGTCATACATGTCTCCAAGGAATAATTTGTTTCCATGGTGTAGAGAGATAAAGAACACAGTTACCAGGAAGCCCACAGCAATGGATCACCCTCCCAGTAGCCTGAAGTTGTTTCTGGGTACCTAGCAAGACTAGAGCTTCTGCTGAGGCAATATCACTGTACAAATTGGTTAGCTGTGGCAACCATGAAAACCAAAGGTGTTGCTAAAACTTGGAGATGTATTGTGGATGGGGCAGAGAGATCTCCTTTGTAATCAGGACTGAGAGAATTTTGTCATAAAACAGGAGAGTCTGATTAGTTAAAGAATTGAAAAGGAAGGAGGAATATAAGTGCTATACATACTCCTGAAAAGAAGAAAAGGACTGTTCCCTGGACATTGAATGCAAGGACTTCTTCATGACCAGTAAGAGTAGACTGAGAGGAAAAGTGACCAAAAAGAGGTTAAGACATCGTCTGTAAAGATGGTAGAAGACAACGAATAAATACATTAAGAGAGCTGAATATACAAAAATAAGAAGAGAGAGAAATGAAAGGATGAGAGAAGAGGAAGGGCAAACTTGAGTTCCTTAGTCTGGGCAGGGCACAATCTGTTTGGTTAAGTGGGATGGTTATTGTAGAACATGCCTGCTCTTAGGACCACACCTGATCCAGGGATATCTCAGACAGCAGTTAACTGAGCTAGTCTCTCTGGACTAGGAATTATATTGAACAGAAAAAATATGTACTACATTTTATTTATACTGTGTTCCAGCAGAGACAAATAAATATAAGCATATTGTTTTTTTGAATGTTTATGTTTCCCTCCAGCTGCTGCACATCTGAGGAACACTAAAACACTTGGAAGAGTCATATTGTTCTGCTGTGTTTGTATGGCATGAGAAGGTCATGCTTCCCACTCAATTTCTAGCTAGTACTACAGTCTGAAGAATAATTAAAATTAATGGTAACTTCTTAAATTACCTACAGAGCTTCATTTAATTTCTCTGCTGAACTGCAGTATTTTCCATTTAAATTCATGATGCAGAACAGGATGTGAAGGATAAACAGAAAAAATTATTGAATACTCAGAAATCAAAGGGACAACATAGCATGCCTTCTGAGTTGTTCTTTCTAGTATCTTGAAAGATCTGTAAATTGGTTCTCTCAATCCTTTTTTGAATATCTCTTTTATCTTCACCACGCTGTCAAATTTTCCATTGCAATCTCCTCAAAATGTGGAAGATCACACAGATATTTCTGACACCGGCAAAAAAAAGTATTCTTTCAACTCATACATACAATACAAAATTTTTGCTAGAATAAGCCAGAGTATATTGTAACAAGGCATAACACTGACCTCTGTATGTTGTAATTTAAACTGGTGCTCAGGACCCAACACTTTCAGTGAGATATCTATCTGCACTTGATAAATGCCTACATTGTTTGTTGTTGTTATTTCTTAGAAAAAAAAAAAAAAAAGCAAACCAAAGATAAAAACAAAGCAGAAAAAAAAGAAAAAGTAGTCCTATTTCTGATTTCATTGGGGTGAATAGAGTAATTTTTACCGATTATAAAATCATGAGGTGAAATAATTCATATATAATCACTGTTTGGCACTCATCTTGCAAGTTATGAAGCCAGTGGCTAGATGGCAGCACTTGACGACTGCACACTCTTACAAGAGTGGGTTGCCTGCAGGTCCAAGACAGGTTTGAACTGACACTGCCCATGTTGCATCTGCTATTTGAAGCAAAAAACAGATCTTATTTCAGCTTGTTTCAGTCTGCAACAGTGGAAAATATGCAGCCTCCACCAAACCATTCCTTGAAGCTTTGATGTTTTATCTGAGAAGCCAAGAGCTAAAACAATTGTTTTACTTTTTCTCAAGCTATGCAGGAAGGCCACTCAGAGCCATGGTGTCCTGCTTAGATATGCATGCACACATGCATACACACACTGACAGAGGGTAATAGATGAAAAATTAATATGTAACCCTGAAGTGCTTTGTAATAATGAAGGTGGGGAGGAGGGAAGAAATACAGAAGGTATTGCTTTGGCAGAGATTCTCCCTTTGTTGTTCAAGTGGAACTAAAGATACACTGGTATGGTAACCTCTCTGTATAAAATGGTCACAGCATATGCAAGCCATTAGCTGTAGTAGATTCATAAAAACAGCCTGTTCATACATTTCAGAGCAGGTGTACTCTGTCATGATTTTAAGAGGAGAAAATTGTATATGTTTATACAGATCCCACCACAATTCAAGACAGGTTTCCCACTGAATTCAACAGCAGGAGCAACTAACAAGCTTGTGGAATCAACTATCTCTGTGCACATGGATCCCAAAGTGCTCCCAAATGCCTGTAGGGTTTGAATATGTTTTTAATATTTGTCATGATTTTGTGGAAAAAAAATCTTGTTTTGTGTAAATAAATGCACCAGATTATATACCTATGTCTGCTTTGACAAATATTTTTTTTCATATCCTGGATATTCATGCTTCTATTACTTACAAATATTTTCAGAGACTAATGTTTGAATTCCTATATCCACAAGCTGGCTCTTGGAATTCAAATTTTCCTTCTTTTAATTTTTATTCTATGGTTCCTGAATAATTCCATTTGTAGTACTCTGAAACATCCATAGATAATTATCAGTACAGACTGCTCACCATCAGAATTGTGTAATATAGACATGGAAGAAGTCTTTTCTCTTTCCTAAAGTGTTTTATTTTGCACAACATTTCTTTCCCTTTTCTCCCCCTGAAATATTTGTCTTGGGTCAAAGAAATTGACAGTAACACATAAGTAAGCCTAAGTTTTTGAAATGGCCTGCAGACCAACTTCTTTGTGTCCTCCAGCAACAGGTACTGTTCACTTTGATTTAGAGAACTGTTTGACATCTTCAGATATGGAATTGTGTGGGATTCTCATTCCTATTCTTGTTGATTTTTCAGCATCTATTTGTGACCAATTGCTAATAATAGGCTCATTAGAAAGCAAGCTGTGTTTGTTACACACTGTAGTATCCCAGTTGTTAGATCTTACTGCTAATTTCATAGCATAAGAGAGAGATGTGTGCTTGGTCCACATGGTTACCTTGCTGCTGATTTTTAGTATTTGTGAGGGATGACAACAAGTCTTGAAAAGCATATTGGAAAACCTTCACATTGATGGTGCAGGACTCTAGAAATATACTACTTGGATGACTGAATTTTTCTGTTGCTGCTTAAATTTTTTGAAGACTGGAAGTTTTGATAAAAGTTGTTTGGTAGCAACTGATCATCATACAATGTGAACAAATCATCTTTGGAAAAAAAATCTTAATATGTAAGTGGAGTATAAAAAAGAATCACAGGCTGAGTATGAAAATAAAAGCATGATCACAGGAGAGACAAAGAACCATGTTCCCAAACAGTCCACAATAGTTACATTTTCTTTGAATTCACATGTAATATGCATATCTTAAAATATTTGTAATAGACTGCAGATGTCAACTGCTCTGTGAAAAAAAAAAAATCGCTAATTTTCTGCATTATGCCTTGATTGTCCAATAGTTTAAAGGTTTTGTCTGGAAAACGGTGTTATGATACGTGCATAAAATTGATCACTAAGAAGTAGAAAGTGAACTTAAAGAAGCTGTAAGAGTTCATATATCTCTGCTGAGTTTATGTACAGAACCCAAAGTCAGCCAAATGCCAGCCTCTCTCTTAGAAGGAAGTTATGAAAATGAGGAGGAATGATGAAAAAACCCAATGCTTCAAAAACAAAATCTGGTCAGAAAGCTCTTCTTCTTTCTTTCCATCTTGGAAATGGTTTGGCAATTTGAATTTCTGCGCTCATTTGCCAGGTGTCAGGAAGAGATAAAAAGCACAGAACAGAATGCAAGAAAGACAAAAAACAGAGCTGAGCAATGTTTTCCACCTGTCTAGGCAAAAGTACGCTGGTATTTGGGAAAGCCAATAGGAAACTTTCAACACAGACATGAGGAAAGAGGCAATTCACTTTTTGAAACGTGTGGACTGGAAACTTGCTGCCACCCAGTGTCAGTAGGTAACTGTTTCCATGAACTAGCCCTGGGAATTCAGACTGTGCGGGCCTGCCACCCTGTCTGTAGACAGACAGGGTCTGGGACTCCTGGGTTCTCGTGAGAGGAGCTTGGGGTGTACAGCACACAGGCTGAGGCACAGCCCACTGAAAGGGAGCATTAAAGGTGAGGGTGAAGACCCTGCTAACACCGAGTGGTTAATCTTCCCTTGTTGCACCTCTCTTTAAGAAAAATGCCAGAAGTCACATACAAAATTTGCTATTCAAATGCTGTTCAAGACCAAATACATGCAGAATTGCACTCAGTATGCACATTTTCCTCACCATATTGAAGCAGGACATCTCTTAGGGGTTAGAAGGGGCAGACCAAATGCTCGCTGTCTGGCAGGTCACTTCACAGACAAAAAGTTGTTTTGGTCATGAGAAAAAGTAATTTCAAAGTATTCTTTTATTGTAAAATTTAAGTACTCTTTTGAGGATTATTTTGGGATGAAGACAAAGGTGCATACTCTGCCACATCAGAAAACTGAGGAATTCTTCTGTAAGAATAAACTGCAAAATTTTAACGTCATAAGAAATTTGTGTCATGAACAGCCAGGCAGTCAGTGTTAAGCACAACAGTGGTATAGGTGGAGACTTTTTCCACTGGTGAAGGTGCTGATTTAAAGAAACATGGGTAGAGTTACAAAAAAAACCCCAAAAGCAAAAAAGCTCAACAAAACAAATAGAAGCAACATACAGCATATAGGAATTAAGTTAGAGAAAAAAAAAGTTTCTTTTGCATGAGAAAGTCAGTCTCTGAATCTATTTTACTTTGTAACTCCTATTCATTTTGTTCCATCACCTGAGGTCCAGTTGACTTGTATACTGAGCTACTCCATTTTTTCCTAAACAAATTCTTCCTGAGCCCTCCAAAAAGAGCTATAAAATGTGGTCAGTGATACCAGCCCAGCTGAGAAAGCAAGTGGCTTTCTGCCTTTCCATAAGAACTCCCAACAGAAAGCCTTTCCAGGCTGCTGACTGTAGGAAGGATTTTGCTCTCTCTCTCTAGCATCATGAACATACAATTGAATCTCTCACATTTTTCCAGAATTCATTACTTCACCTACTATTGTTCAAAATCTTCACATAACAGCAAAAGGAACCTTTAGAGGTGCAAAGACTATATCTAAGAGAAAACTCCAAATGTGTCACGGACATAATATACTACAGAATATGAGTGCCATGATACAGTACTGAAGTGGAATGGTGAAGAATGCCTTTTGACTCTCATCCTGGAAACACCTAGCCAGTTTCAAAAACCTTTTACAGCATTTTCTTATTAATCAGCAGTTGCTTATTATCCTGCATTGAAACATACCATAATGATTTTTGGTATGTGAAAGCCTTCAAAATATATTCATCTTGTCTGCCAGAATTTTGAATGCTGAAAATAGCATGTCATAAATTTTAACAGAAGGCTATGCATAAACAGCACACTCTCTCAATATACATAAATATCTTATATTTACATAGGTAACTAGTTTTTTTGCCATATGTTTCTATGCCATTTCAATGCTGTTAATATCTGGAAATGTTTAATATTTTGGGGAAATATTAAGTCACGCAACAACAGCATTGCGTCTACTTTGTAATCCCAGCATACAATCCTGTTCTTTAATCCAATGCTTTTCTATTAGTTTAAAAAATCATTCATGATAGGAGTATTTCATGGTTACCAACAGGCTATATTTATTATTATAATTGAGGACTCTACATACATTGTTGCACAAAATTATAATGGACCAATCAACAAAACCATACAGTTTGTATGCAACTGTAAATAGCACTTTAGCGGAAGTTTAACACACTGTGCATTAGTTGTCGTAATTAAGGTGACAACTTAAAATGATTACTTCATGTGAGTACAAAAATGCAAACTTCCATTCAAGGCATACACAAATACACAAAAAAGATTGCTATACATGCCACAGGTCTAAAATAAACATCAAATCAATCCCTTCCACCCCAAAACAAGATAAATGAGTAAGTACCAGCATTCTTAGCAACCACCAGTGTTACCACATTCGAAGTGTTATCTCTAGCAAGAAGCAGAGAAATGCAATCTGAAGAAATGCCCTTAGCTTGGAGTTTTAGATTTAATGCAACTATGTCACATGAACTCCATGTTTTTGTTTGGCAAGACTGAAAGAGTTATATCACTATAGAAGCACTTGACCAGTGTATTACCACCAATTCCTGAATCACTATATAAAGTAACTGTGCAATAGTTGACTGTTGAAAGAAATAGTGTCTTTACATCAAAAGGTGATATACAACCAAAATTCAAGTATTTACTATTAGACTGTAATTAATTCTGACCTTCTATTCCTGTGCACTACATAAAGCAGATGAAGCATATTTTTTTTATTTTTTCATTTTTATTCTTCCCTTTGCCCTGTGAAAAAGTGCAGAGGGAAGAACTAAAGTGTAGGTGCAATCCTACATCTACAGCAGTTGGTGACAGGCATGTGGGTACAACTGTCTGCATCAAGATGACCTCTGGATTTCCAACACCCAGCCTTAATGCTCTCAGGTAACTCCCATCTCTACACCTGCGAGACTCCTGCTGTCCCCCTACTTTTATTTGCACCATTTGCACCAGCTGTCAAATCTGTTGCTCAAGGAGAAATGTTACGTATGCTCTTTTCTGCACGTGAGCACCCGAGCTGCACAGTGTTATCTCTGGACAATCAGGAGATAAAGGGTGGAACAGTTCCTCTCTCATACCAGGTTTTGGGACGGTCTGGAGAGACATTTACACTTCTGTCTCAGCACCACTGAAGAACTGCTGAAGACTGTGTAAGCTTGAAAGACACTTGTTTACAAAAACATAATTCGGATTAAGTAAATTCCAAAAAAAAAAAATATCCTCTTATATCCTCTTACAGAATTTTAATTACTGACTAGATTAATTTAAAAATAATATGAAATACTAAAGATTTTTTTCTAATTAAAAATACTTTTTCTCCTGTTATCAAGTTAATCTCAAGACAGAGGTTAAACATAGGGGACCATAAACTTTGGTGAAAAAATTCTACTACAGAGTTATGAAAAAGAATTCAAACTCTAACAAAATTAGTAGCATGCATGATCACAAAGAAAAAAAAAAAGTAATGAGAAATCTGAGATCTGTCTCTCAAAAAAAGTTTTCACAGATTTTGGTGCAAACACAGCACATTCTGTGAACATGGGGAATGAGAATGTGGAAGCAGTTTTACCACCACTGCAAATTAATTGAGACAAGATGAAAAACTGAAATGTGAAAAACAAGGCCTGTGTATCATTTTTTAGCCCTCCAGCACCCAGACACTTCATACTTTGAAAATGACCAAGTACAGCAGGGACTGTGCTTTCAACAAAGAAAGGAAAAGAATTAAAATTAGGCTAGTCCTCTTCAAAGTGTATCTACAACCGGTGCTACCATAGCCTACCACTATATTAATACATGAACATTTTTATTTCCCTGAATATAAGGGAAAATAAACCACCAGAAAACACACCTGTAAAAAGATGAAAGCATTGGAAAACTACAAAGTAAGCAAGGACTGTGTGTTTGTATATATAAATCTTTATAAATACTCATATAGAAATGATTGTGATTTTTTGTTCATTGGTTTGTTTTCCCCAGATCAAAGCAGAACACAATGTATTCTTTCAAATGGGTTTAGAATGAGGAAGTATGAGTAGGATTGACAAAGCAAATGACAGAGAAAAAGAACAGTGAAATTTTATTTCCTTGGCAAGTGGAAGTACAGAGATGTTACTGTAGCACTTACTGTTCTTACCTTTTAGATGCTAATTCATCATAAATTACAGCATAACTACATCAGTGGTGGAATTTAACACACAGCTTATATTTTCAAATACTTAAGTTTATTTTTCTTAATAGTATCCCCACTTTACGCAGCCTACAAAATGCATTTGCTGAAGAAAATGCATCTGCTTCTGAAAATCATAATAGCAAGTGTTTTGGGCTGCTCAAAGAAGTAGTCCTGAAATTTCAGATGTTAAAGCTTTCTCCACAGCCACATGTTCCTTTGATGTTTGGATTATTGAAGACAAATTCACTGGACAGTTTGTCTTCTACATAGTCCATTTCAGTTCCTAGAAGTGTCAGCTGTGCCTTCTTTTCAATAAACACTCTAACCCCTTGAAAAGAAGAGAAAACCAGAAGTTACATACAACAAAACCATCATTCGATTTGAAATTCTCTTCTGACCGGTAATTAAAAAAAAAGGAAGCTAAGACTACAACTTGGTTTCCCTGGCCTGATGTGGGGCACTTTCATCACTGTCTTCCTTCATTCTACCTGTAGAAGTCTGACAGAAGTCTGGAACTGTTACTTATATGTGCACATGAATGTCTTTTCTTTTGACAAGGGACAGAAAAAAATGACACTGAGGGAAAAAAGCTGTAGAACAGGCCAACAAATCTCACCTTGAGTGCACAATTCCCATGCATTACAGACAGTAACCCATTTCATTGGGTTACTGTCTGTAATGTCAACCCATCACTTTAAGCCCTTTTTAAAGTCTGTGAAGCCAACAAAATGCACAAAACTTTGACAATATAGATTTCTTCTCTCAAAATGACCAGGTTTCATTCTCCCACCACAGAAGCTTGCGCTGCTGCACCAGAAACTCACCATCTTGAACTACTTCTTCATCAGAGTCTCCTTTTGATTTTGTATATTCTAATGTGTAAGAAAGTCCATTGCATCCCCTTGTACGAACACCTACTTTCACACCTACCTAAAGAAAAAGAAACAACGAAAACCAGCACATGCATGACTTCCTTTTTAAAACCTATCAAATTACATCAAGTTAAAAGTATGCAGAACAATGAAATGCTGACATTTATTTTTTTCCACTGCCTAAAGGCAGAAGTGAATTACTGTAACAGATAAGAAGTACCTTTCTTTTTTCTTTTATCAGTTTAACTGCCACAGTAAAAAAACCCATCTGATGCTTGCTGGAATGGATCATGCCATAGAGTATGTTAGGTTTTTTAAGTAACAAACCATTGGCACACCTGTAGGAGCCAGGTCTCAAAAAGAAAGTTAAATTTCAAAGACAGGTACTTTTGTGACTTCAAAGTACAGTTTACTCAGATGCCAATTCAGGTACAATGACAAGATTATACACAGCAACATAATTATGAAGCTGTGAGGCCAAAACAAGGGTGATTACTAGATTATCACAGAACTCTTGTAATGACACCATCAGAAAACTTACTTGAAACCAAAGTTCTGAAAAATGTACTTGGATTTTTCATTACCTCAACAGCCAGCCTCACTTAAGAAGCAAACCCCTCCCTAAATCAAGTATATGTGCATGTGTACTGTTTTAACCAAAGCAAACTTAGTCAATGTTTGTAACATTCACAGCATTCAACAAGTCTCACAAAAAGAGCATCCATGTAAGGAAAAAACTGAGAAGTTTTAACAAAGTAGGAAACTATTTGTAAGAATCTTTAAGAAGTACCTATATCATTTTCTATACACCAGTGCTTCGAAACTGAAGAGGCAGATTTTATCATCTATGTCTATATGTTGTGATAAAAATGTATCAAAATGTAACATTTCTCATCACATGGACTCTCCAGACAAACTGCGTCAGATCCTGTCATATTAAACACCTTTCTCTACAGGAACTGCTACAAATAATGGGTTGGAAAATGCAAACACCATTTACAGCCAGGAAATGACTGACAATATAAATTGTAGGCCCAGGGCTTCCTTAGGATGGTTTAAAACATTAGAACAAATAAATCTAGTTAGTTGCAAACATGCAGGAAGCAAAATAAACAATGGCCTTGGTTGATAAAAGAAATATTCTTGAAACAATACTGTAAAACAAAACTAATGCTTGTTTTTACAATTGTTATAAAAGAAGACTCTGTGTGTCTTTCCCTAAAGAAGAAAAGATGACAAACTCATTATTTGGTGAAACACTGGTTACTTAAAAAACACCTTGTCTGGCAAGTTGCCTAAGATTTAGATGTTCTCCAATGCATATGAATATGATTTTACTATTGCATACTTCACAATGAACTTAAGTAACAGCTGAAGAGCTCTCTTGCTATCAGAAATCACTACTATGCCACACTAAAGGGTTTCATTAAAATGCAGCTCAAAAATATCTGAAGCTTGAAGTTTTTCCAGCTTTATTAATCTCAACAGTAACTGTACAGTGAATTACAGTCAGTTGCTTCCTTCATTTCATTTTATAACAAGACAAAGCTGGATATGCAAATAAGCTTATGCATTCCCCACCAAAGAAGATGTCAACATCTCTAACAAACACCTCAGGGTTCAGTTCAAACCTCTAAGCTAGAAATGCTTTGCAATCATGAGCTGTGCTAATACCTTAGCATACCCTACAGACTGACCCTGTCTACACTTACATGGTCAGGTTTATCTTTCAGAAGCTCTTTTATCTTCTGGACAGCAGAAGGGGTCTGAAAGACAAAAGCATACATATACATTTGATTTTGTTTTGTTTATTTGCAGTGAGTGCTTACATGTATTGAAGATGCCTGTAAGATGCTGTAAAACAGATGTCTGCTCAATCGAACTGACACAGAGCACACCAGCTCTCCTCTCCTCACCCACACAGCCAGCAAACAGGTATCTCAAGAATTCAATCCTTAATCCTTAACAGTGGGGTTTTGGCTGTTAGAACATCAGAATGGCTTCGGATGGAAGAGAGCCTCAAAGATAATCTAGTTCCAACACTCCTGCCATGAGCAGGGACAGTTGGCCAAGTTGGTCAAGGCCTTATCCAAACCAGCCCTGACCACATCCAGAATTTCCCTGGGCAACCCGTTCCAGTGTTGCACCTCCCTCACAGTAACAAATTTCTTCCTAATACCTCATCTAAATCCTCCCCTTGTCTTACCACTAAGAGAAGTGATCACTAAGATCGCTCATCACTCCTGATGAGGAGTCCTTCTCCAGCTTCCCTGCAGGTCCCCTGAAAATTGGTTGCCATAAGGTCTCCAGACAACCTTCCCTTCTTCAAGCTGGACAGCCCCAACCTTCTCAATCTGTCTTCATAAGGGAGGTGGCTGCAGTCCTCTTACCAATTTTGTGGCCTCCTGTGGACTTGCTCCATGTCCTTCTTATGTTGTAGGCCCCAGAGCTGAATGCACAGCAGAGCAGAGCAGAGCAGCAGAATCCCTGGCCCTGATACCCATGCTGCTTTGGATGCAGCCCAGGATACAATTGGCTTTCCGGCTGCAAGTGCTCAGATCTGGCTCATGTCCAGCCTCTCATCAACCATCAGACTTAACTCTTTCTTCATACGGCTCCTCTCAACCCATTCTCCACCTAACCTGTTGGTGTGCCTGGTATTGCCCCGACCTAGGTGCAGGACCCTGCATTTCACTTTGCTGAACTTCATGAAGTTTGTATCAGCCCACCTCTCAAGCCTGTCAAGATCTATGTTGCTTCTTTGCAAAATTTCTCCCTAAAATCACAACCCTAATTCAATCAAGTAGCTCTGTTCTTGTAAAAATTTTGTCGTGTACCCATTACAGACAAAAATTAGTTAGCTACAGAGGGCTTATTGTCTACTTCTGTCTCCCTATTAACCCTAAGGGAGCCTTTGACTTAACAGCAGATAAAATTCACCATTTATGCAGATCTAGTTGATGCAGAAATGCAAGAATACAATGCAAACATCAAAATTTCCATTACATTCCCACAAGTTTCTAAGACACCAAGAAAAGCATTACTGAAGTACTTACTATGAGCCGAATTAAACACACAAACGCCAAGTACACTTGCAGTAGAAAATAATTTCTAATTACCACTACCACTCTTGTTAGAGACCCGCTACTGAGCAGGAATTACCTGCTCTGACAAACGACTAAACTGTGTGCACTCGATCTGCCCCTGTTCCTGCGAGGAACTGTCCGTACTTTTCTCTGCAGTGATCCCTCTCAGAGTCAGAGGCTGGAAAAGACCTCTGAGATTATCGAGTCCAACCTATGACCGAACACCACGTTTTCCAAGTTTGTCCTCTCCAGCACGGCCGCTAGTACAGAACGCACGCACTTTATTATTAACAACAGGATGTAATGCCTTCTTGGAAATAACCAACGAGACAGCCTCGGTAGGTAACGCATTACCCTTTTTCAAAAAATTTAATCAAATACTCTTTTTTAGGGTGTCTATGCGACAAGGCCCCACGCTCGCAGGGGCGGCACCGGTGCTGCCCCGGAACTCTGCGGTTCCGCAGACGGAGCGGCGGAGCGCCGGGCCTGCTCTCAGCGGCACTGGCCAGAGCAGGAGATACCGCCTCTCGACTAGGCAGGGGGAAGAGGAGCCCCCTGCAGCCTGCCCGCCACTGCCGCCCCGCTGGGGTTACCGACGCCGGCGGATCCCGGCCCGGCGCTGCCCGGCCGAGCGGGCACAGCCCGGCGGGGAGGCCCGTTCCCGCCCCTGTCCCTGTGCCGCCCCACTGCCCGGGCCGGAGGGGCCCGTGGCGCAGCTCCCGCACCCGCGAGGTGCCGCGGTCCCCGGGTCCCGCCCGCTGCCCGTCCGCAGCACTGACCAGCGTGAGGGCGGCGCGGGTCGCCTGGATCCTGCGCTTGCTGACGGCGCGCACCGTGGCGCGCACCACGGACGAGGCCATGGCCCGGCGCCCTCGGCCACGGGCAGCGCCGCCCACACGCCGTGACGCCACCGCGCACGGGCCGCGAGCGGGGACGGGCGGGGGCGGCTCCACCCCGGGACAGGCGCCCGGTCCGGCTCCGGCCCCCGCCCCAGGGCGGGGCTCCGCAAGCAGCGGGCTGCGGGCCGAGATAAGCGGCAAAGGCAGCCAGGACGCCCTGCCCTTCAGCTGCCCCTGCAGAGGCCGCGGCAAAACAGCCTCCCAGGTGTCACGAGGAAAGGCGAGGTTTTTCTGAAACCCTTTAATGATTGGTCTGTTAGCGCTCTTGAAGGTTCAAGTTAACAGGTTACGGAATAACAATTTTATTAATTCAGAATGCTAGGGCTTTGGAATGGAGCTTGAAGATGACCTAGTCCCGACTGTTTTGCTGTGGGCAGGGACACCTCACACTAGACTAGGTTGGTCAAGGCCTTATCCAGAACTTCCCTGGGGAACCCATTCCAGTGTGCACCTCCCTCACAGTAACAAATTTCTTTGTAATACTTAATCTAAATCACCCCCTTGTCTTAACGCTACAGGTCCTGATGAAGAGTCTCCAAGTTCCCTGTAGGCCCCCTGCAGATACTGGAAGGTTGCAGTGAGGTCTCAGATAACTTTCTCTTCTTCAAGCTGAACAGCCCCTTCATAAGGGAGGTGGCTGCAGTCCTCTTATCAATGCAGAGGAGGCCACACACTCAAACAGTTCCATATCCTTCTGGAGGCCTCAGAGCTGGATATGGTGATCCAAGTGGTGTCTCACAAGAGGGGCAGAATCCCCTCCCTGGTCCTGCTGCTTTAGATACAGCCTAGAATTCTGACATGTTAAGGTTCAAGGACTGCTGGTGAGAGTAGCTGACTGGAAAAACGTATTCAAAGCAGTATATTAACTCAAAGCAATGTATTAAAAAACTCTAATCCCTAACAAAAGTGAGCTTGAGATAATAATTTACCATCACAGAACACTGTTCTTACCCCAGAGTTGTCTCCATAGGGGCAAAGAGAGTTTGAGCCTGTCAACTGATTCCAGAAGCTACAGTGGAGTCTTTACTAACTTCTCACCCTTGTGAATTCACTTTTGTACTATCTTCTTCTGTTTAGGTAGAGCTTAAGTGTCTGTAGCCATATAGCTTACCCAATGAGGGGTGGTTGTATGTTGGGGGCAGGTAACTCAGAATATATAATGTGTCAGCCTAAGGAGGGTGATTTCACAGCAGCCGATTCCACAACAGGACATTCTCCTTTATCTCTGTTGGTTTTCAGCTGCTATACAAGCTGCTCAGCAGCCAGAAAGGACCACAAAGTTTAATCCTCTGCAAGAGCCTTGCTACAATGGATGCTATTCCACCCACCTTAAGCTTGTATAGTGAGTGGGAAGTCAGGTATGCTGGCCACAGTCCATCCTGGGAGTAGCAATCCTATTTTCCTCTATAATTTCTATACCGTTATCTTTTTACCTCCAAGCACTTTCCCACACCAGGGAACAATGGAGGCCCATGAGTACATAGTCTGCCACCTCCAAAATACAGGAACAGAATGTGAATACTTACTGACATTCTGGCAATCACACTGGAAAGCATTTAACAATGCATATGGCTATTCAATAGGAAGCTTTGGTCAGCAGGCAAAATCTATGTGCAGAGTGATCCAGTTTGGACAAATCCCTGAGAGAAGTGCACAGGACCTGGAACCAGTGACTATGATCCATCACAGACAATGCATTGTCTGCCCTCCTACTGACCAGGATTCCTGCCCTTTCCTACAGGTTCATGCCGGTCTGGGGCTGAGTGAAAGGATGGCCATGCAGTGGTGAGGGCCTAACTGCACTTCTGTATTTATCCCTGCTTGGTACAGAAGCATTGTGTGAGGAGAGCTCAAAAGCTGCTGGATGAACTGAGCTGCTATTCCCCAAATTCTGGTGGCTACAGCAACATGACTTGCAAGAAACCCCAATAGCCTTGGTACAGGGACACTCTTGGCATTACTTTAAGTTGTATGTTGGCTACATCAGAAGGTAAACAAGTACTTATTTTTCATTTTCACATTCCAGCATTCTTAAATATGCTAAATACTTAAAATCCCTGTTTTTGAAGTCCAAGCACAAGAACATTGGGTCTCATCACTTCACTCCCCGATTCTGGGCTTAGTAGTTCTGAAGAGCTTGGCAGTAAGTAAGATGAGTTATGTTTTTTTTTTTCCATATATAACTATGCTACTGCTCTTTACTGAGGCACAGTACTACTCAAATATAAAGATATGTCAAATATAATGACATATATAGTAATGACATATATAATGACAAATAATTTGAGGCATATGTCATATACCTCAAATATAAAGACAGCAGGTGTATAAAGAAAGTTGCATTTTTCTTTAGCTACAAGAAGGGTGTCTTCAAAAATAATTCATGCACTGAGCATGCATCTCAACTAAACTACTCCTACTTAGGAGTGTGGGCTTTAATGGACTACTGAAGTCAGTACACTTGAAGGGGAGAAGCTTGTGTACAAATGCAGCTAAAACCTTAATCATTCACACTCACCATGCAGGCACAAAGGATGCTTCCAATCATCATTCCTTAGTCCCCAGTCTGCTGAATCAATCTGTGCATGGAAGGCTGAGCATGGACTAGAAAAATAGACTTCTCCCAGAGAAGATAAATGCAAAAATCAGTTTTAAAATCTAACTAATTCAAGTGAGTAACAAGAAATATTGATTTTATCAGTGGAAGAAAAAGTCAACAACTTTCCATGCTAGAAAACTCCCATTCTAAGCAGCTATTTCTAGCCCTAGAAACTTGCTAATGAAGGCAATTTTTCATATGGCTTCTGTGGCTCTTAGAAAAATGTGAAGATGTTTATAAAAGAAATTGCTGTGTATTAAATAAATTTAAGTAAAATTTTAACATATAGGGAAACAGTTTTAAATACAGCTATGAAACAAATCTCACCAGAATAGTAAGATTAGGGAAAATGGATGTGTGTGATCTAGTAGTTAAACACCTAAATGACATTGACTTACCTGTATAAGAAAATTAACTGTGTTGCAAACCCAGATGAAAAACTTGATCTTTCTCAGCACTGACAACCTACTATTCACAGCATAGAACATATTTCAACTTTGGAAACTCAGACATCAAAAGCATGTGAAATTCATGTGAAATATGACAGCACTTTTTTCTAATAAAAAAGGCAGCATAAATAAACAACTGTGTGTTTCTTCATATCATTAAGAAAGACAGAGTATGCACCTGGTTCAGAAGAGGTTTATACACTTCATTTCCACCAGCAAAATTGGAATTAACTCTGAACAGAAAGCTAAAGAAAGCACAAGATAAAATGCTTGAAAATGTGTTTAGGAAAGTACACAGAAGAAATTATTTGTGAAAGCAGCACGTCTAAAAGTTCAGATAGCTGACTTCAAAGGGGTGAAAACCAAAACAAGACTTAGGATGCTTGTTCCCCAAGACCCCTTTGGCAATTCTAGCTTTCAAATTCCATAAAAGTAGATTGATAGGGAAAAAAACCTGAATATGATGGTTCTAAATCCAGATAATTACAGTAAGATAACATTAATTCTACATTTATGTCTGGAATATTGAAAACTACAACCTCAGGAAAAAATAGAGAAACTTAAGTCTGATTTTCACTTTTTTTTTTAAATTTATTTTGGATTCATAAATTAACAGTGGTTTCAATTTCAACATGTAACTAATTATTTTCTGAACAAGATAAGATGGTACATTACCACCTCTGGAAGGACTTCAAGTAAAGTAAAAGCCTGCTACGAATTAATGTAAATTCTTGACTGGTACAAGGATCCTCTTTGCATTCTATGAAAACGGACATCTATTTTTCCCCAGTTGCCAATATAATACCTCTATTTCTTAAAGCAGTTTTGTCTGTATCCCCAAGGCCTTGAAAAAGATTCTTAGCAGCAACAAAACAGGACTGACCTGTTACCTAGTCTTTCTTTCTTTCTTCTTGAACGCGAGCACAGCAGCAACTGAACTCCCATAAAATCACAGAACAGAAAAACAACCTCACAAAATCTGAGTGGCATTGCTTATCCAGAGACTGTTTTACATATGATGGACTAGTGTCTATGTCTTTAGTTCTCTGGAGAAATAAAAAAGAATATAGCGGTCTACAAACATCTCGAACACTTACACAAGGATTCAGTAAACAATCAACATTAATAAATATCATTTGCTCCTTCAAAAGATTCATTTTTGAAGAAAATATAATTTATTTGGCTAGCACATAGATTTAGTGCAGTTTAAAATGGGCAGGTGGAACAAAACCCTGAATACAGTCCATTTTTAGTAACTGCCCTTTTCTAAATTCATTACCTAGTAAACAAATACAAAACATCATGGCTTTCTATTAATTAAAATGCTCAAACAATCTATTAAAGAGCAGGGGTCTGTATGAAAATCCACAGTGGCTTGTACTAGCAATCTAAAAGAAAACACCCATATTTTCATTGAACTTAAGCTGAAGGTTGTCTATACTGCTGTCCTGTGAACTCAGATGCTTTAGCCAAAAACATTTCTTTCAAGTGAATGATGGAACTGTGTCGCAATTTGTCAGTGCTTAATATCCCTCATGATTCTTGCTGGGTCCTCTTCTGTGAGGCTTTTCCCTGAGCCATGTATTTATTGGAAAGGCTGCCTAAATTGGGAGGAAGAAAACATCATCCTTTAAAGGTATTGAAAAAAAAAAAGACATAAACCAACTGAAACAAGATGGGAGAAAATTACTGTTAAGTCAAACTATAATGAAAGGATATACAGATCAACTTAAGATCATTACCTGCTGAAGGACAGAAGGAAATAACAAAATACAAAATGGAAAGGAGGCATTTTCTTGAACTAAACACCTAATGACAAACTACTTTGCATTACAAGCCTTCCAGTGAAGACAAAAAAATCCAATGTGTCTTCCCAACAAAACTGATAATTTTATTTTAGATAGTTAATTGCAGTCAAGTCTTTACAAACTTCAGAAAACTAATTAGGTCCTCCTCCAACTGCAGAGATATTAGTGTATTATATACCCATGCTGCTGGAAAGGTTTGCAGAGTCGTCCTGGAAATTCTAATTCTTTAAAATAAAAGCAGCAATTCTTAAAATCTTCACTGTATTTGTTAACAAATGTGTGAAATTACTGTAAGGAAGCTACATTGTTAATCACACATTTAAAGCAAAACATCTCTGACTGAGAAAGCATACATAAAGGCCTTTATAATACAGTATCACTGCTACTTCTAAATGTAACTCAGACTAAGGATGTGGTCTGATAATCTCTAAACTAGTTTATTGTGTATAATTCTAGACAATTACTGCAAGAAACCCTCACAAGAAAGCATCTCATGTTTTGTCCCTGAAGAATCAGAGAATCCCATATAAGTTAAAACAGGACAGATTGATATAACTCCACCATACCCTGGTGCAAAATAAATCTACCAGAGTCAATGACAAAAAGGCACAGAATTGTTATGCCCAAGATTTGCTTCCAAAACAAAACTCAAAAAATAGGTGGCTTCAGCCCATTCAAGCTGCCACTGTGTTCAGCAAATTAGCTGAACATGATAAGGAATCATACAATTATAGAACAATCTGGGTTATCATTTAGTCCAACCTTCCCGCTGTGGGCAGGGACATCTGAACTAGATCAGGTTGCTCAGAGGTCCATCCAACCTCACCTTGGATGTTTTCAGGGATGAGGCATCCACCATCTCTCTGGGCAACCTGTGCCAGTGTTTCACCATCCTCCTTGTAAAAAACTTTCTTCTTTAATCTAGTCTTTCAGTTTTAAACCATTACACCTTACTATTGCAACAGTCCCTGCAAAAAGTATGTTCCCACCTTTCTTACAGGCCCCTTTCTAGAACTGAAAGGCCACAATATGTCTTCCTTGAAGCCTTCTTTTCTCTAGGCTGAACAACCCCAATCCTCTCAGCCCCTCCACAGGGGAAGTGACCCATCCCTCTAGTCATCTTGGAGACCCTCCTCTGGACTCACTGCCACAGTTCCATGTCCTTCCTGTGCTGGGACCCCAGAGCAGGATGCAGGGTTCCAGATGGGATCTAACGACAGCAGAGGGGCAGAATGCCCTCCCTCACTCTCCTGGCCAGAATTTTACACATAGTTTCTGAATTGAAGACATACAAACCTGACTGGGGACTCAAAAATACTCTTCCTTTTTGTTTCTTTTTTTCTTCATGCATAAGCACTCCCTATAAAAAACATACACACATCAATGACCTAATGAAAGTGAAGTATTTAATTTCACAATGTTAAAAGTTTTCCTTGAAATCATAGGTACAGCTTTTCTTAATTACATTATATGGACTTTAAAACTTATAAAAAGTAAAAGATGAAACAAAAGTGACACATGGTGTTTACCTGATTTAATCCAGCATGTTTGAGAGCAGTCAATAAAGAAGGGGACCCGCACAACACTTCTGGCTTTGAGCCATCTGAAAAAAATCATAAAAAGGAGCTGCTAATTGGAAACTAGTTTCCATTTCAGTTACCATAAGACAGAAAAATATAAAAATATTTTCTATCTAGAATCAGGAAATGTAGAATGTAGGACATTATTATTTTCTTAAATTTTGTAACACGGAAAACTCACATAATGTGATGACATATTTAAGCTAGGAACCTACAACAAATTAAGCTTTGTATCCTCCTCCAGAATCATGGAACTTAGAATGAATGAAGATAAGGTGGTAAGTGAAGTGTCTGTAGACTCACAAAATGTAGCAATGCAAAGAGTGAAGACTGAACTCTTTAATCCATTTGTTCATAGTATTTTATCCAACTAGAGAGATAGTACTTTATCCAACTTCAGGCACTAAACAAACAATAAAAGCCAAAACCCAACCCATAGCAACTCTTTCAAATTCAAACATATTAATTCCCAAAATACAGATGATAGATAAAAATACCTATTGCTGAACTTATTATTTTAGACATATATACTGCACAGCCTAAGTATAGCTCTCATATGAAGAGTGCTAAATATGATTGACTATGAAACAGTCAGGCATATTCCCCTCCACCTTAGCAGACTCAGTATCATGACAAACAGAATGTCTGGAAAAGAAGTTCAGTGAGAAAAGGTCAAAGGTAAACAAACTCAAAAGTTAAATTTAGACTTGACATACACCTTCAAAAGGTCAGAAGCTGAATGAAGCATGGTTTCAATTTTTAATCAACTTTTCTGTCCATCCAGTACTTCTAGTGATCTATCAAAGTAAGAATACTTCTAAATACATTCACAATTCTGAACATACTTGCACCATTGTCCTCCCTCTTCCAGTGTTTTAAAAGAGTCTTATGCCCTCTTCCACTAAATGCATCTGATTATGAAGAGTTTCCATATCTACCGCAGACAGGATATTTTTGCAAATAGAGAAAAGTTGGTTTGAAAAATATGCTTATATAAAAGACTTCAATCTGTTCCTTAAAGAGGTATAGTCATGAGTAATAAGTAACACAGTTTTTTTCCAGCCTGAATTTAAATGCACCCAGGTTTACCTACAGGGAAACAGTGATACTTTATTCCTTTGGAAGCTAATTAAAAGTACCATGTACTGTCTTAAGTCTCAGTTTTATCTTAGAAAGATATTCTTTAATAACATAAACAATGAGCGAATTCCATCTTATTTGAAAGATGACTTAAATAATTAAACACTTTTTCTTAGCAGTATTCCATCCAGGTCTCTCAGTCAGGATCTGTAAGATGAACTTCTGTATTGCTTCAAATGCTGAGTTTGAAGCAATGTCAGAAACATTATTTTATTCACAAAATTCCATCTGAGCAAATCTGTACACTTTTCATACCAACTTCAGGGTCATACAGAATCATTCTGGTTTAGGTAATGTGAAAAGCTGTAACACCAGCTGTAACTAGCTAGTTTTTTTTGTTGCTGTTTTGTTGTAATTATGATGAACTCAAAGAGAAGCTGTAACTTGAAATTTTGGCAAGCTCATATAATGTGATGACAACGGAAGCAATTTCAACATATTTGATACTCATACCCTTTTTATTACAAATATCTTATCTGCTAAGAGAAACCATGCCAAATCTCATGATACAGCACATTTCTGAAAAGAAGGTGAGGATGAAGGGAAAATGGTTAAATGTGACTACATAAAAAAAAAACCCCACACATTTACATGAAGCAAAAACCTTATCTGTTAGTCAGTCATGTTAAAAACATAAAAAAGCCCCATAAGTACTATTTAAACTACTCAGCTTGATCAGTTTCATACCTGCAACTCCTTTATATTGTGGGCATTCCTTTTTAATATGACCTTCTCTCCCACAGATAAAACAACGTTTTTCTCTTACGTCTCTGTCTTCCAGGCGCTTCCATTTCTCTGCTGTCTGCCTGGGAGTCTTCTCCCTTCCACTTTCCACTATTACCCTTGCTAGTTTCCTCTTCTGAGGTGTACATAGGTGTGACTTTCCCTCCTTGATTAAATGCTCCTTTTCTGTTGGTTTATTCTGCATTTCTTTGTCCTCTTTGCTTCTTTTTTCCTTGATTTCTCCGTATCTTTGTGTACCTTCATAATCGCGATGCCGTCTTAGCCTGCAGGAGCAGAGAAGTGCTGAAGAATTCAGAGGCCTCACATTCACAGAGTCAATAAAAAAAAATGGAAATGCATGTGCTGTCCTTAGACAAAATAATTATTCCGTAGGATAAATACATTGCCATGCTTTTCCTTTGACTCTCCCACCAAACAGTGTTCCACTGATGTAACACATATTTAATAATTAAACTTTACAATTAGGTGATAATACAGTCCTAAATCCTCATCATTGTTACTAAAAAAACATAAGAACAGCTGAAAATTTGGCTGCTCAATTAGCAATGGAAGAGAAGGAACACCAAGCAAAATACTAATGAAGTACAAAAAAATAGGGCTATAGTTCTGGGCTTTTTTCTGCTTGCACAATTCGAACAGAACTCAGCTCTTTCCTTCTGAAACTGTGCATATTCACTCCAAAAGTCTCTTCTGCTGAGCTTCTAACATTCTGTGTGACTTAAAGGTCTAGTAGTAAGATGCACTACCACTGTCAAACTTGTTTCATCTAACAACTTTATACATGACTAGAAAAAGGAGACAAGAGTGAAACCTCCAAATCTGAAGATGATACCAGGCTCCTTTGGCCTGCATTGGATGCATTGCTAATGGCTGGAAACTTGGAAAATACTTCACAAAAGTGAATGAATGGCAAAAGAATGGTATGAGCTTCAAGATGAGCTTCTTTTTAAAGAAAAAAAAAGCATAAAGGAAGACATAGGGAACTATAGGCTGGTCAGTCTCACCTCTGCCTGGTTAGATCATGGAGCAGTTCCTCCTGAAAACCATGCTGAGGCACGTGGAAAACAGACAGGCAACTAGTGACTGGCAAGAGCAAATCATGCCTGACAAATCTGGCAGCTTTCTATAAAAATGTGTTTCAGAAATAATGGATACGGAGGACTGACTGACATCATGTACCTGGATTTCTGCAAGGCACTTGACACTGTCTTATACAACATCCTTGTCTCTAAAATGGAAAGACATGGATTTGATAGGTGGACCATTCAGTGGATAAGGAATTGGCTGAACAGCTGCACTTCAAACATGCCTTGATGTCTTTGCGAACACCAGTGATGAGTGGTGTTCCTCAGGAATCTGTACTGGGACCAGTATTATTCAACATTTGTTAGGGACATAGGCAAATGGAATAAGTGCACACTTAGCAAGTTATTGGATGATAAGATTAGCTTTAAACAGATACAGTAAAGTGTTACGTATTAGTCAGAACAGTTGTACCTGTTGTCACAGAAGACTGGCTAAGGTAAACCAGGACAATCAGGTTCAGGAAAAAAAACCAAAAAAACAACTAAAAGGACAAAATCATAAACAAGTCCAGTCCACAAATGAGCATTACCAGAGCAGGGCAAGTATGTGCTCTAACATCTTATACAGCAACCACAGTGGCTGAGGGAATGCATGAAAAAAGACTACAGAAAACAACTAGTTTGTCCTTCATAAACAGCACCCCCTTTTGAAATAAATGGCTGAACAGAGGATCAAATATATCAGTGGTTTTACCCCACAGGGCATTTCTGTTCTGAGATGCACAATTCCATTTATTTTTCCGCTAATGTTGTATAGAACACAGCTTAGTATGTGCAATGAACTGGTGTTTCACTTCAGAATGCAAGATTAAAAATCCATAGATATAAGACAGCAGTTTAGATGTTGAGGAAACTTTCACATCACCTTCAGCATCCTTTAATTTCAAACTATCATCAGCTACTGTGCTTGCAATTGCTAAAGCTGAGTAAATTTCTAACAGGATCAACAATGTAAACTCACAAATCTCTAATGTGTAATAGAACAGCCACTTCATCTAATATGATGTTAGTAGCTTTTTTTTTACTTAGTTACAGGAAAGTGCAAATGATTTTTAATGACAGCTTTTAACATAAAGAGATACCAAACAATGGTTAGATTTTTCCATCCACCTTACAAGTGAGCATAAAGGTTTTCAAGTTTTCACTATTTTTCAGATATGAAGTCTTTAAAGAGCTTTGTTAGAGAATGAGTTTTAAGTTTAGACATTTCGTATGAAGAAGAGCAGCAAAAACCTTTCAGCCACTCATTGGTTGCCAGAAGAGAGTCATTGAATATTGAATATGGCTACTCAGGGACAGGAAGCATTCCTTGGATGTAAAATTGTTCTCATACATGTGTGCTTATGAAAAATAATGCTGTGACATTCTTGCCTTGCTTTTGATAGGAATTGCATGATCCTGTGAACTTGCCAAAATCATGTCTTGTTCGGAGCAGCAAAATTCTGATAGTAGAAACTATTAAGTAACTAAAAATATAAAATGTATCCATGCTTGTTTAACACAACACATAGTTATTCTACTCTGCTGACTATCTAGATTCTCCTTGACTACTCCTTTTCTGAACATTTAGATTCTTTTTGATTACTCCTTTCCTGTATAAGGAAGTGCAGTCAGCATTGATACTTTAACAGTTGCGCAGCAACACTATCCACCACTGCCAAAAGATGTACTGATACGTTTCAATTTAATTTAGGTTCACAAAATCATCTGCAGTACAACAAGTTTTGATTTAGTATTACTATCCTAATCTTTTCTAAACAAACCCAAGGAAAAAAGTTACACACAGATGCCAATACTATACTCACTTTCGTCTCATGGGACAATCTTTCATGAAATGGCCAATTTTACCACAAGTTCTGCAGCATCTATCATTTGGTGCCAATTCTCCTTCTGTTAGTACCTCAGGATCAAAAAAGTACTCCTGTAGAGAAATCATATATTTAAAATGAAAATCCAAACTCTTGGAAACCCAGACAGATACAGAAGTGTTAAAACAGCAGTAAGAGTTACAGAAAAAAATAAACTTGGGGTCTGTAGCTGAACCCGGAAAGACCAAATTAATTAACAGGGCACTGACCTGCTCTTTGACCAGCAGCCTACTCACCACCAGGTCTGCACACTGTCATAAAATTGCAGTTTTAAGAAATGCTAAACTAGTTTTGATTTGGCTTAAAATACATCTATACAATGAATCTCTTGACTTGACTAGTATTCTGCAAAATATTTTACATGCAAGTAACATTAAAACAATACTGAGCAGTAACTCCCATGAAGAATTTTAGAGTAGCATGGATTAAGAGAAAGAGCTTACAGTGAGTGTAACCATAGTCCTGAAAAGGCTAAGTTATACACCAAAGAGCACACACATACTCCTCTTAGAAGGAACTTACCATTTTTGATGGGTATTCTTTAGGAAATATTTTTATAGGGGTACCAAATACCCTTCTGCCATTGATAAAAGCCTTCATTATAAAATTTGTCACTGTGGAAGAAAAACCCCAAACTGAAATCAACACTTAAACATCAAACTAGAACGTAAAATAATATCCAAGACAAGATCTTCACTTTGTAAGTGAAAATTATTAACAGAAGACTTACTTTTTCTTGACAATCCAGCTCCAAGATTGTGGTTCAAATCAAAGGGATCTGTAGAAATAAAACGTGAAAGGCGTTCCTCAATGTGCTGACAAAAGAGTAGAAATTGTTTCCATGAAAATGAAATGGGCCAGAAAGCAGTTTACAGGTCATTTCTAAAATACATCACTGCATTTTCTCTATCAGACATCACACTGACAACAAATAGCATAATAATACACAGAGTTGAATCATTTAAGTAAATATGGGTTCAGCTAAACCTAGTATTTTTGAGAACACCTCAACTGCACTACAGCTAATTTCTTTGCAAAGGGTTTTGTTAAATCTATTCTGCTGCTGCTTAATTCATAATGAAAAGTGTGAAATTTGCTTGGCAACTTCTTTTCAGTAGCCAAAAAAACCCTTAAGAATAATGGTAATTTTGTGATGGTTTCAAAACATGAGCACATAACATAGTATATGTAACCTAGTAATAGAAAAATAAATAAGTCTTGTGAAAAAGCAAAATTTTCATGTTAAACAAGTTCTGTATATTCCTGTACTTCATATGCTTTTACCTTCAATTACAATATATTTGGAGGTCCACTGCTTCTTGAAAGTTGTAAGTAGATTTTTTCTCCTGATGCAGATGACATGCTCTTTAAAATCAAATTCTTCTGTGTAGAATCGGAGAAGCCCCAGCCACAGTTGCCCAGTAGATTCAGTATTTTTTCCATAGTCTGGCCAAACAACTGACTAAAATCACAAAAATATTGTTACATGCAGTACTTACATTAAGCATTTTCATGATTTTCATAATGTATTTTTATCATTTATTTTATACAGAAAAACAATGGAATTACACTAGAATTTTTCCCTTCATCATTTATATTGATAATGCAATATTGGTTTCAAATGGTATATTTTTTAATCTATTAGCAATGAAAATGGACAATTAATAGAACTGGTACGAGGTTTTGCCTTTTGAGAAAAGAATATATTAATTCACTTAATACTGCCTGTATAAAACAAAATTATTCAATGAAATTAATCAGATATGATCAGATGGTAACTGCTGCAGGTGGTAGCAGTTATTCTCATCCAGAGAGAAAAAGAACCACTAATCATCCTTAACACCTTAAAATAATTTTGTGATCTATTTTGTCAGATTTTGGAGTTTATTTTTTCACAGATGAATTACAGCCAACCATATTCTAAAAGCCTTACAACACAGGAAAGGGATTTTCAAATCAGGAGCTACTCCACTTCCATTCCTGTATTCTGGATAGAATTAGTTTTGTTCTTAGTAGCTGGTATATTCTGTATTGTGCATTTAGCAAAGATATTGATATTGATAACATTGATAACCCGCTAAATATTTAATTTGTAGCTCAGTAATACCTACCCTAAGTCAAGGACTTTCCAAGTTTCCCATGCTGTGCCAGCCAGCAGGTGAACAAGAAGCTGGGAAGGAGCTCAGCCAGGACAGCTGACCCACACTGGCCAAAGGGATATTCCCTACCATGGAATGTAATGCTCAGTATATAAAGGAGGGGCAAGTGGCCAGGAGGTATTTACTGCTGCTGTGGGATGGGCTGGGCATCAGACAGCAGCTGCTGTGCAGTTGTATTTGGCATCTCTTGTTTCTCCTGGGTTTCAGTCCTCTCTCTCTCTTTTAATTACTACAACTACTATTATTATTATCATCATTGTAACAATTAAAAGTATGAGGATTATTATTTTTCTATCAATTAATAAAGTGTTTTTATTTCAACTCACAAATATTACTACTTTTTTTTTTTTTTTTTTTAATTAGCCTTCCCACCAGGGAGGGGCGAGGGGGAACAAGATTGGCTGTGTGGTGCTTAATTGCCAGCTGGAGTTAAACCACAATATTCAACCTCTGCATTTGGGAACAATGTCTTTAAAAGGAATTTCTATTCATTTGCCAAGCTACAAAGTAAATACTCACCAATTCCTCTATCTTATCAAAGAAATATACATTCCAGCCATCAACCAAAATTTCAGGCTTTTTTGTCTCTTTGTAGATCTGAAAGAATAATACTCAAACTCATTAGAAGAGTCTTTCATATTCAGCACTGACATTCTTCTGATCAAATGCTGTGTACAGTCACTCAATTCTTTCTGATATACTGTACCTCTTGAAGAACAGGGATGACTGGTGGATTTCTCTGTTGAAGAAAATAAAGCACCATAAGAGTATATGCGTAAGATGACAGGCTACCTCGTGATGCATCGCCAATGTCACATATCTACAAAAAGAAACAAGAGTTTTATCTTTCATGGTGATCATCCCTTGCTGCAGGACCTACTTCTTCTAGAATGTCTGGAATACACTTACCTTTGTAAAGACTTTCATTGTGTAACACAGGTATTTTACTCTAGGATCAATAGCTGCATATGATGACAGAAGTCTGGTGTTATGCAAGGCCTACAAGAATAAGAAAGTCATGTAGAAAATAAAGAGGCTCTGAAGTCAAGAAGGAAATAAGCTGAAAATATGAAAAACAAAAACTCTATGTTGTGTCCTCAAGAAATGCATAGTGAAGCCCTGCATGGTAGGACTCTATATTGGGAAAGAAAGCATTTAACAATGAGGTTATCACCTGCTCTTTTAAAAGCCAATCAACTTCATTAATCTGTGTGGAAGTGGCACAAAACAGCATTCACAGAACACTACTTCAAAACAAGAAGCCTAAATCCCCTGCTACAGTTTAAAAATGTTTGGTAGAAGGTAACTACTTGAACCCAGAGATTTCAGTCCAAATCTGTAAGAGCTACCAACAGACAATAAGGATTCATAACTTCAAGGAGAAAACTTTCACATTTAGTGGTTGAGATATCTTCCTCAAGACTCCCCTTGAGCTCATAAAAAACCTTAGTAAAAAAATTAAGAAACAATAAAAATTGTTTCTAAGACTTAACTTTCCTTTGATGTTTCAAGGAAGAGGGTTTTGAAATTTAGAGAGATTGAAATAAATTAAACCTGTTTTTAAAATGTTTGGCCAAGAACACATGGATTGTTTTTGAGTTTTTTTGGGTTTTTTTTTATATTCTATATGTTAGAGTTCAGGTAAGCTGGGTTCAAAATCACAAATCCAGGTCTCAAGGCTAGGCAAGAGCCATGATGCTAAGTGGAGTCTATAAAAGCTGAAGTTACTTTATATTGTCTCTCATTTAAGAAAGACATACAATATGTAGACCACTGTTTCTTACTATTACTGTAGAACTAATAGATTTTCCTAGGAAAGTGACAAGTCTCAAGTCGCAACTGTGCAGCTGACTCCACTCATAGTCAAACAAACAAAACCAAAAAGGTTTCTTTAAAATATAATACTGGAACATGTCTCATGAAACAGATCCTCAGTTTTTGTTACACAACATAAAATAAAAAAGGAGATAACCTTACCAGAGTATTATATAAACTGATGTCTACTTCAAGACCACTTCTGACATGGAAAAATTTGACAATTGGGACTTTAGCAGTTGTTATAGGCAAGACATTTCTTAAACCTAGGATGAAATGTCATATTACTGAATAGCTACAATACAGTCCTACACAGTATCAAGTAAATTCCAACTGTAGCCAAAAGGCCACAAAATAAAATCTTAGTTGACACCAAATTTGTATTTCAGTTACGTTTTAACATTGATTTTAGAAATTTGTCGAACATGATCAATCTGCTAAATATAATTTATATAAATGTACATTTAGCCCCCTCAAAAATATAGAGCAGTCTAAATAAGAGTATAGAATTTCTTTATTTAGAAATAAGCTTAAGAGATAAATGGTAGTTCATTCCAACTCATTTGAGATACACCAAAATGAGCACTACAAAATTCTTCTGTGATTTATTGTAGAAAAAACAGGATTCCCACTGCAGACTTGTATCAGAATATCTTTTACTATCAACTTCCTATGAACTGAAAATACAAGTACATATTTATTAAACTGAAGCCTCAAGTCTTAAATCATTTTTCTTATGCATGTAAGTTACAAATACACTATCTGTCCAGATCAGATGTGGTCCAATAGCATTATAACCTTAACACCTACATATACAAACAACAACAAAAAAATCCAGTTGTTCACAATATTCAACCTCACTCTTACTAACATAAGCTCTTTTATGTTAGTTGTATCTTAATGATTTTCATCTACAGCGCCCCAGAACACTGTCACTACAGCAAATTAAGTAATAAAACCAGAATCACTTATTTTAATTTTCCAGAAAGTTACCTGACTGTTTCTTGAGAACTTTTGCTAAATCTTCAATGATTCTGATGCAATCAAGTCCCTAAGACATTAAGAAAAAAAGCTGAAAGATGTTTCTGCGGCAAGTATTTTAGGCAGACATTTTATCATGTGCCATTAAGCTTAAAGCTGTATAATCAAATGTTTCATGTTATACAGAATTATGTGAATACAAGAAATTGTTTCAAAATAGCATATGTAGAGTAAACAGTTGATAATGTAATAATGGAAACCTTTTAAAAGCTGATATTAGGCATGAAAGGAGACTGATGTGCTCTTCCATTGTTTCCCATTCCCAGCGGTTTATGAAATAAAGAATTTTATTTATCTGCACAAGTGAGGCTAGAAATGCAGAATTCAGGAGAAAACTGGCTACTTTATTGTTAGACTCATATCTAGCACAACAGCAAACATCCCCAAAATAATCTGTCTTAATGATACCTTAGTATTTTCTTATAATATTAAAAACTTTTATATAAAATAATGAGTCTGTTACACTAGATACACAATATAAGACAATTTTGCATTTATTTAACCATAAAATCAAAATCTTCTCAACCTACCTCAGCAGTTGCCCGACCGTCTATTGTCATACAGATATCAAGATCACTTTGTTTGAAGCCAAAGCCATTTTTTGAGGAGCCAAACAAATCCAGCTTGGTTCCTGTAAGGCATGTATTGTATTATAGCCATATATCAACAAAAAATATCAAATTACATATAACACAGAACCTCAAATTGTATGTAGCTGCAAGCCACTGCATGCCTTCTAATACAGGCATGAAAACATTACTGTATTTCTGTGGAATATGAATACTTTCTGATCAACTTTGCTTATGAGAAAATCTCTGCTATTACTGATTCATTGAAGCAGTCCAACAAATCCAGAAACAAGTCAGAATTTCCAGTAATTAAATCATCAGCATGTAGGTTCAGGCTGACATCTGACTGAAAAATGCTTTGTATAGAGATTCCCAGGGTAGGGGATATACTTGGCTTCAGCCAAAAAAAATATTTTTTTAATTTTAAAAGACCATGAACTAAAGTCCAGGTGTTACTGGTAAGAACTCCAGAAACAAAGGAAAAAAACCCCAAATGCCTAGGGTCTATGAATAGGCCAGATGTTGTGCCTGTATTTTGAAATATTCCAAGCCCAGTAAGTTTCAGTAGGAAGTACTACAAAAAAAACTTGTTGTTTATAAGAGCAGTTATAAAAATAAGCAGTTACAAAAAAAAAAACCCAGACTTTATTTATTAATAAATAAAGTTAAAATAACAAATGTAAAATGATTCCACTTCTGCTTTGATTGTTTCTTCCTTAACTTGCCATTATTCCTTCCTACTAATATGTGCTATAACAGGAATAAATAAAAAAATCCTAGATATAAAAAAGCCTTAAAAGACTTAGAACGAAAGTTAATGTAATGAAGTATTTCAATGCTTAGCAACAATATGGGTTGAATATTCAGAACTGAAGTGTTTATTGCACTGAAATGATGTTTTCTTGGAAAACTTCAAGTATGAACAATCAAAAGTATAAATATAAAGTTAGAATGGCCTAATTACCTGGGAAATCCTGCCTAATGAAGACTTCCAAGCTTTGTCTTATATGTTCCCGAGCCTGATCCTCTACTATATTTGGAGCAAAATCATCTTTAAAAAAAAGAAGGAAAAAAGACAACAATTTAGGCAACTGTCCTTTAGGAAGAGCAAAGAGCAAGGATTCAAGTGAAAGTAGGGGTTTACAGTGGGGCAGGGAAAGGGAAAGAGAAAAAGAAAATTCACATGTGAAGGAAAGAAAGCAAGGATGAAGTAGAAGAGAAATACCTGTTCAAAGAAAAATATTAATTAGACAAATAATGCATTTTGTCTGGTCAGAAATGGCGAGAGAGAAAGGAGGAAAGTTGGGTCACTCTGAAAAGAACAAAAGTGGAGAAGTGTTACAAAATGATATTTTGACACTTTTTTCTAGAATACTGAAGGTTTTTTTTATGAAAACTACAAGTTAAGGAACATAATTCAAATCAGACAAATATAAAAGCATCAATCAAAAACTCCACCCAAAATTAGGCTCTCAGAAAATGCATTTTCCTGTACGAATAATCAACCAGCCAATTGGAAGACTAATCTAAACACTTTCTAGTTCTCTAGATACAAACTATTCAACAATTCTATTGCAGCCATTACCATTTAGCCAATTGTAGAATTGTATCTAAGAGCTGAAGACAATGTGCAAGCAAACAAACTGGCACCTTTTAACACCATTAGTCTGTGGATTTGGTTTTTTTTCTGATTCTATTTCTACAGTACAACAATATTCAAAGGAAAAAAACTTACGGTAACACTGGACACAAACTTGATCTAGAATAACCGAAAACTTGGGTGGCAGTGGAGGCAGTGGGTCAAGCTCGATTTTCTTGAAGTCTTCTGGACAATCATTCTTTAAATGACCTTCCCGTTTGCACAAGCTACATACTACTGTAGGAGACTGCATGAACAAAAGCAAGATTGGTTTTAAAAATTATAGTGCTTCAATGAATTTGAGCAACACTTTCATGTAACTTCCAACAGAACATAAGCAGTATGTTTATGTTCTGATACAGCTTGCTTACCTTGCCCTTCGTAAATGCTTGTTTATTGAATTCATAAAAAAGTTCAGATTCTAAGCATTGTTCTACTACTGTGGTCTCTTCAGAATGGCTTCCCTTCTCAGTAAGACATTCTTGACTCAAATTGATCCTCAGAGGCCCATCTACATTTTCTGCAAAATGTTTGTTTTCATATTTACTGGGGATGGAAAAATCATCTTCTTCCTCTGACAGTGCATCATCATCTCCAGATCCAGTATACGTGTTATCTACTTCACCTCCAGTTCTAATGCTAACACTGCATTCTCTCTGATTTTGAAGACCTGGTGCTTCCTCTTCTTCCTCTTCATCGTCTGAATTAATCATTTGGGATATCTGACCCTGTGCTGAACACAGGAATTTTTGTGGGGATTCATCCAGTTCATCAGTACCTTCAGTACTACTATCCTCATCAATGCCAATCTTGTCATCTGTTATACCACTACACTCCAAGCCAAATTCATCACTCTCTGTAAGTGCAGTGTGTGGAAAACCTTCTAAGTCTGAAGTATCACATGTCTCTACATCGTGTTCATTCACCATAACAGAGAGTTCTCCACTGTCACTGTCTTCATCAATTGTCTGCTCAGCAGCCAAAATATCATTCCATTGCCTTTTCTGTTGTTCATGTTCTTCCTCCTCTTCTTCATCTTCATTCTCACTCTCTGTCTCTTCACAACTAGGTTTAAAATCTTCGTTATCTCCAGAAATAATTTCCTCAATTACACAGTCTGAGTCTTCATGGGTAATTCCCAGATGACTTACATCATCAGCCAGTTCTTCTTCTGTGAAACTTTCTGAGCCATCACACAGTTTTGAAGGATCAATTTTATGTTCCTTGGGCATACATGTATTCACTGTTAAGTAATCTTCTACTATGACTGTGTTTGTTGTACCATCTAAGTTTTGCAGATCAGAATCTTCATGCTTTATAGCATCTTTCCCATGGTCCACCACTTGGGACTTCTTCTCACTTGCATTTGAAGAGGGTACTTTGCTCCATTTTGCACTTTTTTTGTGAGGCAAGGCAAAATACTTGTAAGTTGCTCTCAGACAGTGAAGAATATACTCATACACTAGCTGGCTGTTCAGAGTTCTTGCCACATTCCTTTTGACTGAATATGGGTCTAGTAGAAAGAAGAAGTGAGCCAGCATTGAAAGAGTTAACTTCTTTAAAAAAGAATACACTTACATGCTTACAGAGTCTGAGTTGCTAGTAACTGTTAAACATTGTGTAAGGACACAAGATCTACAAATTGTGCTGAAGACAATTTTTAAGTTCCCTTAATTTTTTCTGATAATGTTTAAAATAACACCCAATAGAAATATTAAATTGATTTTTTTGAAAAAATATCCTACTATATTCTACTATATAACCAGTCCAATATTAAAAATTTCTAAGTTGTAACACACTATATCAACAGCCAAGTCAGCATCATATAAAAATTTAATTTACAATTCTTTGAAGTTTGTTGAGAGATATTTATATACCTTCCACAGCAATGCGCTTTTTAGGCCAGTCCTTTAATTCACGAGACACTGGTTCCTTGAGTCGTATGCTAATAACCAAATCAGCCATACTGAACTCCAAAGCATAGAAACGAAGCAGTTCAAGCCAGAGCTGACCAATGGGTGCTGAACACTGCTGGCCTAAATCAAATACTAAGGGAACCTGTCAATTACAGAAGAAAACCTTAAATAATATTTAATGCAGAGGCATTTAACTGTCACAGTTCTTTTATTTCATCTGTAATCTAGTGTGGCAGAATTTATCATTGGTAATTGACTCCTGCAATTGCAATAAAAACTACAATTAAAAAGCTGGAAGATACAGTACAAAACTTCATAATGACAGCATGCAGCAATGGCAAAGAGTAGCATCAGTGATTGGTAACAGTTGCTTCTTTACGTCTTTATGCTGTAATTTGTATATTTCATAGAAAAACATCCATCTCATCTCACAGGACAGAATGGACTATACAGTCTATTTTTCAGCAAAGTCCAGGCTGAAATATTAACTCTTAGAACATGCAATCACATAGTGATACTGTTTCTTACAAAGCTGTTATAATAGAATTTATTTAAACAATTTAAACACAACAAAAGATGAAATGTTTTTCATATGCTTAATCTAATTCCAAGATAAAACTGCTTCTGTAAACTATATTCTCCACAAAGGATTAAAATTCACGGTCTTATCAAAGAGTTTGAAATCGTATCTATCTTCCTGCCAGCTCCTTAGCACCAAGAGCTAAGCGCAACAGACCTTGAAGCAAACAGTCGTGCAATCTCTTAGTTCAGCTCATGGTTTTGAAACATAAACACAAAACTGAATTAGAAGGTTGCTCTATTTTGAGAACAGTAATATCTGCTAGACTACTACAGAAATCTAAAAGTTCAGACCTTGCCCCTTCTAGGGGAAGTTTCCTGTGGCACATCAGAGTCATCAGTAGGGTTGTACTCCCAAATCAAAGCATCATTCTTGACTTCTCTCAGATGAAAATTAGCTAATTTGTTTAATGAGAATCCTCCAATCTAGAAGAAATGAAAACAGAAACAAAGCTAAACATTATGTGAACTATTAGTTCCCACATCATAGTAGAACAAAGTTTAAAAACTGGTGTTCCACGTCTAGAATGTGCCACAACGTTTTTCTCTCTCTGCCCCATACTTCTTTACAAAAAACTCTCAAGAGCTCAGTGCTCTTGGAAGGGTGTGCTAATGTCCACATTCAGGAAATATGGACAGAGAGGTGGAATGAAAACTGGATTAATGGCAGATCCCAGAGGTCTGTAATCAGTAGCACAGGGTCTAAACATGGGCCTGTCACCAGTGGTGTTCCCCAAAGGTCACTACTGGACCCAGTGTTGTTTAATATGTTCAGCAGTGACTGAGACAAAGAGAAGATGCCTCCTCAGCACATCACTGACAGCACAAAGCTGGGAGCTGTGGCCAATACCCCAGAGTGAAGAGCCTTGACAGGATGGGGAGATGGGCAGAAATTACCTTGATTGAATTCTGAAATTCAACAAAGGCAAAAGCAGGGTCCTGCATTTCACTGGGGAATAACCTCAGGCACCAGCACAGGCTGGGGCAGATCTGCTGGAAAGCAGCTCTGGGGAGAAGGACCTGGGGCTCCTGGTGGACAACAAGCTGTCCATGAGCCAGCAGTGTGACCTGGTGGCCAAGAAGGCCAATGGTGGCCTGGGGTGCATTAGGAAGAGCACTGCCAGCAGGGTGAGGGGGGTGATCCTGTCCTTCTACTCAGCCCAGGCGAGGCACAGCTGGAGTGCTGTGTCCAGCTCTGGGCTCCTCAGGACAAGAGAGATGTGGAGCCCCTGAAGTGGGTCCAGCAAAGGTCTACAAAGATAATTAAAGGACTGGAGCACCTCACTTATGAGGAAAGGCTGAGGGAGCTGGGCTTTTTCAGCCTTGAGAAGAGGCAATGGAGAGAGGACCTCATCAATGTCTGATTAAGTGAAGGGAGGGTGTCAAGAGGATGGAGCCAGATGGTGCCAAACAATAAGACAAGAGGCAATGGGCAGAAACTGATGCAGGAAGCTATGAATATGAGGAAGAACTTGTGTGGGTGACCAAACACTCGAACTGACTGTCCAGAAAATTCTGTAATTCTGTGTCATGCAAACTTTTCTTCACACACTAGATAAGCATGAATATGTATCTTTTAATTATGTAGGCATATACAATAGGATATTCTTCTCATCCAATTCAGAAGGTGCATATGCTTTTGAATGAGTCAGGAACGTAGTAGAGAAAATTGTTAACTGCATGATTCGTGTAATCAGTTACAGGAACTGGAACATGTGAGCTAAACATAACAAGAGACCGCAAGTACAAAAATGGGTGCCATGAATGTGATACAAAATTGGTGTCCTGGAGAACTGGATTCTGGATTGGCATCCATAATACAACTGACATCAAGATGCATTTCAGTTTCTAAACCAAAGAAATACATGCTTTAAACTCCTAATGTGATCCCTTCAGTCAGTATCACACCAGTGTGCTTCCCAGCCATGGTCTATGTTTTGGAGAATTAGATGGCAAATTCCAAGACGTTGTTTTGGGATGTAGCTATGTGGATTGAGTTCTCAACAGTCTGGAGGAAAGGCTGAAAAAAATGAGTAAGTAAATTGCTGCAAAATGCGTTGTTCAACACCCAGCTCTCCTTATTCACAGAAGGGGCAACAGAGCACTACTTCAATGACTAGGATTATGAAATGCAACCTTAGAGCTAGGCACACTAAAGTTAAGTGTAGTCATTGAATAATGATGAATTCACACACATTCAAATTTACATTCTTAATTCCTGCAGAAATGGCTTGCTTATGGCTTGCTCAGAGTAGCATAAAGCTGACAGATTATATACCAGCACAAGCAACTGGTCCTCTCATTTATACTATTCAGTGTATTAATACACATACCCATGATCCCAAATAGACAGGCAGAAAAGGCTCTTTCCTCTGTTGTAGAAAGAAAATAACCATTAAAGCAAACACATAAGGTGACAAGCCTCCTTCTTCAGGACGATCAACACAGCATAACTGTAAAAACAAATTGTGCAGTCATTAAATCTTCAAGTGATACTATGAAAAGTATTCTTGTAATTACTGTTTCAAAGTCAGTCACACTGAATATTACAGGAACTCAGGTATCTTCAAGCTCTTAGAAGATGCAGTTTGTTCTCAAGGCCTGCATATTTACTGCAGTTACTACCATATTACCATAATGTTTTCAAGTGTAAGAACCATAGAACCCAGACTGGCAAAACAGACAGCATACAGCACATTTGCAAAAAATGATAGCTCCTTTTGCATAGAAACAGTACAAGTCAAAAGTTTTTAATTTTTTTAATTAATATTTTAATTGCAGACACACAAATTTTTCAGCAAGTTATGTTAATTCACAAGGTTGTTTTCACCTACAATAGAAGCAAACAGCTTATTCTTTTTTTTTCATGATGGATTAAGTTTATGAGAAACTAGCAATTCCATTTCATATATGTTCCTCTAACTAGTTTGATAACAGAGCAGGATACTTACAGTCTGCATGCCACTGAATGAAGCTACAAATTCCACTTTTGAGATTTAGTGGAACATTATCACACAACAATGATAATTACATGATTTATAATATTTACAATTTATAAAAACTTATGCCTTATTTCAGCTCTTTTTCCAAGGTCTGTTTCAACAGTCATTCTCTGTACTATAGCTACAGGCATAATATCCATGTTCATTCAGTATTTATTCACAGATGAGGGAATACAAATGACTCTCACCTTTGCCCAGTACCTGAAGGCAATCACTAAAGGTACGATGGCAGGTTCCAGCTTTCCAAGTGTAGCCAAATGGTTTGTTGTCAGACAAGCATTCTCATTCCCTGCACTCACTTTACAAATAAGGCCACTAAAATGCAAAAAGAAATGAAAGATGTTGAAGGTTCTGCAAGAACACCCATAGGTTAGATAACACCTCACAGAACAGTGTAGCAGAAGGCTGTAAGGAAAGACTTGACAGCCTCTCAAAGACAGCATCTCTGCATGAAAAGCAGCATGCAATACTTATTTATGGTTAGTTTGAGAATATATGCATTGTAATTTTCTGTACAAGTGTTTTAAGATACAATTCAAGTTTTTTTCTAATATTAATTTACTGAATTAAAAAGTTAGATTACTAATTTCCTTCATGAAACAAAAATGTCTTCCCACACCCACCATCAAACATTTTCTATGCTGTCATCACACAACATAAAATATTTTTAAACACTGAAAAATCAAGGTAGCAGCAAATAACTGGTAATATTTTTATCAGTAGGTGTTTTATAGAATGTTTCATGAATCTTAATTGACATTCATCAAATGGGCAAAATAAAATATTTTTAACTTGTTCTCAGTATACTAGTGAAGCTAAGCAAACTGCTCTTATCCTTACAGAAATCTATCTTTTAATATGGTGTTTATGCTACCTATAAGAAAGGAAAGTTTCTGCTTAAGCAATAATCCCAAATGGAAGGGTAAGGGTACATGCTGGAAGCCGTAATGGTTGAAGGGATTAGGAAATACACAGCTGAGGACAGAACAACCCTTACCCTCTTATTCTAGGCTAGGAATGACTTGCCCATGAGTGTTAGTTTGTGTTTCAAGATCCATGGAACTGTAATAATTTAGTACAGAAACGTCATTTATCAGGTGGAAATATAATTTACATTGCTATATACTATTAGAACACACAAAGTGACAACCGAGACCTTTGCTTTTCTCTGCACACCACCACTGGTACTCTAGCATGGAAATCTGCATCAACTTCCATAAAAGAGTCTAAGTAGAAAAAAGAAAAAGAAGAAGCCACATTAAGCATGGTGTAGACAAAAAATACATTGAACTGGATGCAACTAGAAGAGCACAGGTAGTATTTCAGTTTCTAATACAATGACTAATATTGAGGAAAAATAAAGTACATGTGATTTAAGTGCTTCACATATAATGGGAGGAATATGGTCTATACAACAAGCACTGTTAGGAAAATACCAAGAAAAAACAGAACTCTTCAAAATTCATATACATAGTAGGTATAATTAAGCAAGTATATTTTGGTTAAGAGCTTCAGTAATTCAGGCATGCAGAGAGACCTACAACACCTATGGAACAATATTAGTGTGAAAAATAAAAAAACATAGTGTTACATCACTACAATAGAGAAAAAAAAATTCCTGGTTATCTGACAATCTTTTATATAAATATAGAACAGGTTGCCTACATGATGTAATGTCCTTTGCTGTGATTTTTCTATTTTTTTTCTTCTTATCTTTACGTAATTTCCCCAGTATGATTCAGCTGTCAGACACCCTAGTCCTCTCTCCTAGTGGTGTTGATTGATCCAAACCAGACTTATTTTTTTGATACCTCATGGTTTCACCGCGGTAGGAGGGGAGAAAACTATCAAATGATTTTAGATACTTAATTCAAAAATTCTGAAATGACAAGATTTTTGTGATGTTACTTAGCCAACTGGACACCTAATTTCACTAAAAATTATCTTACTTTTGCCACTGGGATACCACGAACACCTAATGCTCTATCTCTGCATCTTAAAACGTAATACTGTGCACACATTAATGAAAATATTACTTGCTGTTGTGATACAACAAGTGATCCCAACTTCTTATGAGATCTGGGTCTTCTTTCTCTAATCTAACTTAAAAATAACCCCATTCTCAAAGACCATAATGGTCCAGACAATAAAATGCACATACAACAATGGCAGAGGTGCCACTGAGAAAATCCAGGTCAGTAAATATACGTGTTTTGAACCATATGGTCTGGTTCTTGAACTGTGGGCTCAAAAGCAAAGCAAGAAAGCAGTGAAGCTACTTTCTGCAATCTACATTTAAAAACAATAGGATTTTCATTCCCCCCATACAATATTTTCATTTTTTTTCTTGTCTGCATATGCTTGAATTGGTTTGAGTAAGTGCATTTTTAAAAGAATCTTAAACTTTACTTCCCTATATTAATGTGCAGTTAAATACATTATCTGAAAACAGCCCTATGTGTCTGCATGCAGTCATCTGTACATGGCCATCACCTGCACTGAGACACATGCAGGTAATTACAGGAAAAGAGACCTCAATGTATAAGTAAATTACTGGGTTTCTGTTACATGTTAAAGAACTTAGGCTGCTTCCTGTGGCTAATGGCTAATAGAGCAGGCTGGGGAGGGCAGCAGAGTCTACCTCATGTGCAATGACATATTCACTTATAATGTAAAAGAAAGCCTCTGTCCTGGGTTGACTTTATGATGCTTCTATCCCCAGTTGCTTTTTTTATGTTACATATTAAGTTTTGCACCTTTAAGACTGGCTCTGAGAGCGAAGTGGGGAAAGAAGAAGCACAGTTTGTGCCCAGAAATGGCACTCACTCCCCTGCATCCTGCTCCTGGACTGTGCTGTCTGCAGCACGAACAGACAGTGGGACTGAGCTCTCCTTTCCTTTTAGTTAGTTTTTAGCAAGCTGAGGCAGAGAAGTTTCCTGGACCGTGGTCTTTTTTATTTTCCCTTTTTTCTTCAATCTGTTCAAACCTGCTCTGGACAGAAAAAAACAGCCAAGCCCCTGAGAGCTCACGCCTGTGGCCCACTGAGGCATGGGTCTCAGCACTTTCCAGTGCCAGAGAGACTGAGTGAACTGAGCTATACCACATGAAAAGGACATTCTTGGATTTGCTATCTCTTTGAACAGTGTGAGGTTTTATTGCTCAAAATTACTCATTTTTTTATGCTTGTACATACTTTGCTTGTTAAATAAACAGTTTTCCCCACTTTTCTCCAGGGAAATTTTTTCCTGAACCAGTTGGGGGAGGGGCTGCTTAAATTTGCTTTCTGGTGGGACTCCATTTGGAGGTTTTCTCTCAAATTTGCCCTAAACCACGACAGCCTCCCACTAGGAATTCCTCACATCATCAAAAAAAAAGAGAACTTCAGCTGTCATAACACAGACTGCCAAACCAAAAGCAAGTAGTTCTGCTAAGGTATTATTTTCTGCAGTATTATTCAGTCTCATATCTTTCTAAAAAAAGAGCTGCACATGGTGTACTTGTTCAGCAGAGGTGAAATTCAACAATACTAAGCAGTAATAGTTTAATGAAATTGAGAAGGCAGCAATTTTTTCTTACCACTGTTCTGGAGACTTTCTTGCACAAGTAAGAGAACATCTGGTTGAGTCATCTGTCAAAAAAAGGAATAAAGCTGTTTTTGTATCAACCACCTGTCAAGAAGGTGATTTTCAACAACTCAAATTTAAAACCACCTCTATGTGTACTTCACTATTATTACATTGTATCAAAAGGAACAAGAGCTCTGCTTGCTTTGAAGGAAAAAGAATAATCCTGGAGTAATTGTTACTGAAGTTATTTTTACCTCTATCAAAGACTTGATTATGGTAAGAAAACTCCCACCACGAGAATTACTGTTTCAGTGTGCTTAAATATGACTGAGTTCTGACACAGTGGACTTACGTCATGTTAAAGACTGCAATTACAGCTTTTTAAAGTTACATGCACTTTATGAACTTAGATCACTCTTTGCTTCCTAAAGGAAGTGCTAAATTCTAACAATGGGACTGCCAAATCAACTGCCTCAGGCATAAGTTTAAGTATGGAATCAAGTCCTTAACTCCTTTTCAATGTTCAAGCACAAAGATGCAGAAAAACATGACAAATAAAGACCTTAAATTACTCCGTGTATAAATAACATAATATCATTTCATGGCTCAAATATAACCTAGCAGTCAAAATGTGTATATGTGAATAAATATCAATACAAAACCAGGATCAGTACCAAGCTCACAGAAGTGTCATTTATTCCAGCTGTTAGAGAATATCAGTAATCATGTGTCTCATAGAACTGCTAGAGTACAGAGGTTTTAAGTGTTTTCAGAAGAAGTTTCAATAAAACACGAAGGTGTATTACACTGCCTGATGACTACAGTTCTGTTAAAAAAGGAATGTTATTTTAAGACCAGACCAGCTCTGTTTTACCCAATGGGCTTTTGGAAAAGTGTTAGTGCCACACTATAAAATATATTTAAAATATAAATTAAATATAAATATTTAAAATATAAATTAAACAATATAAATTAAATCTACATGAAAATGCAAACATTCAAAACAACAAACACATACTTCATAAAATGGCCTTACTTACACTGGCAGGAAACTGGGTATCTATGTTTATGTCTGAAGTTTTGAAACCGAATCTGCTATAGGAGGAGCCATACAATCTTAACGAACACTCTGCAACAAAAAGAATTGTATTTCATTTATACTGTGCCTGACTTTAAGTCTGTAGCTACTTACAGCATTCTAAATAGATCTTAACAATAAACCTAGTTTTGATAAGAACAGGAAAAGAAGGGTCTTCAACAGCCTGGAAATGTTACTAAATCCTGTCTTCCATGCTGCTGTTGGTAAAGGCTTATCATGAAGGTCAAATCCTCCCCACATGCTTTTCATCTTCACTTTTTACTACAGGCCCATTTGGGTCATGAATACCACTGTAACTTAATTCTGATACAGGTTTATACTGCTTCATCAAGTTGTTCAACAGACTAGTAACTTAACATCCTGTTTTAGAATTTAGAGAGCAAAGGTTTTTAATTCCGTTTTCATTTCATAAACTGTTGGTGAATTTTTTTGGTTGATTTTTTTTCTCCAGTTTTTGTTATTATCTTGTTTTTAATAAGTTGGCATATCTAACACTTAAGTTGCAAATAATACCTGGCAATTTTTGACGCAGCAAGTTTTCCATCATTGTTTTAATGTTAAGCCTTTCTTCTAGATCTTCATTATTTAAGCCAAATTCACGCACAACATTTTCAATAGCAACACCAATAGCTTGTATTTGGGAAGGCATTGGAGGAGGAAGAGCAGCCAGCAGTTTTTCTTCTTGCTTTTCCTTTCAAGATAACAAGACAGATGTTTTAATGAGCTGCTTGCATTGCTTAATGTGTTAAAATGAATGCCAACAACTCATCCCAAGTAATACCACCACCACAAATTTTCCAGGTAATGTAGACAATTTGAAACAATAAAGAATCTGATACTCCAGGAGGCTTCCGTAATGTTCAGAGATATATATGCATGTATTTGGCATGTTAAAAAAAATCAACAATTCTTTCATCACCTATGAAGTGTGAAAAGGTAGGAGCTAAAGAGGAAGAACCAGAAAATCTGCAGAAGTCATATTTTTGTCCACTTCAAGCAGAGAAAATAGAAGATATTTTAAGAAAAAGGTAAAAGTGATGTTACGCTGTAAGTTATTTCGATGCTTATGCTCAAAACAAATTTGCTTTACATATAAACAAGTCTGTAGTACTCCACAAGTGCTTAATTTTTACAGTATTTCTGAACTGAAATATTAATTCTGACATATAGGTTATAATTGCTAATTCTACCATACCAACTGTATTTGCTTATTCCTACTCCTCATGGCAAAGTTCAGATCCCAATCTTACTGTTTTCATCAATATCACTACATAAAACTTGCTTAACTCACCTTTAAGCTTTTCTTGTGTCTTTTTTCTTTAATATGCTTATGAGCAAAAGCCACTGATTCAATCAAAACATCACAGAGTTTGCAGGTGTATTTTGCTGATGGGTAGCTTCGAGGTTGCTAAAATAAAGATAATAAAAAAACTCCTATAACTATAAAGGTATTACTTTCACTTCATTCAACACCCTTGCTAAGTTCAAAGGACTAACTCAGAAATCTACACCCACTCACTTTAGCTTCCTTCCCTCCATATTTGCCATCAAAAACTCTGCACATCAAATATAACGTCAGAGGAACGATACCATGTCAATCACACCCAACACTGTATCTTTTACAAGAGAAAATATCCAATGCCCTATTAATTGAACAAACAACCACTCCAGCATTTTAGTTAACATCCAATGTAATTCCATGAACTAAAGGAGAAGCCATTCTTTGAGCTTACACTGTTATCATTGTTGTAGCAAAAAAACCCCAAAAGATAAACCCTCTTGTTTTTACAATCCATTAACAGCAATATTGTTACTTAAATTCTGTAACTAAACTTTCTAGCTACAATCAGAGATGTTTCTCAAAGTGTACCCTCTACAATGTATTTATATGCACAAAAAATAGGAGAGGTCTATCTATACAAGCAAAGACAGTGGCACCTTCTTCAGTCTATAAATGTAGTCTCGCTTCAATCGTTCTTCAGCTTGCTGCAGCCCCAGAAGCTCTTTTGCTGACAGCACAGATTCATCTATGACTGGACCTTCCACTTCATCATGATCATACTCATCTTTTCTAGTTCTTCTTGGTCTTCTTAGTTTTCTAAGCTTCTTCATTTCTTATAAAGAGTTATGAGAGCAAACACGTCAAATAACTGCAGTTAAACACACAGCATTAAAAAAAAAAAATTCCTTAATTAACATTCTACTTATATGAGAGTCACAGAAGGCAAAATTCACCTACCTGGTATGGTTTCACAGTTTATTCTGTGCAAGTCTGATAATAATAATGTATATTAGTATCACAACCTATAGTGCCTTTGTCCCAAACTACAAATAAATCAATTAATTTGTCTTACTGAAGAAAATGACCTTATTTAGATACCTTGGTTAAAACTGGCAAAAAAATAGAACTAAATGCAATAGATATACCTGTATGCCATTATAGTGAAAAGACAGAATATAGCCAAAGATTTCAGGATGCCTAGTTAGGCTTTGGTAGACAAATAAGCTAGACTACAAGTATGGCAGAATTAAAAAGTAGTAGTAGGCCAATCTAAATGATTTATAAGACCCAGCAGCACTCACAAATCACTGTTTTGATTACATATGACAATTTATTAACAAGGGATTATTACCAGTAATAATGTCATTTGCCTTCCAGTTAAACCAGTATATGGACCAGTACTACCTTCACAATATTAAATAAACAAGTGGAAAAAAGTAAGCACCACTGCTGGCTACAGAGACTAAAGAATGGACTTGCTAAGTATGTGCACATTGCTTAATAAAGCTGTAAAACTGTCATAATAATAATGCTTCAAAAGCTTGTTGTGTTTACAGCAAAACCTCTAGAACAAATTAATGCAAATACCACTTCTACTTTTAAGCAAATTTTATCATTATTTTGAAGCAGAAGCTACTACTGGACCAAAGCCTGTAAAAATCACCTCAGGAATAAATAGACACGTCAGATTTTCACTTGCCCTTCACTTGTGCAGCTATACAGGATGTCCCAATGCCTGGAATTTCTAAAGTTCCCTTCTTCTAAGAAAGTTTATGCAACTTCCTTATACTCCCAAACTTTTATCATAGCATGAGGATTTAATTTGTAATAATTAAGAAAGGCCAAAAAAACCCCCAGATAAACTGCTCTTCCATATAGATTTACAAAATTTATTTCCTGTGACCACAATTTTTGTCTCTAATACTTGGCAAAGGGAAACAACATAGTTGTGTATTTGTAACCAGTTATTTGATTCAGCTCACTAAGCAGCATGTGTTAGTGGTGTAAACAGTACCAGGACAAAAAAGGTCATATAATTTCTTTCTTTCAGCAGCAGAAAAAGTTTTAGCTGCAATAAAGAGAATTTAGGCCTAATAGGTTGTAGGACCAGTATTCCAAAGTAATCTCCAGGGAGCAGAAACAGAAATCTGAACTTCTGAACCTTCCCCACATCCTCCATATTTGCACTGACACTTCTTCTCAAATTCCAAAGATGTGCCACATCTGTTTGACTACATTTTTAATTGATTAGTGTAGCGAGCCTGAAGGTGTATTACTGTTTTCACAAAAAAAGCCTACTACTACTAAAAGACAACTACCTACTTACCAATTATTTCTGTAGCCAACAAGTAACTTAAAAAAATTTATAAATTAAATAAATACTTCTAATATTTAGCAGGTACAACAGTAACAATCTAATTATAGGTTAATTACTAAATAAAGTACTAAAAAACAATGTCACAGATTTGGGAAACTTCCTTATGAGCTACAATAAAAAAGACATAACAGTAATGAAAAGGATAACCACACAAAAGATTTCAATTAAATGCTAGAAGAAGCATTTTTAGTAATTTTGCTACTTGACTCAGAACTTCTGAAGGGACCTTAAGAGGTGACCTATGCCATGCCTCTGTTACGTAGCAGGATGAAATGAACTCTGTCAAATCTGAGCAATGCTCAGCTAACTTTTTCTTAAAGGCCTTCAAGTACCTTTTTCATGAGCTGCCCAGACAGCCTCTCCAGAACTTCCCTAGCTTTACCTCTACAAACTTGCCCTTACTCCTCATCTGAACCTTTCTTTCTCAATTTTAGGCCCATTCCTTTGTGCCCCATCTACTGGAAATAAACAATATCATTTACTACACAAGCTTTTTACAGCCTTCCTAGGCAGAGGAAGATTGTTACTATGCCTCCCTACCCTTTTCATTTTGCAGAAAGACTGGGCATTGTTCACAGCTTGAATAGCTTCCGTTTCCTATGTGTCTTGACAACCTTCTTGCTTTTCTTTGCACAGCTTCCATTTTATTCATAGAAGTGGGGTGCTAAAAACTGGACAGAGTACTGCTACTGAGTTTACAGAAGACTCAGGAAAAGGGGTACCTCAGACTGTGAGTCTTTTTTCATGCCTCACAACCCCATGATAATGACTACTCATTATCATCTTCTGATTCACTGTCATTTCAGATCCTCCTGTGAAAAAAATATTACTTTATAGTTACTTTTCCTCCTTTATCTGCACAGTTGATATTCCTACTTAAACAATGGCGTTTACACATACTTTGTACTACATCTTATATGTAGGTCATTTCTCCAATTGTGCAAAGTTATTTTAATTGACCTTCCTGCTTTTCTGCATTCCATTCCTACCAGCTCCACAGCATATTCAATTTTCAGAGCACACAATATGTCTGCTCTCTTCATTCATCATTAGAGTAGTACAACAAACACTGAATGGAATAGAATTCTCACTCACTAGACATTTGCTTACTACTTTCTTTAACTGACAGTCTTCAACAGCTTCTGAGTATACCTACCTAATTAGCTCTGCAAGTCTCTTACATTAATTTAATCCAGATACTTTTCTACTAGTTTACTTACAGAACTGTCACATAAGAGTATCTAAAGTAGTACAGTACTAGTACAAGCAGTATCTACCAACTGCCTTTCCCAGGTTCACAGGGGACTGATGATTATTTTAAATAAATAAATTAGGGCTTGGCATACGTTCCCCTTAATAAATGCTTACTTCCTACTTCTTATCTTTGCTACCTTTCAAATATTTACAGTGTATTATTTGTTCCAAAATCAATTCCCAAGATTTAAGCTGCACACCAATTATTTTAAGTCCTCTTTTAAGAGATACTTGCCCTTTCCTGTAATCAGTAGCTCACTTCCCTTAACTTCTCAAGTATGATTGCCAGTGGTTCCAAAAATCTATTTCAGTGAGTTCCTGAAGTTTCACAGAAAAAAAGTTCACTATTATCATCCAGTAAACTGAAGAAAAAAACTTGTGAAAACACTCTACTCTCTCCTCATGTGAGGTTGAGCTGTGTGCAGCTTACTTCTAACAATGAGAGACACTGGGCACCTGTTCACAGTTTATCTTTTTAGTGACAGCTAGTATCAAGGGAAAGGACATTTAACTCCTGGACTTCCTGGTATCAACCAGCAATAGCTTTTCTTCTCAGCAGAGGGTCTGACCACTACTGTCTTTGGCTCCCCATCTTGAATAAAATTAGACAAAATTTCTTGTCTACTGGCATTCCATGTTAGCAGCACCAGAGGCAAGCTATATTCTCTATATTCTTTGAAGCATCCTTTTTCTGCTTTACTTGCATTCAATAAAAATATAATGGTATTGATTACTCCACCCTCCTTTAGGCTGTCCTTCCTAACAATTCAATGCTTTGGGTTTGTACTCTGATTATTAGTACCAATTTCCCACAGAGAAGTTAAATATGAAGAACTAGATTTGTGTTATTGCTGTACTGAGCTCTCACAATATTTGACATGGTGTTGCTTTTCAATCTTCATTAAGGCACATCATTAAAGATCTCATTAGTAGCTCCAAAAATCTTATCCTGTTATCGGCTTAATTGAAAGATCTCTTACCAGCCTTGACAGATTCCATCAAACTGTACATGGAAAACAACGAACAGGGACACTACACAGACGATGCAATCTACTTACTCCTACCACTCACAGGCTAAACTACAGAATCTATAAAACAAATTCTGCATTATTTCCTGTAACAATCTGTCAGACATGCTACACATATAGTGCAGTCAATAGTTTGCAATACGTGAAAGAACAAAACCACTTCTTTGCTTTAACAGTTAATCTTGAAATTTTACTTTTCAGTAACACATGTAGGAGGCTACTTTACTGGATAGCTATGTTAGAACAAAGGAACATGTGATTACCAGAACTTCCTCTCTGCATGTCTGGCACATCTTTGCTCAATAAATCTTCCTGAAGTTGTCGTCTTACATTTCTGTTTCCAGCACCTTCCCCTTCATGAAAAGAGTCCTTTCTTGTCCTGCCATGCCCAGGAATCCAGGCAGCAGAACGGTACTCTCTCCAGGTGTCAGAAGTACCACGGTGGTCATCAGATACCCATTTCTTCGTTTGGTCTCTTTGGATATCATTTAACTTTGACCCTTGACTGTAAGTTGTGTTTTTAAGAGAATTTGGGCTACTCAAAACGCTTCGTGGCCCTCGCCTGGGACTGTTTCCGTAATGACCTGGAGTTCCCTTTTTCTTTTGCAGGCTGGTATCTATTTTATTGCTATAGCCACTTCCATGTTCACCCATGGCTTGGTAGTCTTTCTGTAAGGGACTGTCCTTTAATTCTTCTTGATGCAAAATTTCCTGTTCCTTATTTTGTTTGGCAAAGCAAGGTTTTGCAGCATCTCCCATGGTTATTGCTGTTCAATTTAGTGATTCCTACCTAGAAATCAAAAAGTTAAAAGCTGTATGTTAAAGTCAATCACAGAATGAACACTGGGTATTAATGGCTGTGGAAATCTCAACAACCAAAGCCTTGGCTTGTACCAAGGCAAGGAAAGGCAGTCCAAAACTCAGGTCTATTCACTTACTATGCCTTAACACCTATTAGTGGTTCATAAAAATGCAGAGACGGCCTGTGGCTTTTCCAGGCACTAAAGTCTAGATGCCTTTAGGACAGATAGAAAATTTTAAGTGTCTACATCAGTCTCAGCAGGGAATCTTTGAAAGAATGTTTGAAGGAGGCATAATAAACGAGGATGGCCCCGAGGCCACTGCACGTATCAGAATATTCTTCTTTGCCCACAGCAGACACTTTGTTCACCTTGCTAAGAATGAAAATCATGATCAGAGGACACAGAGAAGCAGAAGCTAAGTTGCAATCTAGCTATCAGGCAAGCTTGATATAATGACTTAGAAACAATGTGCACTCTGCACATTTTAGCCAGACCACCACTGTGAGGTCTCACATTACTCAGTATTAAGCACTCCTATTTCATATTATTTTAGCATTGTCTAAAACATCTGGACCACTGAATTGCTTGCATACCCACCCCTCTTTCTTTGGTTACCTCCATGTTCTTACTGCAAAACACTTCCAAAGAGCTCTAACTCCAATGTTGCCAACAAGCCATGCATACTGTGAAAGGGGAACTACAGGAAGTGACTGTGTAAAAAATGTTAAGTGGCAGTGGTCTGATGGACACTGAATATTTTATGATTTAAAAACAGACACATACAACTAAACAAGAAAGTTTTTCTCCTTCAAAATATGTGTAGGTGCTTAAGGAAGCAGATAAAGCTGTAAAGATATGTAAAGAGCATTTTCACACACCTAAACACCACAAAATGCCCTTCCATTGCCATTAATATGGGAGTAGGGTACCTATTATTATACTTTTTGTCTTTTTTTTTTTAATTCTGCAGGCTACAAAGGCACTCTTAAGCATCTCAGTGTCTGCATTTTATAGGCCTGAGGCTTTTCCTGTTTATGTCCCTCTTAAAATGAAGACAGTTTTTTGGTCCCACACAAGCAACAAAACAAAAAGAACTCTTGTCCTAATGACCAGAATTCTTACCCAGTTATGCACATCTCTGGTAATGCAGCGGCTCCAGCTAGGAGAGGAAAGAAAAGTTTCAAACGCACATAGTGCACTTATTTCCTATTTTAAGGAAGAAGCACTGTCAAACCCGAATTTCAGAGTGACTTAAACGCAGCCTTTTTTAGAGTTATCCCCAGAAGCAACGCCCACACCCTGCCGCCAGGCTGGATGACGACACCTCCCTGTCCTGGAAGGAAGCAGAAAAGTCGAAGTTTACATTCACCTCCGGCTCCCAAGCACGACAGGAGGTGCGAGCCTGGCGTGGACAGGGGGCTGCCCTGGGGCATCGACGTCGCAGATAAGCAGGACACAGTTGCCTGCGGGGCCAGCAGCATCAGGCAGCGCCGGCCAAGCTGCCCGCGGGACCCAGGCGCAGGTGTTACGATACCGGCGCCGAAAACACACTACGTGGGCCAGGGCTCCCCTGCCCTCACGCCGCAGCTCCTGGCTCGCTCCACCTCGTCTTCCCACAGGTTAACCAAGGTTCCCAGCCCCCTCCTGCCGACCCCCGACACCGGTGGAGGGACTGTGGCGCAGCATAACCCAAACCTGCCGCCTCAGCCGGACACAGCCCGCGAGCACAGGGGCGCGGCAGGGCCACGAAGGGAGGGAGGGAGGGGAAGAGGGAGGCAAAGCGGCTTGCGAGGGGGACAGGACGCCGGTGGAGACCGCCCGCTGCCGGGAAAGGCCTCACCCTGCCGCAGGCCGCCGAGAGAAGGGCACTCACCGCCCGCTACCGCTACCGCCGGCCCACCCGCCGCCCAGGGCTCGCCATTGTGGCGCGACGGAAGCGGCGCTGATCCCTCGACGCGCTCGATCCGCGCGAGTCTTCCGGCAGCGCGGGCCCGCCCTACGCGCCCGGCCGGGCGGGGCGGGACAGGGCCGGGCCCGGAGGTGCGGACGGTGCAGCTCGGAGTGGGCTCGGAAAGCGTGCGTGAGCCAACACGGACGTGTCACGTAGACTATGGTGCGAAGTGTTGCGTCCGGTCTGTCCTTAAACGTCCGTTCGTGGTGACCCCAGCAGCTCCCTGGGCAGGCCGTTGCCACGTCTGATCACCCTTTCTGTGAAGAAATTACTTCTGATGTGCGAGCTGAGGCTCCCCTGCCGCACCTTGAGGATCTGTCCTCTTGTCCCGGCATCTGGTGCCTGTGAAAAGAGGCAGACCTCCACCTGGCTGCACTCGCCTTTCAAGCAGTTGTAGAAAACAAAAAGGTCTCCCCTGAGCCTGCCCCAGGCTAAGCGCCTCAGCTAATTCAGCCGGGACTGTAATTCACAGGGCTTGTGCTCCAGACCCTTGCCCAGCTCCACGGCTCTTCTCTGGACACGCTCCAGCGCCTCACTGCCCTTGCAGTGCCCTTGCAGTGAGGAGCCCAAATATGAACAGATTTGAGAGGCGGCCTCACCAGTGCCCGGCACATGGGGGACAATCACTGCCCTGGTCCTGCACCGTTTGCGACTGATTCACTGACTGTATCACTATTGCTGATACAGGACAGGAAGCCATTGATCTTGGTCACTGAATCATACATACTGCAGCCATCTCCCAGCGAATAAGTACCCAGTTTTCTGGCTTGTTGAGAAGAAGATTCTGTTGCAATGAAGGTGCTGCGACAAACCTCTAGGTCCCCTGATTTCAGGCCAGAGGGTGGCAAGAAAATAAATAGGAGCAGGAGTGATGGTTGGCACCAGGAAAATAACACTTTAATAAGGAATAAATGAAAATAGGGACGATGCCCAAAAGCCAAACAACAATAACCAGGGAGAGCACCATGGGGGTGACTAGCCAAAGATGAGAATGAAGGAAGGCACAACAATGTAACCGCATAGGACGAACATTCTGGTAGCCTAACCATATAGGGAGCAACATTACCCAGTCTGTAACTGACACGTAACTTATTTAACATAACAGAGATGTATCTTGGGAAAGACTTCTGAAACGCTATAACTTCCCACAGCTTCAGATAGATGACTATTGCCTCTTCAGAGGCAATAGTCGGCTGGCTCGGGTCCCCAGCCAGGCTGAATTCCACAGGTCTCTTTCCACCATGATTTTGCATTCATATTTATGGAAAAGAGGGACTCTTATTAAACCTTTTGAGGTGTCCTCATATAAATTCACCTTCCTTTTCCAGTTCAGACTTCTTGAGCAAAATGTGTACAAGCGTAAAGGTTTTGAAGGTAGGTAAATAGCAGAGACTTCCCAGAATAATTTATGGTACCTTTCCAAGACAGGAACTTATAGCCTAGTGCTTTGCATTAACAGTCAGAAGATACTTTTGGCTTCCCCTCTATTACCATTTCCTGATAAGATGCTTTCTGGAAAGGACCTGACAAGGAAGGATAGCATATCTTACCAAAACAATTCCAGTAAGTAGGTGTGGCTGAGGGTACCAAACATGAAAACTGATCCCTTGCCTCCTCTTTCAGTAAAATTGCTGAGTTTCTGCAGGCTCAGCATGTTTCATGTCATATTGACTGGTGAGTCAAACAGTCTTTGGATTGATAAAAGCTTCTCACTAGTGCAGCCATGCAAGACTGACTAAAGTTTCTGTCATTTTTTATGAAACTAAAATTCCTGTGGTATTTTGTAAAAGTCAGTGATTCGCATTTAAATTTCAATTAGATGGATTATCGTATGCTCAAATACTAGCATTCTCTATGCATGATCAGACAAAAATAAGAGGAAATGAGCTAAAAGTGTCATATGTCCTAAACACACATGCTGCTTGCTTGGAAAGCCTAAATTTTGATCAGCTGAGATTTTTTTTCTAAATAGGTAGTGTGAAGATGCAGTTAGTCAGTTTTTGTGAGAAAAAGTAAACTTAGCATGTGAAATGGGAAAGATAACTGGCAGATCTTGCTGAATTTATCAGTAATAAGAGAAAGAAGTTGAGAAACAGTAAAAGAGTACAACTCAATAAATCGAGTAAGATCAACTAGATGTGTATAAATGATAAGACTGGTCTTAAAGAAAAAAAAACAGTATTGGGCATTAAAAAAACATATTTCATTTTTGAAGAAACATAGTTTTTGGATTTTTTTTTAGTATTGATCTTGAATCACTGCAGACATTTTGTTCTACTGTTTGAGCAGACAAGTATTTTATGTATCTTTTAAATAACTTTAGTTTTTCTTTCCTGTTGTAGAAAATATACTGTTTTCCTTTATGAAAGCTTGTTCACCAAGGAATAAAGGATTGCCTTTTTCTGTGGTTTTGTGAGACAAACCGGGCCAGTTTGCGATTATACTTGTGCCATACTTGTGCTAATGGGGATGGGATTGGCCAGGCACAGAAGTGGTAGGAAGCTGAACTAGACTCCTGTTTTGACTGTGACTCACACAGCTCTTGGAGCCTCACCCCATACCTGCTTTGTCATCTCAGTATTTTACTGTTGGGACACTCTCCATCTTGAAAAGCTACTAAACTGCTGAAAGTGCTGACACTGTTGCTGTTTGTCTTCAGTGAAAGATTGAATCAGCAAAAGATTGCATCACTTGCAGATAAATCAGAAAATCTGTCTGCTAGGTATTTTATGGTGAGATTTTCTGGAAGACAGTGGATCTGGCCATTTAGACCCAAAATGAACTTGGCCAAATATGGTGTCCTTCTCCAACTAATTGTGCATCTCCAGAATACTTGCTGGTGTGGTAGTGTGAGCAGCAGAAAAGGCCTTTCAGCAGTTACTACTCAGCAGTAACTAAAAGATCTCTGCATTTCCAAGATTTTTTCCAGTATACATCCTAAACATTGTCCCTATACTAGCTACCATGAAGAAATCTATCTCTACCTCAGTGCAAACTAGAACATTCTTCACCAGTTATTCTATATCATTTATGGTATCTTTAGATCCCACCTTATCAAATACCTACTTCCCCTTAAAAGGTTTATGAAATGCCCATAATTACCCACAAAATGCTCACTGTGTTTATTTGGTGTATGACTTTGTGTTCCATATGTTATGATGGTCACTCAGGATGCAGAAATAGTGTGTTGCATGGAGTCATTTGGCACTAAAGGCAGCTCTGGTCAGGTCACTGCTGTACTCACACTCCTGCACTCACGCTGTGTGCAGAAAATCACTCGTGGGAAGCCAGTGTCCACAAAGGAAACAGAGGAGTCCTGCAACTTTATTTGAATAAAGGGAATTAATCCACTGGGGCATACCCCCATCAGGTTTCTCTCTGGAGGTTTTAGAGGATGCAGTCTCCTTTTATCCTAAACTCCCAGCTGCATGACGCCCTCTTTCTTTACCCATTGGCTGAGGAACAAGGAAGGTACAGGCTTCCTGAACTGCTTACCACATATTCCCCCGTTCTTGGACCCTTGTCATTTTCCTCCAAAAGTCAGAAGTTCAGGCTATCTGGGTTCTGCAGTACACTAGGTCCTGACCTATTTGTCTGTTACCCTACAGTTCAAGAGTCTGTCTGTCTGGGTTATATAACAAACCTGCCGTTTGAGGTTAATAGAGATATCAAGACCCATTTCAAAGACATTAACATCCATATCCTCAGCCATCAAATTGTAAAGACATTAGCACACATCTTTTCCTGTCAACTGCTTCTTATGATATTCATCCTTCTTTGATGCAGGTAGTTTCTGCTCTAGGACTTTCTGTAACACCCAGCTCAAATCATGTTTTGCAAGAATTTAAACATACATCCATTACATTCTCCAGCCCTGGTCCCTTTGGACTAGGCTGTAAATTTTAACATGACAATGAATTCCTGCTCTTGTCTCTAGCTTTACTAGCAGCAAGAGATTTCTGCTGTGATACCTTCAATAGGTGGCAGCCAGAGCAGTGGTCATATACAGTGTCATCATATACACTGCCATCTTAAAACTCAAATAGTGAATTATTTTCACTTGGGATTAAATCACCTTGAGGTACACATTGCACTTGACCATCTTTCTGCTTTTACCAAGTCCAGTCAGGTTCTTGAGCAAAAACCATTCTATGAATAGGTTTAACCTTTCCTCACAAAGGAATAACTTTCTTTTAGTCAGTTTCTCCTCTGTACTGTTTGGATATTTTCTTTTTTCACCGTGCACAGAGACCTTGATTTGGCAGGGCTAGGTCAAGTGGCAGATGTTCTAATGTTAACTAGCCAAGTGACTTCTGCTAAATGTATTTCACAATGCTTGAATGTATGTCCTGGTTACAAGAGAGGAACGGCTAGTTTGGTATTTTGTGGGTGCTAGCAAACTGAGTATTCTACTGCCCTCTACACCATTTCTTACAAACTGTTAATGATGGGTCGTTTGCAGTAGGTGCCCAGCCCACACCTGGCACCTCAGACTACAAGCTGGGTGTTAAATGAGATAAGGGAGAAGAGCCAAACCCTTTGAGGAGGTTTTTCTTTTTCTGCACAAATGACTCTGCAGTGCCAACTCCTTCTGGATAAGCACCAGCATAGTCCCACTGATCCTGAGGGGATCATCTCTTCCAATGGGCCATAATGGACTCAGTGGCAATAGTGAATAGGCAGCTGCAGTGACTCAAAGTGTTACATCATTCCATTGTGCAAATGCCTGCCCTGGGAGAGGTACTGAGCATTCCCACCTGAAGCCGACTGTGTATGATCTTGGTGTTTGGAGACTTGGGACCCCCACCACCCCTGGATGGATCCAGAGGAGAACCACCACTTTTGACTGCAACCATCACTTCAATTGGACTACAATCACCACTTGATGGGACTGTGACCACCACCTTGGCCAACAGGATGTCAGGTTGTAGTCTGACTTTGTGGGTCTAAGCCAGTTTTAATGTATTATTGCATTATTGTAATCTTTCTATTAAACTGGGACTCTGACCTGAAATCTCTTTTATGAGATTTCTCCTACCAGTTTACTTTCAAACCAGCCCAATGTACCAGCACCTATTGCTCTCAGTGTAGTTTTTAACAGACATTTAGCTTTCCTGGAGGCTGTGCATAACAGGAAATGTGATCTCCTAGTTGGTGTCAGACCCTTTAGTAGGTAGCCAGGCTACAAGTTTGCTTCAGGAATGAATCCTGATTTAATTATTTCAGTCACTACCAAACTTGCTCTTTAAGGCCCAAAACAATAATCCAGGCAGTGGCATGGGTCATATGGTTTCTAACCATTCAGTAGTCATCTCCATCACTGTCAGCAGATGGTGCTTGCCATGACAAGTTCATGGTAGACTGATATAATCAGTCTGCCAGGCTTCCCTGAACTGATGTTTCAGCCGTCATCTTTGTAATAAAGAATTGGATGAATAAAAATTCGGAAGAAAAGGTTTAAATAAAGTATGTGTAATTATAACTAATGAAAATATGGAATAAGGAATTCTCCTCCAGGTCGAGGTAGAATTCCTTTTCCAAAGTCACAGATTGCAAAAGAACCCCCCCAAATAACAAACCTCAGCAGGCACATCAACTCGGAGGAAAGAACAGGACAGAGACCATCATAGAGACAAAAGAACTAGCCTGAAAGTCTACCTCCGGACCAAGGCAACGCCCGGCCGATTTCGGCTGGAGACCATCAAGCAAGACAAAAGGGACGAGCCCCAGGAAAATGGTCGTTGCCAGAATTGAACACCACACCCGCCAAACCTATGCTAGAGTAACTCAATCAAGAAGGACAAAGAAGAGACTACTCCTCCGAGATATCCATCGGCACTAGCCCGGATCCCTCGACTCTGCTGTGATGAAATATGTTAAAATACATACAGACTCACTTTGCATTTGAGGAGACTCTGCCCGGACACTTACTGAACTCAATTTTCTAGGCCAGGAAATCCATTCACCCGACAATCAGGGACACTTGGTGAATGGAAACTGATTGGAATTCTAGCCTGGGGACATAAAATCCCTATAAAAACCCAGGCCAAAGAACCCTCAGACGTGGATTTGGGAACACCTATACCTTGCGTATAGACCCTGTCCACCCAGCGCTGCGCTGTTCATTTATTGTGGTTTTTCCTCGCTGTTTTGCTGTTTTGTTAATTTATAATAAATTTATCTTTTTTATCTTTAATCTGCCGTTGCATTTATAACAATCTTCAATGCCAAAAGGGCTTTAGCTCTTGGCCTATTTAATTATGGTGCACTCTTTGCAGTCATGGATAACCTGAGCAACTGGCATCAGTGGTCAAGTCCATGCTTTGATCATGGGCCCATTTGTGTGTTTCTTCTCTTCCTACATGTTCTGATATATCATATCAGATGTATGTGATAGTTCACCCTTATATTCCCAGTCCAGATACATCTGAGTCACTTCCATTTCAGCAGCCTGGCTCACTGTTTTGATGTTCTTCAGTGGCAGACTATTTGCTTTGTGAACACTTATGTGAAATACTTTTACAACCAGGTTCACCACATGAACAGCAGTATCTCACTGCAATTCAACAGCCCAGATGGGTTTACTTCTGCTCTGCCACCTGCTCTGCTTTCATTGCTGTAGCCAGCCCTGAAGCATTTGGCACAATCCATGACTCAGTGCAGAGATAAAAAACTGGTCATTTTTCTTTTTCAGCAGTGTCTAAAGCCAGCTGGAATGCTTTCCCTTCTGCAGGTTGACTCAGTTTAACTTGTCCATCAGCACTGTCTGAACTTAGAATATAGCACCACAGCTTTCCACCTTTAATATTTTCCCATAACATGGCAGGATCTGTCTGTAAATAAGGCATATTAGTTCATTTTCTGGTAACTATACAGTTACCAACTGCTCTCTCTTAAGCCCTTGCTGGGGGTTAGGTGTTCTTCCTTTAGTTCTGGTTCATCTATGGAATTTTTATGCATTAGTTGCAGGGAAAACTGCTACTTGGTGGGTACTTGAGAAATACAAAGAGTTTGGCTGGGCCCAGGGGGGAAGGGGGGTAGGAAAAAGAGAGGGCAAGGGCAGCTGGGGGCTGGCTGGCTTCTTCAGCTTCAGAGAAGGACACTGGGAGCCGTTGTGGTGGAGAGAAGGGAATTTGCCATCACAGAGACAGAGCTGCTTCTGTTCTTCTCCTTCTCCCCTCTTTGTTGGTGGCCTTGCACCCCCTGTCCTGCCGGGACCTGGCAGTGCCAGGAGCTGCTGATCCACCTCATCCACCGGCCCAGAATCTCAGCTCATCCCTGCTGTTCCAGCTGGGTGTTCCTCAGAGCCCTGCAGGAGCACCGGGACTGACTGCCCGAGGGGGTTTGTGAAGCAAAGCCTCTCCTCCATCCCTTCCCGTCTCGGCTGAGAAAGCTGTCACGGGGTCCCTGGTTCTGTTTTGTTGTTAATGCTGTAGTTATTGTTGTTTGTTTGCCTCGTTATACATACCTGTAAAGAACTGTTATTCCTATCCCCTGATCTCTGCCTGAGAGCCCCTTGATTTCGAAATGATAGTAATTTGGAGAGAGGGGATCTACATTTTCATTCCAAGGGAAGTTCCTGCCCTCCCTAGCAGACACCTGTCTTCCAAAACCAAGATAGCCCTTAAGCTCTTAAGGAGCCACCTCCTCTAGTGACACTCCAAAATTTCAGCCCTCTGTCCATTCCATGATCACTTCCAGGATTCTTGGGTGGTTAAGGCTTCCTACGTGAATCCATTGGGTTATCAGTTGACCCACTTAGTCATGTCACATCAGTTGCATGATGCGTAGAGGGGAACCTCCTTTTGAACATTCAGAACAGCATGGGCAATCAAAATAATGCCAGAAGGTACTGTGCTTCATGACTAACTGGTGGCTCAAATTGTGTTATAGACTGCTAGTATCTCTTTTTTAACTGGAGTGCAATGGCCTTCAGAGCATCCTGGCTTCAAAACCCTAAGGGTCAACTGTGAGTCTCTCTTCAGAGTTTTCTGCCAGAGCCTCCATGTAGGACCATTAATCATGGCTGAGGTATAAAGCACATTTTTAACATTTTGTCCTCTTCAGACTGGCCCAAGTGCTAATGCATGAACTGTCTCCTACTTGATTTGTTCAAAGGCTTACTGCTGCTCAGGGCCCCATTCTTATAGGTCATGTGACAGAGAGGGCTTGTAATCAGACTGCAACCCAGAATATGCATTCTCCAGAAACCCACAACACCCAAGAGCTTGTGTTTCTTTCTTGTTAGTTGATGAAGACATAGCTGTTATGTTATTGATCACATCCATTGAGACATGATGATGCCTATCTTGCCATTTTATTCCTGCAAACTGGATTTCCTGTGTACGTACTTTGACTTTGTTTCATAGCAAAACCTGCTTTCAAGAGAATTTGCATTAATGTTCTCCCATAATCATACATTTCCATGTCTGTGACACAGTAATGTCATTAATATATTGTAAGTCTTCAGGAGGCTCACTTTGTTTGAGTTCAGTCTGGATCTATCCCTAGCAACTGGTAGGCTTATGTTTCTACCCTTGGAGCAATTGATTCCAGATGTACTGGATAACTCTCCATGTGAAAACAAACTGTGGTCTGCATTCTGCTGTAAAAGGGATCAAGAAAAATGTATTAGTGACATCAGTGGTTGCATACCATTTGGCTGCCTTTGACCCCAGCTCCCACTGGGGTTCTAGTATGTCTAATAGAGCACCATGCAATGGCATTATGGCATCATTCAATATATGGCAGTCCACTGTTAGCCTCCACTTTCTGTTACAGTTTTGCTCTGACCTAGAGGGCCTTATTAAACGGTGAATGAGCCTTACGGATGACTCCTTGACTCTCCAGTCACTGAATCAGGCTACATATGGGAACCAGAGTCTCTGTTGGTTCAGTACTGTAGCTGACGCGTTGTCTTAACATCTGCTGTTCTCCAACCTGCAGCAACCCCACAAAGGAAGGATCCTCTGAATGACCAGGCAATCTAGACAGCTGTTTAATTTTCTCTGTACTCAAGGCAGCTACACCAAAAGCTCACTGGTACCTTTTTGGGTTCTTGAAATACTCTCTCCTGAGGCATGCTATGTCAAGGACATATGGATCTCTGGGCTGGTCACAATTGCTGCTTGTAAGATAAGTTTACCTCAGCCTCCAATATGGACAGTTCTCAGGATCCTTGAGTCACTCCAGAAACTGAGATGGATGCTGCCTCTTTGTAATCTCATGGTTTTGGGGTATACTGTGCATCAGTGCCCAGTAGAGCTTCAGACCCCTGTGGGGCTGATATTACAGGCCGTAGGATGCATGCAGTCCTGTAAAGCCAGTGGCCCTCTGCCTGGCTGAAGGCAAGGCCCCTCTATTCCTGGTTGGGATCTTTATTGCTTGATTTTTGTAACTGTAAAACAGAAGTCCCTTAATCAGGGTCAGAAGTACAATCAGCCCTTCTACTTGGCTTAACAGACACAGGGACAGTAATTGTCCTGGGTGAATGCCTTTTGTCTGCTGCTGTTCCTTCCAGTACCCCTAGTTTCCAAGTAGGTTTAGTGTCCCACTTCCACATGTTCTCTCTCTTACCGTTCAGGAAGAACTGCAACGTTGCGTGCTTTGTGTGATGGTGTGGATACAGTGGTACCCTCTCTCTTGAACAACAAACTAATGTCAGAATCCATAGAATCCTTGCATTTGGAAAAGACCTTTCAGATCATCAAGTCCAATTGTTAACCCAGTACCACTGTGTTCACCACTAAATTATGTTACATAAAATGCACATAGGTGTATTTTAGATACTTGCCATAGTTTAGTTGAAGTGTTAGAGCTGGGTTGGACTCGATGATCTTGAGGGTCTCTTCTAACCTAGTGATTCTGTGTGATTCTTTGTGATACTGCTGGCGATGGTGACTCCACCACTTACCTGGGCAGCCCATTCTAATGCTTGACCACCCTTTCAGTGAAGCAATTTTTCCTGCTATCCAATCTAAACATCTCCTGCTGCAACTAGAAGCTATTTCCTCTTGTCCTATCCTGTTGTTACCTGGAAAAGAGACTAACATTCATCTGGCCACTCCTTCCTTTCAGGCAGTTGTAGAATCATAAGGTTCACCCTGACCCTCCTTTTCTCCAGGCTAAAGATTCTCAGCTGCCTCAGCTTCTCCTCATAGGACTTGTTCTCTGGACCCTTCACTGTTGCAATCCTTCTCCCCGATGGGACCCTTCTGTCCCACCCCCCGTGGTGAGAGCCGTGCTGGTATCTGGGTTCAGGAGGTGGAGGAGGTCCTGGAGTGGATACAACATGGACTCAAAGTATCTAGACACAGGAGGCTCAAACTTGCTGGAATAATCCCGGGTTTATTGTCTGTCGTCCATCCGGGGCAAGAGAGAGAGCGAAATGCTCTGGGTCTTATCTCTTATACCAGGGGGCAGCGGTGATTAGGGGATGCAGGGAGGTCACAGCCAATGGGAAGGGGGGGAAGGGAAAGAAGGTTTTCAGGTAGGAACTAACATTACACAAACCAGAGGTGAGTTTTACCCTTGGGAGGTACCAAGATTTTTGGATGCACTATAACACTTCACCATCTCCTTTGCTCTTCTCTGGACATGCTCCAGCACCTCAATGTCTTTCTTTTTTCCCAAAACTGGCTACAATACTCTTGGTATTGCAGCATTGGCAGTGTCAGTACAGAGGGACAATCACTGCCTTGGTCTGGCTGACCACACTCTTTCTGATACAAGCCATGATGCCACTGGCCTTCTTGGCCACCTTCCTGGGCTGGCTCATGTTTAGCCAGCTGTTGACCGGGAGCCCCAGATTCTTTTCCACCAGGCAGCTTTCTGGCCTTTCTGCCCTAAGCCTGTAGCAGTAACTATGGTTGTTGTGACTCAGGGGTAGAACCCAACACTTGGCATTATTGAACCTCATACAGTTCACCTCAGCCCATGATCCAGGTTGTCCAGATCCTTCTGTAGAGCCTTCCAGCCCTTTATCAGATCTACTCAGTTTGGGGTCATCTGGGAACTGACTGAGGTGCACTTAATGTCTTCATCCAAATAATTGATGAAGACATTAAACAGGACTTGCCCTGATACTGAGCCTTGGGGAGCCCAATAGTAACAAGATGCCAGCTGGATATGACTCTACTCACAAACACTTTATGGGCCCAGCCAGTTTTTAATGCAGAGAACAGTGTACCTATCTAAGACATCAACCAGAATGCTTTGGGACATGGTGTTGGAAGTCTTTACTGAAGTCCATAGACCGCCCCAGCTATTCCCTCATCCTAAGTGCATCAACTCTTCATAGAAAGAGATCAGGTCAAGCTACACTTTAATATGGAGGGAGAGCAGAACAAAATCCTGTAAGTTTTAGATGTTAAAACCACTCTTGTCTGCAAATCCCGCACGTTTCAGATTGATATCTGCTCACTAGATGGCAGCAAATTCAAAAACATGGAACAATTACAGCTCAAACCACCCATAAATACATAATGTAAAGACATGCTTTTGTAGTGAAATAAAAGTGCAATAATAAAACATGATTAAAAACTTAACTGGTCTGGATAAGGACAATGCATGGTTGGGAGAAAATGGGAGCACAGACTTCAGACTGGTCCAGTAAGTAGAGTCTTTTCCCAAAATTTCTGTACCATATCTGCTTTGCCTTCCCTCCCAGGCTGAGATTTCTGCCATTTCTCTGGATCACTAGATTACAGTTAGCATGTCTGTGCTTTTCTGTGCCACATTCAAGAGTTCTGTGTCAGTAGAATCCAAGAGAATATATTAGAATATTTATATTGGAATATTAGTTTCCCATTCTGTGACTTTCTTATTCTAATGGTGTTTCACCTGAAAAATTTCTTTACTCTGAAGTACAGAGACTGTATAAGAGAGGCAGGTAAAATATATTTAGCTAACTGTCATGATCTTAAAAAGCTGTAGAAGACCTCTATATCTGATATTTTCCTCAGAACTGTGTCAGTTCCCTCAGACAGAAATCATGCCTATGTCTGTTATAAAATTAAGTATTTGAGAAGTTCTGATGAAAAATCTCATAAATTGAAAGGGTAACCCCTTCTGTTGGTGGAGGTAGAGTTAGAAGACCTGTCTTCCAGGGATATGGATCTGTAAACTTCAGTGTAATTCCAATGGTTTGCCAATACTACTGTCACAGAATTGCAGAAGGGCTGAGTTTGGAGGGGACGTCTTGAGATTCCCTAGTCTGTAAATCTTTGTCAAGGAGAGTAACCTGGAGCAAGTTACATAGTACTGTAACAGTTGGATTTTGAGTATCTCAAAGGATTGAGATGCTGTGGCCTCTCTGGGTAACCTGTGTCAGGTATTAACTACCTTCACAGTAAAAAGAATTTTCAGATGGAATCTAGTATTTTAATTTGTACTCATGATCGCTTGTCCTGTCTATGGGCAGGTGACAGAGCCTGGCTTTGTCACCTCTGCACTCTCACATTGTGCACATATGTACACTGATGTACACAAGATACCCTTGAGTTTCCTACAGAGGAAGAGGCCAGCTCTCTCACTCTCTTCTTGTATGAAAAATGCTGCAGTCCCTTCATTGTCTTTATGTCTCTCGGCAAGACTGGCTTCAGTCTGCTCATGCTTTTTTTTTGTTTTGAGGAGCCCAGAACTGGGCCAAGCCTTGATATATCTCACCAAGGCTGAGTAGAGGGAAAGGATCACATCCCTCAACCTTGCATGCAATGTTCTTCCCAGAAGCTGCTGACATTTTTTATTCAGATTGTTGGTTTGTAGTCAGTTTGGGTGTGCATAAGACCACCACTCCCTTCTCTGCAGAGCTGGTTTTCAGACACTTCAGGAGCCAGCATGCCCCTGATGCTGTTTCTCCACAGGGTTAAGACTTTGCTCTTTGTTTGTAGAACTTCATAAGGTTCCTGTGATCCAATTCCTCCAGGCTGCCCAGGACCTTCTGGCAAATCAGCCTCTTCTTACAGTTTTGTACTGTCTGCAGACTTGGTGAGGGCACACTGTGTACCAGTGTCTCAGTCATTTGTGACAATATCAAACAGTAGTGGCTCCAGTTTGAGCCCATAGGGCCCACCACTAGGAAAGGACCTCCAAATGGATGGCACCACTGATCACTACCCTCTAGCTAGAATGAGAGAGACAGCTACACAGGCAAATCCTCCTGTTGGAAGTTACATGTCAAACCTGTGGTGCAGTGGAGAAGGCAAAATGTTTCATGTTTCAATGTTTCATGTGCTGGTACAGCCTGCAATTTTTCACTATATGAGCTAAAGGCTGCTGGCAAGGAGACTTTTTAATCTGTACTGTGTCTACAACAAAGCTTCTGCTGACATAATGTGATTTTTCCATGCCACCGTGAAGTGTAAACCAGGCTCAACATGTGAAGGGGTAACGAAGCCTGTTTGTGATGCTGTCTGATGGCAGACATTCCAGGATATGTGCTCACCCCGTAAAACAGATGTCTCCTACTCACAGAACAACCAGGGGATTTTGAGAAGATTGCTGATGTTACGGAAAATATTAAGCAATAATCCTTTTCATCAACCTAAATCCCAGTTCCTTAGTTAGCTAAAAACATTGCAAGTTTGTTATTAAGTGGATAGTTCTACAACCCTCACATGTTTTTTAGTTTTTAATCCAGGTTAATGGATTTTTTGAATATTATAATAAATTAGAGATACAGAACATGACAAGTTGCTCATTGTTTGAATTCCTTGTTGTAAAAAAGAATACAGATAATACTGACTTCTCTAATTTACTGTTTATAAGAAGCATTACTTTGTGAAAAGAATTAAATGCTTTCAGTAAATACAGCCTACTTACATGTACTTACATATGTGTGTATATATATGAATATGTAAACATGAGGAGTCAGATACTCAGTTCTTTTGCACTGATGTGTTTCTATTGACTTTAAAAATAGAAAACAACCATAATTCAGTGAACAATATGGGCCGAAATCCCTTTTACACCAAGATTTTCTTAAGTTGCTTGCCTGTAACAAATGGGTTGTAAAATTCAAAGTTGTGCGCTCTGCGTAGTCAGAAGTATTGGTCTTCTTTCAATTCAGTACTTCTAGGATTCAGTGATGGTCCTTAGTTCTCTAAAATCAGGCTATGTGTTATCTTCAGACCCATGTGTTATCTTTAGGTATTTAAACTGAAAATATTTGCTTAAGTTTTAAGGAAACTTGTTATAGTTGTGCTTTTGTAATATGTGTTGTTAAAAGTGAAAAGCTACAGGCAGATTAGAGAGACTATGGTTTTGTGATATTGTTCTTTCTGGGGGGAAGTTTCCCATGTTTTACTGATTCTTTAGGTTTTAGCATTTGTATTTTATATATTCTGTTCAGCCTAGTTTTAAGCTTCATATTAAGTGTTAGTGAGCTCTCTTTACACATTAGGTAGACAAAACAATTCCTTTTCCAGCTTTATACCAAGGATAATTGTTACAAGTTTCAGGCCCAAAAGCATAACCAGTGGTGGACTGAAGAGAGAAAACAAGAAGGATGTGGCTTCATAACCTGAAGCTGTGATTGCACAATTAACCCTGATATGCAGAATAACCAAAACTTATAAGAAGGTGAGACCTCATGGCCAGTCATCCCTTTTGTGATCATTTTAGGTCCATCTTGGGTGTAGCCCTGGCCTGGCGCTTGTACTGCCCAAGGCATGTCCTTTAAGGCCTTTCGGTAAATAACTACTTCATTCTTAACTCTGTCTAGCCTCTGTTCTAGGTCAGCCTTCTCAAGGCATCATTACCTCCAAAAGTCACTTTTGAAGCACTGATGATAACAGTTACATGGTAGGACAAGGCCCAGAACACTACTCAGTTCTGGACAGTATCTTTTGTATCTTGTGTTGAAGCACAGTGCGGGTGTACATGAACAGAGCTGTGTTAGAATTGTTGCCTGTGGGATCAGAGAAGGATGTTGGCTTTGTCCTGTTGCATTCAGCCCCTATGATTGGACATCACACTCCTTGTGCCCCTACAGCTGCAGCTTCCATCTCTGGCCACTCTGGATATCCAAACAGGGAAAGATGGGATTTGTGCTGCAGTCCTCTTGGAGGCTGGATGCCCTCCTTGTGCCAGAGCGGAACATGGAGGGTTTTTGGTAGTGTCCAGAATGAACAAACACTGTTTGCTGCTGAGGCTGTTGGATGCCTGAAAATCTAATGTAAATATCCAAAGTCTCCCAACTCTTCCCAGAAAAGATTTCATATTGGACAAGAGGACATAGCTAAGAAAATCAAAGAAAGTTTGTTTCGGAGGTCGCAAGTCCACAAAATCACAGAATAAGCTGAATTGGAAGGGACCCACAAGAATCAAGTCCAGCTCCTGGCCCTGAGTCCCCAAGAGTCACACCATGTGCCTGAGAGCACTGTCTGAATGTTTCTTGAAGCCTGTCAGGCTGATGCTGTGACCACTTCCCCAGGGAGCTTGTCTCAGTGGCCAAAAACCTCCTGGGTGAAGAACCCTTTTTCTAACATCCAACCTAAACCTCCCCAGATACAGTTTTGGGCCATTCTCTTGGGTCCTGTCACTGGTCACCACAGAGCAGAGAACTTCCCGAGGAAGTTGTAACTGCAGTGAGGTCTGTTGTCAGTCTCCTCCAGGCTGAAAAGATCAAGTGACCTTAGCTTCCACTCAAGGTCTTTCACCATCTTTGTTGCCCTCCTTTGGACACTCTTTAATCGGTTTAATGTCTTTCTTATATTGTGGTGCCCAGAACTGCCCCCAGCACTGGAGCTGAGGCTGCCCCAGCTCAGAGCAGAGAGGGACAATCCCACCCTTGCCCGGCTGGTGATCCTGTACCTGATGCCCCCAAGGACAGGGTTGTCCTTCCTGGCTGCCAGAGTACTGCTGACTCACGTTCAACACATCATTGACCAGGAACCCCAGGTCTCTTTCCATGGTGCTGCTTCCCAGTGTCTCATTCCCCAGTCTGTCCATACATTCAGGGCTGCCTGGATGGCAGGTGTTGGAAAGTCACAGTCAACTGGCAGCTCCTGCAAGCAGCAGACTCACAGCCAGGCAGCAAGGAGAATTCTGCAGCAGCACTGAGCCTCTGATAAGAGCAGTCAAACAACACCCAGAACCACAACCATCACCCCTCCAAGCTGGGCAAAGCCTGCCTACCCCCAGCAAAGAACTGCCAAAACCCCATTCTCTTCCTTCCCCAGAACCATTTCAGAACTATGTCAAGGGACTTGGCTACTTGTTCTGTCTCCGAAACACTGTCCATTCACCAATTCTCTGACAACAAAAGGGAAGAAGTTCCCCTGAGAAACCTAACCCAGAACAGTCCACATTGTCTGTGACCCTGTTTGTGAGGTGACCATCCCTGTAATGGGCTGATGCTATTTTACACTACCTATTGCCACTAATATATTTGAAAAATAAATCTTTTTACTTTTCCCCACAGTTCTGGCAGCTTCAACTCCAGCTGATTTTTGGCTACCTGAGTTTTCTCCCTGCAGTGGCAAGCAGCATCTCACTATTCTTCCTATATCACTCGACCTTGCTTCCACTTGACCTTCCTTTTTTGCCTTATTTCCCAGAGAACATCCTTGCTCAGCCAAGCTGATTTTCTGCCTTTCCAGCCTGACCCATGACACTTGGAATAGAAGGGATGTTTAAGAAGTGACCAGCACTGATGGATACCAACACTTACAAAAACATTTTCTCCTGGGACCTGATTACTAATTGCCTGAGCAGCCTGAAGTCTGCTCTCCTCATGTCCAGATTTGAGGGTTTGCTGGCACTTTTCATCCTGTCAACAGAGATTTTAAACTCAGTCTGTGGTGTCTGTGGTCAAGGTGTCTGCCAATCTTCACTTCACTTATGCAATCCACTCTCTTGACAAGCAGTAGGTCAAAGAAAGTGAACTACTGAATAAAGTAACATTTTTGGACTAGTTTCCCATTGCATGCATATATATTCTTAAGAGGGAAATTGGCATAAGGAGATGCAGGTTTAGTTCCAGTCAGTCTTAACTACATAATTCTGGCAATTAAGGAATTGTTGGCATTATTATTATTAACTCCTTGGTTACCCAAGTGTGGAATGGAGTGGAGTCACATTATCTTTATGTGGGAAAGGTCTGTCTTTCCACTAAAAGGACAATAGGACAACAATCATGCATAAAAGACTAATTCTACTATATTTTTTTAACCCTTTCAAAATATGCATTGTCCAGTGTTACAGATTGTCCAGTGTTAGAAATATATTGTATTATCTTTACGCATGCATCAAGTTATTTGTATTTAGGCAAGTTTAAAAAGTCCCTTGAGTATATGAGGAATGTAGGAAGATGTAAATATTTCTGAAATGGGGGAGCTAGGAAAGTGGACAGTCTTAAGCCAGAAGCTTTAAGATTTTCTTTCTAATGTTGGGTCACTAGATATGTGGATTAGAGGATTATTTGGAAAGAAACAATGAGGTTTTGTCTGAACATATTGATGTATATTGCTGTTTATAGTTCCCAAGAAAGTGTGTAGGGAGTTTGGTTGCCAAAATTGGATATGCAAGTTCTTCCACACTACACCGATGGATGTTTGATATATGGTACTAGTACATTTGCCTCTAGTCTGGAGAAAATCAGTTCTTCCTTTAATGGTTCCTTTGTGGCAAGTAACAGTAAGCCAACATTATAAATAAACTCCAAGGAGTTTAAGGCTTCTCTGTAACAAAGGAAAAATTTAATTTTACTTCCCTCTGGGTGAAAGCAGGATAATTCTCTGTGGGCAGAAAAGTGTGTTTTTGTGGTAGTTTTAGATCTGAAGCTGGGGATGATGGTGCAGGTAGGTGAAAAAATCTGGGAGGGATCAGTGGGAATTAGGAGAAAGGGGCTCAGAGGAGTCCCTGGAAGTTTTGGGGAGCTGTTCAGAGGTCAAGAGGCATGAGTGGCATATCAGGAAACTTTTTTTAGGAGCATGGGCAAAGCTGCACACTTATATCTGGGAGGGGTGGAAGGCCCTGAGGTGACAAGGCCAGTAAACAGAATATAAAGTTGTCACATTTCCCATTAGCTAGCAAAGTTGAACATAGATACAGCCAGAGCAAGCAGCTGGATGATGGAGAGAGCAGGGGTGCAACAAGCAGCCTTTTTGTCTGGGATGAACCTCACTTTTTAGCACATGTTCCTCTGATCCCACATGCCACTGTTCTTTGACTTCAGATGTTGCACTGACTTCTTTGTCCAGCTGCTGCTTCATATCTCTTCTTTTATGCCTTCTGAGGGTCTGCAATAGTAGCAAGAGCAGGTGAAGGCAGAAGGCAACACTACTGAGGCTCCTCCAGAGCACCTAGTCCTCAGGACCTGATGGCATATGTCTTTTTTGCTGCTTGGTTGCCTCTTGGTGTTTGGATGGAGACAGGTACCAAAAAGAGCTTGCTGCTTTGTCCAGGGCCACCCATTTTAAAGAAAATTTTCTCACTCCATCTTTCTCTTGTCTTCCCCAAGTCTGTGATTTCAAGCTACAGCCTTGATGTCTGAGGTTGTTTCTGAGGCTGTTATCCTATCACTAGGCTGGAGCTCAGAAAGAGTGGATAAGGTTATTCCTCATATTTTGATAATTTAAAAGATGCTCCCAAAACTAAATTTATATTCCTCCAAACAAACTTTTCTTCCTAGTAATCTCAAAAGCTATGCTTCAGAAGAAGAAAGCCTTCAAACTCTTCAATATAGAAATATACCATGTACAAATCTGGAATGCACAAAATCTTGAGTATACAAAAAAATCTCAAATATGCTATCTTGGATATATATCTGGATATTATCTGAAACACAGTCCTGATACCCTTTATGCATGTTGTACTGTAATCTACAGTAGTTTCATAAATAATAAATATTATTTATGAATAGAGAAGGTTTCAACAAGAAAATGGAGTAACATTGTAGTAAACAGTATTTCCCTGGTACTTCAATAGTTTTAGTAGTCATAAGAAATGGAGGTGGACCACAGATTACTGACACCTTTTCCCTTCCTTTGTCTGTGCTGGATCTGGCCATGTGTGTGGGAGCATGAGTGTGTGCCCATGTGTTTGTGATCATGCGAGGCTCTGTTGATGATGGCAGCTAGCTGCTGCAGACCACAAGAGGGACCCAAAGACATGCATTGCCGCCTGGTATCCCTTGAAAACGGGAAGGATCGTTAGCTTTCAGCTTGACTTTTCAGAAAAGTAGCTTATTGTCTTTTCATTTTAGCTTTCAGGAGTTTTGCTATGACTCACCTCTAAGCTTTCGGCAGGCAAGTCGGAGAAAGGCTGTAGAAAAAAAGCTACTAGAGATAACAGATGATTTTAAACAACTTTGTCGTGGCTGCCAAGCGCACTGGAGAGGGCAGTGTGGCATCTAGACTGACAGTGATAATCGTTTGAAGACATTAGATGGAAGGAAGCTGCACTCATGTATTATACTGCGGATATAATATTAAGAAAATTAGCATCTGGAATTTTCCCTTTATTAGTATTTTGAACATTCAGCCAAGCAGAAAACTGCAGATGATGAAATCTTTCCGTAAATTGAGAGGAAAAACTTACCAAAAATCAGAAGTAAAGTTGCTCCAAAAATATAATATACTGGAGACATTCAGTATTATGCAGCTTTTCTGCTGCAGTAATACTGTTCTTTCAAAAGATGACTGTAAATTGTATACTGTATGTGCAAACAGGGCATGTCTTTTGTAGCAGTGGAAAACATCTTTGGTATGGGCTGGTTTGGTCTGGAAGGAGCAGCACTACCTGGATTTAGCTGCCTCAGTGGACTCACTAAGCAGTCTTGAGAAATGTCTTCCTCTGTAAAGAGATCTCAGATGTGTTCTTCCCTGGGACTGCTACCCTTCTCTTTCTCCCCGTGGGCTGGAGACATGAGGCAGGGCTGGCTCCTGGTATTCATATACACTATTTTAATCAATGCAAATAGTAGCCATGTTTTTCTGTGTACAAGAATAATTTCTAGCAGAAGGGTAGGGGGAATGACTATTGATTATTTTATTTCAGTGACAGTTCCTTGTTCATAAACTAAAAATTTAGTGCTATTGAGTGGTGATGTGGAAATCTATTATCATTGACAATGACAGAATATTGTAGTACTGTATTGCATCTGGGCAGCACCCTCAGTCTGAGATCAAGTTGAACCACTGTCATTAGCAAGCTCTGCTGATCTGTTCATAGAGGAGGTAATAAAAAGTTATCCATGAATTACTGCTAGGGCAGATGGGCCCAGGGAGTGATTTCCTTGGGGTCAGAGAGTGAGTCAAGAGCATGACTGATGGCTGTGCCCTTCTTGGCCAAGGAGGCGATGAAGTGGCCTTCTCCACAGCCTTTCTCTTCTCCTTCTCTTGTCAGCCTTGGGATCATCTCACCAGGCTGAGAGGCACTGCAGAACAACACACAGGCTTCAAATATGCACCCACCCACTGTGGAAGTCCTGCAAGGGCTTTTCTCTGTCTTCTACTCAGGACAGGCCATGACAAATTCTGACCAACAAGAAGGGGCTGCAAGAAGTCAATTTGTATTTTCACCTCTGTGCTGTACGAAGGGAGCATACAGTATGAAGTGTAATGATAGACTGACATGAAAGGCTGTTCCCTTCCCTCTCTGCTTTTTCTGGCAGCAGCTGAACATGCAGTGACAACACACCTTCCATTACTAATATTTTGAAACCTAGAGCAGGAGAGTGCCTCAAACCGCAGCCTTATAACGTAATGAAGAATACACACAGCTGCAGTAACAACCACATAATTATTTAATTAGTTTTTGACAGCTTCAAATTGCACAGCTGAAGGAATGCATGAACCGCACATGGAAACCTGCCAGCAAAGGTTTTACACGTACGCAGATGGTTTTAGCTATTGTAAGTGCAAAGCCAGGTTGCTGCACTTTTATTGCAAAACCTAATAGCACATTGTGTGCTGCAGAAGTTGTATCAGGGGAATAAAAATGGCATATGTAATTATTTCTTCTTCTTTATGTCATAGTATTACTTTTCTCATATTTAACTTTCCATAAGTAAATCCTGTGAGACCAAAGATGCAAATATTTTAGCACTAATTTAAGTAATCTGTAAAGTAACAGCTTCTTTGGGCTTTTGGAATAAGTAATTGTAATACCACTAATAAACATTACATATAAATTTATATTTTAAGACCCAGTTATGGAGATGAATTAATGAATATCTCTGTTGGGAAGTTAAGTATTTGTATTTTTTTTTTTAAAAGAAAGGCTCGCAGAAGTGGAACAGTTTGTCAGAAGCCACAGTGTGATTCAGGGACAAAAGAGACGACAAATTAAGAATTTCCTCAGTTTTCATTTGACTCTGCAGAGAGCTAGGGCAAGAAATTTCAATATATAAATGTGGGAAAAATAATTGTCTGCAACAAAATGAATGAAGAGGGCACTAGCATTAGTAGAAATCTGTATTAGGCAAATTGATTATTCCAAAGGGGAAGATAATAATTTAGAAGTGAAGCGAAGCATAATGTACTGTAAATATTTGCTCTTTGGCTGCTGCAAAGCCAACACCCATCTCCCCAGTCACTCAAAGTGTTTATAATTTCCATGTGTTGCAAGCTCCATGATTTTATATTAGAGGGGAAGTGATTTCTCCTGAATGCACCTAATTAAGGCTAACAGCTAAAATAAAACATGAATTAATTCAAAACTTCACTCTCCACTCTAAATGAACACAAACGTTGTCTGAGGTTTAAAAAGTTAAGTCCCCCTTTTTTTCTACATAATTGAAGTTTTCATATTTTCCAGCCTTTGCTTTTTATGGCTCTGGCTGGGATAGGAAATGCTAAAAGCCCACAAGAAAAGGCTATTCCCATAGAGCTGTGTAAGATATTCACAACAAAAACCTAAACCATGCAGAACACATGTGGTTTCAAGTTTCACAAGAAAGTCAAAACCCAGACTCTGTTTGTTGAAGTCTGTAACACATTTTGAATGAAACTGGGCCCGTTTTCAAGAAAATCTGGTCAGATTCCTGGTTTTGAGTTGAAACCATCTGAAATCTGGCATTTGGCAAGTTCTCGGAAGAAGACTTGAGGCCTGATCTCACTGATACTTCAAGGGGGACTTGCTGTAGGTGGGAGGTGAGTGGAGGGGATGTCAGGTCTCAGCTGGGTGAGTGGGGTGAGTGTACTCGTTCTGTGGTACTTCCTTGTGGCCGAGGAAACAGCACAGCATTGGTGGGTCTCCTGAGGTAGTGAACTGTAGTCAAGAATTATTGTGCAAAAGTCATGTGGCTCGCATCCAGGGCAGGAGATCCTGGAGATTTCGTGCACACCCTTCAAAGGACACCTTGCTGTGCCTTCTCATCTACTCCCAGAACAAAGATTAGGGGATCCCAAATAGTTTGGGACTGTGTTCATCACTACACTGCATTTTGAAGGATTTATGTGGATATCACTGCATCCGCATCAAAAACACACCTTTATTTCACTTACAGAAATCTCTCTGACTAAGCAAATGAAAGACTGTGAAGAAATACTTGGCACCTATGATGAAACCATGCACTTTTTAAAGAGCTCTGTATAGGAATGAGTCATTAGTTGATGCTGCAGCCTCAGATTCTAAGATGTTATCAAGGTAAAAGTTATGAGTTAAATTCTGGTTTTGCAAGGACGGGTATCAGGGCAGAACTTTTTCTTGTGCATTACTAGAAACATCTTTATCTGATACTAATACTAATGTAAACTATTGAAATTGTAAGGCTTTTAAATCAATCTTACCTTTAAATTTCTTTCTTGCTATCACTTTTAAAATTTCTGTCCCTGCAGGAAGTAAGAATAGGCTAGGAAATTTATAGTCAAGCTTTTAATAATATGATTAAAATGCAATATTATCTATCCAGACAAGTTTATTTCTTGATCTCATAAACAGATACCATACACAGCTACCAATACATTCTCCCACTTATATTGCTGTGTATGGGAATATTTAACTGTGAAAATAAAAGCTGTTTTGTGCTGAGCCAAAAGGTAAGCAAAGAACAGAGCAGATGGTTTATGAGTACATGGAAAAACAGCATATGCCTATATATAAGGAAAGAGGTCTATATCAGACTAATGAGTATAGAGTATAGTTTTCCTGTTTTCCCTAATGGTATTTTGTATGTGCAGTTTTGTGAATCCAGCACTGTGATGACAATAGTTATGCTCACAAATGAAATATAGCTCGTTAAAGCTCCAATTCTTCCATCCACACTCACTTTGATTAAGCAGAGGTCAATTCTGTGCGAGATAATTATTTATTACCCTGTCACTACTTTTTTTTTTTTCCTCAGATGTCTGTGTTTTGGCTTTATATAACATGATAAAGTCTCTTTTGCTAACAAGTCTTTTAATGCACTATAGTTCTGCTCTGAATGTCTGCAAATGTCCACAGTGTGCAACTTTTCATAATTCATGCCTGCTGTTGTTCCTCTTAATAAGAATACTAAAGGAAGCAGACACTCATCCACCAACCTGCTTCCCCAAGACCCAGTTGGCCTTACATTCATCTTGTCCAGAACTAGCTGAAAATCCCCCAGATGACTGAGTTTTCATCACTTCCCTAAGGGGCAAACAAGTGCCTTTGTGGTTTTTGTCATGATTCTTTTCTCTTGTTCAAAAAGAACTTGTGGGAAACACCCCCCAAACAGACTTGTTTTCTTTAAAATCATCTTTTTCTGTGGTTCCTCCAAGAAGCAGACAGCAGTTGAGCTTTGGGCATATTGAGACTACTAGTGAGTTTTTGCTGCACTGCATGCGCAGACTGTCTGCATCCGCTCCTAACCTCTTTCCTTGGCTGCAAACTCAGAGGCTGCAGTGGGAAGTGAAGGAGGATCCACATCCATGGATGTCTGCTCCACTGTCTGGCTTGTTTCCACACTGCCCTGGCCCATAGGGCTGGTTCTATACTTGGCACCCACCAAGTGCACATCTAGTTACGCCATCCTTTATCAGAGTCTCAGATACAATGTGGGCAAAGGCATCAAGCGCTGCAGGGGTGTCCTGGGGCTTTAAAAGGGTGGAGGTGACTGGTGGGAAGGACAATAGCAAATTATGTTCTGCTACCAGTGACAGTAGCCTGAGAAAGTTGTGGAGTGTAAAAACTCCTTCTGTTTGTAGGACAATAATAATCTTAAATGTCTATAGGAACAGAAGCAGAAAATATAAGAGAGTCTAATTTAGTTCACCATGGGAGAATGGAAATTGAAAATTCCATCTGTTTCATAATCAAAATACATTTCATACTTATGCTGCAATATTTGTCATCATAACTGCAAGAAATAGAGGAGAGTAATTCAACCAATGATTACAAAAACCCAGAAGGGGCATACTGGTTTTAAAAATCATGTTACTTTGTAATGATTGTACTGCAGAATGACAGTTTTTCTCTTTGGAAACTTTCTTGCTCAGTTCCAAGGCTCAGTTATGTCAAATTGCCAGTATTTAACAATAAGATCAGTAGACCTTAAAAACAGAGAGAAAAAGAAAGAAAGCAGAAGCTACTATGGATACTGCTAAACCACTTCTCAACTTTATAAAATCAAGCACATGGGCAAGTTTCCCACCACAAAATCAGCATAAATTGATTTCCAAATTGTTTTTTTTTTTTTTTTTTTCCAGTTTCCGCCCCAATAGTCTGATGGCAATTTTATAAGCCATTGGAAAAAAATTATAATAAATTCTCTTTCAAAAGGAGATTTGCAAGTATTTTGCTGCTTTTTTGTACAACATATTTTTTTTATTTCTTGATGCTGTATCAAAGGTCCTGGCACAGCACTGGCATTCTTTCTTTCAGGAATTCTGTTTCTGTCTCTTTTCTTCAGGTTTACTGGCTTCTTACTTGACAAACATCTTCACTCATTTCAACAGCTTATTGGAATTAAACATAGTACAGTCTTACCATTAACAATTAATGCTTATTATCTTGACTGTTTTTTTTCCCAACACAAATGAAATATTACTATTTCACAGACATTTCCAGTGGGAATTATTGTGAGGAGTTCCACATTTAATGTCACTCCATGCTTCAAAGCTATATGCAGTTCTTACTTTGGATTACAGCTAAACAACAAGTTTTGATTGAAAGAATGGCTGTGACCCAATCGTTAACTACCATACATGTCAATTTGAAATGATGGAAATAATTGCCACTGACAGTTTTACTTTGTAGAAACCTATTTTCCTCCCTTCAGAATCTTTTTTATCTTGGTTTACTGGAAAAAGTGAACAAACACAAGGAAATGCTTTCTAAATTATCAGCTTCTAAAGAACACCAGTAATCACTTTGCATAATCCACATCTGGGCTCAATCCAGTTTTCCTTAATTAGCTACAAATGCCATGTCTGCTGCTATGTCTGAAATTTTCACTGCATCTACCTTTTAAAGTGTAAAATGAATTGGATTTTCAAGCTCAAGGATATTACTTAGGTAGTTAAGTGGATTTAGATACAATGACATTTCTTGTACTAAAAACAGTATAAATGTGGCTACTTTTCAGATTTTAGAATGAGAGTAGTTCTGTTTTTTGTGACTCGTACTGGCTACTTACCCTAGCAAACAGGTATTTAACAGGTGTTAGGTAACCAGTAAGTCACACAAAGACACTCAGGCCTTTTCTTCATTCTGATAATTGAAGGAGTTTTGTAAACTGTGAATTACTATAGCTTGTCTGAATCTGGTGTCCCTATGACTGCCTGTCATGCTTAATTTGCTAAGGCTGGATGTGGTATTCACATCCACCTAAAAGCCCATGCTGCCTTTACACCACTGTCCAAAAAATGGGAAGCTCAAGCAGCTACTTGCTTCGGAGTGTTGCATTGCTCTGAGGTCTGGGATAAAAGATACACAAAGTTATATGTTTTGCCTATACTGGGAAAAGAGAACAGGTCATCCTCAAACTTCTCGTGAATTTGTTATCAATAGAGAATGTGCCCTACTAAACATGAGTACTGTAGGAATAGTGTGAACAGGTGAACACCGTCTTCCAGCCCTTTATCATTATCAGCTTTCAGTTGTCACTGAGAATTAAAATTGTATATATGTATATGTACAGCTTCAAGTTGCACTGAGGGAGGTTTAGATCAGATTTTAGGGAAAATTCCTTCCCTGAAAGGGTTATTCAGCATTGGAACAGACTGTCCAGGGAAGTGGTTGATTCACCATCGCTGCAGGTATTTAAAACATGTGTAGATATGGCACTTGGGGACATGGTTTTAGAGTGCACTTGGCAGTGTTAGGTAAACAGTTGGACTCAATGATCTTAAGGGTATTTTCCAGTCTAGATGGTTCTGTGATTCCATAACTCTGTGAATGACTGTCCAGTCACAATATCCTGTTTCTACCTATAGCTGCCCAAATGAGAAATACAAGAGTGTTCCTTGGTGTCCAGTCATCTGGAGAAGGATTTTGAAATGCAGCATCACCTGTATAGGGCCTTGGCATCAATATTGTGATTGCCATCTCCCAGTGCTTCCTTCCCCAAGCTTGTGTCAATTCCTCTTTGAAAAGGGAATGGCTGGAAAGTTATCTGCTCTTGAAGATAATTTTTTTCTTCAATTCAAAACTCAACAAAATATGAAATTACTTCCTGTCTGTCTCTGCTTTCTTTTCCCCTAATTTTTTTCTCACTGATGCATTTTTAAAGGCATCATCTAACCCTTATTCAAGCCAAGAGAAATCTTTCCAAGGTCTAGTGAATATGGTAGATCAATATCTAAGTGAAAATGTAATATGTAAATGATTTTGCTAAAGAAACACAGTGAAAAAGCTTTTGGCACTTACAACAAGAAATAAAGTTGCTAGGTTTCACCTTGTTTTTTAAATTGCTGGGAGCAAATCTGCAAGGCCACTGTGCTCCTTCATCTTCTGGCTGCAGTGTGCAGGAGAGAAACACAGTCATCAGGTTTAGATCCGTGTGCACGAATCTGAGGATAGTCCCCTTTGAAGGGTGTTTCTTTTGTTTCCCCTCTGCTTCCCACCTGTATGTCCTATGCATCTCTTCATGAAGAAACACTTGATGATGTTTGATGATACTTTATCGCAGTGGAGTGTACTCTCAGTACAGAAAGCAGTGGATTTAAATAAAATAAACCAGTCATTCAGAACTCAGAGCACAAAATAATCTCACACTTGAAATAGATTTTTATGAGATACTGAGGCTCCATACCTCTTGCATGTCATGGGACAGCTCTGGTGATTTGTCTGGAGCTAGGCTGATTTATGGGAATGGACACTCTGGTTGACTGTGTCTGCTTAGAGCTTGGCCCATGGCTGCAAAAGTGTGCAGAAAATTCTGTCTCAAAATATGTTGTTTAGCTGTTTCTTCCCCTTTCAGTAGTGATAGCAGTGTCGGGCTCGTGACTTTTTGCTTTCCAAAATGTGCTATTAAGGAACTAAAGACTGAAATGATTTCTCCTTCTGTTCAAATTTTTGGTTGGGTTTCTTAAGTAAGATGTTCTCTTGGAAATGTTTTTTAGTACTACCCACAACTATTTCCAAAATGACTAAGTTTGTTTTTTAAAGAAGGATAAAAAAATAATGACAAATTGGAACCTTATGGACGATTAAAACTCTCTGGTAAGAGAAAGAACTGTCAGCATGATTGATATCTAGAAATTCTCTTTTCGAAAGAGTTTTTTCAAAAAGCTGTGTTCCCGTCTTTGAGCTCTTGGGAGAAACCTTGCTAGATTGTTTCCTGTTGTCTAATTTCTGAAAATATCCTGTCCAGAAGAGACACAACAATAGAATCATGCCAGAAATGCAAATACCAGGTGAGCCACATGCAATAGTGGGGAAATGGCTTAGTTTCTTATTGAAACATTCTTTTAGGTAAGAATAAAAAGAAAAGCTGGAATCTCTAGATGCTCCAAGAAAATTGCTCATTTTGGAAACATGGCTGTCTCAAGGGCACTAAATCCCATGTAATCTTGACAACTCAAAACATACCTGGCTAGACTAAAAGCAGAAAGGAAAGATACATGAAAATTTTATTTGGTAAAGAGGGAGGTCATCCCACTTAGCAAAATTTCAGTTTTGATGAGAGTCTTTTATCCTGAAACATGCACACATTTCATCCTAAATTGATGCTCTTTGTATAAATGTACTTCTAATTCAGCAAATAAACAAAAGGCTGTATGGGAATTTTGCTGAAAGTCTCACAGCTGCTGCTGAGCTCAATTTGTTCTTGAGACATAAATGTGAATTATGTGTGCCTGTTGCTACCTGTGAGCTGGTTGGAGCTGATGAAAGGCTGCAAGGGTTGCAGTGCCAGCCTGGCAAACTTACAGCAGCAGCAGGCAGCTGCCTCATTTTCTGGCTTCCAGCAGTATGTGGGTGAAGCAAAATAATGTTAGCGTTTGGCTAACATCACATGACAGCTTCCAAAATATCAGTTCAGAAGGCTTCTCTCATCCAAAAAAAATGGGCTCTCACTGGGTATTTGCAGTAAAACACACACACACACACCCACACCCATAATCCGTGGGTGCAAAATGTGAAAAGCATGCTTGCCAGGGAGCTTTCAGATCCAAAGCTGTGAATGGGAACTGAATGCTTGGAATGGAGGCATGAGAATGCTCTTGCTGTTTATGTCCTTTTGTTCTTCTGACATTTTGGGATTTTATGTGGGTGTGATGACATATTCCCCTAAAGCCTGCAGAACCAAGTCACGGGTTTCAATGCCTGCTACCAGAGAAGGATAACTCCTCAGAAACACAACTGCAGGGAAACAGAGAGCAAGCCCCCGTATGTACGGGAAGGATTAAACTGAGCCTAGGCTCTCCTAAGCACATCAGCCGCCTCCCACTGCTGCATCCCTGCCTGCATCCAGTTGCTGGCTGCTGCCCAGCTGAGTCTCCTGAGGGATGTGCGAGGCCCACACAGATAAGCATATTAACACAGTTTGTATCCACATAACTGCATTACTGTTTTGCACAAAAGCATGTTGCTTCTGGCTTTCACTGAGCTGTGGCATAAACAAAAATCGGCTCCAAACCACTTAGGAGGGCTGGTCCAGGAGGGTTTGTTTTGAACGAGCCCTACTGACAGCAGAATTAGGCTACACATGTGGTTTCATGGAAGACTTGAGAGATGGAGACAGCAGGCAGATTGCAATGCTAGAAGGACATGTAATAGTTTAGCTGAGAAGAAAACAAGCCAGGAATCTGGGTGAGGTTTGGGGAGATTGCAAGTCTGAGAACTCAGCTTGGAATGTTGTCCTGGGAAGCATTATGCAGCAGAAAACAAGGAAGGATGGAGCATGATGCCACAGACCACTACCCAAGTGATGGTCATGCTGGAGCACTTCAAGAGTCCAGGGAAAGACAGTAAGAGTGAGATGTTTTATCCGTTATCTGTTCATTACTGTACCTGACTTTGCAAAGGAAGACTTTTCTTAGTTATGGAAAGAGGCTGCCAGGGGAGAGAAAGAAAGGCAGAAAGAGGGAAGTGAAGACAACATGATCAAAAAATTGAAAATAAAGCACCAAGTAATTAATGAAGGATTAGGACTTGAAGCAAAAATGAATGGTGAGAGGAGAGAAGAAAAAACTCAATACAAAAGTTATGGAATCCAAGAAAAAACAAGTTTTCTCTCTCTGCCAGTTTTAAGGTGGAACGTCTTTTCTTTCAGTACAAAGAAAAGGGAACTCAAAAGTTGAGTCTTCATCAGTATCCCAAAGAGGATGATGGACTCTAAGAACATTCAGCTTGAGGAAAGTTCAGGCTTTACCTCTGTAAAGTCATCACATCATGCTCATAAATCAAGATCATTCTTGCACTGAGAAGAAATCTAGACTCAGACTTCTAAATGCATACAAAAAGAAGCAAACTATTTCAAGCTGTGCTAACTGTGATATAATGCAAGTGGTTGTGACTAGGATAAGCATATTTTATTATTTGTGACCTAAATACAGATCCACTACATACTCTGTAATCTACTGGACTGTAACTGCTATTTCTGTTACCTGTCTGACCTTTCTCGTTACTTTTATTCCTGATCGCTCTCACAAACCTGCTATGTATGTCATCTAGAAGTGTTCAGATAACAAATTTAATTCCACTTTTTATTTTGACACCTCCACCTTAGCAGATGTTTCACTGACATTACTGAAGAAGTAAAGATTATTGCAAAGGAGTTGTACATCTCCTCATCAATAGGCATCAGACATCTCCCATTTCTTTCATGGGTTTGCTGAGTCACGTACACCTAAATAATCTGCTAGTGTTTCTTTTAAAGCTTTATGCTGTCTGCTATGGCAGATCCAGTTTAAGCATTTTCTTTCACAGGTCCTCCTCTAATTGTTGACTTCATCTATGTCAAATTTCTAAATCATGAAGACTTTCTCTTCTCTTCAAAGAACCCTACTGCTTGCATTACACTGAAAGACTTTTTCCTTTCTGGTATGTTTTCTGAGTTTCAGAAGTCATCTTTCATACCTAAACTACTTTTAGGGATTTTACTCCCTATAAGTTATCAGTCTTTTGTAACTACCCTTGAGTTTTAGTGAAGCTTCCCCTTTATATAATATTGCTTTTTTCTAATTAATTTCCTGGGTGTCAAACCTAAATGTAACAGCTGCTGCTAGCTGTGGCCTGAGTCCTTGTCTTAGGTAAAGTTACTCCTCTATGTCACTTAAGACTAATTTCAAAATTAGCTTCACCGCTTCACCTTCTGCTTCAAAACTTGGAATGTACTTTGGGTGTTGAGAAATCAGATGCTTACCTTTGCGGACATCTGGGGCAATTATAACAGCAGACGATGGCACTCTGTAATGAAGCTGAAAAGTTAACTTGACGAGTTAAAAAGCTTATGTCCCTAAGTGCATGAAAACCACTGGGATTTTTCTAATGAAGTACTGATGGCAGTTGCAGATTTTTCTCCCTGTGTGGAGCCCATGGTGAAGTAAGATGAATCTAGCAGAGAGAAGAGGAATGATGGGACAAGAAGATGCGGGGAATTTGGTGGTTGACACAACATGCCCCCTGTCACAGCTGTGAGTTTCCCACTGGCTTCTCACTGCTCACTCTCTCCCCAGAAGGTTTGCCAGCAAAGGAGATTCAGCAGCAGAACCCCAATCTTTTGGAGCTGGAGTGGACAGAGGGATGAGCTCTTGTGGGAAGGGAGGCTCCCTGAGAAGGGCTTTCCCTACTGTCCATGAGTTAATTTTTTGCTCTGTTTTCCTTAGTCTTATTCCATTGCCCTCTGCTATATCTCAACCCAGCCCCAGCCTCCTGGGGCTCCTCCGTTGGCTTCCTTAAATCCCCATGCCCAGTCTCCATGCCTGAATAGCTCCAGCTGCAGATCCCCATTGCCTTCCTGAGTTCCCACACCATTTCAGACTTGTGGTTGTGTCCTGTGGCAGCCAAACACCACTCACTTCCCACTCTGGCTTGCAGCATCATTGCCAGGTGTCACTTGGTTATCCCATTTGAAACATCCCTGAACTTGACATGTGAGGTCTTAGCTGGCATTTTAGCCACATGCAGTAATGGATTACAGCTGGCCATTGTAATTGCAGATGAGCACACCCTTTCTGTAGAGGTTCTACTTTCTGCAAGAAGTGATAGATGGTTTTAAATCCTTGTCACCACCTTCTAACTAGGAGGGAGGAGGCCCCGACATGTCTTCCACCACAGCAGATTTACAAGCAGATCCGGGTGCAAGTCAGAAAAATATTGCAAGGCCCTCAAGTTAATGAGCCTATTAACTAATGGGAAATTTACACCCCAGATCCTCTATCCAGCTTTTTGTGTCATGCCTGCCAAACATGAACCATGAGCTGGGGTTCCTTCCCAGGAACCTGTCTAGGTACCTTGTGAAAGCAATTCTGTTTTTCTTATATTTTGTGAATAACCAATTTAAAGTGGTGGGGCACAGGAAAATGGCAGGTACTTTCAATCTGGTGTCCAGATTTAGAAGGTATATGTCTCTTTTTGCATTTTGAATCTCTGAAGGACTGGGACAGGGAGGAACATTAACCAATCTCCACACAAAACTTGCTGGCCATGCTTAAACATCCCCCCATGGGCTGCGTATTTCTTGTAAACTTAATTGCCTGGGATTAGAGTCTATTTCCTGGCACTGCTGTTGAGGTCACAGAAATTCTTTTGTGCCTGGAAAGCTTCTGCTCAGCAGTTTGCAGTCCCCTGGGAGTCTGAGGCTGGCAGTGGCAGAAGTGGCCACTCTTTTTACCAGCCACTGAGGTGCCCTCTGGGGAGAAGAAATTCCAGTACCATGAGTTTTCCAGCCATAGGGAACCTTCTGGGGTTCCTGTAGGTGGCAGGAAGCATGGTCCCACTACGGGGGCACTGCTCACTGCAGCTCTCTGGCTGCAAGAGTTTATGAACTTTTAAGGGTATAGGTGAGGGTTATTCCGAGGTCGGGATTACATCTTAAGAGCTGCTTGTCCACCAGCCATCTGACTGACAGGCCCTAACTTTGGAGCTTGTTTGCTCTGTACCACAGACCTCTGCAAACAGGCTGTTGGTTTTGTGGTAAGGTTAGCCACTAAATCATTTCTTTCCCGTCATCCTGGGTAATGCCATTCAGAGTTTGCTTACCTATGCAGCAAGAAGAGGTTTACATGCATTTGAAGCAATAAAATGGGGCAGTAGCAGGCAGAAACAATGAGTACCACATATAACCATTGAAATCTCTGTGCCTGCTCCACTGACATGCTAAAAAGATGTTGGTATGAGCTTGGGTGGATTTGATTTTAAGCCAAAAGTTATTATTGGATCTTTTCCCTGGCTGTGAATTCTTTATTTTTCTTTATCTCAGTTCATGTTACTGACAAATTCCAGAACATATCCTTCAAACTGCCTAAGTGTTAGTCTGGAGAGTGTGGAAGTACATAAGTAACTGTACTGAGTGTATACCAGCGTGATCAGGTTCAGCCACTAAGGCCAGAGGAGAAGACATGGCTGCACTTATACCCCCACTAACTCATCACCTGAGCAGGAGTTTACACAAATCCTTCACCCTCACAGGGTCTTTTTTTGCCCTCTCTGTTCTATATCCACTAGAAGAGTGTCTTTCCCAGGATACCGCTCTTCCCTGGCTGCTCTTCATCTGGTCTCAGCCTGAGGTCTCTCAACAACTCCCTGCCCTTTAAGGCAAGCAGATGATGAAAAAGTATGCACTGCTGAGAAACTCAGCTTCATCTGCTTTATTTTTCTGCAGTGAAGGTCCTCTTGGACATCAGCTTAAATCTGTTTTCTTCCTGGAGCATGATGAAGAGGACCTCAGAAGGGCTGTGGCTCTGGCTCTGGATATTTGGTGTGGACCAAGTTATGAAATGTACTGCTTGTGACATCTGGAGATTAATTTCTGGCTCATTTCTTGGGACCATAGTTAACATCCACATGGGGAATTTTTGTTTTTAAGAACAAGAAGTACTGTTCTAATTTCAAGTTTTTCTGTGACCTCATTCATTTTGAATCACATCCAATATACCTCTAGCTGCATCATTTATAAGGAGTAAGGAATTGGTTTTTTTATTGATGACACAAGTTGCTTTGGTGAGTTATGTATTGATAACAAAATATCTTCCTGATGAGTTAAACGTCACAGAAACTTAAGGACAATAAATACTACTTGCTCTGCTTAGCTAGAAAATGACTGTTTTCCTAGCACTTCCATTTTAAATCCTATGATTATTCTTCAAAGTGATAGCATAGAGATTTGTAGTTATGAAAATTTCAGATGATCAATGGTAATATTATGCACCGGCAGTGATCATCAATAGAAAGAGCTCAAAGAGCTTTACCAGCATTATTTTGGCAACACTGTACCAAACACCATTTAGATAAACTAATCCCAGTTTTAAAGTTGTTCTCAAGTCTGCAAAGAACTGAATGCTAATGATCCTGCTCAGTTTACCTGCACTCTTGACCCATGAGACAATCACCTATTCATCTGAAAAAGCCTAAAATAAAAGGTGCTGGTTTTGAGTCAGAAGGGAAAGTAATGCTTGTGTTTACAAAACGCACATCTGTGTGTAACTTGTGAATTCAGACCTAAGGCAGTTTCACATTCGATACATAACTCAATAGCAATCAGACATTCATGCTGCAGGAATCAAGGCCCTAAATCACACGCAGCTTGCTCGGTCCTATCACTTTTATTCTTTGTCCATCCCTATCATTGATCAAGACATCCCTCTGATAGGTAATGAGTTTTTAAATAACAAAAAAAGTTATTTTTTAATGACATTGTTAGTATTCTCAGGGATAAGTCCCTACATTTTGAAGAAAATATGTGTTTTAAAGCACAGATAACATAATCTATAACTTTATCTTCACTAACAAGCAGAGTGTGCAATACAAGTCAGCTGCACAGCAAACTCTTTACCATCTCTCCTCATTGGAGCATTTAGTTTACAGTAGATTAATGTCCTAACCTCTTAGCTTATTAGTGTGAAACACAATCAGCCCCATGTAATAAGATTAGACAGTAGGAGGTTAAGCTAGTGCTAATTTTTAATAAATTTTCCCCCATTTAGAAAATGGGATAAGAGCTAGGAGATTGGAAACTGATAACGTTTGTGCACTTTAGAAAACTCATTATAATTTTTCGTAAAAGTGACCACTTGCAAGTAAATATTTCTTGTGCTTTACATTTCTGTGCTGCTCCACTCAGATCTAGGCTCTTTAATTTAAGAGGATAAATGGGTGTCAAATGGTTGGACAACATTAGTGAACAAGACTCTGTAAGGTCTTGAGATCTGAGAGGTTTGATCTGATTACCCTGCATACAGGATTAAGAAATGATGGGCAGGTAACTTCAGTTTCTGTTGGAGACCCTGTTCCGTGTTGCCAACCGTTCTTATCTGTATCCCTTTGTAATGAGTAAAAAACCCCTCCAAAAAACCCAAAAAACCAATCAAACAAAAACCCACCAACAAAAAAACCCAAATCCAACAACAACTAAGCCAAAGGAAATCCCCCAAAAACCTCCCAAAAATCAACCAAAAACCCCAAACACCTCCCCACCCCCTAAAAAACCCCCCCCAAAAAACCACCAAACCAAAAGCCCACAAACTCTCAACGAACTATTCCTGAAACCCTAGAGCATGATTTCAGCAAATTGAATGCAACGGTGTGTTCCATGTGCTTCCCAGCCATCCATCCTCAGACTGACCTATTCCTCTGTTGAAAGCCCCTTATAACCTTACTATCATGATAAAGGACACCATTTTCAAAGAAGTGGACTAAGGATAAAAGGCTAAATTCCTCCAATTTAATTGAAAATTCCCAATTTTCTTGGTTGAATATCCCCAACTCTGATAGCAGAACTTGCTTCATGAGGCTTTATGGATCTGGGAAGGGAGGAAGTTAGCTATACATAGTGGGAAACCACTGTGGCTACATAATAAACCCCTTAAAATATTGCATGTTTCTTTGAATTTTTATATAAAAATCATGTCAATAGCAAATCTATATTTTTTCCCACTGCCATGTTTTATCAAAAGCCTTGAGTATAACAGGGAGCTTTTCAACAATAGGAAAGTAATTTTGTCAGTTGAACACGCTATATAATTAAAGGATTAACATTTTCTCTGAAATGGAATTAAGAAACAGGAATGGGTCTAGAGTTAACTCTTTCATGTTTAGATGACTGGCCAAGGAACTTAAAGGCATAGAATTCCCTTGGGAAATGTGCATTTTGCTACAGCTGTGCAAAATACTGCTGTGAAGACATTTTGGACTGAAATATTTGGAAAATTTTCTGTCAGAATTTTGGTGGAAGGAGACTGTTAGGTGAAGAATGATGTGAAAAGCTGGAAGGAAGACAAAGAAACATGTATTTTCCAACCCAGCAAACTTTCAATCTTACTGCAGACGATGATCTCAAACCCATACATATACTTGCTGGCATACTTCTACCTAAGTTTGAAAATATGCAAATACAAACTTTAAGAAAATATGCCTTTTCAGTTTTTACATATTCAACATGGCAAGTCTCCAGGACTTCATAATAATTCTGTATAACTTGTTACTGGGGTAACACACATGTCTGAGCATTACCCACTTGCATGTGGATTTCTGGGCCTGCCTGGAATAGCCAGACACCCAACAGCTCTGGCAAGGTTGTGTGTCTGTTTTCTTACTGCCTTAGTGATGGGCTGCAAATATTAAGACTAATTTTATCTTTCTTTTACAGGAAGTTAAATCTCTTGAAAATATCTCTATTGTTTTAGATAAAATGTAGCATGTAAATTGATGTATTTTTAAGGTGAGAGTTTTCTCACATAGATTTAAAGGTAATTTTTAAACCCAGATAACTAGCATCTTCTCAGTTTTGTGGGCCCCATACTAAATTGCAGGATTAACTGATAGGCAGCTATTAGGAGAAGACTGCATGCACATTCCTGCCCAGATTACTGTGAACAGTTTATGTTTCCTCTGGCCTTTGACTGTTAGGGTGGAGCAGTTTCCCTGTCACTGGACAAAGTACAGTGATGGGTCATAACATCTGCACAGAGATCTCATGCTATTGCTTTTCTTCTCTGCTCTGCCTTTGATGATGTCACCACCATTTCTTTGCCACAGCAGTTCATGACTTTATTAATGTCTCGGTTCCATCTTCTGTTCTGCTTTTAGTCTTTTAAGCACTGGAGCTGTACCTCAGCCCCTGAATCTTCCTTCACACTGGAAGAGGTACCTTCGTCTTTATTCTCTTCTCAGGCAAAGCAGTTGTTGGGGGTTTTGCCTGGCTCCTGCTGTGCTGCCAGCTGCCTCTGTATGTCCAAACACACACAGAGATCCCTAGGTACAGGCTTCTGAGATCCTCCTTTCCTGCCACTCTCATCACATAACATCTGTCTTTAAGTGTTTGCTGACATCCCCTAAATCACCATGGATCCTCTCCTCCATGGATTTCTGTACATCTCAGGCCCAAGCTGGCACTTAATGGACTGGTTTGGGGATTGGGAGCAGTATAGTCATACCTGCTCAGGGTCACCTCTTGTAATCCATCCCTCCTTTACTCACCCCAGATCTCTTTCACTTACCCTTTGTGCTTCCTTTACAACAACCCTGTGTGTCTTTGCACAGTACTTTATTATACCACACTGACATCCTTTTCACTCAAAATATGCAGTTTACTCATTCAAGCCCTAGAAAACTGTCCTTTCTGCTTGTCTAGTGATGCCTTTTAGTGATGCATATCTTGGACTAAGTTTGCTGCAGGATTTGTGAAACTAGAATATGTCTGAATATGAGAAGAACTTCTGTACTCTGAGTGTGAGTGAGCATTGGACTGCACAGAGAGGTTGCACTATGTGACCTCCTGTGGTCCCTCCCAAAACCTTACCCATTCTGTGATTGTGACTGACATGCAGCTGTAGAAACAGGCAAAATATTTTCTGTCAACTCCAAGGATTGTCATGAAGCTCGGCAGGTGATCAAAATATATATGATTTGCTTCATTCAGCCCTTCTTTTAAAATGTTGGTGTCATTAAATAAAACTAAAACTGAAGTAAAATTTAAAGTCTTAATTTTGGAATCATCAAAATGCTGTAACTACACCTGCTGTTCTTGTGCTAAAAATGGCTCAGGGCATGAAACTCCTATCAGATCTGTCCACTAGAAGAGTTTGCACACTGATTTGTGTGCCCACCTGTCACAGAGGTGCCTCTCTGCTTTCCTCTGTTCTCATCACTAAGCATGAAACACTTGAAATGGTATTGACTGTCATGCAGAACTTTGCCTCAGACCAGCTTCTATCACAGTGTAGTATTTTAAAAATGATAATTTAACAACCAGACATTTTAGGAACACTTTGTTTGTAGTGTTTTATGTTAACAGAATACACTTTGTCCATCAGTCCTTTGTCTATACCTTGTTCCAAACAATCAGTTTTCAATAGTGGAGTATTTGAATTGGCCTATTGGCATTGTACTGTCATTTAAATAGAAATGTAGGATTAATTTATCTGTCAGTTGCCTTACCACCGAGGAAGAAATCAGCAGTATCTATCCATCATGATGAATGCGAATCAGCAGTACACAGTGTGGCGTGCCCTGCAGGATGGGCAATGCATCAGGACAGGTGTGCACACGCGCTCAGGGACACATGTGCTCTCTGAAACACTCTAGGCTTACCCCAGGGCTTTGGAAGGAAAGTGCACCTATTCAGGAAGAAGAAATGGGGTCTTGCATAGACTGTCCGTGCTCCCACAGCAGACATTTCACTGCTTTATAGAATTACACTGAAAGAAGTCGCATTGCTTGGGGGGAGGATTAAAGCCCTTGTTCATCTCCTTTTTTGTAAACTTAGGCCTGATTACTTTAACAGAGAAAAGTACAGCTCTGTATTCTTTTCTACTTTTATATGAGATGATGCCCTTTACGAGGATATTATAAGCTTCTGCAGCCTCCTTTCTTGTCAATAAGGAATTATTTTTGTTTTAAAAGTCTTCAAGGAGGCTAAATATATCTCACATTTCCCATCCATACGTATTTGGCGGAACCAATTTAGCATAAGAAATCTTTATGTACTGAAGGGAATTGAAAAAACAACAGACAAAGCTCATGAATGGCTAGATAATGATTCTGCCTTGATCCTGATTTTGGTGCAAAATGATGTAGATGCTCTCTTCTAAATCTGAGTGAACCTATGGGTTGAGAGGACAGATAGCAGTTGTGCTTGACTGCATTGAGACAGATACAGGCAAGGTTTACCTGTGCAGTATTAATGCCCTCTAGATGGATGGTTAACATGGTGCAAGATAATAATTTCTGAAATCTCTCATTTTTACTTAAAAAAAAAAAAAAAGGGTCATGATCATGCAGCTCCTGAGAATGCTGCAATGTTCCTTTTGCTCTGATTCAGTTCATTTTATAGCCAGTTGGAAATTCTCTGCTGGCTCTAGAGGCAGTCAGCTGAGACCCTGCTGTAGAAAACTCCTAGAGAGGAGTTGTGAGATAGAAGAAGCAAACCCCATCCAGCACCATTGATTGTAATGCATTTAGTTCTCAGTGACTGCTACAGCAGATAGTCTCCCCCTCTAACTCATGCACTTTATTGATAAACATAATTTTGCAGTGTATTTCTCTACTGTTCTGAGCTTCCTCAAAGAATTGATATTTTGCAATTTTGGCAAAGCAGCTTCAGGGTCTGCTTCTGGCAGGCTGGCTCTATGCATAATCATTCTTGTTACATTTCAAGACAGCAAACAGCACCCGGTCAGGCTTAGGAAACTGAAATGCATCTGTATAGACCAAGTCAGCCTGCTATATATTCCCTGCAGGAATTTACACGGTTGCTTGCTAGAGTGAGACATGAAATAAAGTACCCAGAATTCAAATTGTTCTCTTCCCATTTCAGCTATGCACAGTGTAACCGTACTGCCAAAAACTGGAGGAGGCCTCTCTTGACCAGTGATGGTGCACTGTGAGTGGAGGTCGTTCAGGGCCTGAATGTGTTCCATCTCTAAACTCTGTACTCCCTCTCCACTCTAGAGGCTCTTTGGCTGGGGAAAGACATTTTGGGAGGCTGGAGGCAAGGGCTGCTCCTCCATCCCTGGGGACATTCATATCATCAGGAATGGTATGGCTATGGACCAGTACCCTTTGATGGAGACCCTGATCCAAATCTGGTCTGGAGATGATGTGGCAGAAGGAGAGGACTCTTTCTCCTTTTCCAGCAGATCTAAAAATTCCCCATGTGGATGCCTTGCAACAAAATCTTCTAGTGTGTCTAGTGTGGTGGTTGTAAACAGTTTCAGTGATTCTCACATCCTCATGATGATTGGAAAAATGAAGTTTTTTTCATAGTTTTTTGACATTAAAGGAAGAGATTGTGCATTTTTAATGTCAGCATTCCACTGGCATGCATATTGAGCTTTGGGCTTTTACATCACCATGCAACTATTAATCTATATCCTTACTGGGCCAAAACCTGTAACACTGAAGCTATTCAAATGCACTGTAATTTAGCACTAATTCAGAATAAAACAGTTTCAAAGTGGCTGAACTGGACAGCATTAATGGGGCCAAAACATTAGTCCACACTGACCAGTAAACTATTTTGACACATTTCAACTTACTTTTTTTTAAAAAATGTAGAATGAGTTTTGGGAGGTGAGTTCTAACATAGAACTAGGATTTTCAGGCTTTGAACTATTTTTAATAAAGAAACTGTTATTTGATGAAGTTATTTAAAACATGTCAGGAGTTAACTTTCAGCAAACATTTTGTCCCAAAAGTGAAAATTTGAGCCTGGGAGGTTGGGATGAAGTCTGGCTGAGTTCTTTCAGTTTGGAAGTATCAAAACACTTCTAATCAAAAGGATTTTTTTTTTTACATTCCCCATGGGAAACATAACCTTTTTGCTCCATCCAACATTAAAAACTTTCTGCATTTCTGTGATGCTTCATGGAAATTGTGGTTCAGCTGCCGCATACCCTCTCCCATCTGCCAGGACATTTTGGTGGGATGCATAATGGATACAATCCCTCTGTGATACACCATGAGGGACCAGTCAAATTACATTGTGTGATAGGTAATGTAGCACAACCATATAGTTATTGTGTGGGAGCAGATGGGTCATATAACTGAAACACAGTTTTCTGGAAGCCACAGGGTTTGGCCAGAGTGTGCTGTCGAACTGCATCCAAATGAAATGTTTCTCCCTGGTTCAGCACACAAAAATTGTTCATGTAAGTTTTCCCAAGAGAAACTTTAGAATTTCAGTTCTGTTCAAAGTTTGCAAAATCCTTTAATCAGGTTGGTATTTGGGAAAAAAGGGAAGCTATTGCCTTTAAAAAAGGCAACTTGCTCTGTTTAATAAAATGGCAACCAAATATTTTGTTTTATTCTCCTGGATTCTTACAAGAAACCTTTCTTTAATCTGGAAAGTAAAACTCATTGTTCAGAGCATATTCTCCTTCCAAACTGCATCATATATGAAAACATAATACTTATGACCCAGGGTATTGTGCAGAATGACCATGAACTCACACACTGTGCCTGAACTATCCCAGGATATGAGCTTGAGATTGAACATATGTATTCACTAGCCTCAAGAAATCACATCCTTTACAAAACTAGATGGATTCTTATCAATAACTGTTATTTTGTAGAAGAGATACAGCTTCATATGTGTGATTTTAGTCAAATGTACCACTCAGTTGAAACAGTGGACTCTGTTTTTGTTATTTTACATCTTAAAATTAATCTGGTGCCTCTAGGTGAAAAAAAAAATTAAACATTGCTCTGAATTATTAATATAATATACATAACTAATCACACAAAACTTTTATAACTTCTCAAATATTTATGCTATCCTCACCATAATTTATCCTTGTATTTTAATTGAGTTTATGTAAAATAATCTCCTCTAGAAAATCTAAGCAATGCAACTAATGTATTATCAAAACAGTTTAGAGGTGTGGTTCTTTCACTTTGCTGAGCCCTCCTTCTCTTTGATCTACCATCCATCTTAGATAGGATTTGACAGTGTCTCTGGCTAAAGTATCAGCATATTGACTTATAAAATTGTGCACTATTCCAGCATAGTTTGCTAGAACTGCTCATCAGGTATGCTACATGGCCCTTACTTTTCTATTCAAAGGTAATTCAGGACATTGACTCATTGGAATCAACTGAAGCTATGGTTTAAATGCATAAGCTTGTCCTTAATTCTCAATGGGCTTAAGTAAAGCACCGAAGGAATATAAACAGGTAGAAATAAGCAAAGTGACTTGTACAGAATTCATTTATGCCACATAGGAACTGTACTTGTACTTTCCCTAGTGTTTGGGGTTCTCCTGTCGCTGCTGACATTTTCTGCCCAGTCACAGGAGCAGCAGGTCTGGTATCTCTTTTTGATGGCTATTCTCCCACAGCTAGAGAATGTATGGATCTGTGGTCTGTTGTGCCTTCAGTGCACAATTTCATGTGAACTGGGTTAGGTAAGCACCTGGATCACAGGGTGTTTACCCAGATCAAGTGATGCCCTGAAGCTTAGATTATGACAGGTAAGAGATCAGATCAGCTGATGCCAGAGGAGCTTGCAGGTAGAGGAGTGAGTGAGTGAGTGAGTGAGTGAGTGAGTGAAGTGACAAGATACACCCGCAGCTCTGTGCCAGGGCCCCCACTCTCCCTGATGCAGGAGCTCTGTGACATACAGGAGGTGACATACCAAACCTTGCTAAAAATATTGGTTTAAAAATTTTCTGATGAACATGGTTGGGGTAAAGGGAGGAATTCTAAAAAATTCTCACAGTGAAATGATCACTTAGGACATAAGAAATGAACACTCTAGCTAGAAGAAGGTTTTCTACCCTGCTAATTCTGATTTTCTTATAAACCAGCCGTAAGAGAGTAGCAGAAGACTGGAAATTTTGATTTGTTGCTAATATTTGTAAATTTAAACAGGATAATCACAGTATTTATATAACTGAGTGCCTGGACATAGGTATCAAGTGAAGCTGCAGAAGGGTTGTTACAGCAAATCATTTATGATCATTTTGATAACAGGCCTCATAACCTAACCATAGTATTCTGATGAAATGTGATCAGATCAGAGAGATAAGAGTGATGCTAGCTTATCATGATGATGATGATAGTTTTCCACCAACATTGCCCAAAACAGCCCTAGGGTTTGCTCTGTGCTACCACAACATCCATTAAGTCGCTAAGTGTGGGAACTGGCAATAGCCATTTAAACAATTTGGTAGCACATCAGCCAGTTTATGAGCTACTATTTTTTGGTGCAGAAAACAGCAGCTCCCAGCAGATTGGCCAGAGTCCTGTGAAGCTGGATCTGGTGCATTTGTGTCCTGTAGTTAATAAGCCCACTTAGGATACTGCAGAATCTACATGAGATTTTCATATATATGGTTGCTTGGGTAGTGAAGAGGAACAACAGAGTACTGAGTGGGTCTGATTTAGTGTGCAGATAAAAGAAAAACAGATAAAAGGCTTAGGACTATATTGAAAAAAGAGATTATAATAGACATTTCTTGAAAGTTGTCTGAAAGTAATTGAAAATGTGAATCCAGTACCCTAGAAGATTATTCCCAGTATGCTACTCAGAAATCTAATTTTGACCAAACAATGCTCAATGAATTTTAAAGTGTATGGGAAGCACTTACAAAATCAGTGCTAGTGAAAGTAGGAAAGAATACTAGAAGAGGAATTTGTAAATAGTTGTGTTGGTTACATCATCCATTTGTACCTATAAGAGACAGCTGTTGAGTAGAGCAATACATCAGTACTGATTTATAATTCTAGTAGAACAGTAAGGATAGAATCGCCTCATAAAATATGTAAATTTACCCTGTGGATCAATCTGAAAAACGCATAAAAATCATATTAGGCAGCCCATGGAACATGTGGTCTTATGATAACATAGCAATTAAGTCTGTGAATGCCATCCTTTATTGCAGAAGCAAGAGGCAATCAAAATAGGAAAAGGGCTATTATCTATTTCTCTAACATGAATTGGAGCATAACCAAAGTAGAAACTTTGTGTCCTCACTTAAAAAAAGACACTGAAAAACTGGAGTGTGTTTAGAAAAATTTATAAGCCCAACTCAGAGTCTATAAAATATACCTGACATATTAAGACTTAAGCAACTGAGTCTATTTTATTTATCCAAGAGAAAATTTGGAAGTGAACTAATTCTAGACTAGAATTGCTTACATGGAAAAATACTTCAGATGGTGACAGATCTGATTTAACAGATAAAAAATAGTATTGAGATCAAGTGGCTGAAAGCTGGAATGAGACAAGCAGATGAAAAAAGAAACAAGTCTTTAAAAGAGAAACTACCTAAGCTTTGCAGTGATTTGGGCATGTGATATGTTTTCATGCACCTGAACTTTTAAGAGTCATAATTGGAGAGTCATTCTAAAAGATGTGCATAAAGCTCAAACAGAAACTATAATCTTGGTGTAGAAGTCATTGAGCAAGGTTTTCCTAGCTTGTAAAAGGTAAGACTGTATGACTGTAATGCTCCATTTGGATGCCTGGCTTTTTCTGCTGGCCACATGAATGTGGAAGCTACAGAACTAAAGAGGATCTATGGTGAATTGTTACACTTAAAGGACTTTCTAGGTAAAGTTATTCTAGAATTCCATCTATGTTGGCTATACAGCATTCTGTGAAGCTCAGAAAAGCAGGTGCTCTAAATTTACAGAATAGGACCAGGTGAAACATATCAGAAACAATATATTTCTACATAACATCAGTTGTGTAGGCTACTCTACCCTCATGTGATCGTGTTTCCAATGACTCAGTATGTATGACAAGCTCTTTGTCCTGTGCTGTCGTCAGACTAAACAGGGGAGGATTCGCATGCTTCATGCATAAACTATGAACTTTAACATCCTTAACTTATAGGATCCCCCAATAACTCACTGCTAATCCTGAGAAGCTAAATACACATATAGAGTGCCCTGAGCATTTCAGGGTACATATGAGAAAGTACTCTGCAAGGCTATATACTGATGTATGTATACATTAGGTGCAAACACATGGAGCAATAAGGTAGAAGTTATATACTTGTGGATTCAGAGCTCTGATTTCATAGCAAATTTGCAGTTCTCTGCAAATCCCTAGGTTTCTTCTTCTGCCATTTTGCTCTACCTAGTGATCTACAACAATCCTTTATCAGTAAAATGCTCACAAAGCTACCTGTGAATGATTCAGATCCAACTAATTCTGCATGCAGTTAGTTACCACCTGAAGGTGACATTGGCAGTGCCTTGTCCTTCTCACCAGACACCACTGCTGTCCTCAGCAGCCCCTTGAAACCCTGATTTGTTTTCTGATAGGAGAGGATTGGCTGTATTTAAGTCAATTTTGCCTCCTGCCTCAAAGGATGGGGACATAAAGGCTCCCTGGAGCAGCTGCTGAAGGTAGAATTCCTTAGGGTGAAGAGGCAGGAGAGAACTGCTGGAGTCCAAGGTAGTTCAGTGCAGCTGTGCCAGTAACCATTCTATATTGCCTTCTCTGAAAGGACTAATATTTTTGCCACCAAAGTTGCAAATTTGCATTGCTTTTTGACCCTTCAGGGTGCTGTGCATTTTTTTTCACCTTTAGAGTGTTGCTGGTCTTTACTGAAGTGTGGCATGTACCAGGGTCTGACCAACACACAACCTGCACTGCAGCACCAGCCAACTCCAAGGAAAGCTTTCACAGGGAAGCCAACATCCTTCAGTTGTCACCCACCACAATTTCAGATTTCTAAAGAGATTCTTCACCATTCCTTAACTGATTTTTTTTAAGGAAAAATGGTCAAGGGTGTTTTCTACTATTTTTCATTCCGAGACTTCTGCCAGGGTTTGTGGGCAATAGCTTGTTCACTCTTGCTGTCCTGTGCTGGTTTAGGTAATTTCTTCCAAAAGAGCAGTAAATTATTCATACAGGATGTAAATCTTTAAGGTGGCATGTTTTTCTGCTGACCCAGTCACTGTAGCTTATTACATACATTAACTCAGTTTTATTTTAATTTTTGAAGTCCAGAGTGGATGCTTACCACTATTCTCTCAGCAGCCATCTGAAGCATGTTTGAAATGCCCATTCCCAAATTGCTTTTCATTGAACACAGACACTCTTGGATGACAGAGAATAAGAAATCCTTTTCAATCATGACCAAAGTAGTCCCCAACTGCCTTTAGATTTTTCTCAGTAAGTCTTTCCCTCTTTTTCTGTTTTATCTTATAGCTGCAAGATACCACCATGGTATAACTGACTTTAAAAAAATAACAGCAAAATAGAGAGGTGGTTGACATGGTCTAATGCTGGTAATAATCCTTCTTTAAGGTGAAGACTGGACTCAATCACCTCCAGACATTCTGTCCAATCAGAATCAGAATCTGTCCAATTTCTAGAAGTCTTCTGACTCAGATTAGAATATATCAATGGAAAAATTCAAGCTGTTTTACTGAGTGATAAGCATTCTGATCAAAGCTAGCCTAAAATAAATCTGTGTTTTCAGTCAAATTTCAGAGTATAGAAGAGACGAAGGGAATTTTATTTACTACATTGAAAAAGCAAGTGGGTGTCACAGAGCCGTGACATCCTTGTTTTTATGCAGAACAGGCTTACCAACTTTGTGTCAGAAAATTTGCAGGATTATCAGCCACTAAAGTGTAGAAATGTATGGATTTGAACAAATCTAGCTTCCCCTCACCCAAATCCAGTTGTCAGTCCAAGGCAAGGTTCAGAATCGGTATAGATGTGTTAGTTCAACTTACATAAGGATACAGCCAATAAATAGTGTAGCTTGAAGAAGAAGGGTTATGGAAGATGATGGTAGGAAAGACTTTAGAGAACCACTAATTTCACCTAAAAATTCATGTTCAGTATTTTCATAAAGTTAAGTTGCTTATACCATGTTTGGATGATTGGTATAGTGAAAACTGTTGGTAACTCAGCAGTTGTACCTCATTAACACCTTCTCAAGAGTCTTATGTTACATGGCTTAACACTTCTGCATTTATTGATAGCAGTCAGGGAACCTAAATATGTTCCTTTTTCATCCACTTAAACTGCTCTATTGGGTTAAAGCCTATTAACATATCAAGGGCACAAAAAAGTCTATGGATAATCCCTGCATTACTTCTAGTTTTCCTGAAAAACGCTTTTAAAGGTTTGGCCCTAAGAGTTAGTGCTCCCTTAATAGAAGATGCGTTATATGGTAATGGTTATTGCATTCAGTTTCCAGTATCTATGCAAAACATTTAGCAGGAAAATAAATAATTTATCATTAATAACTGGACAGCTTTATGATACAAAATATGTGAGGTGAGAATCAGGACTGTACAACCTTCTCTTTGGATTAATTTGGATAAAATCCCAAATGCCCTCACACATAGGCATGATTATCCTCATTTTGCTGTTCTGTGCAACTTTATTTGGCCAACTCCATATTTAGCAAAAATTGGAGATGTTCCACTGAAGTCCTGTGGAGAAAGCAAATGATCAGAGCTTCATAACACAAAGGAGCATTCAAAATGTATCAAGAGAAATGTCCCATCCCTCCCAAAACTCACATTATTATCTGGAAACAGTGTTAAGTATTTAATTTAGTAAGCTTCTTTCACAACAGGCAACTCCACATAAAGACAATAGTGTCTTTCTACTATCATTTCATTCAAAAAACACTTTTTTTTTTTTCTTTCCTCTGTGAAACAATAACTGCTACGCAAATTCATTTCCTAGTACAGTCCCAAACTGAAATCACACCTTTAAGGAGAATATTGCTACTGACATAAAAAGCAGAATTTTATGGACTGTGCTTGCACTCTTACATAATGAATGCAATCTCCCTCCCTCCCTCCCTCCCTCCCTCCCTCCCTCCCTCCCTCCCTCCCTCCCTCCCTCCCTCCCTCCCTCCCTCCCTCCCTCCCTCCCTCCCTCCCTCCCTCCCTCCCTCCCTCCCTCCCTCCCTCCCTCCCTCCCTCCCTCCCTTCCTTCTTTCCTTTCTCTTCCTATCATATATTTTCCTAGCCTTTCCTGTCTTGTCTTTCGCTCTGACAGAGCATGTAGCTGCTGATAGAGATTCAGTTATCCTTTGCAGTGAAATTGCTTATCAGACTGCAAATTCCAAATTCCCTAAGAAAAGCTTGCAAAACAAGACTTACAAAGATATATGAAATACATCCCCAGCTCTCTGTACGTGTAGTATGGCATACCAGTACATCATTTTCCCTACGTCTGCCATAAAAGGCAAGAACTTCAGTGTAGAAGTCAAGGGGCTGATAAATGTGTGCAATTTACTGCAACTGTTGGGCTAATCCCCTTCCCCCACCCTCTTAGCAGAGCTGTGACAGCCATAAACCAGCTGGATGATTGCTTGGAAAGGAGGAGCAGATACCAGCGCTCTGATAAGAAACAGAGCATTTGCTTGTCCTTGTGACATTTAGAGAACAAGCAGCATGAGGACGATTTTCTTGTACAAGAAATGACAAGTATGGCATTTAGCAGCAGGGCCAGTTACTTTGAAACACATGGAAGGACCTCTAGCAGCATGCATTACCTTCTGTTTTAAAGAACAAGGCTTTGCCAGTTGTGACTTCAGTTTTAAAAACAGTCATTTGGATGACGCATTACCCATGTGAGAAAAAAAGACTTTTAGTAAATGTAATGCAGAAGCACAGCCTATTCAAGTTCAGATTTACATCCCAAGCTGGTGACAATATATCCACATGGATTCTGGTGCCTAAATTAGAACTAAGGTGCTCCTTCCAAACCCAAGACTCTGACACCTCCTCCATCTAGAGCATACTTAGAGATGCCTAGAAATCCTCTGCCCTTAATGCTGGTGTAATGCCCACAGCTCATATCATATCATGTATTGGTGAATGTTCATGGATAGATAGATTGGAGCCTAAACAGCAAAGGCCACACACACACTATAAAGGCATGTAATGCACATGTAATTAGCAGAAATTTGCAGAAAATACCTGTCCTTCCAGAATGGAACTTGGAACAAGAGTGAAAGACGTTATTTAATATTAAAATTGTTCTGTAGGACTGTTAAGCTGGGAGATAAAGGGTATTGGTCATTGTCTTCTAAATAACAGACTATCTGGATCATTTCCTCAGGAATGAAAAGGTTATGAACCAAATTCCATTTTCTTCCTGGGGGTTTTTAAGATGTGTTAGTAAAGATACATTTCTTTTCTTATCCCACTGCAGGCTGAAATACTGCGGAAATACTCTTCAGTCTTCTAGTTGTAATTGAGCAATTAATAATTGAGCAAGCTGTAGTTGAACAATTAGATATACTGAGCCAGAAGAGAAAGTCTGTGAGAAGCACAGAAAATGGAGGCAAGAATAAAAATCATGATCAGCTATAGGAGATGAATTGAAATAGCTGTATAATAGTAATTTGACATACCATGTAGTAAAAATTACGAAGCACAGGAAATAGTTCTTCGACACTATTGATTTCTCAGGTTTCTGGTTCATTTTCAGTTATAGTCAGATATAAAACTACTAACCATTTAAGAACAATAGCTGACTGGGAGTAGTTAGCATAGACTTAGGAAAGGCCTAAGGACCAACTAGATAGCCTTCTGTGATGAAATGACTGGCTCAATGGACAAGGGGAGACTAGTAGTTGTTGTTTATCTTGATATCAGAGAGGCTTTTTATGCCTCCTCCAGTAGCATTCTAATAGACTAGTTGCTGAAATATGTGTTAAATAAGTGAATGCTGAGATGGACTGAAATCTGACTGAGCACCCAAGCTAAAAATGTTTTGGTTGGTGGCATGAAGTCCGGCTGTAAGCCAGTTCCTAGTGGTGAACATCAAGCATCAATACTGGAACCAATGCTGATTAAAACCTTTGCTAAATTACTGGTACAGACTGTACCCTCGCCAAGTTTGTAAATGAAACACAAAAGGAAGAAATGATTTATCAGCTGGAAGGCTATGCTGCCATTCAGAGGGACCTGGATAGACTAAATAAATGGTCTCAAAAGGATCTCATGAATTTCAGCAAAGGGAAATACAAGGTCCTCCCCCTGGGGAGGAACAGCTCCAACACACCTACCACTTGGAAAGCAATTCTGCAGAGAAGGGCTAGGGGATAGATACCGAACTGATCATTGAGCCAGCAGTGTACCCTTTCAGCAAGCAAGAGCTTCCTGAGAGAAATGTTCACAGCAGGTCAACGGAGGAGACCCCTCTACTCAGCCCTGGCAAGGCCTCATCTGGAGTTCTGGGATCCTTTGTACAGGAGAGACATGGAGCTACTGGAGGAAGTCCAGTAATGTGAAATGGAGATGATTAAAAGACTGGAGTATTTCTTCTTTTGATCAGGAAAATGGGCCAGGGAAGGCCTGCTATCAGCTGTGTGAGTCAGGCCCTGAAACTGTCCAGGCTGATCGTGTAGCTCCTGCTTGGAGATGGAGAGGATAGACTCTAGAAAAATAAGTACATCCATGTAAAATAAAACGGTTTTTTTCTGCAATACCTCCTTGCACCTTGGAGATCTTTATTGTATTTTGGACAAAATAACTGTTGCATTTATTCTAAACCAGCAAAAGATCTAAAATAATCTCAAATTGAAAGGTATCAGTGACTTTTTGGATAATTCAGTACTTCTCTGAGTTGCTCCAGATTTAGCAAAAATACATTTCTTCACCCAGAGAAGAGACTTATTTTTTGCTCCATGTCCTGAGTCTTCTGACAGGTCTTCTCCAGCACGGTAAGACATCCGCATGTGCCAAGACAGACATTGCAATTATAGTTACTGATACTTTTTTTCATTGCTTAAACTGACTCTCAGCAGGGACAAACTATCTTATTGAAAATCACCATCATATTGATTTGAGTTGAGTCTGTAGGACAATACTGACAGTATTTTCAGGTACTGTGTTATCTGCCAGAATTGAGGAAGTAGCTGCCTCTTGAGAAAGTAAAGTAATGGGGAGGCAAGTCTTGATGCCAAGTTGCTTGTTTAGGGTAAGTTAGAGCAATATAACTTACCTTCAGGTAATATTTCAGGCTATTGCTGGGGTTTCCCTGGCATTAAGTGATTCTGTGCCACTGGAGCTAGGTGAGAGAGCTAAAGGGCATCACAGAAACCTCTAAGGGATGCTGTTTTGTGAGGAGAAAGGTCAAAGATATGTCCTGATATGAGCATTGAGGAGCTGAAACAGAAATGAAAACCCATAAGCAACTACCTTATAAGTTTCCTATTTACTGGATCATAAGACCTTTGGCATAGGAGAATGGGGTTGAGACTGCATCTGGCATACTGTGCAATACGATGAGGAAGCAGCACAATCTTGCTAGGGGATTGAGCTCCTGACAGGCAGCACATGTGAGGTCAAGGGTTGTATTGAAATTGCCTGAAAGTGCCTGTGTTGGGTTAAAAAGGAGGCTGAAGCAGAGGGTGGCTCTATCTACCTTGTGGTGCTTCATGTGACAGATATGAACAGGCCATAGTCCAGGACTACGTCCTTGAGAATTGTGGTCATGACAACATTGTGACTGTAGGGAGAAATGTGAAGCTGAATCTAAATCTGATTTGTTTGTCAAAACGGGACAGCATGTCTAACCAGTATGGCTGATGGGGAAAAATAATTGCATATATTTACACAGATGAGAGCTGCTGTAGCAGCTCCAATAAGAAAATGTTTTAAATTAAGTGTTGTCTGTTTGTTTTCATGAGAAAGAGAGTGTGGTATGGTGCAAATAATAACTGTATTGAAGACTTAAACTGCTACTTAACAAGTACTTGGAGTCCTGACTATTTTTGGTATTCTCATCCTGCTGCTGCTTTGGAATCCACTCATAAAATAGTTTCATAGGAGCCTCTTTTCATTTTATTTGCCTTTTGAGGTACAATTAGTTCTTAGAAAAACTGTTCTGTATTCAGATGTAAATTTACAAATCCAACATTATTTCTGCCCCTTTGACAGATTAAATCAGCTATCTGTGTGTCTGCTTGTAATGAGACAGTGCAAGCCATTTTGATGTCATGTAAAATATGTTTTTATGTAATTAATTTGCTGGAAAACTGCCAGAACTTCTTCTCTGGTTTGAATATGATGTTGTGAAAAACAAACATGAGGAAGAGAAGCTGTGAAAATTGAGATACCCATATAGCTGCTAGGAGACTGTGGGTAAAATTGTACTGATTTACAGAACTTTCTAGACACATTTTTAGGATATAACATGTCTCTACGAATAGAAGGTTACATAGCACACAATGAAAAATATTTTCCTGACTTGAAGGTTTCATTTATATCTGTGCCAAAAATAAAATAGTCTCTGATTTACAGTTCTGCTGGCTGAACAAATTGTTTGGTATGGAAACTCTGACAAGTTTTCTGCCTTTCTTTTTTCATTAGACATCTTTTTCTGTCCCCTGAAAATATACTCCATGCTGAATTCAGCTCACTTTATTTCTTCTTTCCTTTTGCTGCTGCTGAGTTTGATCTTTTCAACATGGTGAGTTAGATTTCAGCCATTATATCTGCTTTTGCCAACAAATTATTTTCTTCTTTCCAAGAGTAAGGCCTTTCCTACTGTGCTCTAAATAATTTGCCATTATTTAGCACAACTCTTGGAAGTCTTTCCTTGTGGGGACCTCCACCTGTTTAAGGTTGTTGTAGTGTAGCTCCTGCCTAAGGTCACCTACTTTTTGTGACTATGTTATCCCTGACCGTACCTGACTCAGCACCATTGATACCATTTAATGCTCCAGATGAGATTTCAAGGGGTCCCAGGTCTTCAGTCCATCATTATGCTCTAATACGGACAACCTTGGTTGTGACATGTTCATTCACACTGTTCTGAATGTCATCTACCCCACCCAAACCATCACACAGTGCAGAGTCACAGTATAGAGCTCTGAATCTTTTCCAAATGAGCTTGAATTTTGTACTTTTTATTTGCAGGCAGTACTGCTATATTAGCACAGTTGGACATCCACCATAAATAGCTTTACATTGTAACAAGTCTAGGACACTCAAAAGTGGCTGGATACTGGCACAGCTATTCTCTTCCTGGGTTTGAGATGTATTGCCCATGGTAGAACTACAGGGACCTCTTTGCTGATCTCTGCTGTGCAATGTGAACATGCTCCTGAACTCCCAGAATCCTTGTTACACCAAGACAAACATCATGATGCACGCATTTTACACTTTTCTTCATTCACAAAGAGATATACATTGTCATTAAAATTTGAATCTATGTTTCTCAAAATCCTGACTTGGCAAGATGGTTGGTTAAGAACATGCTTAAAATTAACCAAATTGCAGTTTATAGCACTTGTGGCATCCACAGCAGGCAAATGTTTGTCTTTTAATGGAGAATAATGAACACCTGAGTAAATACAATAATGACAAATAACATAGCTTTCCAGTGAATATAAAATGAAGTTAATATATGAATTTGTCTTCCATGTTGTGTAACATATTGTTGGGTGTACTCTTAAAAATCTGCTGTATTGCAGATGATAGGTATGAACAATGAACCCTAAAATTTTACATCCCATGACATACATGGAGCACTGTGGGAGCCATATAACCTACATTAGTTTGTCTCTCACAGCAAAGAACTTTTGTGGATGTCCCAGGAGACAGCAGTAAGACCCACGTATTGGTGTTAAAGAGAGCCTTCTTCTTATCTCCAATGGCTGGAAATACTGGCAGTGGAAAGATGCTGCCCAAAATATATCCCTCAGCTACAGTAGGATTCTGTGGGCACTGTTGCTTTTGTGTTGACTTCTGTAATGGTAGTCACTAGTCAAAAACTCCTTTTTAGTAAAAAAGGAGTAAAACTACTCTCCTTGAAGTTTGATTTACTAAGCTTTTACAAATACAGTAATGGTTGGGGAATGTGAAAATGCTGGGGTAGAAAAACATTTGGTTACTCTCTATTTACTCTGGTGCATTGAGAATGAAGTTAACTAATTTTGCCAAAGGGGAAGGATGTTTTACTGTTTTAGTTTGTTCTTCATATAACTGTGTTACTGATGTGTTCTAGGTTTCTGCCTGTAGGAGATACTCACTCTCATACAATCTCACTTCTTCTGGATTTCTGGATGGAAGTATGAGGCACCAATTTTAATAAGAACTCATCTGAACTGACAAGTTGTAGTGTCTCCTACTATCAGCCAACACCACTTAGTAAAAAGGTTATGCTCCTAATTATTTAATTGCAGTCTGGAGACAGTTTTGACCATTCTGCAAGACCTAGCTCACACATATCCCCACTTTTATTTTGGTGTCAATACTATCAACATCTGGCCAACCCTGAGAGCATCTTCATGGTGGTAGGATGAATGCTATCTTCAGTTCATGTGTCATAGTTAACACATCTGATAATAAGTACAGCAAAACAAAGAGTCTGGAAGAAATTTTTTGATGCTAAAATTCAATGGCAAAAAATGATCTTTGCATTGCTTATCTTTCACACAGTCTCAGTAATGAGGACAAGTTAATCATGGAACGCATTCTGGTGTAATTTGGTCAATGGTGTTTGCACATGACTCACTCCTCTACTCTCTCTAGCATTACACTAAATTCACAAAACCAGGACTCTTCAGTGCTTCTGCATGCTTCAAAACACCACTAAGTGCTCCTTTTTGCTTTCTGTGGCAGGTCACTGGGGAACTGTCCAGCAAATGACTCCGTTCTAAAATTAAGATAGCTTGGAGATTTCTTTTGTGCCATTACATCCAAGATCTGTCAGGGAGAGAAGAGAAATACTCGCAATTTTCAGGCTAGGGCAAAGCTCACTAATTCAGGACTAAACAGTCATGAAAAAAGAGAGGAATTCACAAAAGAGAAAGTTGGCCACAATCATTATAACAGCCCCTGCAGCTGTTCATACCATGTTCAGTACCAGAGATAAAGAAAATGTCCTGAAGAACACAGTATTAGCACAGGGTAAAGACTTTCAAATACATTTGTACTTGGTGGCAAAATTTCTCAGAGTCTGAATGTGACTGACACAATATTCTTGCAATCATGGCATGATTATTAAGACAACCAAGGAATTCTTAAGTCCTTAATTCAGGAATTCTTAAGTCCAGCCTTCTTCCTGCCTTTGACAGCACAGGTAGTTCAGTGCTGGCAAAATGAATGTAATGTCAACTGCCTCCATCTGTCTACCACAGGAAGCTGCTTGAAGCACCGCTTTCCTGAATTCAGTGTCCTGTGCTGGTCCTGGAATGGCAACTGCCTCAAGAGGGCTGCTACAAAGCACTATGGCACACCAACTCTTGTCTAGACCTTGGAGCAACTTGTTAAAAAGGTTGAGGACAAGATCAGCATCTGTTTGAATTCCTGGTGAATGGCATCTTCTAAAGGGCCTGTGGTTTGGCAGCTGGAACCACTGGGGATTATTACACTTATTTTAGGCAAACACATGTTAATTTTCAGCCAGACTGCCTAAGCTTAGATAGTATTGTGCAGAATTGGGCTGTTAATACATGATGTGCTTAGAGACAGCTTTTTACCCTGCTAATATCCACAAGTGATTCTTTCATTCTGTCTTCTTGAAAAGTGCAATATTAAATATGTTCTCTGTAAAGCTGAATAAGTGGACCCTATTTTCACAAGCTCCTTCTTTTCCACTGGCTCAAGAATGTGCAAGTTACTGTTGAAAAGTCCATGTATAATTATGTAATTTTGTGCAGAAAACTTATTTTCTGTTATCAAAATAACAAAATCACTGTCAAAATCAGTGATGATTAATTATGCCTCAGAGTGGTCAAGTTTTTGGTCTTGCTGGAAACAACTTCTCAGATTGGAGGGTAAATAAAACATCTTTTCCAAAGAAGTGTGGGAGTGCATGTGTGCATATGCCTGCTTTTCTGATCTATTTATTAATTTATAGTATTTCAAAAAAGAAATAATTCTCACTCCATTTTTATATTAATTAGTCAAAAATAACTGGTGTGTCACTCACACATGACTCAGGGATGCTGTTCTGCCCCTTTGCAAAGCACCAGTGTATTTGTGCATCTGAGTTTCTTGGGCTGGATCAACCAGCAGCTGAGATTACCATGTGTGGCTGGACCAAGCTCGACTACAGCACTGGTTCTATTTAAAACAAAGACACAGGCGCACGCTACATAGAGGTGTTATGTCATCATTGGATGGTTCACATTATTCCCTGAAAAAATAATGCATCATTATTTATTATGAAAACTAACTGATTTGGTTCTGTGTCAATTTTATTTGCCATCAATACTGCTTTAGTTTTTGGTGGAACCTTGCCAACTTTTCCTGTTCTCCTTGCTCTAACCAAGGCCCTGAAAGCTGACTTTCACAGGCTGTCTGTGATTAGACAGTGGGGTCTCTGTAAGTGTGGTCTCATATGAGCAGCTGTATGTTTTTTCTGTAGAGGGAACTTGTCATTAAAGAACTGAGAAGATGAGTGGGCGGTACCTTGGGCTGTTTTTCTTTTAATTTGGCCCTCATTTACTTTAGACACTCTGAAGGAGTCCACATTAGCTGATGGTGCCCACAATTCACTTGTACTGATGAAGGCAGCTTGACAGCTGAATAAATCACTGCTAGATACCACTGATAAATTGCTGCATACGAATTTGTAGAGGACCACCCAAGCACAACTTGGGGGAAGCCTGCAGTCACACCAGGCTTGCACATAAGTACAGTAATGCAAATTTGCTTAACTATTTATTAAACTTTGTGTAATTTTCCTTTTAAGAAAGGTATTAGCATTTCTCCATTCACATATTTGCTAGACTGGTGAAGTACATTGCCAGGATCCAGCACTTCCCATCACCTGTAGCTGTGCTATTAAGATTTGCTTGTTCATGCAGGGATACCACCTTGCTTCCTTATTTTGAACTGCAAAATCTGATGGTAGGGAGGAGGAGAGGAAAGTGATGAGAAAAGAGATATGAGCTTCTAGCTCAGTATAGGTACTTATTGTGTGCTAGAGAGAAATACTTGGTCAGGGAAAAGTGATAATTAAAAAGTTGCAGTATGCTGCCTGTCTAACAGCAAGGAATTGTATCCTGCTGTTTCTAATCGAAGACACAGTGGAGATCAGGATTTGGTAACATACCCATTAAAAGGAGAAATGTAAGAACACAGGAACAGAAACTTATTTCTAGTGGCTGTATGTGCAAATCTCAGTGAGGAGCTTGGCTGCCTTGTTAAAAGCTAGAAAGCTATTGATCCATTGCCACCTGACATGAGTCGAGCCCTGGGAAACATTAATCAATAGCGAGGCTGTACTCCTATCATGAGATATGGGACTAGAATTTGCAAAGCCTGATTCTTATCAGATGTCCTATGTCACCTGCAGGGCTCTCTAGGTCTGTGTCACTCAGCTACTGGTCTTACAGCTTTCTTAGCAGTACCCACTGCTAATGGATTCTTGACCTTTTGTTTAATGACTATGGTATCAGCAGCTTTATGGTTGCCATGTGTTTCATTAGGGAGTACTTTCCTGACTTTAAAGAAATTACAGACTTATGCTGGCAGAGTTCATTGTTCTGGCATTCCTATCTCAGTCTGCTTCACTGCTATAATGGAAAAAAATTCCTTGTCTTTCCTTCTGGTACAACATTAATCAGAACACAATTATAACACCATCTGAAACATTTTTTTCTTTATTTGCTAATTAATACTGGAGACAGTAGAATTTTGAAAAGAGATTTCCATAGTCCACTCTCAGAGTCTGATCTCTAATATGAATAGATGTAAAGAAAGCCAAACTTCAAAAGCAAGCATTTCTAAAATTTGCATGTGCAAAATTACAATTCACAGGCTTTTTAGTACCAACAGTCATTTATATGGTCAATTGCAAAGGCTGGGTGAATGGTCATGATAACAGTAAATGTGTGTGTGTGTGTGTGTGCGTGTGTGTGTGCATGCACCTGAGACTGTATTTGTGCACATATCTCCATTGAGATATGTATCTCAGTTCCCACGACCTGTCTTGGGAGAAGGAATGCAAAATCCAAAAAAGAAAAGTACTGCATAACTCTTATGAGGGAATCATAAAGGGAATTACTCTGGATTTCCTTTTCCTTTGGTGGCCTTTCATTTCTTGACATACATGTTTCCATTCTATCATCTAGAAATTCCCTCTGTGTGTCATGTGGTTTGGTTTGACCAGGTTTTGGAATTTAAAAGTCGATGAAAATCTCCTCTGGGATGAGAACCTTCAGCATCAGGTGTACCCTACCCTCAAAGTTTCAGCCTCAAGGAAGTGAGTAGCAAGAAAGAAGACAATCTTCAAGAACTAACATGCTTGTTCACACCTAAAAAAAAATAAAAAGGAATTTAAGCAAACATTCACAGTTGGCTAAAGGTTTTTCCTGTTTAAAAGAAGTCTTTGTGTTTCAGTCAGCCACCAGCAATTCTATTTTCTGACTTAGAATCACTCATATCTCTATATTGGATATGTTAGATTACTATGTAAAATGATCTTGACCATTAGTAAATGGAAGAGCATTCAATGAGGAGTTTTAATTGCGGGTAAAACGCTCCAGCAGTCTCTACTAGCAGTGAACTGAACTGCCAGAGGGCCTTCAATGCAAAGATCATTTAGTGTATGTTTCTTGGCAATAGTCTAATTAGTTTCATGTACTGTCAGCTATTTTTCATAATATGCCAAAGCTCGACATCACACCTTTCACAAATATAAAAACACAAGTGGTTTTGATAAGTCTAGAATGCCTTCATGAGTTTTAAGTATTTGCTGCACTCCCACACTAATTTACATGTTTCTGAGAAACTGGCAAATGGGTGCAGCTTTAAAGGATAACAGGACTGCTAAGCAGAGTGGTAACGAATGCCATACCAGCTCTCAGGTTACATCTATTCACTTGGTTCCTCTAAAGTAAGGAAAAATCTTCATTAAGGAAAAAAAAAAAAGACTAAACATATTCTTGTGCACATCTGGTTTGGTTTTATTTCTTTAAAATTAGATTTGTTTTCCTCTTTTGCTCACAGAAATATATTTAGGAACAATGTTCATCTTGGAGTGGCGTGCAGTGGTATGGCAGGCTGACACTTTTTGAAATCTGTTTACTTTCTACCAGTCAACAGTTGCTAAAATGTTCCTGGAATGAACAGTGTTTTTTATCTGTTGAGTGTTTAGATCTTTGCATCTAATTATAGTACTTTCTTTCAAAATTAACTTGCAAGCTTCCTTGATGTCTGGGAGACCCATTAGCAGGCATGGGGGAAGAAAAACCTTAAATGAGCTTGTGAAGTGAAATCCTGTGTTCTTCAAGGCTGCTGCAGTGTTTTCCTGCCTGGGATTTCCTGGAACTCAGCTCAGAGGGGATAGCTGGCTCCTGTAAGCAGTGATAGCAGGCTGTCCCTGTGAGACTCTAGGCTCCCATGCTGGTCCCCTTCCTGCTACCGGCTGCTGGTGCTCTCACACCATCACAAGGAGGCAGCTCTTGGCTTTAGCAGCAAAATTGTTATGGTTTCAGGTGTGTACCAGGTGGTCCAGAAGATACTTAACATTGTTTTGTTTCTGGCATCCCTTGGCTAATAAAAAAGACACAGGGAAAATAGCAGTAAATTTGGGGTCTTCTCTGCCACTGTGCCTGTAAAGAAAATTTTGGCTCTCAGCTCCAGAGTAGACATCCCCTGGGTTCAGAAGTTTGGTCGCAATATTCCTTGCCGGATTTGGTGGTCTCAGTTACAATCCAGACTTTTGGCAATGCTCAGGTAGAAGATCCCTGTCCTTCAAGTGTCACAACAGTGCCTCAGTGGGACAGTGCCATTGGAAGAGACCATGAGCTGCACCATCAGGGCACCATTTATCCAGCCCACCACAGGGCTGGTTTCTACATCTCCTGGGATGGCAATTTAGTTATGTTGAGCTTATGGCATTGGAGCTTCACCAGTGATCCTACTCAGACCCTTGCCTCTCCACGGGTACTCTTGCAATCTCTTGAGATGCCTTGCAGGGAGAACGTGACCTCAAAAGATAATCTGAGGTGGCAAAGAGTGTGCACTGGTGAGCATGGGAGACAGGCACTAAGCATTTCTACTTCATGTTAATGAAGCTGCCTATGTCAAACTTTAACCCTCAGCCCTCCCCATTAGTCACCCCTAAAATGCAGGCAAAGCTGGGTTTTGCCAGATGCAAAAGGGAATCAGTTCTACTAATAGCAAAAATACATTTTCATCATGACTTAAGTTTGAGTGCAAGATGGTCTTGGGGCTGCACAAATGCTCCCAAAACTCTGGGTGCTAGATGAGTGCTGTGGAAAGCCTGACTCCATGAGGAGTGTAGGAAAGGTAGTATTCAGTCTAGAAAGGCTGTTTCATGGCTCTCCACAACTCTGTGTTCATGTATAGGGCATTTGGCCTCTAAGCCCTTTCTGACCTGGGTGATGACTGGGAAGGGATTTTTTAGTCAGGAAGAATGGTATAAGCAATAGTCATCAAATGCTAAATAGACTAATGAACTCTTGAACCAATCATATGCATTTTGATAGTTTAAAATTATTTATTATTTCATTATGCTTGCCCAGTAACTCCTGTCGACAGTTCTTTATCTTCTTGTGATTTACAAGCTACTGCTAGTGATTCTTCAATGTTTAAAATCTAAGTTATGTTTGTCAGCATTTTGGGGTTTTTTTGGAAGAGTCCAAGTGGTACAATATGTCTCTGTTTCATGGCTGGACAATGGTATTTGAATTGATGGAGTCAGTTGTGTTTGTTAGCTCAAATCTCAGAGTCCACAAGCATTTCCTAATTTCCATGGAGAAATTGTTCGCATCAGTTTCCTCTGAACAACTCAGAATATCTAAAACAATCAAATACAAAGGCACTCATTGAAAATCTAAGATGAATTATATCTCTTAATTTGAGATAATATTTCTGGAAGGGTTGTGAGCTCAAGTCTGATGGTTATGGAGAGCCATCATTGCCTACCAGCATGAGTGTTAGGATCCTTCCAGCTTCTTTCTATTAAATTGCTGTTTAATGAAGCAGCCCAGCATCTGCTCTGATGCATTTCCAGATGCTTTGTTTTAGGGTGTTCCACTCATTTAAATCATACATTAGTCAGAAACATTACCTCACTACAGTACTAAAGTGACAGCCTGATCAACTGAGTAATAATTGGAAATTTAAACACACAGGGGATCATTACAAAATAACCTGTAAAGAACTAGCTGCAATCCACACTTGCTACCTCATAGACTGCCCTTGAAAAAATGGAAGGGGAAAACAGCAACAGCAAGATGTCTCTGACATCTTGTTTTAGCTATGAGGAAACCAGGTAGTTTATAAGTAGCTTTTGAGAAGCTAATGAGAAGGCAGCAAATATTGCGAAGAGATTACAAAGCTGTACAACAGGTTAGATTCACTTAACATCCTCTTTAAAATGTGGGCTTTCAAAATATTTTTTTGTAACTTAATTGAAGAAACTAGAAAATTACTATCAGCACAATCTGGCTAAAGACTCCTCTTTTCTGCTCTTGTTTTCTTTTAATTAATTTTGGTTTGTGTTTTTTTGTCATTAAGGCTCAGCTAATCTCCTGTATCTTGGAGGCAATATCTACTGACAGGGTGGAAGGAATAAAAAACTCCCACTGTCTTGGTGATAAGATGACCCATTACACAAACCTTCTCTGTTCATCTTTCTTAGATGTTTGGAGCTTTGGTAAGGATTAAAAGGAAAAATGACAAAGATGGATACATGCTTAAATTTAAAATTGTCTTTTGGGAAGGTATACAGCTAAGTAAAGCCTTATTCTCCTATCACTTACACTAATGCGACCCCAAAAGATTTACACAGGATTAAAGAGAATAGCTTCAATGTAAAACTAGAATGAGAGAAAGATCATTCCCAAAATGCTTTAAAATACATGGAGGTTGTAGTCAAATGGATCAGGATTTTCACAGATTTTTTTATATGACTGCTGCTCACCATGCAACCTGAGCACACAGAAACATTGAAATTGAAAGATGGAGCCAAATTCTAGAGCTGCAACTTGTGAATGCAGCAGAAGTACAGATGTGAGGTTGGCTGCTGGAGCACAGTTATATTGTGGTTTTGGCCAGGTTTCAAAGTACAAACACATTATATTTTAAGAAGGTTGCAATAATAGGAGACATCAAACTTTATGGTTTGGATTTATTTCTATTTAATATGTAGTTTTATCAGTGAACTCTCCAAAGCCTGTGTTGGTATTTCAAGTGGAGCACATCAGTATAATGCTACAAAAATTACTGTAAGTCCATCAGTTGACCCAGCCACAAATACACAAATTGTAACTGCTTCCCAAATTGGGATTTTACTTGAGAAAATGGGTAAGTTTGAAATAATTTATAAGGAAGTAACTAGAAATGTCCAAAAGCTGAGAACTGACAAATTTTTAAAATTATTTTCTTTACAGCTTTTGTGTAATAGAAATTCCTGAAATTCAGCTGAAAATACATTTCAGCTGGATATGATCATTCCTGTCTCTGCATGACCCAAACTTCAGTTGTAGCAGGGACTAAAAAGCAGTGCAAACCTTAATAAGGTTTCCACCAAGTCCAGAACTTTCTAATGGAAGATACAACATCTCAAATGTATTGATAGCTGTCTCTCACTCTGCTAGGATTAGAAAAGCTAGGATTCATAGTAATTCTAAGAGCACAAACATCAACAAGGTGAATTGTAAGTCAGTGTGCCTAGCTGTAGACAGGTATTTCTGAGGATAGGTGAACCTTTGAGAGGTACTACAGAAAAGTAGTTTGAATTTGTACACAATCCTGTAACCCTCTCAGAGCTCCCTGTACAGACTGTCTGTTACTGAGAACTATAGAGGAAAGTTTTCTTGGACACAGTCCTCCAGTGCTGCATAAAGAACAGTTCCTAATATCTTCCAGATTAAATACAAGTTTGGTGTCCAAATGTTAGGTCCAAAACCTTTGTCCAATGCAATCTACAGGAAGTTGGATCATCTTCCAAAGTGGTTAAAGGGATGAAGCCAAAGCTCCAGCATCAAAGGGAGGCTTCAATTCTGTTACTTATCTAGATGGAAGGATGACATCTTATCCTGTGAAGCCTTTAGACCTTGAGAATACACTCTTATACCCTCCTGTGAAGATCTGATTCTTAGTCAAGGAGCACATCCACTGCCAGAAGTCAGGTAGCCACAAAGGACTTCATTATAAAGCTGGAGTTTTCTGCCTTGTGGTAAGAAAGGAACATATTTTTATCATTAGATTATTCTAACAAAGGGAATGTCTGACTCACTTTCATACTGGTGTTACTTGTATTTACAGATTCCTTGTCCTTATTGACCTCTGAATTTCAGAAAGTAAAATGACTCATTACATTACTCATTAATTTAACCTTTTAAGCAAATTAAATTCGGAAAGAAAAAGCTTGCAATGAGGGTGATGATAAGACTGAAGGAGCCCTGAATAAATCTTCAAATTTGAATATCAAAAAGGATACTCAGTAATGCGCATAGACCATAGTAGAATGACTAAGCCCCATAATTATAATAGCAAAAAAACTCAAGAGATACCTGATACTGATGAAAATAGGCTTTCCAGCAATTTCTGGACACGAGTGGTAAAAGCAGAGAAGAAAGAAGCGTTACCTAAGTTAATGTTAGTTAGTTAGTTACCACTAAGCCTTGACCACACAGGGGCTGCCAGTTACAGACAGTAATTCAGGAAAACACTTCTGGTGCCAAACCTCTTGGAAATCCAGGTCACAAACTTCTCAACAAGAAGGAATATAGGCTGAACTTTGTGTTGTAAAAACAGCCTCCTTCCATGCTTCCATGAGACATGCAGTATTAAGGTGTCTATTTGGTCATGTTCTCATTATGCATTGGAGGGCATCCTTACCCCCAGCAAATGGGGGGATTCCAGCCTATCCTTGTGCACTGAGAAGAGTGTCTACATATGGACTGCTGTGATATGACAAAGGGCTTGCCACCTGACTTACTGCAACACTGTAAAGAGAAAAGATTTATTTTATCAAATGACAACAGAGACATCTATTTTTCAGCAAATATCAGTCATTAGAAAACAGAAAACCTTTTTTTATCCTGACTGGATAACCATCCCTGCCTGGTATACAGGGGAAGAAATAAAATGACTGGTCCTGGCATACCCAAATATACCTTCTCTGACTGGCCCCAGTGGTGAAGCACAGAAACACCTGAGTTTCTCCTGCCCTAGGGTATCAGGCTCTCAGATATCATTAGTGGAGTTTTACAATGTCTGGACTTTATCCTATTACATCTTTCACTCCATGGTGTCTTAAAAAGCAGCACAAACCAAACTCATCCTGGTCCTTGAATTTCTTGACACCTTACTCCGTACATGTAACTGATCATGGTGATTATGCCGAGCTTCTTCCTGTGACTTGGTAAGTGAGTAACAAGACAGAATCACCTGTTTCACCAAGCTTGTTGTTATCACCTGTATCAGTCATCTCAGCCAGCTGATTGCCCTAGGTCAGATACCTTGGTTCAATAAAGAGTGGCGGAGACTATTCCTCTGATGAATGTCATTATGTGTACAAAATAGCTATTATGTTTCCAGGTGTTTTCTATTTTTTTTTTTTTTTTTCTGTAAAACCCAACCAACCAGAAAAAACCTCAAAAACTCCCCAACACAAACCTCAAACCAAACCAAAAACTGTCATGCCTTTTAATATTGAACAGAGATAATTTTTTAGGGTTTTTATCAAGCATGACATTTACTGGGAACATTTTGTGACTGTTATTTTTGTAGCATTTCAACTTCAAAGTGCAGTTTTTAGCTGCAAATGCAATTATCTTGGCTTCAGCTCATATTTGTAGGGCTAAATTAATAGCCTTTCTTTGGAAGGGTTAGTACCAGTACTTCATTATTTTCTTTACCAATTTCAGATACTATTCAAAGCAGAGGGAACTTTTACTTTCTGTCGATCAAGACTGCATTCCTGTTGCTTGCCTCTGTAAGATGTTGAACACCTCTTTTGAATTGTGCAAATGTTATTGAGCATCTGTCAGAAGGTATTTAGCACTTTGGGGAGAGTGGGCTGGTGTGTATCTCTTACCCCTTTTAATAGGCTGCTGGTTCAGGTAACTGTACTCCATACCTCTGGGTGGACAAAGGTTCCAGTGTTTGGTGCACTTCATCTAGGTGACCAGCTCTTTAGAAATAGCTTGATTTAAAGGGTACAATTCTCTCCAGCTAGTAAATGGCTCAAAATGCATGTGGACCTGCAGAAACATCAGTGTGTTTCACTTTTTTTTGGACGGGTTTTTTTTTGGTTTGGTGTGGTTTGTTTTTGTTTTTTTTGTTGTTGTTGTTCTGGTTTTTTGTTTGTTTGGGGTTTTTTGGTTTTTTTTTTTGTGTTTGGTTTTATTTTGTTTTGTTTTTGTTGAAAGAGGAGATTCATAATCATAACAGGTTTGTTACAGAGCACATTCCTGACTCCTCCCTATAAAAAGCCTGATGGCTTAATGTCAAGAGTGTTCCTGTAAACAACTAAAAATTCACTGCTTTTGCTGTTGCCATAGAGGTTCTGTTTTAAAAGGGCATGAAAAGTGCACACAAATGACATTTCCAGGCTTACTCAACAGTTTGCTGACTGGCCTTTCATGCCAACGTAGATCACAGATATATGGTAACTTCTACAGATGAGTATGAAATACATGGAAATAAAGAAGGGAGCAAAGTTTTCTAACTCACCTCTCCATTTCAGATTATATTTGAATGACTGTTTCAGCTGAGAACATTCTTAAAATTACAATGCCGAATCCCAACAAACGTTGTTATTTACACTGACAATTCAAATTAAATACTGAAATCATATTTTTTATATATACAGTTATGTGATTCCAAGTTTCCCATATTGAAGAAGTCTTTCCTGGTTGAGGTTTCTAAGTGGTAATTATTTTTCTCCAAACATTTTTATTCATTCAGCAAATTGGTGTTTGAATTTATTTGGTGCTCTTTCAGAAGAAACTCCTAGTCTTAAAAAATTTGGGCTTTTTCTCAAGGTGAAAACTGGATTCTCTGGGCCAAGAGAGCCTATATATAAAAGCAGATTGACATACAGCAGTGCTTTGGTGGACAGCATACCTGTTATGCAGGATCCTGCTTGAGTGCATGCAAGGCATAAGAGACAAGAAAATTATAAAATAAAAATATGAAGTATTTTGAGAAATTCTGTCCTCTCTACAGAGGATTTTTCCTGTGACATTCCTTATACCGTTTCCAGTTTCTAAATTAACTGTATAATTTGGCTGACTTTTCTCTCCCTCTTCCAAAGTCCCTAACAAGTTTGTATTTGTCTAGCAATGCAAGCTGAGTCTTCCAGCCTCCTCTCACAGTATCTTTTATATACCATATTTTTCAGATCTCTGTAATAAACCTTTTTGTCTCCTTCGTCTCATCCAGCTCTCCCCATGTTGCACAGGACAATTGTTTAAAAAAACATCTCCATGCTTTCTTTTGTGTGGCTCTTCTGTATCAGTCAACCTTCTCAGTACACAAAGTCACTACTCATTCATTTTTTTAATGTCTCTTAAAGATCTTTGGTGCTTGTTGAAGGCTTCATTGATTTGTACAGTCCATTCCTTTACTTCTCACTGATGACCTCTGTCTATTGCTGAGCTATGTTTTCCTGAGGTAGGAACTAAATTTTCTTTTGTGAAGAGTATTAACAGATTGAATCACAAAAGAAAAAGAAAAAAGGGCAAGGGAGAAAGGCAAAAACCCTCAACAGGATATTTCATCTTGAACTGCAAGTTTGTGGTAACAAAGTCAAAACTAGTAAATTTCCATGGATGAAACTCAATTTCAGGAGACATAAATTTCTCACTTCTCATTTTTATTGGATTTTTATTATGTTTTCTCATCCATTCCCACCCCCCAAAATGAGGATGTTCTGCTAAAACTTATTTTCTCCTCTCTCCTTCAGTGTATCATGCCCTGCAGAAGTAAGACAGATCAGACAGAGGTGATTCCATCAGCTAAGAGACTCAGTTTCAAGGGCAAACTTGAGGTTTGATGATGCTGAAGTATGTTGAATTGTTGTGTATTTTGATTCTGATAGATAGCTTACATGAAGAGCTGCAGTGTGTAGAATTAATGAATGAGTTTTTCCTGTGGGGCAAACTGTCTCTGTTAGATGGGTTTTTACTTTGCCATATTGATCTGTGCCAGAGGAAGAACAGGTGCTTACAGTACGAACCCACAGCAACATAAAAGGAAGCGTAAACAACAAACATTTTTTCACTACATGCCATAATTTTAATTATTTCCTTTTATTTGAAATATTTCTTGTTTTATGGAAAACCTCAGTCTGTGTATATCTTAGTTTTCTCTTTCAGGAATTTCATGTCAATCTTGGTGTTTTGAAGTTAGGAGTTCTCCAGATTGTACCCAGACATCAACTGAACCTCAGTGGGGTATTTGCAGATGCAGTGTGTTCAGCCACTCTACGGTCTTTTACTAGCTGTCTTTTGTGCCTGTGCTGTGAAGTCTTCACAGAGTGAATGGTCCAGATACACCTCTGGGTTTAACTGAGATGCTGAAAAAACACAAATGCAAAACAGCATGAAATCTCTGCTTCTATGTTAAATGAGAAGCAGTACAATCAGACAAACAGGCAAACCATCAACTCAATAAGCAAATTAAACAAAGACTGTGTTAAAATATTGAGTGTAAGCTAAATGTAAAGAAGAGCAGAAAATGCAGAGTTCATGTCCCATTCCATCTTATGATAGTGCTGCCCTGGATAGTGGCACCTTACCTGGGTAGTGTCTGTTGTGAAAGGATCTTCCAGATAGAGTTTCACCTTTAATTCCTGCTTTCCCATCTCAAGCCTGTGTATGTGACATTTTGAAATCCTGTTTTTCCTCCCCAGTCTTCAAGTGTGAGTCGAAAATTTTTTATGCAGCTTTTCTTTACAAATCCTGACAGATGCAAACTGTGCCATACACTGAGCATCTAAATCAAGCTCAGTACACACTAGCCCAACAGTGTTTATGCTGCCAATTAAAGGCATCACTTTTTTGAATTATACAGGGAGTGAAATGATCTCTGACAGCTGTGAATTGCAGAAAAAGGGCTCTATTGTTGAAAGAACTGCCTTTAATATAGAGAAACCCTTGCTAAACTTTTGATTACCAAGTATGGCAAACATTAATTGGCCATAAACTTAACAAGAATCAGTTCACTCATTCCACAACTTTTGCTCCACACCCCCACTTTCCTTCTCATTACTTCCCATTAGTCTCTCCTAGCAAGTGCTTAACTCAGAAACACCCCACCCCCCACATTCCCATGTTTCCATCCTTACGCCTTCAGGATCCTCACTATTTTATTTAGCTCTTTCAGCCGTGTTTGCTCTGCCAGATGACTTCTACAAAAAAAAAAACAAAAACAAAAACCCAACAGCCTGTGTACAGACAACCTGGAAAACTCTCATGGATTTGCCCTAAGTCCTGTACTGTTACTGCTGTGTTTCTTAAAATCCAAATCCTAGAGATGTTTTAAGAGGCAAGAGGGTCACATTTTACACCTTTGGGTGTAGCTTTCTAGTCCTTGGAGTTTCAGAGAGATTACAGACATTACTGAACACTTCCTAGAAGAAACAAAATGTGAAAGACTACCAAAAGGTATTGCTTTCTTTAAGCTTCATATTCTTTATGCAAATCTCGTGATTGTTGGATTTCAATTTCTTAAAGAAGCAGCAATTTTTCACAAGCCTGAAGCCACACATGTAAATCCTTTTCACCTAATATTTGCCTGGTGTGCTACTCAGAAGGTAATCATAGATTATGGTAATCACAGACAAATCCATTTCAGCATTCTCTTAATCAGCTTTGAATTTTGCAGATAAACAAGAGGGTTATGAAGAAAAGATATTTTTAATAACCAGTTTCAAAAGGTAATAGCGCTCCTTTTTTTGATTTTTCTATAAAGGCAATTTTTTTGGCTTGTAAAGGTCTTGGAAATCTATACAGAAATGTAGAATGAAAAACTGGAAACAGAAGAGATCAAATGTCAGAAAATATTACTCTGATTTTGAGTAGAAATGTGAACATTATGCTAATTTTATAAATTATAAAACATAGCTCAAGTTCACTTTGGATATATATTGGTAGGAAAATATGCAACATGCTCTGGGCATGCATGTATGCAATATGGCTCTTCATGTGGAAACATAATTTAGATATATTTAACTATCATAAAGTGAAATCAAGGCCATTTGTGATAGCTGCTGTGCAGACACACACTGTTTCCTGGGCCCCTTCTGGGTGAATTATCCAACTGTGCATAGGAAGAGGGATTAAATTACATGCCAGGGGCCACAGAGTTGGGGACAGCTCACCATATCTGGTTTCTCAGCATCTCCTGTAAACAGCTGAATGAAGTTGCCCATTCTGTTTCTCTGCCATTCTGGTCATATTTTCTTTTCTCATGTCATCATTCTGTCTTGTAGATAGGCAGAATGATGCAGTGCTGCATTTTTAAGAATTTTGTACCTCCTGTGGCTAGGACTAGGCTTCTAAAATACTCCATTTTGTGTTGCTGATCTTGCCAATAGTACCTGCCATGCAAAAGTGCTGCTCATAACATCTTCATGTTATGAGATAAGACATAATCAGAAAAGTGTGTGTATCCTGGCTAAATCTTTCCTTTTCATATGGCTTCAGGAACTGAGGCATCTATCAACAAGTGATTAAAAAAAAAAAAAAATAAAAATAGTCAATGGGACAGATATGGACAAATGACAGTATACTAACCAGTATAGCATGTCTTTTTGTTAGATCAGAATTATTGTTTTGACCTACTGCCCAGTGTTTGTGACTCATTATCAAGTTGTCTGAGAAGAATTCGTGAGGTGTTACATCTGCCCAGAACAAACACAGACCTGTTAGACCAATCTCAAACTACTTATAACAAATAATTAAGTGCCAGAATCTGTTGCTGTGATCCATGGCTCTTCACCATATCAACAAGAACAGTGCAACTGTGGCAGTTGAAATGATGATGTAGATAAGAATTTGCCAGACCTTTTTATTACCTGAGGTAACAAAACGAACAGTTTATGTTAGTTGTTTCCCTGTACAAAGATTGACATAAGTTTAACTTGAAGGTCTTTACTAATAGCTGTTATTCTCATACTCATAAACTTTATGTTGTATTTATGAAAATATTGCAAATGATTTGGTTGCTATGATGTAGCAACCAAACATTAAATAATGGTATACTTGCATATTTATCATGCTGAAGAACAAATGAATGTACAAATGGCTGCTATAAAGGGAGAAACTTGTTTCTGTTTTCTATTCTAAACATAAAGAATTAAATCACACAGGAATTAATGCAAGTCAGACATTTCTTTATGGTAGTTGTTAACAAAAATTGCTATTTTATGAAGTAAATGACCTCATGATGAAGTAATGGTTATAGAGAAGTTGTCATATTTGGAAATCAAAGTTATTTTATGTGTTCTGTGCATACCAGCTAGGTCAGGCTTGTGGACTAGTGCATTCCTATTTTCCACCACCACTCCCTGCCCCTCCCCCACCCCCCCAAAAAAAATCTCTCTTTCATAATGTTATGAAATATTATTGTTAAGAAAAATAGGAACATCCCTCTTCCTCTACTCAGGCCTATTAACATGTGGAATGTGAAGTCCTGTCTCTTTGTGCTAGAAAATAACAAAAATATAAGAAAAAGCCCTGATAAAATACAGATAGTCTATTAGGAGCCACATGCTTTGCAATTTGAGCAATGGCAGGTAACTGTGAGTCTACAGCCCGTCTTTTGTCTGGCTACTCAATGGATTGCACAGCAGTATATAAATATCTTATTAGACATGAAACTTCTCACACCAACTTAAATCACATTAGTGCACGGGGAATACCTTGTTAAGAGTGAAAGTCCACCAGGATAAATTCTTTCTCTAATGCCTGTGAAGTAAGTAATAAAAAAGCCTTCCTCTGCCAGAGCAGGTGCAGATATTTGTGCAAGGTGCTCCTCAAGTGAGAGCCATGGAATGCCTGCACCTTGCAGGCAGCAGAGAGCTGACCAGGATGGGGGTGTTACTGCTCCCTCCTCCCCTTCAGTACACCCCAGGGCTATGGCACAGGCTAAAAGTAGACATCACTCAGAGGGTGCTTGTCTTTGGTCGCTATGAGGTGACATTGGACTTTCCATCCATGATGCCTGCAAAGCAACATTTGTGAGAGTTTTTTTGTACTTAGCTGACTTGCTGGGGCTGCTGAGGCAGGAGCGGAGAGAGGGAAGGTATTATTTTTCCTCCCTATTTGTTTAAACACACTGCATTAAGGAAAGGACACAATCTGGTGAGGCTGCTGCTATTACAGGAGTGTTGCTTGGTTGGCACTGGCAGCTTTGCCAGAACTGAAGAAAATCTTCCTGCTTAAGTTGTTATTTTTGCTCAGTCTCACTCCAGAGAATATCCAGACCATTGTGATCTTCACAGAATTTGTACACTTGATCCAAGTCTGCTAATGGCTCTGACCAATGTCTATATCAAAGATGACAGCTATAGTCTGTGACAGGAGAACTTGCAACAAAGCTAATGACAATGCAACAGGGCAAAAGGAAAAGAAGGAAAGAGAGGCTCCTCTGAGAGGACCCAAAACCCCTTCTAATTCCTGCTTTGAGCACAGAATTGAATTTCTCAGAATTATCTTATGATCCTGTAAAGTGCTACATGTAACATCCTAACACTTTCCCTGAAACTGCTCAAGGCTGGGTTGGATGGGGGCCTGGGCAACTTGGACTAGTGGTAGGTGTCCATGTCCAATGAACATGGGGTTTGGAACTAGATCATATTTAAGGTGCCTTCCAACCCAAACCATTCTATGATTCCATGATAAATGACAGGCATAAGGTGACCACAAAGTTCAGAAGACTCTGGTACTGTGTCCCAGAAGTCACTCTACTTTCTCATCAAGTTACTCTTGTGCAGTCATGAAGAGAAAAGCTGCATAATTGGCACTGTCAGGTTAATGGTTGGACTAAGTGATTTTAAGGGTCTTTTCAGCCTAAATGATTCTGTGACTCCTTGATTCTATTTAATTCAGGTTCCCATTTGCGTGAATGTCAGATTTGATAGTTATACTTAGTGTCTGATAATGCTTCTATTTTTTGGCCCTTGACTGAAGAAGCAAGCCCCATGAAGCCATAGATTTACCTCCAAGTGAAAGACAATGCCTAGTAATTAAGTTTATTACATCTTTTGTAGATTTCACTCAGCTTTGTAAAGGAGGATAATAACAGCGTTTCCTGCTGCACATCATCACAGTGACTTACAGGATAAAGTCTGTGTCTGGGACAAATGCTGACCTGGATTAGTGAAAGAACCTGAGCTACCAGATCCTTTCACACAGTGCCCTGGGGCTGCGTATTTGGGTCATGGGGCCTGCTTTCCTCAAAAAAACCTTGCAAACAGAAAGAAAAAATAAAACAACACACATTTGCTAACCGAAGTTTTCTGTCAGAACACCACCATCTTCCACATGGCTGAAGCTATTAGTGGAAATAATACACTTGAACTGATATATACATATGTGACTGTGCATATTACAAATTTGGGTTTGGGGTTTTTTTAAGCTTTAGTAGGATAATTCCACTAATTTTCCAATAGAACAATATATTGAATTCTCTATAATACTTCTGACAAATGTTGACTTGAGACACTGATTTTATAATATGAGAAAATCCAAGGCAGGTAATAGCAAAAGAAACTAATTTGAAAAATTTGAAAAAGAAATTGATTTGAGAGTTTCCAGGCAAACAATTTCTTTGCCCAAAATTCCCATAAAATTTCTGTGCACTAACAGAAAGGTTATCTCAAAAGAGTTTACAGACGGAGTTGCTCATAAATCTAAATACCATTTGATGCAGATTAATATAAGGAAGACTAAATAATAAAAATAATTTTTTGTGATTGTTGTGTCTGATCCATCTATATTGAGTTTAATTCTTACTAAGGGAAAATGTCAGATATGGAGCTACAATTTATGCTTACATTTTCATGGACTTCAGTGGAGCCACCCTGGCTCTCCCTACAGAGTATGAAACCCCTTGAAGCTCTGTGAGGAAGTACATTTTTCAGCTGGAAAAGTGAATACAAATCTTTCAGCCCTGGGCTCTGAGCCAAGCAACATAGCTTTAGCTTTTCCCACATTCAGCATCTACTTGCATTTCAATAGCAAAGCCTGGAAACTGTCAAAAAACGCTCTGGAGGTGGATCTGGTCCTTGTCTACAGCTACATTACTGACACGTATATCGGTGCTTTCAATACACTTAGAGTGAAAAGGCTTTAAAGTCTGTGGAAAGTTGTATATATGTATTTTAACAAGAGAAAAACAGATGTTCTTACATTCAGTATTATGGGAGTCAGTGTGCTCTATCTGTGTCACCCTTAGCTGCAGGTCTTTTGAAAATTGGTCTGAAAAAAGGACTTTTAATGTATATGTTTAGTAAATGAAGAGCATCAGCAAAGCTAAAATTCTCTGTGCTTCCACAAACTGAAAAACTCCTGCCTTCAGTGGGGGTTCAGACAAATTGGCCTCAGATGCTGCTCAGGTCCATATCTGAGCCTTCTGTGAGTTAAGATTTCCTTCTGTGTGGATGGTACAGAGCAGTGAGTAAGGGCAGGATGTTTTTAGCGAAGAAATCGTGGATGTTCACTATTAAAAGTTTGAGTGAGGATTCCTATCAGGTTGTAATTCCAAGCTTTTCAAAGTCAGTGGGAATTTTGCCATCCCTGAAGATCTTAATGTATGCTCATGCCTACTGAAGCCACAATAAGTAAGGCAGGCTTGCTTCCTTCTGCCAGCTCCATAAGCCTTAGAGGAGATGTTTTTTGAATGCAAGTGATTTAGCTAATATATGAAGGTCAAAATTGCTACATAAATAGCATTTCTCGTAATTGCTGTTCTTTGGCATTGAAGCACTTCAGCCTTGGCACCAAATATTCTTGCCAGCACATATTTGCTGCTATGTCATATGTACAAAGATTGCAAACAAAACAACCCAGAAATACAGAAAATACTGGTATTCAGAGGGCATCTGCAATTAAAAACTGTGTCCAGAACCTGTAGTTTATTAAATGTTAGCTGGCAGGACAGAGTTTGTGTCCTGGCCATGCCACAGGTAGGCTGTTCTCCTGCTCCTCACAACCATGCCCTGACTGGCCTTGAGCTCCACCTGCAGGGCCACTTAGTGGCCCATGGCTTGGCCTGCCTGGGCCATCCCCAGGGCACTGTCCAGTGCTGGGGCTGTGCCTGGCCATGGGCCCCCAGCTGCCCTGCTCCTGGCTGGGTCATGCAATGCGCCCTGGCTGCCAAGCCCTTCCCTGATGGACTCCCATGGACCGCACAACCCCAGGGAGTCCTTGGCCCCGTATGGCAACCTGATGGTGGCAGCTGGAGCTTCCTGGAGAACTTTTCTGTCATCAGTTTTGTTGCCTAAGGACTCTCTATCAAAATCTCTTCTTGGCATGCATGGGAAGCTGAAGGTGGAGAAAAAGGTGATCTGCTCTGCTTTCATCACACAGATGCACATCTGCATCTGTCTCACCTTCATGAATAAATTCATCCAGAGGCACTGAGACAAATGCAAAACTTGCACAAACCCCCAAAACACAGAATCACAGAATCAGCTGGGTTGGAAAAGACTTCTGGGATCATTGAGTCCAACCACTGACTGATCAGAACCACGTCAACCATAGCACTAAGTGTGATGAACATCTCCAGGAATGGTGACTCTACCACTTCCGTGGGCAGTCCATTTCAACATTTAACAACAATTTCAGTGAAGAAATTCATCCTGATGTACAACCTGAACCTCCTTTGGTGGAGCTTGAGATTCTGTCTTTCTTGTCCTGTCACTTGCTGCCTGGGAGAAGAGGCTGAACCTCACTTGGCTGCACCCTCCTCTCAGACTCTTGTAGAGAGCCAAAAGATCTCCCCTGAGTCTACTTTCCTCCACAGTAAACACCCCCCTCAGCTCCCTCAGCTTCTCCTCACAGGAATTGTGCTCCAGACCCTACCTCAGCTCTGTTGCTCTTCTCTGAGCACACTCCTGCCCTCAGTGTCTTTCTTACAGTGATTGGCCCAGCACTGAGTGTAGCACTCGAGGTGTGGCCTCCCCGGTGCCCAGCACAGGGGGACAGTCACTGCCCTTCTCTTACTGGCCACACTGTTGCTGATACAGGCCAGGATGCCATTGGCCTTCTTGGCCACCTGGGCACACTGCTGTATCATGCTCAGCCTGTTGTCAACCAGCAATCTCTTTCCCACCAGGCAGCTTGCCAGCCATCCTCCCCCAAGCCTGTAGTTCCCTGTGGGATTGTGGCCAGTGTGTAACTGAGCACCCAGCTTTTTAATCCTTATATCAGTGGCCTCAGCCCATCATTCCAACCTGTCCAGATCCATCTGCTGATTCTTCTGACCCTCCAGGATATCAACACTTACTCTCAGTCTGGTGTGGAAATTTATTGAAGATACACTCAAATCCCTCATCCAGATCATTAATAAAGGTGTTAAACAGGACTGGCCCCAACACCAATCCCTGGGGGACCCCACTAGTGACAGGCTACCAACTGGATGTGGCATCATTCATCACCTCTCTCTGGGCCCAGCCAGTTCTCAACCCAGCAAACTGTGCACCCATCCAAGCCATGGCCTACCAGGAGAATGCTGTGGGAGACAGTGTCAAAGGCTTCACTGAAGTCCAGATAGACAACATACACAGCCTTTGCCTCATCCACTGGGCAGGTCACAGGATCATAGAAGGAGATCAGGTTGGTCAGGCAGGCTCTGCCCATCCTAAACCCTGCTGGCTGGGCCTGATCCCCTGGTTGTCCTGTATGTGCTGTGTGATGGCACTCAAGATGATCTGTTCTGTAACCTGCCCTGGCACCAGGGTCAGGCCAACAGTCTTGTAGTTCCCCAGATTCTCCTTCCAGTCCTTCTTATGGATGTGTGTTGCGTTGACCCTGGCTGGATGCCAGGCATCTACCAAAACTTCTCTATCCCTCCCTTTCACAACTGTACAGGAGTGAAAAAAATATGATGAAGGGTTCATGAGCTGAGATAAGGACCAGGAGAGATCACTCACCAAATACAGTCATGGGAAAAGCAGACTAGAATTAGATTATATTAACTGACAAAATCAGAGCAGGATAATGAGAAGTCAAATAATACCCTAAAACCCCTTATCCCCACCCTTCACTCCTTTCCAGCTCTACCTACTGCCCTTCAACAGTAAGAGAGGTGGTAAATGTGGATTAGGGTCAGTTGTTTCTCACATTGTTCAGGGAGAGGAAACCTTCCCTTGCTCCACTGTGGGGGTCCCTCCCACAGAAGACAGTCTTCAATGTACTCAAGCATCCCATGAGCAGTTGTCCATGAACAGCTGTGATATGGGTACAGTCCTTCAGTGACAGGCTGCTCCAGTGTGGCTCCCCCACAGGGTCAAAAAAATCTGCTCAAGCCTGGGCTCCTCTCTCCTGCAGATCTCTGCCAGGAACCTGCTCCAGCAAGGGCTTCTCCTGGTCCACAGCTTTCTTCAGGCATCCATTTGCCCTGGTGTGGGTCTCTTCCTCAGGCTGCAGGTGAATCTTTGCATCCCCATGGACCTCTGTGGGCTGCAGGGGCACAACTGCTTCATGATGGTCTGCACCAGGGGCTGCAGGGGAATCTCAGCTCTGGCATCTGGAGCACCTCCTGCCCCTCCTTCTACACTGACCTTGGTGCCTACAGGGCTGTTCCTTTTGATGTTCTTTCTCACTGTGTTGTTCTCTGGCCGCAATTACATCAGTGCAATAACAATTTTTTCTTTCTTAAATCTGTTATCACGGGAGTGTTTTCACCATTTCTGACAAGCCCAGCCTTGGCCAGCAGCATGTCCGTCTTTGGAGCTACCAAGGATTGTCTCTGCAGGGCATGGAGGATGCTCCCAGCAGCTTCTCACAGAAGCCACCCCTGCTTCCAAAATCTGACCATACAAACCTAAATACAATGGGCAGCACACTGAACAACCTCTAGTAAGCTGTTAATTAGGACTAATGATAAATGATGGAGAGTGGTTTAGTGAGCACTTCTGCCAGCTCCCTCCATACTCTTGGGTGGATCCCATCTGACACAAACAACTTGTGATTGTGTAAGTGGCACAGCAGGTCACTAACAACTTCCTCCAGGATTGCAGGAGGTCTCTCCTGCTCCCCATCCCTGTTTACCTGCCCAGGGGGCTGGCTGCGCAGAGGATAACTGGTCTTACTAAAAAAGGCTGAGGCAAATAAGGCATTAAATACATCAACTTTTTTCCACATCCTTGGTGACTCTGTTCCCACTAATGTCCAATAAAAGATGGAGATTTTCTTTGGCTCTCTATTTGTTGTTCATGTATTTATAAAAACTTTTTTATGACCTATTACAGCTGTGGCCAGACTGAGTTCTAGTTGAGCTTTTGCCTTGCAAATTTTTTTTATACATTAACCTAACAACATCCTTGTACTCTTTCTGAACTGTCTGCCCCTTCTTCCAAAGGCCATAAAGCCTTATTTTACCCTTAGTTCCTGTGAAAGTTCGCTGCTCAGCCAGGGTAGTTGTCTTCCCCAATGACTCACTTTTGGTGCTTAGGGGTGACCTTCCCCTGCACCTTCAGGATTTTCTTCTTAAAGTGAGTCTAACTTTCTTGGATCCATTTGTTATTAAGGATAGCCTCTCTTTTCTTCAATTACCTTTAAAATGTCACTTTCAGAAGCCTCAGCTGGAGTTTGGTGTCTACCTCTCACTGAGACATCAAATGAAGAGCTCATGCAGATCTCTTTGGCAATGAAAATGTTCATCTGTGCCATCACTGCCTGCTGGCCCATTCAATAGGCAAAGCATGCTTCATTCTCTGGTGTCAAACATGGCAACCTTCTTTTCTTTCAAATGGCAAATTTGTGCTGCATTCCTTATCTTTGCTTCTAAAGGCCATTCATTGCCTTCATTCTCTTCATGTCTTACCTGACATACTCCCACAGAAGTCACAGTCTTTTAGCAAATATTTTTATCAGGTAAGATGGGATGTTAAATATTTCTCACTACAGTCATTTGATTTCAGTGGGAGGCTACCTAAGGGAATGCTTTTTTTCATGCTTTGCAGACAAGGAATTGAGGCATAGATTTTAAGTGATGCCTGAAATCATGTAGCATATTTGTGAGTGAGCTGGGAAAAAGGGCTTCTGATTAAATTATCAGGCAGAAATAAAATGAGCAAATAGAACTAGCGGGTTTGCTTCATGTGATACAGGCACACGGTTAAACAGTAGAATTCAATGTCACAGAGGCCAAAAGTATTAATGGATTCAAAGAACGATCAGACAGCTCCTTGGGTGGAAAAGTATCATCAGGTTTTATAAAATATAAAACCACATGTATGACCTCCAGTTTATTAATTCTGTAAGTATCAGGAAACTGGCAACTGGGTTATTGCAGGAAGATGGCTATTCTGGTTTTGTCCTGTTGTCAGCTTCTAGTAGCTATTGTCAGATCTAGGATTCTGGTTTGTATGTATGCATATGAATAGATACACTTTTATAGATACGCATAATCTGTAGATATATACAAGTATAATCTCTCTCTCTCCCTCTCTCTCTCTTTCTCTCTCTCTCTCTCTCCCCTTCCCTCTCTGTCTCAATAACCTACAATATATACAGTGTCATTTCAAAGTCTGCCCAATAATAAATAAAGGCCTGCCTAAGAATTGATATATTCTTACTGGATAGTTATATATTTTTTGATGCAGACTCCAGTATATTCAGCATCCACACAAGGAGTAAAGCAAAGAGCAAGTATCTCCTCATCCAACAGGTTATCTTTGAGTGTTTTTTGCTAGAGTAAGAGAGAAGCATTGCTCCAGATGCTGTCAGACCCTGCCAGCTGGCCTCCAGTTAGCCTGCAGTACACTGGATGGAAACCTCCAAAACTGACTCACACTATCACTGATGAGACAAACCTCACAATACAAGGCAGCAGTGCTGGATGCAGCTATGGTACTGACATTTTGAAAAGTCTGTATCTGGAGGCCGCACAGTAAATATCTGTGGGGCTCATCTTGTTTTGAGACAGGAGATCTGCAACTTTGTCTCAGCTTGCTATTGGCAGACAATACATTCTGCTAGCCTTAGTGCAAGGACTTCTGCCCTTCCAACTCTCCTTACTCACTAACATTTGCAGCTTGTAGCCCTAGCACTTAAGTTGCACTTGCCTCCCACTCAGGAGCACTAGGAAGAAAACTGTTGGCAAGACACTGTGCACACTCAAGCCTATGGATGCTTATTACAACAGCTGCAATTTGACCAGGAGATTTAGAAACAAGGTAGTATCCTTTCAGCTTCTGCCACTGGAAAGGCAATTTTAAATTGAAACTATGGCATGGGATGGAAATAGAATGTGCTAATAAAGTTTGCTGAATTTCAGGGAGAAAATAAACAATAAGACCTTATTCTTTTTGCCTGAATGCCAGGCTCCAATTTAGAGAGGCATCCCTTGCCTTGTCCCTCTTTGATGCTGTGTTATTTCCACTTTGCTCTCGTAGCTATGTCCTCTCAGAGTAGTAGCTGCACTGTTTCTACATCCAGAAGCATTCACTTGATGGAAAATTTCAGTATTTGCCACAACTATATTGGAGAGTATGCTATGAAATGCCATGTTAATGGAACATGACTCTCTCTATGAACATAGCTTTAAGAATTCTCTTTATAAATTCAGCTTGTTTTAAACTGTTTTACTATGGTTGTCAAAACTCTCTGTCATGTTTGTCTTTTGATTGGAGCTTGTTCAGCTGTCTCTTTATGCAGGGTGAAGCTAATGGATGATTACACAAGTTAAAAACCAGGCATCCTAAAGTGACAGAAGGGAACTTGGTTTTTTTCGTTTGTTCTGGTTTACCTCAAGATGTCCTTTGGATGTAATATTTGCCTGGTTTGTTTTGCTCACTGCTAGTTTTTTTCTCACAAGATCTTTCTTGTTTTTTTCTTCTGTTGATGGCATGTTGTAGGCCATAAAAAGAACTGGAAGATAGTACAGATAGGAGAAGGGTACTGTGAGCTTGATCTAGCACAGTTTTCATTGCACTTCAATTTCAAAGAGAAGAAAAACCTCTCTGAAATTAAAGCTTCAGCACAAACTTAACACAATATATGAGCAATAGAATTTGCTCATCTCCCCTTTCAAATACAGAATTACAGAATCAATCAGGTTGGAAGGGACCATGGTGGCTCTGGTTCAACTGCCTTTCTCAGGCAGTCATTCTAGAATACATTGCACAGGTTTGCAGATAATTTTTGAATATCTCCCATGAGGGAGACTCCAAAACCTCTCTGGGCAACATTTTCCAGTGCCTGGTCACTCTTCCTCAAATTCAGGTGAAACTTCTTAAGTATCAGTTTGGCCCTGCTGCCATTTGTGCTATTCTTCAGCACCACTAAGTAGAGCCTGGATCCATCCTTTTGACCCCCACCCTTTAGATATTTATACATGTTAATGAGGTCCTTTCTCAGTCATCTATTCTTGGAACTGAATAGGTTTGGGTCCCTCAGTCCTTCCTCCTACCAGAGACTCTCCAGACTCCTGAGCATCTTTGTAGACCTTTGCTGGACCCACTTCAGGGGCTCCACGTCTCTGTTGTCCTGAGGAGCCCAGAGCTGGACACAGCACTCCAGCTGTGCCTCACCTGGGCTGAGTAGAAGGACAGGATCACCCCCCTCACCCTGCTGGCAGTGCTCTTCCTAATGCACCCCAGGCCACCATTGGCCTTCTTGGCCACCAGGTCACACTGCTGGCTCACGGACAGCTTGTTGTCCACCAGGAGCCCCAGGTCCTTCTCCTCAGAGCTGCTTTCCAGCAGATCTGCCCCAGCCTGAGCTGGTGCCTGGGGTTATTCTTCCCCACATTCAGGGCCCTGCTTTTGCCTTTGATGAATTTCAGACAGTTTATCTCTGCTCATCTCTCCAACCTGTTGAGGTCTCTCTGAAAGGCTGCACTCCAGGGTATTGGCCCCTGCTCTCATCTTTGTGCTGTCACTGACCTGCTGAGGAGGCATCCGTTCTGTTGTCTGATTCACTGCTGACCAAGTTAAACAAACTGGACCTAGTATAGGACCCTGGGGAACACCACTGTAGACAGGTGCTTAAAACACAGGTGTTTAAAATGAATGTGTTTTTAAAAATACAAAAAAGACTGGGGTCCAGGTTTTCCTATGGTGTGTGCACTATTTCTCATCATGTTATTAATGAACTCAAAATCAAAATTGGCTGATAAAAGGGCTAGGTCCCAGCTGAAAGACAAACACTATACAAACGTTGATTCTAAATAGCTGGGACATTTGAATTATTTAAAACATTCCTGTTATTTTTTGAGGAAATATACTTTCTACACTCTTTTTAGAGCTAAGTGAAATTATAATTGTGGATAACCCTGTGAATGGCAGCAAAACCTGACTGTGTCTTTGAAATACAAACACCTATCCAATCTTACTGATTTTACTGGAATTAGTAAACCTCACTGTCTCTGAAAATCAGACTGAGTATCTAACTATTCTTTGTTGTTGTGGGACACATCATCTTTGTATTTCAGGAGTAAAAGCTGATGGATGGAAACTGAAGATTTAAGCCAGGATTTGGTCACTATTATTGGAATTCGGAGGAGTTACATGTACTCTTTTTTTTTCCTAAAAGAACATGTTTCTTACTCTTAAAGGATTTGTCATTTAAGGTCTTCTAGCTCTTGAAAGTATACTGCATTTGGAAAGGTTTCCTTTAGTAAAGATAGTACAAAAATAAGTGATTTCAAGGTATTTTCACTAACCTGGCTAAAATCTTTTTCACATAGCTAGGTACTACATAATCTGGTATTTTCAAAAGCAAGAGTGAGTTTCATGTACTTTCCATATAACCTGGTTTATAAAACAGCCAACCTTTCCCCTCTGTGCAACTTGATAGTATTCCTACAGGTAATCTTTCAATTCTGTTAAGCAAACAGTGCTTAAAGCACACTGGATCTGACTATGATCTCTAATTGGTCTACTTTAGGATCCAAAGGAGAAATTATTTCAGAAACTTGGCCAGATTCAGACTTCCACTACTTTCATCTCTAAATTTGGGTATGTTTTGTCCTGAATTTACAGCAGGATATGCACGCGTATCCTTCCACACTTCAGATTTTCCCTAATATACCCCGATCTACTGTAATTTGACAAATGGTTAGTGAATTAAACCACACTTATTTGCATTTATCTTTTTTTAAAAAGCCTATATCAGTCTGGGTGAAATTCTCAGTGTGATCAGGTCGTGTTTAGGAAACTTGCTGTTAGGCTGTCAAGCCTATATATATATGTGCTGAAGCGCCATCAGAACACCATGAAGTGTTTAAACTGTAAATTTTACAGTTTACACACTCACACTTAATTGGCTTATTGTCCTGAATTTTCAAAAGCAACTCTATGGAAATTTCCCATGACTCGATTTTGTCTCTCAGCCCCTTGAGTACAATTCACATTGAAGGTCTTACTCAATCAGAAGCCAACCTCAGTTGCAGGAAAGAATGCCTGTGCCCCTATTCCACTATAGACATTAAAAAAGGACATTGGATAGGAAGCAGCTGGTATTCGTCTATTTACATAAAAGTGACAAGGTCAGAAAACTATCACAACATCAGGCTGTTTTTTACGCCCTTGTTTGTTCCATTAGGCAAGAGAAAAAAAGAATGACACTATGTATTGGTGTCTAGAGACCCTACCTGTAGAGATGGGTTTCTGTCATATTGAGGGAATCCAGTACAGTATGAGGACAGGCTGAGCTTATTCTTGAAAATTAAGTATTGTTTGCAAATAAGAGAGGTTGGATCTGAGTCACCTCCTGTGGGCATGAAATGACTGGTTTCTTGACGTTATGACTAGAGGACTGATCTGTGTCTCCATGTGAAATTCCAGATGGAAACATTTTTGAGATTTTAAATAATCACTTCCAAATTGTTTTCTGTGAGTTCTTTGTTGTTGTTGTTTGTCTGTTTTTCTTTTTCTGAAGGATCAAAGTAATTCAGCAAAAACTCCTCTGCTGCAAAGACAGTAGAAGTGTCACCCCATTATAGAAAATTCCTCATTTAGTTAGTCATATTTGCTTAGTTTCCAGGTCTGCTGGACCCCATGTGCTTTAATCCCCTGAAGTCTGAAAGAAGTCCAGGAGTAGCTTCTGGCTGGCTTCTCAATATATATACTTGGGCACAGAAGTCCTTCATACAGCATAATGTCCCAGGAGTCCATCTTATTGTCTTCCCGAGACTAATGCTGAATCCTCAAACTCAGACACAGGGGAGATATACCCTTTCTAAAGTCCCCTGAGGTATTCTACATACCATTTAACCCTTGAGAGACACTTCACAACACAAATTAGGCTTAGACACACACAGCTATGTAAGTCCATACACACAGGGCATTTCTGAAAACATTGTTTTCGGTAGAAATTCCCTTTGCCTTTTCAGTTTCCTTACTTCTCTAAACCAGTATTTGTCATGGGGTCAAACTGCAGCCCTCAGTACAACTCATCTCATTCACTCTGAACCAGAATTTGTCTAGTCCAGCTTGCCTTGTCATTTCCACCACAGACCCTTGCCCTCAGCCTTGTATGACTGTGGGAGACTGTCTGACTTTCACCCAACTGGTGCTTTACGGCTTTGCAAAACACTTTCTCTGTACAGAATGAAGGGTTATGGCTTTTCCTCTTCTCCTTATCACCTCTTAGTCCAATGGCTATCTACTATCTATTCCAGGAGCAATGTCATGTATCCTGAAAGGTCCTTGAGAGGTATTAAAATAGACAGCAATACCACACACAACTCCTTTCAAATCAACAGCAATTTAAAGAAGGAGCATATACATAAGGAAATCCCACATATCATCACAAGGAGTAAGTCATGAATGGTTGCCATGCTCTCAAACTGCATTTTCAGCAAAGAAATGATTTTTATAACTTGGATCTACTAGTCAGAGTCACATTAGTCAGAATAATGTGCTTGAATTGCATGCAGTGGGCTATGTCATACTGCTTGTGTATACCATATATCATCTCATATTTATGAGATGCTTATTCAAAGGTTGAATAAGCAAAGCTGTGATATACTTACATCTCCTGTAGACTCTATGTCTATTATATGTGAAGCTGATTCTATTATTGGTATAAATTTAAGCCCTAGCTCCCCATGTCTACCTGTATCCCTAACAACTTCAGCATGCCTTTGGAAGACAAGGATCTGAAGTCAGTGTCTTGAAGTCACTGCCTCAAGCTGCACATATATGTGATGCAGTGAAAGTGAATTGGTGCAATACACACTGTGCCTCTGCTTACATGACATAGGCACACTTGATTCACTGACCACATCCACCTGTGGGGTGTGGGGCTTAGAAATGGGAAGAGTCAGGAGTTCCTTGTGTCCTACTGAACATGGGATTATAAAAGACCAGGACTGAAAAATGTGTTGTTGAGGACAACTGTCCCCCTTCCTTATTTTAAAAAGGTTTATGTTATAGGCATATCTGCATGCACTTCCAAAAATGACACATTTGTGCAATGAATATAATATTGACAGCTGCAAAGGAAGACAAATGACATAAACAGAATTCTTCCCTTGAATCAGGCTACTCTTTGAGTAGTGTTTCTTCCTTTCCATTCTCCTATTCTCTGCCAGTCTCCTTTAGCTTCCTTCTTTCTGTTTCACTCTCCCCTCTCGCTTTCTCAGGTGGAAAATAGGATGTGGCCCCCTCAGTGTGTCTGTCAAACATTTTGGCTCTTCAGATAATCTTTGACCGGACCTGACTGTGCTCCTTTCAGTGAAGTAGAGGATTGGTTTCCAGTTAAGCCTTTGGAATCCTAGTGCTCAGGAAGAATAACACCAAGCACTGCATTTGGGAAAGCTTTATTAACAACCTGAAAGTGAAAGAAAGGTAATAATTGCATTTAAACAATCAACCAAAGCAAAGCTCACCTCTGGGTTTATAAATTTGTAGGGAAGACATAATTACAAGGGGCCTGTGCTGCTACATTGCTTTTGCTTTGAAAAACAGATTGCCACCCCACTCCCACTGGATGGATAATTGGGTCCTCATAGGTCTCTTGAATCAAAGTAGTGTTGCAGTAAAACTTTATTTCTCCAGTGCTCATTAAAAGAGAAGCTGAATGGAAAACTCCCACTTTGGGGATGGGATTAGATGGCTCTAGATTATTCCTCCTCCCATGCCCTTTCAAGGTTTTTTGTTTCTAAATCTGCTCAGCAAGAAAAAGTAAATTGCCAGAAGTGAGATTAGTGAAGAATATTGTCCCAAGGACAATAAGGCTTTATTGCAAGACTGGTATGAGATCCCTGCTTCAAAAAACCACAAGACTTGGAGGTGTGTGAGCTCTTAATTGCCTACCTCTGATAAACTGGCAGTGGGGAAAAAAAAAAAAAGAAAAAAAAAGAAAAACCCCATTCAGCCATGAATTAGCCTGGATCAAGTCCACTTGTTAATCAGAGTTTAATGAGGATGCTGCTGGACTTAACATATTCAAAATGTTCAGAACTACTTTGGCTTTAAGTCTGTGCAGTTAGTATTTCCTCTCTGCTGTCACTTCTGTGCACAGGCTCTCATGAATCTTTAGAAAATATAATTATATCTGGGACAGGCATGGTAGGGAGAGTGGGAGAGTATGTACCCCAGAAGGAGTGAAAACATAAAGCTGAGGGATATTCTGGTAATTCATTCCTGTATCATCCAAATTGTCTATGCCTCAGCTGCTGGAACAAATACCCTGACTGGCACATTGTTAATAAGACCCATAAAGCTTGGATATATAGCTGGATTTCTAATACTGTATCACAGCTTTTATGTGCCCTTGTTGTCAAGAAATCCATAGGATAGTCGTTTGTGAAGGCCCCAGGGTTCAAGAACCACAGGTCTCACTATTGGCAACCACAACTGCCATTTGCTTCTTAAAGTCAGTACAGCCACTATGCCAGACAACTCAATGTGTGATATTAGGAGATGCTTTGACTTTAGTTGGCTATACTGAAGTTAATGAGTTAGCTCCCTGCAGTAGCTACATCACTGAAAGCTATGCCTTTGTGGGTGCAGTGGGCTCCAGAGCACTGGCAGAAAGAAGCAGGCACTGGCAGGTACCCCTTTGATCCTCAGTCCTCATTCTCATCCTACTGCTTTAAACTAGATGCTATAATGGCAACAGATTGGGAAAAAAAATAAAAATAAATCTGAACAAAGAACAAGAACTCAAGATTTAATACCTTCTAATTATGGGCTTGATTTGGGATGTGGGACTGACCACATGAGGCTATAAAAGCTTTTACATAAACCTTTCTGGTTTCTTCAAAAACCAGAGAAGTTTCTACCCAGAAAACAGTATGTGACACTCACATTGTGAGAAAAAAAGAGTACCACATCTTCTGTTGGCGGACACAATTAGGGCTGTTAGATCAGACACTGCTGAGCAGCAAAGATGCAGTTGAGTGCAGTTACATTAGGTTGTGTACACACCGTCTCATGCTCAAAGTTTAGTTTATTCCCAGCTTACCCTCCACAGTCTAATCAATCTTACAGACTGTCTATAATACTGTGAACTTTGTACACTGGAAAGAGTATGTTACACACAGCCTGATCCATCTTACCCTGATTGTATACTGCTGTTGAGTTCAGTGGGACAGATCATGATTTGCAGCAATGTAAATGAGGAAGACCTGCTTCGGGAGACCATGGGTGTGTTTCTAACACTAAAAGACTTTTCTTGATTGTTGTGTAAAAATTGCATTAAAAATCCTCCTGTCTGCCTTTGTAGAAAAACTATTCAAGATGGCAGGGAAAGAATGAATTTACTATCATATGTCATTAATAATTCTTGGGGCGGGGTGGAGTGGGGGGTAGTTTTTGTGTGTTTTTGTTGTTGTTGTTAGTTTTGGTTTTCTTATTTAGACTGAATATTTTCATAACTTTTGGTGCTGTGGCCTCAAAAATCCAACACTGCTATTGGTTGAGTAATATGTTGAGGCAGGATATTTTTCATTTCGGGTTGGAACTATATGTGAAATGTACAGCGGGTGGAACTGATTCTAAGTTTTCTTATCCTTGACATTTATGCCATCCATTACGGAGTTATAAGATTTCAAACAGTTTTTTTGCAACGTTATCAGACAGAGAGATAAAGCAACAAACCAAATATTTATTTTTTTTTTTCCCCTCTGAAAATTAGAGGCATAATATCAGGGTTGCAGCAATTTAGATGTTTATTTGTAAAGCACTAATGCCTGGTGTTAAGGAAGGCAGTATTTATACTGACAAGAGATATTTGAAAACTTGGTCAATAATTAAAAATTGCCTTGGTTAAGCAATTTTTACAGCCATTACAATTTTGTTATCAAAAGTCACTTTTAATCAAGTGGTCGTCGTCCTAAAGAAAACTTAAAGTCAATATCCCATTATGGTCTCTCTGAAAACTCCTGGTCTTCAAAGAATATTTATGTAAGCATGGTCCAATATTAAAAAAAATGCAATATAAAAGCAATTTGATGTTATTTGACCCTATCACAAATAATGCTTTGGAGCAGCAAGGTAACTGACTAGAGGATATTTTATGCTTTGAAGTATAAGATTTTTTAGAAACTCTTTGCAAAATCTTTGTAAAACCTGGATTGTTTCTGTAATACTTCTATTCTAGATGTAAACTTTCATCAGCTTTAATCTCTGACATGCTGGAATACCTCCATTTCTTGAGCTAACTAGTTACAGCTTCATTTTTCAGATTTTGATATAGTTTATCATTCTGTTTTCCTCCTCTTTCTTCTTACTAAGAGGTGCAGCTTATCTGTGAATCTACCATAATAGAAACATTTTGTGACTAGATATTGAAAGAAAATATGTCCATGCAATCTTAATATATCAGGAGCTTTTTAAAGCAGCACGTAGTTCATGCACAATTTAGAAGCCATAATCTTCTTTCCAGCAAGAAGTGATTGTATCTGGTAATTGAGCTTCGATAAAGAGGCCTAAGTAAGCCCAGCCAGATATGAAATATTTGTGTTTAAGAATGCTGAAATGTTCCATCTGGACAAAAAATTCTTAACTGAAACCTTTGGACATTTCCAGAATATTTTTTGGACATTTTCAAAATGAAATGTTTTGATTTTTCTGAATCAATATTTTATTTGCCTTTCATTGTACACATTGCTTTGCCATTTTGACATTTTGTTTCAGTTCAGGACAAACCCAAGTATTAAAACATCCCTGCAGTAAGAAATTCCAGTTTTGGACCATGTCTGCTTCTGATAATGAACGACATATAAATTTGTTCAAGATGTTATGAATCTAAAAAACTGTTCATATTTTATTCAAATTACAAGGGGAAACTTGCCAATTACTTTAAAAGTCCTTTGCAACGTACTTTAGAATCCCTTTGTTCCAGAGCAACTGCCAGAATAGAAAATATATAATACATAATATATACAATAATATACAGTACATTTCTAGAAGCTTTAAGTAACAGCCGTAAAATAAGACTTATAAGACAAACTATTCAGGCAGTGCAGGGTCATAGTAAGGCCCAGTGCTTGTATTATAGCTAAAAAACATTACTAATATTTGTAGAAGGTCAGTGTGTATTTCCAGATCTAATTATCACATCAATCTAGTTATAGAAGACTTAAACTTTTCTATGTGTTGCCTGGTTCAGGCTTGATTCTTGTGCCTTTCTGCAGATGTCCTGTTTACTTGGAGACAGACAGATGAGAAGGATGGATGGGGACAACGCAAAGCCATCACTAGAAGCATTGGACCATACTCCATTTTTATTTGCTGCAGCATCCGGGATTAATTTCCACTGGAGCCAGTGAAACAGAGTTTAGTTCCCAGTATGGGTTTTTGCATCTGTCCCCTGCATGGAGGCAGCACTAGCCACCCTAGCTGAGTATTCTCAATGTACAGCTGGGTGTCCTGTCAAGAAAGAAAGAGGAGCAGTTGGGACACTATCATTTCAGCTGTTTTGAGCTACAGACTGGAACAGATGGATCTGTATGAAAAATCCATGCATCAAAGCAGCCACAGGGCTGCTGTTGCTATCTGCAGGGGACTGTGTCAGCCTGGAATCTGTGACATGAAAAAGGTAGCGCAAAGAATGCTTGAACTCCTGGGAGGTGCAGGAGGTAATTTAATATCACCCCATTGGCATAGAATAAATGTGAATGAGGGGGGAAAGAGCCCACACTTTACAATAGGCTCAGTAATACTGCATGCATTTTGAGCAGGCGCAAAAGAACAGCACAACAAATGCTTCTAGAAGGTTCCTAAAAAGCAGCCTTTCTGCTCAGATAGTTTTTCAAGGACTTGGTATGCAGGACTGAAACAACATTTTAAAAGGGAAATTTCCAAGTCACGAACTTCTTCTTTGAAGGAGTTCCCAGTTCCTTCAAAACTGAGAAAGGGTTTGTGTTCATTTCAAGTTTTGGGTGAAAATTTGGGTCAAGTTTCAAGATGGTTTCTCGACCTCTAATTACTATTATTAGCACTCCTAAATGGACTCTTTAGAAAATCCCTTGACTAAGGAGGGCTAGAGTGAGCTAATGAGTATGAGAGTGAGAAGAAGGTCCTTGTTTGAATTTTAAATACTCCAGCTCACTAATTGGGGACTATGGAGAATGCTTCTTTTGGTATGGAGGGAGTTCAGGGGCAGGTGGGAATAAGAACAATATTTTTTAGACCTGTCACTTTAAAATATACCCAATGCTGCTTTGACATGGCACCAAATGAATTTTTAAGCAACAATAAGTAACCTTATCCTCCCTTTGGGCACTTGCAGGACGTACTTATTTTTGTTTTTAAAAAATGAGCTGGGCAAAGTTTTCCAAGGTCTCATGGATTTAATGAAGAATAACATTCTTTGATGATCCTGGCAACGGGCATCTTTTCTTTTCTAAATAAAAATGGAGAGGCGGAGAGCCTCGTGCCTACACGTCTGTTATATGTTAGACCAGAAGAGTTCCCACAGACAGTACTGGTCCAGCTGGACACTCTTCCTGTCTTATATTTTTGTTTTCTATTTGTTTTCATAAATTGATTTCTTTACATTGTGTCTATCATTGCATGCATCATTTCTACCCTCAGGAATCACGCTGATTTTTTTCTCAGAAGACCTAAAGCTGTGGCACTCTTATCTGATGTGAAGAATTTTTTTTTTTTTTTTTTTTTCTTTTTACAGAATTTTGTTTTAGTGATTGCCACCTAAACACAGCTGACACAAACTCAATTCTTTTCTGAAAAAAAAAGAATATAGAGAATGCACTTACAAATACATGTATTTATTCTTTTTGTCTACAGAACTTGGAAAAATGCTAATGTAAAAATTTATGAGTCCCTCATGAACTTAGAAATTATGTGTACTCATGCATAGACCTGTGAAAACTCTGCAGATTGGGCAGTACCTAGTATTTCAGAAGGCACTTCCAATTTATGAACAACAGAGCATAAAAGAATCTCCAGTAACATTTTCTTCTTTCTATAAGCCAAGGAATCCAATGAACTGAAATGTTTCATTTTGACTGATTTTTTGCCAATTACATTTTCTTTTAGAATTCCACATAAATAGTCAATTTCATCCATGTGAAGCTATGCAAAGTTTAAGAATTAATTAATCTCAACCCAAACTTTCCCTGGTGCACAGTGTTTTTGCTTCCCAGTTGTAGATACCATTGAATCCCACAGTTCCATGGTGAGAAATTAGCTGGGTATTGATGTCTGACTTGAAGTAAATTGCACACTCTTTCTCACCTCATGTATGCCTCCAAAATCCTGATTGTTATTCTACTGATGACATAAAGAAAGCCTTATTTATATCTGAAGAATTTGCTTCTGTTGATTTAGCATCAACACAAGGCAATTTTGCTCATCCATTTTTTTTTATAGAGGCTGATGAAAATCTGTTGAAGGTTTTGCATCATGATTTTACAAAATAGTACTGACAAGAATGAACTAGTTAATCTAAACTCTCTCAGAAAAGATCAGAATATGGTGATATATTTAAGAATTGATATACCATTACACTGTGCATTGTGGCCCAGTCCTGCAATGACCTGAAGCCTGTTTGTTTTCTTGTGTCTCTCCAAGGCACCTTGGCACAGCCTATCTGTATAAATGCCTATCTGCATAAAACTGAAGAAATTACATACTGCTTTCCTCCCATTCCAGCACGGCAGGATCTCTCAGTTACACGGTTTTGCTGACATTGTGATGATATTTTGACTTACCTGTGGACAGATAGGGCAATAGAATTAGGACGAAGAGGGGACACTGCTTCCTATATGCTCTTACAAAATGTTTTATAGTACACTGCACAGAGTGCCTCTTATTTTTTGTTGTCTGCATTTAAATTGCACTGGAGAAAGAATCTGACTGGGGTAAAAATGAAAGCAGAGGTGAGCATGATTCTACACTGGAAATAGACTCTCATTCCAAGTCTTAGTTCTATAGAGATGTCTTTGCTTGCTTTTCCTATTTTCTGGGCAGACTTCACTCTGCTCCTTAGGCTGAAACAGGGAGTTGATTTCAACATTTAAAGGACAAGAAGGCCTTGAAAGGAGCTCAAAGTGCCATGCTTGCAGTCTGGCTAAAGATTATGGAAAGGTTTGATTGGGGCACGGAGTGGAAACAAGTAAGAAATGTTGGCAGCTGCTTTCTACATGAGCTATGCAGTCAGCCTCTTGGAACAAATTTCAACAGCTTCAAAATAGGTTATCCTCAATTTATTCCCTCTTTTAATCAGGTTTAAATAAAAGCAGATTTCTGTTTCTCCTTCCCTGTTTGCTTGACATCCCAAGGCAATACTGACTGTGGGAAGCCAGGCACATAACAAGAACGATACATGGGACATATGGAACTGTTTTTCATCGGTGATAGACATGTGGCTCTTCTCCTTAGACCCACCATAACATCAGTAGTTCAAAATTAAGTTGGGCATCAGAAATGGACCATGAAGTAATCGAAGGATTCTCATTAAACATTCAGATTCCTACAAATCCCATATGCATACAACATGTCTTTTTTTCTTTGTGGTCCTTTGCAGATACTTATAAGCCTGCTATGAAAAGGTTTAAGGATCTGGTCAAACCTGATTTGTGTATTTATTTGGTATTTCTCATGTATTTCATTGGCGAACCTCAGGTTTGCCAATGGTGCCTACAGACTAGAAGAAAGGAAGTGGATGGCTTCTCGTAAATGTTTGTCCAGATTACAATCTCTGAGTTGGCCAGGGGTTCTTGTCATGCCTGGTGCGGAGCTCTCACTCCAGAAGGTCTGCTCATGCCCTTGTCACCCCAGCCAAATTCAGAGGCTCTGGAAAACCCAAGAGCATTTAGAGATAGTTGCATTAATTGGTTAATGAGTTCAGAGCCAAGCACATATTTGTGCAACTTCCATACCCTTGAGGAAGCCTGTCCAGAAATGGCTCTGCTAGCTATGCTCCTGCATAGAAGGCCAGGCCTGAGCTCTCCTGGAGCATATGGAAAATATGCAAGGTGCTGGCTATGTTCATATTTCACAGACTCTCAGCACTACTTAGGTACCTAGACATCTCAGGAAACCCAAGATCTGTTAACAAAAAGGATAGGTATTGAGAAGATCAATATTCAAGGTTCAACTTTGAAAACATGACCTAGAATTGTTCTAAAACAAATCTGAGTATCTCAAAATGCAGGTTCTTACACCCATGGCTATGTATCACAGAGAGTCATTTTCTTGAGCAGAGGCGCTAGTTGGTTCTGAGGCAAAAAAATGGGCCCCTACTTAAGGCTTAAGAACTTCAGACCTAAAAATACCTACACATCCTGCAACAAAGCTAAATTCTTTCTGCCTGGCCAGCATATGTAGGGCAGCTTGAAGGCTGAACTCTACCAAATGCAGAAGCAGTGTTCCTCATCAGTACAGCTCTTCAGCTTGACTGTGTGATTTCAAAAGAGTGGCATTTTGCCAGCCTCTCATTAGAGCAGTCCAAAGTGTCAGGCTCTGGATATAAGAAATACGCCTCTGCACCTGTTGCTGGGCATCTGTATGCATGTATGCCCAGATTACCTATGCAGATAATTATGTATAAGCTCTATGATTATGTTATTACATGAAAATCCAGCCTTCAGGGCCTCTGATGTGCCTCTGCAGCCATGGAGTGGTAGAAAAGCCACTATAAAATCATACTTCAGAAACAGTTTTTCAGAACTGGGTTGTGGAATATACGCAGATTAAATTTAGATTGGAAAGAAAGCAAGCAAGGAAGAAGAAAATGATAAAAAAAGAGTGAAAAAATATAGTAAAAGAAAGAAATCTTGTGTATGTGTATGGTGCTTCCAGAAACGAGAGACATCTGTTTGGGAAATGAAATCTGTCCAAAGAAATGAGGAGGGGGCGGGGGGAAAGGTGAAACATTGCCAAAAAACCAGAAGAAAATCTCAAACTTTCCCACAGAAGTCTTAGTCAAACCTACACAGAAACAGAGGAGTTAAGAACAAGGGATTTATTTCCAAGAAGGAGCCAAGACAAAGATTTCCAGACAGAAAAAACATTGTCATTAACACTGCAGGAGTCAGGAATGATGGTAACCAGTATCATCCAGCAGGTCTGGTTACATTTCTGTTACTTTTCACTTTTTATGGAGAGCTTTAGCAGGCCCCAAGTGTCAAAGGTATCTTTTCTTGAGATCATCTTCAGTGGTCATTCCTGCTGTGAGGCAGATCCTACCTCCCCTTTGGCTGATTTACGCAGCCCCCAAGGCACAAAAAAGCAGCAGAAATCTGCTTGCTCTGACCACAGAATGATGTCTTTCTGTGGTACTGTCACCATATAGGGGTCTCCCCAGTCATCCACAGCAAGAACTTGTCTTAGAGGGATGGATGTTTTCAGGCTCTATTCTTCCCTAGCAACCCCAGGCTGTCAAAGCTACCCTGTGGAAAACTGTCAGACAGCATAAAATCGATCAGCCTCCAGTTAATTTGTGCGATGTGAGCCACCCCTGTTCCTGTATCAGCATGGGCGCAGTATGTGGTAACAAAACCCTCATCCCCAGTCCACCTAAATTGTACCAGCTGCAGTTCAGTTTCAGAGTCAGAACCCACAGGTTACTGCTAGGGTAGAAACAGCATATTGGAAGCTTGGTGCCTAACAAGCATTCTCTAGATTTTTGCTTTTATTATTCAGCCAGTTCAGTGTTGTATTGATAGAAAGCTGCCATAACAAATTCAGCACTGTGCTGTTTGGTTATCCTGTTATTGCTTTTAGTAGTGAGGATTTTATAGGCATTCCTGTGAATGCCTACAAGTGGGGCTGCTTTCTTCTCCATAGATCCACAATCTGTCTCCTTTTTGACTGAATTACTAGGCTTCAAAGAAATACACAGTACAACATAAAGAACCAGGAATCACAGTGACAGAGAAAGCAATTGGTATTACAGATGCATTGTAATACCTTTCTTTATTAAGAGAAATGATGCTTAGAACATATTTCTTTAGGAATAGGTTGGTTTTTAATATCATTACTAAAATAATATAAGAAGAATGCAAAGGCTCCATGACTTTAGCTTTTTATTTTGTATAATTTGAGGTGTCTAACAATTCAAAATAGACATTGTCACTACCACAAAGCATTTAAATGTGGGTGGTGAAGACTGCAGAGAATCTTCAGCTCTTATTCAGACTCCATTGTTGACCAGAACAGAATCTGGCAGGAATAAGACTTTCAGAACTTCTTGGAAAATGAAATCTCAAATCATAAGTAACACAAGGAAATAACCAACCAAAAAAGCAAACAAAAAACAATGGCAAATGAGAAAAATATGGGAAAAATTCCAGTGTCTCTCAATGCTCATGACATTCCCACTTGCAAAACCATTTTTCATTTCTTTCAGCAGAAAAACATTTATAGTGTAGGAAGCTTACGTTAATCACGAAAATAACTAAGGTTATTTTTTATATAAGGCACAAAACACAAATGGAAACTTTTTGTTCAATCAGATCTTAGCAAAAATATGCCAGAATTTCAAAATTTGTCCCTATAAGAATAACCTATTATTATTACAATTACATTTTTAACATTAGTCCAATCAAGCTGGCATTTGAACTAGCCTTCTGATTTAACACACATCAAGGCTGATATTCAGGATGCAGCACCCAAACTTCATTCCTGACACTGTTCAACTCTTTTCAAGCACAGCCTGGCTGTAAGTGATAATCTGATCTGATATCTATTTATGATGTGCCATATTATGAGTATCTCTGCTCCAGAGATAACACTCTGGAATCATAACACTACCTAGATCCACTTTATCACTTTTCTTCCTTAGAAGACCTTTGAAAAGAACCATACATATTTGGTGCTTTTTACTTAGTTGCTACATGTTCGAAACTGCAAAGCAGTCATGTGCACTGAATTACTGATGGCACGATCATGTATTTTTAGTTTTGCAGAAATAGTAGCCAAACTTGTTGTGTGTTTGCAGTCTGCAGTGTTAATCCTGCACTTTCTCTTTTTTTTTCCATTTGAGACAGGATTATTAGGGCTCACTTAGGTTGTGTTCTTCAGAGCAAACTCAACTCTTTACTGATTTCATTGGGGAAGGATACGTGCCTGAAAGAAGAGATGTCATCCAGAGGCACCTGGACAAGCTCAAGAAGTGATGCCATTGGGAATTTCATGAGGTTTAACAAGACCAAGTACAAGGTGCTGGACCTGTGTTGGGGCAACCCCTGGTACCAGCACAGGCTGAGGATGAGCAGACGGAGAGCAGTCCTGGGGAGAAGGATTTGGGGGTGCTGGTGAGTGAGAGGCTGGACATGACCCAGCCATGGGCAGTCCCAGCCCAGAGAGCCAAACGTGTCCTGGGCTGCATCCAGAGCAGCGTGGGCAGCAGGGGAGGGAGGGGATTCTGTCCCTCTGCTCTGCTCTGCTGAGACCCCACCTGGAGTCCTGCATCCAGCTCTGGGGTCCCAGCACAGGAAGGACATGGAACTGTGGGAGTGAGTCCAGAGGAGGGTCTCCAACATGATTAAAAGGATGGAGCACTTCTTCAGAGAGGAAAGAACTGGGATTGTTCAGCCTGGAGAAGAGATGGCTTTGGGTTGACCTAATTAGGACCTTCCAGTAACTGAAGGGAGCCTACAAGAAAGATGGAGTAAGGCTTTTTACAAGAGCAAATAGTGATAGTACAAGGGGAAATGGATTCAAACTGAAAGAGAGTACACTGAGATTAGGTGTTAGGAAGAAATTTTTAATTGTGAGGGTGATGAGGCACAGGAGCAGGTTGCCCAAACTTGTGGGTACCCCATCTGTGGAGGTGTTCAAGACCGGATGAAACTCTGAGCAACCTGGTCTAGTGGAAGGGGTCCATACCCATGGTGGAGAGGTTTGTGATCTTTAAGGTCTCTTCCAACCAAAACCATTCTGTTATTCTATGATACACTGATCACTTTTCCCGGTTCTACCGTTTTGTTGACATCATAAACCCTAAACTTCTGAAGGTTTATTTGTTAACACATGCCTAATCTCATAGGGCCATGAATATGGATAAAGAGCTTCCATTTCAAACTCTGTATAAACATGATGATTACTGATTAATAGTTATGGCCAGAGTCTACCAAAATAAAGAGCTTGAGACCATAGCCATTGAGTGGCTCAATAGCTAGCCATTGAGGCAGTCAAAGCTATACTTTGACAAAAATAGAAAGAACTTCCAAATAGATAAAATGGGGAAAAAAAGAAAATAAAAGAACGACCAGAACTAGATCTTGTCTTTATATGTTATAATGCTCAAGTAATGAAAGCAAAAAATTGTTTCTAAAATACGTGCAGAGCTAAGAGTAACCATGCCTTGCTCCCCTTGCTGTCTAGGATTCATGACAAACTAAAAACTTCAGCAGGGAGAGTAAAGGGGAAATGAAACTGAGCAGTGCCTAACTTCGTTGTGCTACCTGAAGAAGAGAGAATATCTCAAAATCAGTTTGATGAATTGGAAGTTCGACACTATGGGAAAAGTGGACCCTTCACTTTCTGGTTTTCAGTTCAAATGAACCAATTATTTTGCTGACCTCAGGGTCCAAATTTCAAAGAAAGCTGAAGACAGGCTTAGGCTTGCTGCTATGGCAAATTCCAAAATACCCAATTACTGACCTCAGGAGGAGTCAGCATTCCTGAGATTAGAGTCACTGGGAGTTTACTTCACAAGCTCACTTCTAATAATATACTATAGTGCAGACACCATTAACCTGCCTTTTTCAGTTAGCAAATAAGATATGTCTCAAGGCAAAATAGTTATTAACAGCCAGTGGTAGGAGTTACATCTCTAATTGGAAACAGCAACATCTGCAGGGGAGTGTAATAAAAGTGTATAACAAGTGAGTGTGTTAGTGGATTACAGGGACTCTAGGTAATTGTTCTATAAGACAGCTTTAGCAGAAACAATGAATATTTGAGGACTTCATAGGTCCAGACTAATTCTGGTCACTGAAGAGTGTCCCAAGGATTAACTCTGCTCTTACTAGCCAATTCGAACAGCGTTAAACTGGCAGACATCCCAGATTTCCTTATTATTTGCACTGCATTTATTGCAGTGTTTACATAATTTTGTAGCTAGCTAATTCTCTTTTTTCTCTGCCAGCTCTTATAAGGATGCTGTTCAATAACAAAGCCCATTCACATCAGTTGCTTGACGTAGAGCTATTGTGTCCTAGCTGTCAATTATTCTAAAACATCTTTAGGCCTAAGTTATTCTAATATGAGTGACCTGCTGCTTCTATATACAAAACTCTTCCTAAACTGCTTTTATAGTTAAACACACAAAGCAAAAGCCTGAAAACTGAGCACCTGCTGAGCACCCACAAACTCCTGATGAAGTCTATCAGTATTGCAGATATAGAAACTGAGATATTTAAACATACAGGAAATGTTCTTTGTTATCCTCCATGTGTGAGGTCATATTTTGCCTTCTGGATCAAGCTGCACTTCACAAAATTGGAAGACATTTCTAGAACTCCTTGAAAGAAAAACTCTATAAGAGTTTTACCTAATTTCTCATTTTACATTTTACTCAGCCCTTTCTGAGTCTTTTCTGTAAACTTACTTTAGATGACTGAAGAAAGTATGTAGTTTACAACTCTTCTGTATACCATTTTAGTGTTTGTCTGCATTTTGGAGCTGAATTTTATTTTTGGGTTGCAGTGTTAGGTTTTATATTATGACTTACCCTGTGCTGGCTGGTCTGTGGCATAGGACTTCTCAAGACAGATAGCAAATATATAGTTTTCTCACTTCTTGGGAATGTGTATTTGGCTCTGTTTCCAGAAACAGCAGTACAATAGATAAGCAAGCATGTTCTTTTTGACTTTTTGCCTGTTACTGTCCAGAACCAGATTATATTTCAAGCACATTTTAATGCATTTGCTGTGCAAATTCTGTAAAGGAAACAGTCCACATCCATTCAGCAAAAGCAAAAAGCTATTCCCATGTTCAGATGGGGAGGAAGAAGCATCAGTTTCCTTGTCCCTGAAGTTGCAGATGGCAACAATGGTCACATTCTCGAGTTTTACAGAATAATGCCTCCATCCATGAATTTCTTATATAGGCAGTCTGCCAGGGGTATATGTTGCAGCTATACATCTAGGGGCCTTTTCATTTCTCATTACCACCTTCTTATTTCTTAAACCTTAAACAAGGTTTGTTTCAGTAGGACTACCACAGCCATCACAGTAGTCATGGTAGTCATCCACAATTTAGAAAGTGAGGTGGTGAAGCAGCCCAGGTGTACAAGGACTAGCAGGCAACAAGAGGAGCACACAGCCACGTTCTGCTTCTTCATACATCTGCTCTGAGCTTTGTATAGGTAATAATGTCCTTTTATTAGATATACTGCTTAAACTTACAAGCTGAAAAAATAAATGCAAACCTCTTAGATAGTTTGAGAAGCAGATGAAATGCTTATTAAGCCTCCAAATGTTCCAGCTGCACTTTCAAGAAACTTTGGCCAAGGCCAGAGGTGGAGCTGGTTGTGAGATGGGGATATTCCCACTGTACCTTTCAAATGCCTTTGCAAGAATCTATGGCTCTGGTCAGACTTCTTTGAGCTTCCAGGAAAACATGGTAGCAACTACTGCAAAAGGGAGACTGTGAGGTGCACCATCTCCTGAATATCAGCTCTTAAAGATGTATGTGAGTTTTCTCAAAACTCTGTAATGTGGGTGCTTTTCCTTGTTGCTCTTCTCTGGCTGTAGCCAGATCCCCATTGCCAGGATAGGTCAGAGGAGTTGGAAACAGGGTCAGATCTACTGCTCTGCTCCTAGTGAACTGGGGCAGAAATCAGCCACTCGTTTAATTTGTGAACACTAAAAAAGTCAACAACATTTTTTTTTTCAAATCTACAGCCTGCCCTAAGCATGTAATGTAGTCAAATTAAATCCCTAATAAAGTATCTATGAAATGGAAACCAAACATGTCCATCTTTTGTAGTTCCAGCCTCCCCTAATGGAAAATGGCTGTATTTCAATCAGCCACATGTCCAAGCTGTGGCTGTTCTCACAAGCCTGATTTCTTCCCTTAAATGGGATCCATCCGAGAATGTGACACTGTTGGTTCTCTTCCTGCAGACCTACATGAGAGTCAGAAACATTACACAAATAAGCTCAGTCTCGCAACTGTGGTCCTCCTTAGAGGCACTGAGCCCTTCAAGAACAAGATGAAGGTGTTCATTTGGAGAAGCCAGCAGTGCTGGGTTGCTCAGGACTGCTCTGGCAGACAGAGAAAATGGTGCAGTGCAGCATTTTGACATGCCAGCAGCACTGAAGGCAGCTCTGAAAAGCAAAGTCCCTCTAAACCACCAGAGTGGTGTAGAGAGCTGCAAGCAGGAATCACAGCTGAGCACTGAGTCGTGACTGCAGTACCCTTAAATGGGAGAAGCCAGGCTGACTCCTTGGCATCTCCCATCTAGTTATCTGATGTTACAGACGCTCAGCATGACACAGCAGAAGAGAGTGGGTGAATAGTTAGTTACAGGGCTCCAGTGACACTCATTTCTATTTAATTCTCTTTGCATTAGTCAGGCTGTTTAAGTGGACCCTGATGTAAATATGAATTGAGTCTCTCTGGAGCTGTTTGCTTGCTTCCCTGGGTAGGTTTTGCATGTCTCTTTATTTAAATTTCATCTGACCATGAAAGACTAAAATACTGGAATAACTGATGGTTATTCAGATGTAAATTACAGACTGATTCTCTTTACTTCTGCCTCACCTTCCCTCACCTTTCCCCAGGAAGCATCAGTATAGGGCAGATTAATAGAAAATATTGCCAGAAGTTATCTCAGTGTCTTGTCTTTTGTAGATTCATGCTGTTTGCACAGTCAAGGTGTCAGGATTTTCAGGTTTGCCAACTTTTTTACTCAGCCTTCCAATGTCATTCATTTCCCAGGCTTTGACATACACACTGATATGATCCAGGAAATTAGTTTTTCAGCTGTTTATTGTGTGAATTAAGCACTAATAAGCCTTGTTGTTTGTACCCTTCCCTATGGCTCTACAAAGCTAAGTCAATGACATTATGTAGCGGATGAAACCGGCCATGATAATTTTAAATAAGTATTAGCTATTCATGATAGTTAAATGTTGCCCATGATATTGATAGCAACAGCTGGTGTTCACAGACATGACTTCTTTTTCACCTTTTATTGCATTTTCCATGTGGAACAGCATTTCTATCTGAAAAGTTCCTTGCAACTAATATTTCCTAATAGATAGGAAATATTCCTGTGTCACTTTGTGCTTTATATCTATCTCAAGACAGCAGGAATTTTTTCTCTTCTACAAAATCTGGGGAAGGGGGTAGATTTTAGACTGCCTCAATATGGCGTTTCTTGTGCTATTATCTTTCCTGGAGACTGACGTTTTTGTTCTGTCTACTGACTTGCTGCATGCATATAGACTGATCCTGATGGTACTGGTGGGCACCTGGCTAGTAGTTGCAGCTTGCTGCTGCACACAGAGATGTGAATACAGCTGTCAAGTCCCCTGACACTCTGTCCCTGGTCTGGTTTCCTCTGTGACAGGTATTCCCTGCATGCAATTTCACCACATCCCCACAAAGGAACCCCCTTTTCAGGGTTAGAGAATTGTCACAGCCTCTGTGAGAGCTCAGTTTGTGCAGCATCCCTGGACAGGGACACAGCATAACATCTCACACAGTTGTTTTTTGTTTTTTTAATTTGAAGATGAGCAGCTTCAGAGAGACAAGAGGTTCTGCCTAACCCCTCCCAAAGGGTTCTGCCCCCATGAGCTGAGCAGAGGCCCTGAGGCCCTGCCTGCCCTATGGCCCTTGGACACGCTGTGCCTGTCCTTCACGCTAGTGCTGAGCAGAGTGTGAGGAGATGTGCTCCAACAGAAAGATGCCAGGAATCAGCTGCCATGGCAACAGTGCAACACTTTTCTACCGAAACTGCTCCTGCTGACCTGGTCAATCAGCATTACAGTTTTAAGAACACTCTGTTTCCAATAGTTTGTTCTAGCATTCTTCTATCAGCAGCTTTTCAGAGGCTGGAAATGTTTGGATATTAATACTTTAAGCTACTTTTAAAATTATGAATACAGAAAAAATGCAGACACTTTTGTTACAGCTTAAGCCAGCCTAAGTTCTTATTTTCGTCCAGGCCAAAAAAATTTTTAATCAGCTCTTTCTGAACCTGGCAAGAAAATGCCCCTCTGGCTGGAGAAGAAAGAGTGAACACACTATATAAGCCAAAGAGAGGCTTTCCTCAGGCTCTAATGGTCTGAAAACTGGGGTGCCTTTTGCTGTGATTTTGGCACTGTTGGAGTCCCTTCCCGACTGGGTGATCAGGTGAGTGGGGGCAGCCATGGTGAGGTTGTTTGAGTCAATATGCAGGGCCAGGATCCAGATGCTAGAGCTGTCACTTTTGTGGTTTCATAGTTTAGGCCCTTTTACAAAGCCTGCTTGATTTTCAGATGAAGCCCCATGAGTACTCCTGGGCTGCTTTAAAAACAGCTTAGCACTCAGCACCCTGAAAATCCACACCTTGATTTCACACCTAGAACAAAAATGCCAATAACCTGCTCCATTTTGACTGGGAAAGGTGGGAATGGACCCCTTATTAAAAGAGGCAAATTGAAGGTTGAGAATGTAACTCATGAAGGAGATGAACGAGAAACACTGGCTAATGAAACTCAAGATGGCCAAGAAGTCATGTTCCACTTAAAGGCTGCTAATTTACTGCTCCTTGATACACTCAGATATGCTGAGTCCTCTGGCTGTAAAAATCCTGATAGAGAGGCTTTAGGATGATTTGAGTTACTGGGAATGATGACTCATTAAAACCACAACTCCAGTCTGGAGCCCTGCTACTCCTGCTTGTGCAGCAGTATTTCAGGTTTGATATTGTCCAAGTCATTATTTTCGCTTATTAGAAAGCCATGGTGTTTTACTGACATTCGCTCTGTTTATGATGAATCATTGAAGGAACTAATGACCATGCTCACCTCACCAGGAATTTGGAGGCCAGGTGTGTGGGGGGGAGGCACTGGCAGGCAGGGAGAGCAGGAGTAGGAGGAGGGGTTACTTGAGAATGTATTTTCAAAGGTAGGTCTCAGATGTATTATCAGGTAACAAGTGGATTAACCAGCTATTTGCACATCAGATGAACTGTGGTAATCAATCCTGCATTCATGTTAGTCCAGCACAAATGAAACACATCAGCTGACTCTTTTGCTAAGACCACTGACATGGCCTTGAATCTGCTGCTAGAACTCAAATGCAGTCCCTTATGATCCATCTGTCTGATTGTCAAGACAGGATAAGGACAGTCATGCTCAGCCTTAGAAGAAGTTTGAGGGCATGGAATAGGTATCAAATATGTGATACAGAGGAGTTGAGGGACACAACAAATTTAGGATTGCAAACTAGACCTGCGGTTAAATAGAGGAGAAGCCATCTCTAAAGAGAAGGGAGAAAGACATAAGGGTAAATCCACAGGGAATATCAGGTTGAACTTGCTTCATGTTCTTACCCTTAGCTGCCCAGAACATATTAAGAGAATAGAGAACTGTTGGGATGGATGTGGACTGACAGATATACTTCCAATATTTAAGAGGTAGGCATGAATACTTCCAGTATTCAAGATGTAGGTACCACTGCTTCAATTATGTCTCACTAGTTTCAGTTTGCCTGAATGACTTGGAAAGGGGAGACCAGGTGATGGCTTGCAATACGTGGAGCCGTCTGTCATTTATGTTATGTTGGAAAGAGTAGTTTTCACAGTTATTGCGAAGCTTTCAAATGAATAACAAAGCTGCTCTTTGTCCCTCAGATCAAGTATGACAACAACAACACAATAATAATAATAATATTTCAATCCCTACAAGACCTTTCTCCCTCAGTTTCTACTCTAGATTTTCAGGCTCATCTAGACTGAAAACTCATGGGTTGTTTCCAGTTGTGTGATCAGTGGTAAACTTCAGTCTGAGTAACTTATTTAATTTTTTCACATATATTAGGAGAGTAGCAGAAGAGGGGAGAATGAAAACAAAGGATCCCTAATAAAAATCACTGTCTGGTTCCAATTCTGGCCATCTGCACAGCACAAAGAGCACAAAATCAAGATGCAACCTCAGTTAACAGGAAACCTGGCTAGAACTGCACATCTTTCATCTGATTGTCTGACAGTCAGACAGACTGACTGATCATAAGGGACTACATTTGAATTCTAACGTCTGTAACCCCCATTACATGCTTTATATTGCACAGGAATGTAAGGGTATTGAAAACTAACCTGCCCAAGTAATTATTCTTGCTTTCTTTTAATGAAGGAAGGTAGAAATAGGGATATCAGAGTGACAAGGAATTTTTTTAATCAGCTGAGCAGAAGATCCTCAGGTGGTATAAATTGCATTGCTCTGGAGCTATATGAACATCAGACTGAAAAACGTGATTCCCTGATAGAAAACAAGCAGGAAACTATATGAAAAGTCTACTGTAAAATCTAAAATGTAAACAACACAAAAAAAGAAACACAAAACCCCACAATGCACAAAATTTATAATCAGATGGTATTTAATTCAAACCATCTTGGCAATTCATATGAAATTTTAGGTCAGATTCAAGACAGAAGGTTGAGAAACTAGAATGTCATGCCATTTTTGTACTCTCTGCTTATGCCTAGTGGGAAACAAAAAGCTGAATTCACTCCTAAAGGGCTAAAAATATATATTTCTCAAACTCAATCCCTTCTGTTGTTTTTTGACATAGTTTGGGGTGTCTTTTTGAAAGTATGGCAAAAAAAAGTTTCTAATAAAGTAGGACATAAACTTGCTTTATTTTCTTTACCTATCTGAATCCAAAACAAAAATAGATCAAACCTCTAAGTAATATTTGTGTACTAAAAGAAATGATTCCTGACGATTTTAATGACAAGTTTCAGCTTGATGTGATTTAAAATGGGCAAGTTACAAAGCCCTAAAAAAATGGGGTTTTATAATGGAAATGCTGACAGACCCTTAACTACGGCAGTGTTGCTGGGCGCCACTCTAATAAAAGGTGGCAAGGATCCAGAAGTATTCACAGCTGCATGTCTAAACTTTATTAAGTATCTGACTATAGTTTGCAGGTCCTCACCAGATCATAACTCACTTAATTCTGACACATTCCAGTTTATAATTAGTGTTGTACTAATATGTTCCTAACTGGTACCAGCATATCCTAATTTTTTTTTCTCCTGTAAAACAAGGCTGTTCCCCAAAACCAAGGATGCACTGACACTGGCAAGAAGCACGTGTGCTTTTTTTTTTTGGTCCTTGGGCTAAAATAATTCATGTTAAAGGCCAATGTCTGTAAATGAAGCGCAATGAACACTGAAACATCTGTAATTCCCAAGGCAGAAGAAATAAAGCAATTTCCAACTTTCTCTAAGCAAAGTATTTTACTTGTCTTTGCATTCACTGAGAAAGCAAATTGTTCTTAAAATACATCAGTAATAGTTTGCCATTAGGAAATAATTGTATAAACAAAATAAGCAAACACAATTGTTTCAGTAATTTGCCAAGTAATAAAATAACTGTACTAGTACATTGAAGGTATAAACATATTTTTTTAAATCTATTGTTGGGTGTCTGCCACCTAAAAACTGGGACATTTTGGGTAAGCACACATTTCCACAGTTAATGTTCCATGACAACACCAATCTTTGGAACATGAACTCTTTATATGCAGGATTGATCATTACTGATACTGAAATTCTAGCTTTTTATTTTCCATGCTCTTGACAGTTCATTTCCAGTGGCTGCCATTCATTTCCAAGCTGTTTCATCTGTCTGGACATGTATGTGGACAATGACCACTGCTGATGGTGGTTTTGGAGCAGCCAAAGAAGGTGTACCACTATAGTTGTAATAGAAATTTCCAAATATTGACATTCTATTTGAGCACCATTCTGGAAAGATTTTTTAGGGTGCCTCTGCTGAGAACTGAAAGGCCATGGGAACAGCACCCATGGTGGAGTAGCTATACTCTTATGACAGTTCTCTGAAAGACTGAATTTTCAGTGAGAATTCTTTCATTCCTTCTTAGAGGGACAACCCTCCCACTCTCTTTTGGAAGAACAATCTTACTGTTCTTCACAGCTAAGATCCCAAATACAACTCAAAGCAAAAATCTAACAGGATTTTGCATTCTGTAACCTGAATTAATGAGAAACAAAAATCTTAAAATGGAAGAAGTTTATTTAATCATCTGTATTTGCCACAGCGACACGAGCAGGTATATTCAGTTGCTCTATACTGTTTTGGTGTTTATGGTAAAACACAGGATGAAGTACTTAATCAAGTATAGCAATGAAGAATGTAAACAGTGAATCTGTACTATGAGATGGGTTAAATTATCATTATGGCACTTTGCTTTGATGGTATTAAAAGACAAGACAGATAATATACTTACATGGTGATCAATATATATTTCTAGTTCATCAAATGCATGATTTTCGGTCTACGAATAAGTAATGTGGAAACTTCTTTAACACATTGGCTTCCTAAGTTTCTGTAAACAGTGTACATTAGCTCCTCAGTGGCTAGCAAGTTAACACTTTCCAGTAACCAGTTTTTAGAGAGAAACCAAGGTGGACAAAGCCCTCACATATATATCACAGGGTTTTGTAAAGGTGAAGAGAGCTTTCTCCTTCATCACCAACTTCATCTCACAAAAAGGCTTCACATTCACTTGAAATGCTGCCCCCTTTTTTTTTCTGATTCAAGGCCACAGGCACAACATGCAGCTGCTTAGCACTCAGCCCAACATAAACCTTACAGCCTTCAATTAAATTACAGACTAATGTTTGACTCACATTCAAACAAGTATGAACATACATGGAGATGACAACAGGTGATAATTCTGCAATTTTCAGAAGAAAGCAAAGGAAGGAAAGAGTAAAGAAGACAGAAAACTAATGAGATTAAAGAAAAACAGTTTCAGCTCTATATTTAAAGAGAATTTTGGCACATATTGTGGAAGAGCTGACTTCTATTAATGTATTTTTCCATTTTCAAATTACTGCTTTTAGAAATTGAAACAACCTGACAAGTCAAAAATATGTTACCTACCTGCCCCATATTTGTACACAGAGGCTTAAGTGTTTGCTGCTGGCAGGGTTTGTGTTATTTCTACATTATCAAGAAAGGAAAAGAAAAATGCTCTTTTTGGCCTCACAGTTTGTTCAAGAGTCCAACTGCCAATCTACAATCACTGGTCATAAGGGAGTAAACTATGGACCTGCCATTCCTATGGCTGAGCCAAGCTTCATGCTGAAAGGAGAGAGAACAATTTCTATTATTGTGAAAATTTCAGTGAATCAGGCTCAGAAACACCAGATACTGTTTTTAGGTAAAAATTAATTTTCTTAGAATTAACTAAAGATTAAAATTTTTTTATGAGTTGAAATAGTTTTTGGACTATTTTAAAATTGTATTTAAAGAAACTTACTGCAAGGCTCGGACCTGGGTCACATCTGAAGTGATCTTAGTGAGATCACAAAAGCACTTCAAAAATTTGACTGTTCAGTCTGGAGAAGAGCAGACTCTGGAGAGACTTTTTAGCAGCCTTCTAGAGCCTTAAGGGGGCTTAGAAAAGGAGATAGAGGGACTTTTATACGGGCAGATAGTGAGAGGACAACGGACAATTGTTAGACACAGATTTAGAATTGTTAGAGGGCAGATTTAGATGAGGCATTAGGAACAAATTCTTTACTCAGAGACTGGTGAAGCACTGGAACTGGTTGTTGAGAGAGGTTATGGATCCCCCGTCTCTGGAAATGTTCAGTGTCAGGCTGGATGAAATCCTGAGCAACTTGATATAACAAGTGATATCGCTATCCAGGGCAGGGGGTTGGAATTAGATGATCTTTATGGTCCCTTACAAATCAAACCACATTAGATTTATCAGATTTCATTAAACCTATTTGATTCTATGATTCTAATAGGCATTTTCTCTCTGCCCACTGGTCTCTCTCAACAGCTGCTCACCATTTTGCTCTTCTGAGTTCTTTCCATTGGTTTTTATAGCTAGCAAGTCTGACTTCATTTCTGAAATATTCCATTCTACATGTTCAGGACTGTGAAACCTTCATGCACATGATCCAATGTTCCTCTCTGTAAACAAGATTTAGATTTTTTTTTTTTTCTGTCTTTGTTTTCTTAATGGAAATGAAGATTCATGCAAAAGCATTTGAATCTTCAGGAAATGCATGTCCTGGACTTATTCATCTCCTCTGATACAGAAAATTTACTGCATCTAAGTAGCACTGATTTACTTTAATCACTGGCCTTTGTGTAAAAGGCAGGGAGAGGTATTGATTGACTAAAATGCTACTTGGCAATCATTTTGTCTTCAGTCATAGCTTGTTTCATGCGTATCATTTTTCAATCTATCATTCATATTTCTCTCTTTCATCTTCCTTTGTATTTCCTGATTTCATTTCAATTTTCTGTTTCTGGAGACTTTGAAGGAAGAGCCAAAATTACTATCATCTAGAATTATCAGTTCTGTGAGCAAAAGTACTCTCCCAGCACTTCTTGGTGATTTTTATTTCCTTTTCTGGCATTCTGTTCTCTGCACACACACGCACAATGTGGTGTGTGTCCAAGTCCACTGCAAGATGAGCTCCATGTCTGTGGATGTAAAAGCAGGACTTTCTTCTGCTCTAAATGATCCTGTCTTCATGTTTAACTTTTGCAGAGATGATACAACAAGCAGCTATGCACAGGGAGAGACTGCAAAAGACTTCAAGACTGTTCTTGAAGATAAGGAAAGATCCTTTACTCTTATATTTCACTTATTCTGAACTCTTTGTTTTAAACAAGGTTGCAAAATTTCTTGACATTCAAATCATGGCATCTGGTCTGTGCTTGTCTGAACTTTCACTGAGTTTTCTTCAGTTCAAGCCAGGAAGATAGATCCCAGAGTTGTTACCACAATTGCTGATACTTGGTGCTGAATTTGCTGAATCATGAAGGAAAAAAACAAGAAGTGAGGAGCTCAAGCATTCATTTCTGTAGAGATATTTGTGACCTGAGGTCACCAAGCCCTTGCCTGTACTGTGCCCAACCCTTTCAAAAATTCCCATTTTCAAAGGAAAAAAGCCCAGCCTGTGCCCATGTCCATGACATTTTGGAGGGGCAGAGGTGCTGCTCTGCTCTGCAAGACAGTGTGAAGATGAAAGCAGTGGAATGGAGATGTGCAGGCAAGGAGAGGTACAGTCATATTTAAACAGGAAGGAACTGAGGGTGAGACAGTTAAATTACAGAAACAGGCCCTTCACCTGCCTCCTGAGGGCCTCCACAAACTATTTCCCTGTGAGTGCTTTGTTGTTCCAGGATCATACAGCTCTCACCACCACCACCACCACATTCCCAAGTCCCAGTGTGATGCACTGGGAACATGTCGGTATTCAAGACCTGTGGGACCCCACCAGCTCCCAGAGCTTCCAGGGCAGTGCCCTGACCTGAGTGGGGACATTTGGCCCACCATGCCCATAAACTCCTTCCAGTGCTGCTTCTTTACCACTGCTTTAATGAAAGTGAGCTCAGCTTAAGAAAATATACTGTATTGAATTGTAAAATTTTATTGTGTGCCGTGATTAAACAAATTTCAAGCATTGAGTCATGTGGAGTTTTGTTTTCCTGTTTAACACTATTGGTAACCAAAGCCAGTTTTTTATCCAGACCACATGGTGCAATATTCATAAGAAAAGAAAACCCTCTAAACCTTTGTAATCTAAAATTATACTTGAAAAGCTTTATCATATATCTTATTTAAAGTGGCGTAAAATGTTAGTTTGGTTTTTTTTTTTTTAGGCAACTTAAAAATCTTCCTTTCAGATACAGCAAAATACAAGGAGCTGAGAAAGAGCAGATGTTGTCCAAATGGGACTAATTTACCAAGACTGTTATTTTAAAACCTAGTGAATGCAAATACAACATTTAAAATTGGTCATGCCTCAGGCAATATCTTTTGCTGAAGCTACATTAAAATTTTTAAAACAATAGCAATCTATAATTTGTAGGGTTAAATTTCCTCACCCTCTCAGAGCGGGAGTTCCTCCTGTAGCCGGACATTTTATGCTTTTGTAATTATACAAGTAAGCATTTGTGCACTTTCAGGTGCTCTCAGCTTCATCTCTGAGCATCAGATCTACATCATTCTGAGCTAGAAAAACATGGTCTATTTCATGGTCTGTTTCTTCACCTTATTTCTTCAGTCTGTGTAAAGATGCATAATCACAGTTGATCTATGGAGATGTTGATTTTCTTGACATCAAAAGTCGTCTTTGCCATTTTTGTTTAAACTTTCTGCGGAGGAGCAAACTTTTCTTGAGTTTGTGCTACTAGGGTTATCAAAATGTTCAAAATACATAGAGAGGTTGTGCCTGCAGTGTCCTTTCATGCCACATAGAGACATTTGATTCAGCTAATATATTGAACACATCAGACCTTAACTTTATATATTACTCCTCTATCTTTTACTGCAGAGTTTATCAACACATAAAAAAGCACCTCAAGAGCTGACAGCTACAGCAAAGCAGGTAACAGGGAGAGCCAAGACAGCTGGTCAGGGACACTGGAGGATGTATTAAGAGCAGCTGCACTTTGTACCCATAATGTTTATCACACCTGTGCATGGATGTGTGCATCCTTAATCACAGAATAACAGAGTATTCTGAGGGACCCAAAGGGATTATCAAGTCCAGCTCTTAAGTGAATGGCCCATGTGGGGATGAACCCACTAACCTGGTGTTATTAGCACTGTGGTCTAACTAACTGAGATAATCCCAGTATTTAATGCTGGTGCCTGTCCCTCCCTGTGCCTTCCCCACCACTACGACCCTCACCACAACCCTCACTTTCATGCAGAGGTTCGTGACTTCCATGGGAAAGGAGCAAAGTACAAAATGGTCACAGGAGTAAGAAGCAAAAATGAAAGGATGGGGTTTGATGGGCTGAGTCTGTGGTAGCGGGAAAAGGAGAAATGGAAATATTTGATGATCCAAGGAGATCCCATCCAGGGAAGCGATCATAGAATTAGGAAAGCCAGCAAGTCCCTTGCAGGAAACAAGTGAGCCATATACTTTATGTAGCATTAGGCATCTGACCTAATTACACAGAATTACCCTGTGCCTGGGAAGTGCCTACATCTCTCTCTGTTGACTCTTTAAGGAATGTAGTGTTGATCCTCTGAATCATACCTAAGTGAGATGTCCAAATTTGATGGCGTGAATAACCCTCTAGGAGTAATAAATAAAACTGTGCACGGCTTAGTACTGGCAGGAAGTATGTTTTGATAGTAGTCATGTTTACAATTCCCAGCTGAATAAGCTTTACTCTTAGATTTGACATTGTTATGAGGAGACTTACAGTCTATAATTTTGGTATCTCTTTCTACAAATGCTGTAAAGTTTACATAGCATTTCAGCTGATCCCTAACTGGCCTGGACAGTAGTATTTGCAAGGTCAGAGTTTGAAAAAGTGTCTCTTCAGGCTGCCACCCTCCACACCAAGAGTCAAATTCTGATTAAAGATAGTTAATGTTTCCATTTTTAATTCTCAGTTTGAGATAATGAAAGGTCATCTGACCTTCAAGAAGAAGATTTAATGTTCCCTGAAGGAGCACTGAATTTTTACTACATCTAAGGATGAATATCCCAAATCACTACTCACATTTGAGCTTTGTCTTCTATGTGAGCTCTGATTATAAAAGATGAAATGTGTCCTTAGTTTAGTAGTCTTCTATAGGATATAGCATTTCCAGAGTTATTTTCTGGTCATTCTGCACTACAACTGTGCTGCTTTCAATCCTAGTCTGATAAACTACCTTACCCACAATACTTACCTCTGACATGACACACAATGCCAGTAAAAAAGCAGTCTGAAAGTTGCAGAAAGCATAACTTATCTGTAGAACATTTAGTAAATGAAAATATAAATGGAGAGAGTGAATATTCTCTCAGAATGGAAACAAAAAGCCACTCCTGAGTAAAGGGATTTGAAAATGTTGAAGGTTTCTTGATTGCTTAAAGAGCACTGCTCTTGGCTTTTCCCTTGTCTGGATTAACTAATTGCCTTGGCATCTAGCTTGTAGTAAGGGTGCAGTTTTCATGTTCCAATGTTTGCTCCCTTCCTGGTTAAATCATAAAAACGCAAGACTGAAAGCATGCTTGCCTACACTATGCATATTGCAGCTGTTTTTCTTCTGTGGTCTACCTTCTGTATATCATATGCTATATATTCTATATACTTGTCTCCTGTGCAAAAAGAAACAGGCAGTAGAAGAGTAGTGTTGAATCCCATCAGCACCCACTTAATGTACAGAGAGCATCCTCCAAGATTTGGGCACCATCAATATAGAGAGAAATAGGTATGCTACATTTCTCTTGGTCACTGTTGGAGCTGAGAGAGACTAGTCCATTAAAGCCTCTTTTGCCCCCTTGAACTACTCACAAAGGAGAAATTTTGATACTCAAAATTTGAGCTAAGAGAGGTCTTAATTCCTTCCTGCTGTTACATGCACTTCCTCATGTTACAGTATGACTACTGAGTCAGGGTTGCAGAGCACAGGTAGATTTCTTGGTCACATCACTAAATGTAGAAATCTTAAGTGGCACATCTGTGTTCATCTTCTGTTAAAAAAATACAAAAACAAAACAACAAAAAAATCCCCAAACTGCAGTAATGTGGAGCAAAGCCTGTTTTATGTGCTCCAGGAACCTACAAGAATAAATGCCTTAGGGGAGTAGACAGATAGAAAGAAAGAGGGAGAGAGAGATAGGCATGCAAGCAGGCAGACATTAGGAAATCTGTCCTTGACCTTCATATGCCAAAGAAATTATTTTTGTTTGAGGTGGGGGAAAGTCAACCCCTTAAGGGAAAACAGAAGAGGGGAGAGAGGTAATAAGGAAATGAGTCAGACACAAAGAATTGTTGGCAAATACAGGCACTTCCTAGTAAAGGAGGACGGTTTTCAGCTGATCTAATGTTCAAAACCACAGATAATATGTGCCTGGTTTTTATTTAGTCCCTCTTGTAGCTAGAAATATTAGAGTTTAATAAGTGGAAAAAAGTGAGAAGGAAGACCCTTTTCTCTCTTTTCCTTGCTTCCCTGACACACAGGGGAGCAAGCTGAAAATCTGAACCAGTGTTTTAATTTGGGGGTTAGCTTGTTTTTTTGCATCACCAGATAGAAACTTTGAGAAGTTTTTTCACTGTAGCCATTTAAAAAGGTAAAATATATGGTTTCTTCACAGAGATCTTTCTAACCAGATTGAATTAACTTGTGTAACTGTATAAATACAATTATGATAACTGATATTTTATTTCAGATGTTATTAACCAAGGAATGCTGAACTACTCCAGATCCATTAATAAATCCCTGAGGTCCTTCTTGCTCCAGAATCTGCTGGGTCTGAAAGAACCACACAGTTCTTCACAATCCTTACAAGCACTCAAATTGCAGTCTGAGGAGCTTGTTGGTGCCTTTTCCAGATCCTAAACACTACAACCTAACCAGTATAGGGTCTATCAGAACATAAAGCCTGTGGCTTATCACTGTTGCTAAATCAAAGCTGCAGTTATGAACAGAAGAAAAACTGAGGGCACCTAAAAGTCAAGTAGAAATACTTATAGTAAAAGTGAAGAAGGCATTTTTGCTACCTCGGAAACAATGAGGGAAAACCAAGAGGCTATGTGCTCACAGGAGTGTACAATTGCAGTCAAGGATGGCCGAAGTTAAGCAAATGAGGGGTAAGTGGTGAAGATCTATAGTTTGTGAGGGAAGATGAGCTGTGGAAACACCCATTAATTCATTAGTATGTTGGTATAAGTCTTTGTTGAGAAGTCACTGTCTTCAGCCACTAGACATTTGAAGTCCTGCTTTTTCCTGTGAGATAATGACTGAATATCTGAACTGTCTGAGTTCACACTTGTCAGTCTGCAGAGTCAGAAATTGGGAAGGCACCTCTGTGCCTTGACTCCCAAGGTACAGAGGTGCTACAGACCTGCAAGGCAGAGCATCTTCTCTGACAATGTCACTAGAATTTAAACATTTATGCAACAAGCTGGTTTTTATTAATCTCATTGTCAATCATTTCATCCCCATTCCCTTGTGAGGTGGGAGGGGATTAGCTTTTGTTTCTGAAGTCCCAGTGAACGAGCTCCTTTCTGTGGAATTACTAGGACACTGCCAGCCGGCACTGCAATGAAATTGTCACAGGGTAGGTAGAGATTATGTTATCCTCACTGGGTCCTAATTTTATGTCTTTGTTTGAGCACAAACACCATATTCATCACTGACCCACTGCACACCTGACCAGCAGCTACTTGCCTCGTCTTTGCTTTCTTGAGCAAAGGTAACTGAGCGTTGTCTGTGGCAGATGAGCAGGCTTGTGGACCGCACTCCTGTGATTACGTTGCCGAAAGAAGCATTCATGGAGTGTTAGTCTGAAAGAAATGCAAACCTCATCGTCATCAAGTAGCTGTCAGCAGACCGGTAGCTCCATCAATTTTAGACCATTTACTTGGTAAAATAAGGTGGTCCATATCTGGCCTGTTTAGTCATGTTTTTAAAGGTAAGCAGTGATTGCCTTGGAAAGGAAAATGTTACTGTTAAAGATCTCCTTATACAAGTGAGCAGGACAGCCAATCAGATATGTGGCATTTCCATGGGATTCTGGCTTTAGGGCTGCCTATCAAATGGATCATTAATGAGTCAGGTTCTGGCAAAAGCACAGGAAAGCCTCAGGAGAAAAATGGGGAGATGAGCTGGCATTTCTGGTGTCAGTGTCACTGCTTCTAGCCATGAGCTTCACAAAGTGTAAGAGGGCAACCAGCCAACCAAAGGTAGGAGTCATTCTTGAGCAACTTCCCCAGAAACTTTGTCAATGAAGGGCTCTTTTCCAAAGATCATTGTGGCAGAATGAGACGTATCTTCTCATGGTCCTTCTCAATCTGGGTTTTATTTCTCCAGATGGCAAAGGAAGCCACACCAGGCGGCGTGACCCCATGGCAGATGTCCCATCCTCCAGCTTTACTCCCATGCCTAGGAGACAGGGGCTAAAATCAAAGACCCACTCATTTGCCTACTCAGGTGGCAGTCCTTTACAAAGGGTAAGTCAATAAATTAAGGCAGATAACAGAACAAAAAAAGACGAAGAGAGAAAGCCCAGAAGAACCATGGAAAAAAATTCCCCAAAAGAAAAAAAGTAAGGAAGGATATTAATGAAGGAAAGAACCTGAGAGAGTAGCATAAAAAGGAACAGGAGAAGGGAAAGGCGACTTCAGGGTGATATGGTGGAGAGTAAAGAAAAGAGAGTGAGAAAGAAAAGACACCATTGCAATATCTTGCTGAAAATTAAATTAAGTAAAATCAATAACATCTCAATTTTAATTTTATTATCATGCTTGTTTCTTGATGTAACAATGGATATACAAGAAATGCTCTCTAAACAGATAGGAAAGTGTGAAATTCATTCCCCTCAGTTAAGGTCTTAAAAAATCCAGCAACACTGTCTGAAGGGATTATTTTTTTCCTCATGTAACTTATTACAGCATTTTCTTTTTAGTTTGAATATGAATTAGAGAATTTCTATGAACAGTCCCACATGCACAGCACTAAGTTTAAGAGCAAGGTAAGTGTAGAAACATTTAGAAAATGGTTTTTTTTGATGATACAAGGCAATACTAGTATCTTAACAGATCTCTTAGAAGAGATTCTTTCTCTGCTAAATAAGCAATGTTTCATCAACCTGTAATTACTTCTTATGATGTAATTACTACTGCAGAGAAGTGTCAAAGTGTACAATGTCAATGTTGGAGAGCATTTGCCTTTTATACAACTTTATTCACTGCAGGGGTTTCTATGACTTGTAGCCCTTTCTGCAGGGGATTTTGGGACAGTGCCATCTTGATTATGAGGCACTCTGAAGAAGTCTTTTCCCTTTGGCAAGCTTGTGGGACAGGAAAACTGACCTGAAACTCCATCTGATTTTATAACCTTCTCTCTAGGATGAATGTTCAAGTAGTCTAGATTTTGTACTGTCAAAGGCAACATGAAAATGGAAACCCAATCCTTACAATCCCTGTATCAGTTGCTGAAGTATTGGACATGGCACATCTCATTATCGTCTTCAGTTTCTCATACCCATATGTTACTTTTCTATCTTGGCACCGTGATCATGTTGTTGTACCATTTTTATAGTTTTTCTAGAGAAACAAAACTGCCCCAGAAGCTGGTGTGTTTGCTGCTGGCATTTCCAAAGCAGTTCATGTTATCTTAAATCAATCATGAGCACATAAATGATGTCAATGGTAGAGATCCTAAAGTATCCAGAATTTCACCATAAACATATTAAGTGTTCATTTTGTATCATATACCAGAGTCTGCTGAAGCACCTTTTACTGTTATCACTGGCATAGCTGAAGAATGGAAGATGACCCTTAGTCAGGGAATGAAGGGTAGGAGTAGGCTCCTAGGGGACTCAGATGTTGATTTTTTTCTTGTGCACCATATGATAGAAACAGAATTTAGAAGGTGATCCTGGAAGAATGAAGGACATATTTCATCTTTGTGTGGTTTTGGTTCAAGTAGTTGCATCATGCAGTTTACTCAAAATAAAATTAGCTCTTCTGGTTTAGATTTTAGCAAAAAAATGAAAATAATTACCATGGGGAGCTTTCTTCCAACTTTGTGCCCTGAAGATGAGTTTCCAAGAAGCAGCTCTGAAAGGTTCCTCACCTTGGGGCACTAATAAATTCTACTTCCCTTACTCATTCCCATACTTCCTAAATGTGTATTTTTGCATGTTCACTCAAATAATGTGATTGTCTGAACAACACACTCACAGGATACCAGCCTAAAAAGAATAGCTTTAATTTTTTGGCTATAACTGAGAAGATATTTTAAAGATCTTAAAGATGTTTCACAGTTAGGTTTCTGAAAGATATTACTTGAAAGTTGAAAGTAATTTTAAACTCTGTCTAAGTAAGAAGCTGAATGTAAGTTTCACTAATGTTTTCTTTCTTTTGTTGAATCATCCGATTGCATCTGATTTCCTTTGAGTTTTGGTCTTTTCCGGTTTGTGTTATGCCTATTTTCAATAGTACTGTATGGAATACTAACCAAGAACAAGCTTTATTACAAATGTTTTTTTGTGGCTAAGACATCAGCAAGCCAAAGACTTTCAAATTAGATTACAGAAAAGAGGCTGTCCTGTTGACATGTTATTGAGAGACGTCTTTCTTGAAAACTCCATCACAGCTAACTGAGCAATGGTCTCATGTCATTAAGCTGAACAACTGGAGACTTTGTCTCTGTTACTTAGAGCTGCAGAGTGTTTGGATGTTTGGAAATATTCATATAAGTAAGAGAAAAACAAGCAGATGCGAAGGAAGGGAAAAATGCACTTATTGCTTGTTAGCATAAAATCTTTGTGACACACCTCAGAACCTTTTCTTCAATCACCTTTTCGAGGTGTGTGTGGATGAGGTGATGCACACAATGAGATGGTTCTCCATTTCAAGGTTTATGTGCCAGCTGCAGCAGCAAACTGAGGAGCTCTGTTTTTCTAGAAAAACACAAGCAATTCTTCATTTGTGTGAGAGAGGCACAGTTATATTGCTTTCAGCACAGCTTGGATGGTTTACGTTGGCTCCAGAAAGTCTTGCAACAGAGGAGAACAAAATGTGAGAAGAGATTGGGGGTTTTGTGTCCCCATAACCATAGTTTTAAGTGGTTCTTCATGAGAAGGAAGGTGCTGTTTCAGGAACAATTTATGATTTCTGAACAATTTATGAGCATACATTTCTGAACAGGAAATTGGTTCAAGACACAAGTTATCACTGGCAGACCTCATTTATATGCAACAAAAATATCACCTACAGCTTTCCTGAGATTGGCCCGTGCTCAACATGCCTTCACTGATTACATGTGTTGCCTGCAGCTCTGTTTTGATTGCACACACTCTATCCCCAAGGTTTCTTGCAGGAGAGGGTTACACAGAACATGTTGTTCCATAGGAACCTCCTTCTGACAACGAATCTGTCTTCACTGTCGTGTCTGTCATACCGACATAAATCAGTGTCAGTATACCACTCCAGAAATAGTCTGGGCCTGCTTTACCTTCAGGCAGCCTCAGACAGTTGGCACACATTACCTCTCTCCCAAGATCCAGAAAGAGACAGGTGCTCTGTCAAATTCATGAACATTTGTCAACTGAAAAAGATAGTTCCATGGAGAAGCAAGATCTTCCTGTATATGATTCTGGAATTTTGTTTTCCTTTTCCTTTTTAGCTTTTTGCATCTTATCAGTGGCTCTTTATGCCCTCCCAGTCTAACTAATTGATTCCTTTCTCTTGTGACACTTTTGTAATTGGATTGTAATAAATTACACCCTGCTGTTTAAGAATGTGTCAAATATTGTTTTAACTTGCCCAATGCAAAGAATTGAGGACTAGAGACTGAATCATAAAGCATCATAGAATTTTGGTGGTATCAAATAGACACTTAATAGTAATTCTGCTGTCACTTACATCTACATAAATCCAGTATGACTCCACTGGCCTCAAGTACTTTCTCAGCATTTACATCAGTCTGAGTGATGGCAGATTTTAACTCTTCATTCCTGTGGTGAGATAGATGGACTCCAGGCCAAGATACACAGACTGTGTTGGGAAAGCAGTGAGTAATGCTACACAATAATTTGAAGAGGCTAAATTAAAAACACTGATGGTTGCCTGAGGATGCTGTATTCATAAAGAGGATGGCTAAGAAATACCCCTTTACCTAGTGCCTAGTATTGCAGTGAATCTTTGCCATGGATAAAACCAGAAGTTTTTACACATATTTCCTAAACTTGGTAAAGTATTATTTCCTGTACTAACACGATTCAGACAGTAAAAACAGGCTGCCAGGCAAAGACCAGACTTTTCTCAAGAGAGCAATTGTTTTCCCTATCACTGTGAGTCAATCTGGTCTCTGGACTGCTCCAGTCTCCTCTCAGTGCAGCAGACTTGCCAACTGCGCCAAATTATGTGTCAAGGCTTTTGGCAGTGCAACCTATTTCCCACAGAACACCACACAGAGAATTGCACTCTTCATTTAAGTCACTGACTGGACTGGAACCACTGAACTCTTTTACACAGGATAGAAAAGCTCGTGTTTCAGCTGTTATTTTGCATGGGGACTTCTTTTTTCATTATTGTGGCCGCATACCACTGGCAGTTGTACAGATTAAAAACAATGCTTTAATCCACACAGCCCCTTGACAGTACTCTTCACACATCCTAGGAGTAAACATTTTTGGTTAACTGCTTCACAATTCTATTTAAATAAAAAATCCTAGAAAGTAGATGCGATGTTCTGTATTGCCTTACCTGCAAGAGGAATGTGCAATCATTCACTTCTTGTGCCTATTTAAAATCCTGGACATGAATCATTATGACTGACCTATATAGAAGCAAGGAGGGTCAAAGTCTGTTTTCTTTCCCTCTCTAAAATGCCAGCAGAAGTGTAGGTTAACAGTGACTCACGTTAATCTTAGCTGAGGTGGTTGAACCTTGGGAATCCAAGGAATGATTGTTGTTTCACACAGTAATTGGAGATCCATTATAAAGGTTCCCTTCAAGTGAGGAGTGTACAGGCTGCTGCCTTTGGTATCCTGGCAGACATTCTTGGTGGCACATGCTAAAAATCAGGTCTCAGCTAGGGGAACCTGGCCGCAAGATGGATTGCTGCTGTAGACCCAGATCTCTTCTCAGCATGGACCCAGAAATGCAGAACCTTCGGGTGCCAGTGGTTTAGAAATGGTACCCCAAGAAGTAGCACTAAGAGCAGAACTCAGTCTCCATAAGCAGTACATTTACAACTTTTTTTCTGGTCCTTGTAGTTCATGTTCCTTTGCTTTAATTTAGGATATGTGGAAAAGCGCACACATATTCTTGATATATTTAGTACAACTTTAGATTGAGTGTGAGGGTTTGCCACAAGGAAAAATTCAACTAGTTCCTATGCATTTCCTGGTTAAATTTGGTCCCCCAAGATCTGCTGCAGTGCCTACATGATACAGATGTGATTTTTTTTGGAAGTCTCTAATTTTGTCTTGCATAATATTCAGGTCTGCACTTTTAGTTACTGTGTCTAATTTAGGAAGATCCTCTGGTTTTCTGTCCACTTTATGTACATCTTGGAAAATAAATGAAAACAGGCATGACTCAAACAATAAAAAATTCTAAATAAGGAAAGGACAGATAGGCACTTTTGGAACTTTTAAATGAAAACCTGATACAGGAAGAAGAAATGAATCTAACAAATAAACTTCCTATGCATTGAAAGATCAAATAGAATCAAAAGCTGAGCAGTTAATATAACACATATTTATTGCCTATGCTACAGAATAACAGCACTGTCCTTGCAGGCAGAACAATCAGGAAGGGTCTGAAAAACCTATCACTCAATGCTTTATGGCTTTTTCCTCCATTGTTCACATTCATATATAGCCAGATCTTCCAGTCTTGACCTACATTATAGCCACTTCCTGCCAAGAAAAAATTGACAGTAGGTCTATATTGTCATTAGTGCTAGAGCATACAAAATATTAAGGCATTATATCACAGCTACTGTTTCTCAGTAGGGAATTTCTTGGCCTTTTGAAGTAATTCAGTGTCTTGTTTACAGTGAAGTTCAAAAGACAATCATGCACCTAAATTGCTGTGCTGGTTTTGCATTACACTAGCTTGAAAACAGTGCTCTAGAAGATCTAAAGTGAGGTCTGGTCAAGGAGCTCGACCAGCGAGAAGCAGGGTTTCACATGGGAGGCCTATAGAAAGCATTTAGTTTATGAGCTAAAGTGAGGTTCCTATGACTGCCAATCTGCCTCATGCCCTGGCTTGTGTCTGACAGCTGTGCAGCGCTCTGTCTCGTGTATCATCACCAGAGATCTTGGAGAGGGAGCTGTGCTGACAGTCCTGCCGGCAGTGCTCAGGGCTAGGTGCATGTCATTCTTCTCTCACAGCAGAGCTGGCTGCACAGCATGGTCAGTCGTTGAAACTTGCTCCAGTTGGTAAACAGAGCAGGAGAGATCTGCAAGATTCACAGGGAGGTGTTTATCAATGTTATTCCTCTATTTTAATAAGCACACTCCAAACCAAATGGCAGATGTTACTCCAACCGCTCCTGAGCTTCTTGCAATATCATGCACAGAGCCAGGCCTTACTGGTAGGAAATATGAATTTCCACGTCAATCTTTTTGTTTCTGGAAGCCAAGTCAATGTAATAGTCACCCTTGTGATATTTGTAAATAAGTTAGCACAGCGTTTTCACTGTTGGAATTAACTGAGTACCTAATTACAGTGATAGAGAACTATTCTTTTGTGGCCTAATTACAATAATGGAATACTGTACATACCCTCCAGTAAGGCCCATGTATGTCTGTGTGAACATTCTTTCTTTAACAAACAAAACCAAAGCATCCATATCACACATGGGCTTATGTGCTGGTTCAAGACAGGAGAAAATTTGTGTATGTCCTACCATGAAGGTATTTTCTGTGAACTGGGCCGTAAGATTGCAATTCTAAGCAGCCACACAATTAATTCTTCAGTTATGCAGTCCAATTAGGACAAATGCTTCCTTTCTAGTTTAATTAGAGATGGGTAAGCTCGTTTGAGCTTATTTGTATAAAATATGTGCTCATTAAACAAGGCCTGGATTTTTTTTCAGCTTGTTAGAAATGCTGTAAAAAAAGAGCTTTCTCACACTGGCTCTAGCCTTTTTAACCCTTTAGAGACCACAAACCTGGCAGTCTACCAGTTACCCTCAAAGCAAAGTACATTTGATTCTCCCAGAAAAAGAGTGACTGCACTACAGTAGGAGTATTTGTAAACTCCAAGCTGCCAAGCAGATAAACATCTGCCACTGTCAGATATCACTTATTATGACACCCCTCCCTGGGGGCTAATGCAGTTTGTAAAGTGTTTGTAGGGTTTGGAAATCTTTTTTTTTCAGAGGTCCCTGGCAGCAGAATGAACGAGAAACTTTGTGATTGACACATAGCCTGTCTGCTGAGAGAAGAGCAGGGGACTTTTGAACCAATATATGGGTACTTCTGTGGGGAATGAAGTTGAAAAATTTACGTGAAAACTATACAGTATGAAGCCACAAAGGGCAAAAAGTCAGTTGAAGTGTCCCAAGGGAAGGCAATGCCAATGATTTGAGCATACTGTTTCCCCCTTTCCTCCTCTTGTGTTAATTATTTCTTTTGTGAGCTCATCCATTCAGCAGAGTTGTTCCTGGAAGTGAGAGCACATGCATGAATCTCATGCTGAAAAATGCCCCAAAGCAGGACATCATTTATTCAAACCATACCTTCAGAAAATCGAGGACTCCATCCCTGTGGTCAGGGCAGGTTTTCTCCTGACATGTTCCTTCAGCTTTGGGTCATTGAAACAGAAGGGAGGAAAGACTGAGCCACCTTCCAGGCTACCTGTGGCCACAGAGAAGTGAGATCTCACCAGACACATCTGAAAGCATCCAAACCTTGGCAGAAGACCTGGCACAGGGGCAACACCAGTGAAGGAATCTCCCAGATGGCTAGAAAAGGCACAAGGGCAAGCTGTCAAAAATTAAAGTCTAATTTATCCCTCTTGGAGCCACACTTTACCCAACACTGTCAGCAAAATGGACAGATGCAAACTACCGGCTCACACAAAGTAGTAGATGGCAGCCTTGGCCAAATGAGCTCTGGGGCATGACACAGCTATCTTACAAATGCAAATCCACCCCTTTTCTCCTGCACGTGAGGGGGATTAAGCATGCAACAAGTGTGCATTCAAATATTGTGTGCACAAACACAGCTCTTGCCCTTTGAAATACTAGCCCTGAAAGCCTCTAGTTTCTGCTGTAATGCTTAGAGCCTTGATTTCAGGGGCATGGAAGGAAGAGAAAGGTTGAGTGTGGTTCCCAGGTGATTTCTACGGGGCAGAAAATAGCCCAGAGAACAAACAAAGCTTGGATTTGGGGTTTGGAGCCCGTTGTTCAAAGGTTGAAGGAAAATGGCATGGCTCTGGTGTCATGGCTGTCTTGGCCTACGAGCTGCCTGCAGCCATTTGCAGGTTGATGAAATCTCTGGATCAGAGGGAAAATGTAGCATATATACAAGATGAAACTCTAGGTTATGCCTTTGGGCCCATGTTAAAAGTCTACTGAACTTAATGGAAACCTGGGCTTTAGAGACCAAATGATGTCATAACAATGAGGCACGGCTCAGCCCTACAAGCAGAGGTTTTGGCTTTCTCCAGGGCTTGGTGCTGAGCTTCTTACTGAGTCTCCACACCCACACTCTCGGGATTGCCTTGTGGCTGATACATGGTGTGAAATAAAGACACCGCAATTTTCGTAATTTTATTTAATTCCTGCAGATTTACAATGACATCATGGTACTTATGATCTTGTATTTTCACAGGTGTCATATCGTCATCTCTCAGTGTGAGCAGTTGCTTCATTACAGTTAAATGGGATGGGGAAATGCTGGTTTTGAGCTGGGACCTGTCATGTTGCCTTAGAAAAATAACCAAATACAGACCATTTTTCAGCCATATATCAGAGGAAAATAATAGCATGATTTTGCTATAAGGGAATTGCTGGTCCCAAGATTCTTTTTAATTTCAGAGAAGATTTCCTAAGTAATTGGCCAAAATACGAAGGGGAGACCTTCATAACTGGTAACCTGAAGAGCTAGTGCAGAACTATTTTCTTTTTTCTCTCTCACTTTCCTGATAGGCAACTTGTAGCAAATAGAAACACTAAAAGAGATGACCATGACCTAATGAGTGGAGGTCTCAGCAACAGTCACCAGAGGGGGAGCTCTTTGAAAGAAAGCAAGATGAATTTTTCTCTTATATCTGCAAGTGTACTTCCCCACAAAGGAAATATTTTTTTTCTAGTCTAATTTTCTGCTGTGAGAGCAAATTGAATTATAAGGGTCATTTTACTGGCACTGTGTTTGTGCCTCAAAGTTGGACTTCAAATACTTTGCAACAGATTAATAAAACACATAGACAAAAAAAAAAAGGAAATACAACAATATCTCTCCTGTTATCTAGGAGACATTCAGAAATTCTTATATTTTGATTAGGTACTATACAGGAATCCATATAGTGTTAGTTTCACCATGATTCCTAAATATAAGTCTAAGTCATTTCAGCTGGAGTTCCTCCGACTTTTTTGAACACTGGCAAGTGGTTCTGATTTTATTTCAAACCAGACTTGTGTGTCAGAGAAGTGACTGGCCACACTCCCAGCTCCCATTGGAGCCCTCATTTTATCTCAAACCTCCCTGTAACTGTCAATATCCTCAGAAAAGCTAGAACAAAAATGTGTAAAATGTTTACTTCTGTTTTCCAGGTGGAATAAAATACCACACCTACTATAAGGTACAATGACATGTGCCATTCTTTTTCTTCCCTAACCACAATCCCACTAACTGAGAGAGGGGAGACACAGTTATTCGAGTTGATTCTTGCCCAATATGCTAAATTTGCCTCAAGCAATTGCCTTCTGGGTAAAAATTCTTTGAGCACTCACACGGCCCAGAGAGAGCATGAGCAACTGTCCTGTCATTATGCCAAGCACTTGGAACAGGAGCCACGCTGTGTGTCACATTAAGGAACATTTACAATTGCAAGAGGTTAAAGGTGGAAAGGGAGTGAGGATGATAGAGATACCTCTGGAATTTGGCTGACAGATCACAGGGAAGGCTGAGAGGTCTGTGAAACGTTAAAACAAGCTCCTAAAGTGAGATATCTTACAGGATGAAGAATATGTTTGCCTACACCTGCTGGATTTCCTGCATGTTCTAATATATCTGAGTCTGAATAGAATATTTTTCATTAGAGACAGAGGACACAGGCATCTCCCCATCATCGCACTGTTGTGTCCATGAAACTGTTAATGAGGTTCTGATAACTGTGGCCAAACCTGAGTTACTGACAAGGGAATTTTCAGGTACTGCTAATGCTTTTGGGCAGTGTGTCAAGGAGGATGCACAGCTCTTTTCTTGTCATCAGACAGCAGGACTTTCCCTCAGCAGAGATTCTTCATTAATCTAATCAGCCTTAGGATATGGTGGATAAATCTTGCATAACTAAAAGAAGGGATAAAATAAGATGGCAGGAACTAATAATTTTTTAAAGTGGAAACTGGTCATCAGTGGAGCCAACAAGGGTTTCAGATTTGGAAAAGGGAGTGAAATATATCAGAATCTTCAGATTTTATCTGTTATTTAGGGGGTAGAGATAAAGCCTGATAAAAAAGAACTCTGGAAGGGCTTCATAAAACTAAGAAATAAAGCAATAAAATGGGAGATGAAATTCAGTGTAGATAACTGTACCTGCATGTTAGTGAAAAAGTTCCAGCTTAACTTATACTTTGAGCAGCTCTGGTGGGACTGTTTCTCTATGGAAATAGGATCTTGGTTTTCACAGAAAAAAAAACCTCAACCACTTCTCTATATGGTTTAAAATGATAATTTGTGTGCTTGGAATTATTTGAGAGAAAATATAGCATAGTAGAAAATGTCATAATCTTTGCTCCCCCACACCTTGAGTATAGTGCAGTCCTTTAAGGACACAGAAGAAATGGAAAAGGCAAAGAGAAAAACAAGCGTGGTCAAATGCTTTTAAACTAGAGCTCTATGGGAAAGACTGTTGAGGTTGTTGTTAGTAGTTTCTAATAAGGGAATCAGTGCAATGGGAAATAACAAGAAAAAAGCATTCATCATTTCCTCATTTTCCCTTGAACCAGGAGACACCAGAAAAGATGAGTGCAGAAAAAAACCCACAAAATACCTCAGCAGGGTGTTCCACAGAGAAGGCATCAGGGCAGTGGGCATATTAAGTGTGCAAGGTTTCAAGAAAGAATTGCACAAATTCAGAGAAGAAAAATCTGATGGGAGGCTACTGCTTTTGAAGGCCCAGGAGTTACTGAACTGCTTGTCATTGGATATTAGGAGGGTGGTCATGGGAAATACACCTCTTTCCTTAACACCTGGGACCAGACACTGCTGGAGACTGGATGTTAGACAAGGTCAGCCTTTAGTCTGACTTTTTTTTTTTCTAAGTTTTTGGTCACCTTTCTGTTTGTAACGTACCACAGACTATCCCTTTGGCACTCCTATGACACAACTTCAAGTGCTTTTCTACTCTCACCACCACAACCATGGTGATTCAGACAGCTGTTAGCAATTTAAATCTGCTCTTATCCTTGAGCTCCAATAGGACCATGCCTCAAAACAACAATGGCCTGGGGTTAACTTTGGGTACAGCAGTCACTGACTTCTCTAAGACTTGGTTTAAAACTACATATCTGATTAAGAATTTTTCTGAAAAAGGAAAGAAAATAATTATTACTTTGCTGAATGCAGACTATCACATTTATGTCTTTTAGCTGCAAGAAACCACACCACCAGGCAATCAGAAATATGTATAGAAGCTAATAACTCTTCCAAGAATTTTAACAAATACTATCTCTGTTTTATGCTTCAGACTGAGGTTTTTTTTTTTCAATTAGTAACTGCTTGTAGGCTTCTCTATAAACACCATCATATTTATTTTTTAAATTTTTATTTATTGTAGATAGACAGGTGCAGCCTAAGAATATGTCTCAATTTATGCAGTTGTATAGCTCTTATCTAGCAAGAGACTCGATGCTGAATCAGAGAAAATATTTCATCACAGGAAAAAACTTTATCCACAGTAAAACTTAAGGAAAGGGTAATGGCAAATCTGGATAGTAGTAATCTGGATGAATTAAATAACCCCATTTTACAAACAGACATGATCACATTTCTAGACTCTTCTATTATTTGTTTTTGTCAGGATGTATTTAATTATCTTCTTTTCAGTACCAGTGCTAGGCCTTTGAAGAGATGATTACTTTATGCAAAGGATCCAAAACTGTGAAAAATAACTGTGAAGTAGGGAAATATACTAATGATAGATTCTACAACTTTGAAAGCACAGTTAACTACTCTCCAGAAACTGGACTGCTTTGAGGAGTTAAAACAGAAATGTCAGAAATTAAAGGCAGCTTGCCCAGGGAAGATATGAGATCCTCTTGTCTGCAGGTGACAAACACTTCATGGAAAGCCAGACTCAAATTTCCCTCTATCGTTTCATGGGTTAAGATGGCCGTACAAGGTTGCAGCTCAGCCTGTCTCGACAGGACACATAAGCTAGCCCCCGAAAAGTTTTCATCCCAGAATAAAGTGTTGAGCCAAAGGATATGGTTTAGCCAATGAAATGCTAATTGCTTCTTTCTTACCTCATGCTACAACAAAGTAGGCCCGGCTTAGGGTTTGTGACAGTGGAGCAGAAGAGGCTGCATGTTTTTTCAGCCTCTTTTGCATCTCTGCAAACCAATTTCCCCTCACGCCCTCCTAAGAGACATGTGAGTGAAGTTATTCCAGTTTCAAAACATTTATTTGAAATCTTAGGCAGACTGCTTAAGCACACAGGCCAGTATGCTGCTGGCAGCATGGGGTCTCTTCATTTCCAGTTCTGGGTTTTCATCACGACATCTTCTGCCAGGAACAGAGTTCAGACAGCCTCTAGACACTTCTCTGGAGAACCAGTTAAACCTTCCCACGAGTGCAAAGTGGCTGCAGGCAGCCCACATATTTGTGAGCCAGAGGAAGAAAGCAGAAATTTAATATCTCATTGTAAAAAAGTGGATGCCTGGAACTTCGAGTATACTTCCATTCTGAGGACTACATGACAATAGAGTTGTCTATGTCTCCATATAACCATGGCATTCAAGACTTTTCTCCAGTTTAATAAGGGTATAGCCATTTCTCCTGCAATCGTTTGAGACACATCCTTTGTTCTTTTGGTTAGAAGATCACAGCATTGTACAAGAACTCATTGAGGTTTTCTGTTCTCTAAATACATGCCTGAGGCAGACCTTCCAGACTTTTCACTCTCATGGGAGGACTTACCATTTCTTAACTGTGAAGATATCTGCCTTATCCCTGCATGTCCTGGCCATTCATCATTGCATTGTTCAAACTACAGAGCTACAGTGCTACAGAGACCTGTATTCTGCTTTCTGGGAATGTGTAATGAATGCCAGCAGGCAGGTAAGTACCTTCTAGGACTCTCCTGGCTTAGCTTATTGTGGAGCAGCAGAGAACAAAGGGTCCTGACACAACATCCACATGTCATCTCATTTAATCTTATGCCTCATGACAAGTTACATTAGACAAAATTGATCAACAAAAGTAAACCAGCACCTACCCATATTCATTGGGAGCCCTGGGAAAAAGTCCATTTTCAGTTTAACTCCTGAAGTGTCTCTATCTTCCAGATCTCTCAGGAAGCTGAGTTTGGATTTTTATTTCCAGAGCACCTACCTGCTTTGCACGAGCCTGGACCTGATTGCCCCATTACAGAAAAACAGGGTACTCATGATGAGGCCATGAAGTTCCCCCAGTCAGAAACCAAGGCTGTTGGGAAACTTCTCAAGAAAGGTTCTCAAGGGCCATTGCTGGAGTGAGCAGATCTTCTGAGACTTGTCAGCTTTGAGTCCCTTGCCTTGTGACCCTGTCTGTCTGTCTGTCTGTGGCAGGGGTATCCAGGCTTTCTGCTCTGCTCTTGCTGGAACAGCACAGGATCAACACCCTTGTCATACCTGGGGCTCATCTGAAGTAGTGCTAGAGATGCCCATAGTGCCTATGGTTTTTTCATAAGGATGAGCTCTCCACTGGCTCCACTCTGCTCTGCAGAGCCACAGGTGTGTCTCCCATCTCTTATATTGGCCTTGCTAAACCAGTCATCAAGTAGCTGTCATGCTGATACTCACTTGCATACCTATATAATACAGTGCCATCCCACTTGAAAGGTCCTGCCCCTTCTTCTTGTTCTTCAGTTTTCTCTTTCACCCTCTCTTGCACTATTTCAGATCTGAGCTCTGTCTTCTTCTTCTCATCCAACCTCCCTTCTTTGCCACTTAAAACCTGTGGCACACTGTGTTCTAGGTGGAGAGGAGTTTATGGCCTTGAGTATACAACAAGGTTGTGCAAATAAATTGCATCCTCCTCAATCAATTTCAAACATGCTATGACTGGGTCTTTCCATCTGATTGTTTCTGCAGTGTTGGAAAAGCCAAAGATATGAACTCAACATCTGCTGCTCCTCATGATTCTTTTTTAGAATTATTATTATTTTATTGGTTAGTGCAGTGAGAGACTGTGGAAGTGCTTGTTTGGTTTGACCAAACTTCTCAAACAGATGTTTTCCAATTGTGAGAGGATCTGACCTCTATATAAATCAAGAACTGTTTTATGTTGTGCCCAAGCACTGGATATACCAGCATAGTTTAGTGGTGGTTTTCATAACTTAAATGGTAAAATTCTAGCAAGGATGAATACTAGTTGTAGTTGTACTTGCATTGTTTAAATTAAAATGCAGGTTTTTCTTCTAACATTGTTCTGGGCATCTTCAAAGTCATAAAATGAGATGTCTCAATTGATGGAAGAAAAGTGGCTAGTAGAAGCAGAATACCAGAAACCCACTAACTCACTAATCAGTTATTATACTGACTTTTTCAGACCATAAATTGCAGCTATTGCATTTCCCAATAAACAGACTTCCCTGCTCTGATACTGAGGGATGACATCTGGGACATGTTTGAAATATCACAAAATGGGTTGCACATATCATTTCTTCCAGATCATTCAGAGAGATAAACTAGAGTAGATGAGGTAAAGGATGAAATCACGGGTGGCTTTTGTCCTGTGTTTCCCATACTTCCTATAGCTTTTTGTCTCTTTTGGGAGATTCTGTATGCCAGCAAGTTCCCCTCATTATTTATTTCCATTGCACTCAAGTGCACAATTAATTATGGGCAGATTTCCTTCACTACCTTGCAGCAAAAGAAAAGTCATGTTGAAGTTCTGGCTCTGGTGAAATTTACTGTGTTTACTGAGCATCAGAAGGAGATGACTGGATATTCACTTTCTGACAGTGAGATATACTTGCAAGCATCTTCCTCTTTCTGCTTTCTTTTTTCTCAAGGCTGCCCTCTGGATATGCAATTTCTTCTACCCCTCTCTAGTGAGATTGCCTCCTTAATTCCAGATATGAGCCCAAATCTCTTCTGACAATCTTGGAGCAATTGCAAAATACTGGATTGAGATTGTTTCCTTATGACAATGAAATGAAAATGCTACTTACAGTGATACAGATCTGAGCAGCTTTTGAACATGTGACATGGTTTTTAAAACCTCATGCTTTAAATCCTGATTCCAGTGCTTGGGCTTGAGTTTTGAAATACAAATTGCTCATATATTAAAGGGAAAATAAAAACAAAAGACTACTGCTATGCAAATTTGGCTGTGAAGGCATTATTTTTTCACATGATCATTTTCTCTTGCTTCTAGCTACACAGAACCTTTAGCTTTGAATTTTGGTTTCTCCTTTATGTTGAGCAAGCCAGAAGTCAAAGTGCAGTTCAGATACAACCAAAAAAGAGTTCACAAAGCTGGCGAAACACAAATTTTGTAAGGTCTCCAGCCAAATACCATAAGTAGCTTTCCACATACAGAGACACTGGTCACAACTTTTCTTTGTAGATTTGCAAATCTGTGACTAATCAAAATTTATTTATGGAGTGCATTGCAAAACCTGAAGCCAGATGTGTTTTGCGTCATTTGGACTTTATTGGGTACATTTAGTTGGAAAGCACATTTCTTTTTTACTCTCTTCATTGGGCAACGTTTGCACACAAAAATTCCTTAAGCAACCCACAAACTGCCTTTAAAATATTAATTTACTTTGTAGCTGAACACTTGAAAGTTACAAGTATGAGCTTATCAAGCTGTGTAACACAGCTTTTCTATAGATACATTAAGGCATCTACACTTGGGGTACTCCATGGTGTCACACGAGAAATCTGGTGATAACTAGGTGTTGATAATAGGGTAAGCAGTGACAGAATTCACTAGTATGTTATTTTCTTGCACTTTTTTTGTCATGGAGATATCCATCTTGGAAAAAAAAAATAAAAGAAAACAATAAAAAATGGACTTTTGTAATTTCATAGGCTTAATTCATATCAGCTAAAGAAGAGCAATGTGTTCTGAAGCTCACTTAGTAATGTGGACATATATTTTTAAAAGCATAATCCCAAGCATACAGGAGCAAGTGCATTTTGTATCATCCTGAATGAATTTTAAATGGACAGATTTTTAGAAAAGTACACGGGAACAGAAACTAAAGTCACAAAAAAGTATTTTACACATTTGAAAATCCACAGAATAGTTATTTTTTGGGCTTTTCCATACAGCAGGTAAAGCCACCATTTTTCAAAATTCAGCTCACACCATGGGTGACTTCACTGCAAAACTATGGTTTTATTATATTTCTGAAATTCCTGTAGCCAAGATTAACCAGAGAAAGTTTAATATCATACCTGACAGATACAGGAACACAAAAAGCATTTATCAGTTATGTTAGACACCGCTGAATGGCATTTGTACTTCATCCTTTTGCTCTTCAGCGTTTTGTCTGAAGAGCTGCTCTCCTCAGTGCAGAGACAGCCCACCAACTACAGTAAGAAACAGGCAGTGAATTACTTATTTAAAACATTGCAGCCTATTATCCCAACAGAGCAGAGCTGCACACTTAGATGCAGAGACCTGGATCAAGGACCTGCTGTTTCCTAGGTTTCATACACCAATAAAATCAAGGGTCTTTTTCCAAGCTCATGATAAGCTCAGCTGCTGTACAGGTCTTTGCAGGAATAAAAGGATCATAACTGAAGCATTGTATGAGTCTGTTTCATCCAGCACAACCAAAGAAAGAGCTCAGGTTCAGTCTTACTTTTGTGCGTTGATCAGTACCTTATGCCAGCATATTAACCCCTTAACCATCACAGAAGGAGGCAATACTACAGCAAAAAAAAATCTCCAGTGGGATTCTTTGTCTCACAAAAAAAACCAAAACAAAACACTTGATCCCCACACCCTCTCATTTGAGGAGGCAAATGTTCTGTACAACAACTACTATATGTAAAGCAAGCACTACAAAAGAGCAAATCTCTGTGCAGCACCTGTGACTATTTTATAAAGAACCTTGTTGAGCTCAAATGGGGTAGAATAAATGAATAAATTAAAATCTGTTTCACCTGTGGAATCTACTTGTAATTATGAAAGCATTCAATTAAGTGTTAGAACTGCATTGTAGGATTTTTAGGTTATACAGGCATTGAGAAGTCTTTGCTTAATCAAGGTTTTATTATGAAAATATTTTTAATAGTATTATTCTTTGTAAGTCAGCTGTTTTAAAAAGCTTTTCTCTCTCTGATGAATAGCATGGGGTTAGTAACATCTTTTCAAAAGTTCAGTTTATTTGCAGGATATTATATATGTGAGACAAGTCTTCTCCAATAGAGCTTTTTCTGTTTTATATCAGTCTCTTTTCCCTTATATTCTGTCTCTTGCTGATAAATTTCTCACACAAAGTGAACAGAATTTCAGAGTCAAAAAATTATTTCTACTGTTTTGTATAGGTTGGTTTGTTTCTAAAGCACTGGCTGTTCTGTTTCTGTCTATATAAAATATACTTAAATAGCTGAATTTTCTCCAGTTCAGTCATGTAGAAGGCAATGCTACAGCTAAAATGACATTAGTTTTTACTTTTTCCATTATATTACAATTTTCAGAAGTGTATAAGGACAATGATAAATAATTTATATTGAAAATATTAATTGCACACGGTTTTTCTAATAAAAATTAATACATCTTAGAAATATTCTTAGCTCTATGCAATTCCTCAACTCTCACCCTTTGATCTGGTGATCAGAAGGCACCTGGTGTTGTACTGGCACCAAGTCCACTCTTGGGATCCTGTAACATCTTCATGAACTTCTGGGGACAAAACTGAGCATTGTCAACTGATGCTGTTCAAGTTTTGCCTTTTTTTTTCTTGTAAATGCTCTCTGTATTCTTCACACATATATTTGTAGCTCTGTAGTCTATTGTATTAGTGACTAGTTTCCCCAGCACTTTTCCATGGCTTTTCTTTCAGCAGAAAGACAAAACAAATTCCAGAGCTCCAAGCCCCAGGAGCACAGCTCTGTGCTACCTTGGTTCTTCCTGGGAACCAAGGCTGAGAACAACTTTTCCAGGTACATTCTCCTGGACAAAGTACAGCTAGTGCTGAAGGGGGGACTCCACAGAAGGGGCTTGACCTCGGGGGGCATTGCATCACCACTTGTCCTCCTAACTGGTGCTTTTTATCAATTATGCTAATTTCCTAAAACCCATAAAAATGTATTCAGCCCTGGGGTGGGGTGGGAGGGGGGTGAAGCTTTGTGGGCATCTTTCCATAACTGCCTCTGAAGGCCTTCAAATAAAGGTCCCCTTTTATATTACCTCCTTACTAAAATTATCTCGAGTTTCATTTCCAGGCTGGGCAAAAGGTAACACAACCAGACATGAAGGAAGAGATATATATGTTTTAACTGGTTCTCTTAATTTAGGCTACAGTCTGGGCTTCACTATTCCCTGTATCACTTAGAAGGTAGAGAAAAACCATAAAACAAAAAATACTCAGTAAAATTTCTGCCAAATAATATTTGGACTAGAAGGCAGAGCAATGAAAATGTTTTCCTGAGAGAGTGCAGGTGTGTTATATTCAGTATTCTCAGTATTCAGTGTTACACTCAGTATTTCTCTTTGTCTGAAACCAAGATGGGGCTCCCTGAAGAAAGAAGGAAGGAGCGCTCATCAAGGACTCAGTGTGGGTTAACTGGAGCAAGTACTCCTTTTGTGTTTCCCTCTTATATTGTACTGGCCTTCCCTGTCTATGAGGAAAATCCATCATAGGTGTCCTACTGGCTGTGTTTTTTTTGAAAAAGCAGCATACTGCTTGGCTTAGTATGCCTCATGTCATGTACTGACTGCTGCAGGGGAGCCTTCTGAAAATCAGAACCAATCAGAAACAAAAACCTGTCACTGCTTTACTCAAGAGAGAAAGAAGCAAGTTTCTAGAGAAAATGCAGGTTTCCATCAGACAATCAGAAAAAAATATTATTTTTTTTTTTACACAAACCTACCCATATGCAGATAGAATCTATCAGTTTTGTTCTGCAGGATGAGCTCCTTATTGCTTTGCAATTTTTTTCTAGTTTATCCAGAGAATTAACTAAAGGAAAACACTGTGAAGAAAGGTTAGATAATGGGAAACCTTGTAAGAATTTAATTGTTCTACACTTTCTTTTCCCTTCTAGACTCTTGTCCTCCTGTGTGACTGCAGGCACAAGGAGAAACTGCATAGCTCTTGCTTGGATGGGGGAGTGGGGAAGCATATGGGGGTTGGTCATTGCAAGACTGCCAGGAGAACAAGCTAAGTGCACTGAAACCTTCCTCAAAACCAGCCAAAGGAGAGGAGAAATGGACTGCAGCCACAAAAAGATAATATATCTTCAGTGATTTACTTTTTAAAAATGTTTGCTGCTGGAGTGCAGCTTTATAAATTGGGTACCTGCTTGATAATGTTGCCCTGTTCCTGCTCTATATGTTTGTTGCTTCATTTATGAAAAACTGACATTTACAATGTAATTATTTTAAATTATTTGGGTTCTTTTATGTCTAAATGTGAACATTTTCAAAAGACCTTTTTTCATTAAAATATATAGAGCAAATAAATGCAATATATTTTGGGCATTAGATCAGAAGGGTTTAGTTAGGTCTTTTTTTCCATGTCACCTCCTAAGGGAAGAGCACATTAAATTGCATAGTTTGCATGGCAAAATAAGTACAGCTTTTCATCGCCAGTGGTTCTCAGAGAAAGCTTCGTTTTCTAGTGGGACACACAATCTTCTGCTGGATGGAGCTCTGAAAGCAATCTAGATGTTTCTCCATTAAATAATTGTGAACACAAGGGATATTCCTCTACTGCCTTTGAAAAAGTTCACTGAATGAGCTCCTGAGGAATTTGAGCTGAAGATTGCTTTCAGATTTGTAACAGATTGGTCTGTTTCTGAGGTATTGTGTGTGTGCCTGCATTGTGTGGTCATGTGTGTGTATGTGCAAGCACAGATACAGAAAAAATCCTCATGGTCAAACATCAGTCAAATGGAATATAGCCTGTGTTTTGGCTTAGATTGGCAAAGAGGAAATTAAATGCTTCAAAGGATTATTAGGACATTCTAAAAATTGGAACATTTAAACAAGAATAGGAAAAAAAAACATGAAGCAGGACAAGAAGATAAAAGAGAAAGGCATGCATGTAAAACCAAACCCAACAGATAAGTGTCCTGCTTTCAGACTTTCAGTAAACTTTCAGTGACTGGCAAACTTGGTCTTGACTGTCTGCCAAATATGACCATTTTAAGACATGCAAGAGTTTATGACCCAAGAAACACCTCAGATGAATTATTTAGCACTTTTCTCAAGTTCCCCCTTTCTCCTTCTAGTGCTAGCCTTAATATATTTCTTATATATGGACATTTTTCTCCTACACACTCCCTTCCCTTTCTAATTTTCATAATACAGGGATTTGATTCAAACCCCACAGCTATGTTAGGAAAGAGCTAGAAGCAGCGGCTTCCGGGAAAGGGGAGTAGGAGTACTCTTCCCCCCAGGAAGAAGCAGAGTCTGTTTTTTCCTGGCCACAACAGAGCAATTTTTGTTTTTGTTAGCAAGGAGACGATACATCTGACCTTCCACTCTCCTTTCTTTTAAGAGGTGGTAAAGGTAATCTGTATTTCTTTAAGATCTCTAAAGGATCTTCTGCTAAGATCCTGTATCCTTAAAAGTGACTCCAAAAGTTACCCTAGAACCTCTGGAATGATACGTTTTAGCAAGCACAGACAAGACTGAACGCTCTTAATAAGCAGCAGGTAACTGATAAGAAAGTCAAGTCTTTGCCCACAAACTGCGTTAACACTTGCTGAAGTAAATGCCTGGCCTGTCAGAAAATTCTCAGAAAGAAGGCAAAGAGTGCTGTGTCCTAGAGACTCTGAAACAAGGCCCTGTTTTGTTTGGTTGTGGGTTTTTTTTTTTTTTTTTTTTTTTTTTTTTTTTTTTTTGGGTTGGGTTCTTTGTTTGTTTGTTTATTTGTTTGGGTTTTTTTTTTTGGGGGGGGGGGGGGGTGGACGGTTGTTCAGACCTTTTTTCTTACCTGCTAGCATTCCTTGAGGATGGTGTATGATTTTAGCTTATGCTTCTGCTAAGCAGTCCTCAGTAGCCCAATTTATAAAGTAGGCCTGGAGAGGCCTTAAAGTCAAATCCCATTATGATTAACTGGGGTGACTCTTGACATTCATCTAAGCAACCATATCTTTTGACATAAGTTCCAAACATCTTCCCAAAACAGCTACATCCAGTATACTTCAGACTCTTTAGAACATTACTACACACAGGTTCACATTATTGTTCTTAACTTAGCGTATTTTCATACCTTTCTACAGCTGGTTGAACTATTTCTCTTGGAAACTAATTATCTAGGAAACATTTCTTTCATGTGGATGGTTCATTCTAAAAGTGAACCTATATGTTTGTAAACATAATACTTTGCATATTTTTTCTGGATGACTTAATAAAATGTTAGCTTTCAAGTTACTGATACATTGTTTATATCAACTATTATGTTTGTTTTCTACTCAGAACACCTTGTTTTTATGGTTTTTGCAACTTTATTTTCTCAAGCTTGAAAACAATTGAAACAGTTCATGACAGCGTACTCACAGCTACTAGCCTTTCTTGAAGGCAAATATAGCTCCAGTTCTTTCTCTTCAAACAGGAATTTCTTCACTTGCAAATAGCAAGTTGTACTTGGGACAACTTGGAATAAAATATTCTAGCAAATTACCAAAGCAGTTTCTGGTTTTGCACTCCTTTGCTTAAAAGACAATAAGACAAACAACAAAGTTTAGACCCTGTCTGCAGTCATTTTAGAAATGTAAGCTATTTGAGCGGTTGAGGTTTTTTGATCTGTGTCTACACTAAAGAAGAATTTTTTTTTTTTCCCCATGGATTTTATGAGGAATTACTCCCTTCATCACATGTCTTGTGCCCAGGTGTGGTAAATGAACTCTTGATTACTGAGTTTTTCTGTCACAGGTACCCCTTTTCCCACCTTTGGTGTGCACTGTGCTACCACCACACTTTCACTGGGTCACTGATGTCAGCAGCAATTGTGCCAGATGACTGGGACTTTAGGGTACATTTTTACTACATGAAGCAGATGCTCTTCTTTATTTAACATTGATTAAAAATCAATCTGTCTTCTAAGTCTTCCCATCTGCAAAACACATAGGCTCAGGAAGTGCGTCTGGGATTTTGATTAAGTACACGTTTTCCTCTCCTCTTCTTTTAAAGGTATGAATGAAACATGAGGAAAATGACACCCAAACTTCCGTGGTGTGTGAAGGTTTTAAAATACTCAGCCAACTTTTTTCTTTCTTTTTTTCTTCTTCAGACATAGTAGATTATTTCTTACATCTGGGTTTCAGTAGAAACAGGAAGCTGATGAGTCAAATGTCCATAGGGATTGCTCTTATGGATTTTTCAAAGCTGTTGGCAAGAATGAGGTAAATCACCTCAAGCCTCAGCTTTTGAGGTTTGGTGAAGAATGCTGGCCTGAAAAGGCTTCAGAGCACTTTGGAGGAAGTTTTCTGGCAGGGAGATGGTCATTGACATAATCGAGTGAACTACAGGCACAGCTGCTTGAAGTCCACTCTAACTACCATAATCAGTCCTTAACCACACCCATTTCACAGGAAATATCCACCTCCCTCACTGACTTCATTAATGTCTTGGAAAAATATTGTGGAGAGCATAATTTGTCTTCCATGGTCATCACAATTTTAAGACAATTCTTTTATCTTTTTGAAAGGGAGGAGACAGTTTTAAGAGGGAGAGTGCAATTTCTGCTGTCCTGCATGTACTGATCTAGCTATTGACAGTATTTGAAGGAGTTTTGCTGGATTTTTTTGAGTGCTAGCCTAGCTGAAGAATGGGAAACTGCATGAAATAAGCTAAAATTTTGTTACAGGCCCAGGGGAGGTAAAACCTAAAAACCCAATCACAAATGCATTTCCCATGAACAGTTCTCTTACTCCATGCAACCAGTCCTATGCATGTATTACAACATAATTAAAAGTCAATTAAAAACAGCTTTACCAGCAGTTTGCTTGACACTTGCACTGTAAAAACAGGAAATTGACTTGCATAGTAAAGAATACTCAGTACAAAAGTTAACACAAAATAACTAATTTATGGAAAAAACTGTCATGAGCAGAATTGTGGTATTTTTCAATAAAAATAATCTATTTATTACTCATAGTCAAATTCTGTGTCTAAATAGCAGGTAAAATAGTAAGATTATGCTTAGTTTGAGGAGTTTTTCTTTGGAAAGCCTAGTAAAGGATGTATTTTATGAGCTGTTGCAACAACACCAGCATTCAATAGAGAAAAAGGAAGAGTAAAATAATCCAGTTTGTGCCATTAGAGATCATCAAAGTTTGGAGAGTCACTGTTTCATCCATAGGCTTGGTAAAACACACCTTGAAGACATCAAATCCCAGGCTGATACACAAAGTTCTAGGATCTGCACATAAAAACAATGAACTGTACAGCTTCATCTTTCTTTCCCTTTCTCCAACAAATGTAGAGAAGCTGGAAGTCTGGTAAATAAGAGTCAGACATATCAATTAATTTAGGAGGAAGCTGTTTGCAATTGAAATATGAAAAATCCCAAATGGTGGATGTTTTTGCGTTTAGTTAAAAACAGAACAAAGGTGGAAACCCAGCTTGATTTGTCTTCCATTTTTTTTTAAATTAAAATTGTCTGACCTTTTTTGAAGGTGTTTGAGTCAACTATTATTCTCTACTATTATTTGAGCTCTTTTGGGTTTTTTGTCTCTTGTACAATGGCCTTATAAATTATAAATTATAAATTATGGAAAAATACTCATTTTGTAAAACAGCAATATGATGTAAAATTATGAAAATGCATTATACAGTTGAAGTAAAAAATCCAAGCATGAAATGAGTGGAGAACCTGTCCACAGACATGTTTTCCCATATGAATGCAACAGATAAAAAATGTAATAAATTCATTCATCTACACCCACTTTAAATATCTGAGCTGATCAGCAGTTTCACTGATGTGCGGCCAGACTTTGAAGTCTATCTTAGCTCTCTGGAATTCGACCAGCCACTTTCCAGACCATATAATGCATTGCAGATCTTTCCACATTATGTATTCCAGATGGCCATATTCTTTGTGCATTTTGCCTTTCTTATTTAGGTTACTGGGGTGATTTGGGAATAAAACTTGCATGCTACAAAGTGACAACTGACATATCCTTATGCTATCATGCTGCTTAGATACTGATGATGGACTTTAATGAATGTTTGTGGAGGTTGGGGTTGTTGTTTTTTCTCCCCTCCTTCAATCACTTTTATGCCCCTCGATAATGAGAAACTGAATGTGGCAGATTCTTCATGCAACACACGTAAGGCTTGAGTTTCAGAGGTGCAAGAACCCACAACTCTACATGAAATTAATCATAGCTGGAAAAACTTAACACCTTTTGTAGATCAAGCTGCTGATGAATGCAAGTTTCTCCCAAGATTTCCACAATAAGGAAAGGAGCCCTTAAATTGAATTAGCTGAGGCCACCAAGCTTACTTTAGGGACCATATTATCTATACCATTGCAATCTTTTGCCTAAGGTTGAATTTAATCATTCTCACAAGCATCAGCAAGATCTTATCCACTGCCACCCAGAAAATAGCAGATAAGCAGCCAAGAAATATAAGGATCTTGTTCTCCTGAAAGGATCTGAGAACATTGTATACCTTGGGACATAAATCTATGTCATTTGTCACTCAGACCTCTAGATGGATCTTCATCTTCTACCTCATATTATCTGTCTTACTACATAGAACTGGAACAAAGCATTAGGTTTCCTAAGGCTACATTATTCTCATCTCCCTGCCCTCGTTTTCCTCTCATCTCTCATTCCTTTCTTGAATTTGACAAGTCTGAAGAAGCTGGAATGCATTTGGAAAAATGTAACTCCAGAAACCACTACTTGTTCCATGCTTTACTATACTACATAAATGAAAAAAAGAAAAAAAAAAAAAAAATGACACAGACAACTATGAAAAGACTTAAAGGAACATAGATCTGAAACCTGCAAGCATTTAGGTACATGCACAGACAAAACTGCCAAATGTAGGCAAAATCAGGGATTATTAGAAAAAAAATGTTGTGGAATACCATCTAAAATATAATGTTCAGTAAGGAGACGAAAATAACATCACTGCAGACAACTTCTGTGCTTTCCATGCAATGCCTCACACAATAGCTCTCCTCAAAAAAAGGTATTTCTGCTGTAAGAGTTAGATAATTGAAATGGCTTGTTTCATGCTGGTACTCAGTTAATGCCATTTGGAAACACAGATGTGGCCAGAAAAAAACTGTTTTTTTTTTTCAAAAGGGTATTTATTCTTTGTGCCACCTACTATGTCCACCAAAGCTTGTCTCAGCACTGAAGAAGTACTGTGTGCAAACTTGAAATGGGACATGGGGTAAGAGCAGATCTGCCAGGGAAACCAGAAACCATGCTGTTTTCTATTTTTCATCGTTTTAACTGTTTAGTTTGCAATATGCCTTCTTCCTTCAAAAATTTCATTACTGTCCCCTACCCTGTGAAAAGCGATGGCCTTTTAAACTTCAAACCAATGAAAACTGAGTTTCCAAATTATTAGTTTCCTGGAACAGCAAATACCATTTAGGTTGTAAAGACAAAAGTAATGAAAAACAAACTCCTCCATATACGACACACAGTGAAATCTCTGCTTCCCTCTGGCCTGTGGCTATTGTCCAGCCCCAAATATGGCACTGTTTGATATAGGTTATTTGTGACTATAGCCTGGGAGCAGCACATTACCTCCAAATGTGATTTTCTGTCTCCTGCTGGAGACATTTCCCATCAATCTCAGATGCCTTGAGGCTGCTCTCTTGGCCTCCCGGTGTTACTGTGAGAACCAAGTGCCCACTAGGGCTCCGGTTTCCAGGAAAATTCTGTGGTAAGGTGTTGGCATCACACTATTGGATGTCCCCCAGAAGTAATGAGACTGCTTGACTATTTATCCTATGGTTTTCCTGAGATGTCCAGGCACATTCTCACACCCTCTAAAACAGCAATTTTTCAGCTGTCCATGTGCTCCTCTGGTATATACCAGAGGACAGAGATACTACAACTGTATTTGTAGAAGGATAGCATGGCTAGAAAGTGAAACAACAATCAAATTTTGCCCCAGACACTTTCTTTTGTTCACAAGTATTGCACAATTGTTTCCTTAGCTGGTGTATTTGCAAATAAGTTATTCTGTATTTATTCATATTCCTTCTGTAGCTCTTTTTATTTTCACTGTATTCACAAGAAGCACTTCAAACCAGAGCAAATTAGGAACTCTCTGAATGTGGTGATAAAAAAACAAAGCCCTTCCCACTACATTTCAGTGGTTGGTGAGGTTTTTGCCAGCACCTGTGATTGACCAGCTGCTAGCAAGGAAGAAATCCATGAAGCTGAAGAGTGCTTATTCCATGTTCACTGACAAATCTTGGCACTCAGAATAACAAAGTTCAGCCCCCAGAGACCATCTTTCCTGTTTGCTTACCAAACAGGAAATAAGGCTATTTTCATATGTGCCACAAGGTAAACCATGAAATGAAAGTACAGCCTCCTACTTTAAAAGAGGAAATCGTTGCATAAATCTCCAAAAATCTTCTTGCTCCCTTGTTGGGAGTTCATGTTAATTTTTTAATTTAATGCTCAAGAGATGTGGCTCTTCAGCACGGCTCTGTTCTAAGTCACTGTTTCTCAGTTTAGTGTTTTGGGAATGAAAAAAAAAATCCTTCAGTACATTTTTGTATTCCTAGAAACTGCCTCTTATCTCTACTATTGTGAGAAAAGGGATAGGTAGGTATCTAGCTTAGCTTCTGCAGTTCTTATACTGCTCATTTTTAATATCATTATGTTTTGACACACAATTGGAATTGTTTGCAATGGGAATGGAGATCCTTACGCCTGCCCCCAGTTTGTTTTCTCAGCCTAACGCAGTTGCCACTGTCCCATACACAGCTCCCAGCTAAAGTAGGGAAGTAGGCAGGATCCAGTGGTTCACACAGACACATGTGAGCAAAAAAGAAAAACAAAAAAACCAACAAATAGTAGAATTTACTTTAGTTTGATTTTCTTATACATGTTTTTGCATTACTACCACCAGAATAGCCAAGCTGAGGATACAGAGCTCTGAGTGATGAGGCACAATGGTTGACAGGGTTATATCTCTCCCATTGTACAGCTGAATGAGCCAAAACCAGTTAAGTGCTCAAACCCATCAGCTCCTGTACCCTCACCTGGCCTGTGAGTGCAGTCTTCAATCCAGGCAAGCCAGCAGCCATCCACAGCCATGTGGCTGTCAAGGCTTGGCCACCCCTGCAGGGACCAGAGGACAGGAGCTGCACCACCTCCCCCAGGCAATGTCATTCCTACTGGGCACTCAGACCCTCATCTTGACAATGTCCCTGGGAAGGCAACAAAGTTTTATTCTGAAGCACAATATAAAGAAAATTTCTCTAGGTCATGTAAGAAATTTCTATTGCAAGAAAAACAAACACAAATCTCTCTCATCCATCTTGTTGCACTGTCTCTTTAAATAATGCATTTCTTTAGCAGCTGGGGTGGCCTTCAGTGCTGAAACATCAGCTGCTTTTGGAAAAGAGTTTTATATATAGTGCTCTGAGTCAAAAAGGATTGAATTCCCCTTCATTGTGGACATCACTTCTGCGTCATTCCACTTATTCCAAGACAGTGTAAACTGTGACGGAAAAGGCTACCCTCTTTAAATTATGTTGACTTTATTGCGTCTTATAACAATTATCCTTCAGCTACACTTTACCTAGAGTTGTCTAGTCATCTGATGCTGGGAAATCAAGGCTGGCACAGTATTAAGGGCCATTCACCAGTTGCTAGGGTGTTGAATTCAATCCTAGCTAAATATCTTCCAAACTTTCCATGCTATTGCAGTGAAAACAGAGTGTGTTACCTGGCAACAAAATGTGATTTTTATATAACTGGTATTTCATTTACTGCTTATTCTGAAAGGCATCAAGGAGAAACCATGCTAAAACTGAGAGTTTATACATTAATTTAAAATCTGTGGCAAGGTCTTTGATTTGTTGTTGACAGAGTTTTCCAAAAAGTACATAAAAGTAGGACTCATTCTGTGAACAGAGTCAATGAAATTAACCCTTGCCTTGAAAACACTTAAAGGTCTGCTCCTCTGAACAGTTTCATAAAGAAAACTAAAATGTTATCCATCATTTTGAAAAATAGATTTCACAAGGCATCTCTGCTAGAAACAAAATAACACCAAGATTTTGCCATCTCTTTTCTCAAACCATAAACTCTAAGACAAGAATTCTATGAAGGGCCTGTACATGTATGTGTCCCTTCTGCTATGCACCTATGCCCGTCTCACAGGCCTTCAGCTCTCTAAACCCTTAGCCCTGTGTTTGGCACTGGCAACTGTATAACAGTTCAGCATCTTCTGTCTCTCTCTAGGTTATCTGTAGATCCCTGGTTTTCCACCTAGAGAGCAGGGCAGCTGCATAGGCAGTTTGTGGATGTGGGGCTAGGGATGAGATACAGATGTGACCTCATGTGTGCACTCACAGCAGGTCTGTGAACCTCAGAGTCTCCTCCAGCACTGGCTGCAAACGTGTAGGTGGGTAAGAGTTTTCTTAACTCAAGTGTCCTTGCTTGAATGCTTCCATTATTACTGATAGGCTTGCTGCTGCTTATTAAAGAATAAGCCCATGCATGCCCTCAGTAAGCCCACAGCCCTGCTGACTGGACTTCCAGAAGTATCCTAACACACATGAGAAGAAGGCCTCTTGCTCCAGACAGTATTGTCTCTAGAAATTCCACTTTGAGACTGGAGCACAGGCCTGGTCTAAGGACAGTGTGCTTTGCTGCTTAAGAGCAGAAGCAATGCCATGAAAGTGAAGAAGGGAAGAAGACATAGTGCTAAACATAAACCATACCAGTTATTGCAGACTGTGCTGCAGTAATCTAATCTGCTAAAGAAAGAAAAAAAGGCAGTGGGGAGGAATAAATGGTGCTGACAAATATTTACATACCAGAACTGGAATACAGGATCTCTAAAATGCTTATGGAGCTAAGTGATCTGAGATCTGTTGTTACATGCATGTCAGTCGGTTCAAGAGTCAGGGATCCAGTGTAAAAGGATCATCAGTTTTTACTCATCAGTTCTCTACAGTCAAAGACTGTTTTCCAGTTATAAACACCTTATTGCCCACATAAGAATGTCAGTCACAACTGGCCATAGTCAAAGCTGTGTAAACAGCAAATTTTGAACATCAACAAATCTTTTTTCTTTCCGTATCACAGTCCCACCGATGATACTACTCAAATTTCAAATAAATGTGTATCAAAACATGCAGACATCTTAGAAAAAGCAGAATTCATATCTTACTTATATATTCTTTTCTGACTCCTGTGCCCATGACAAGGATTGAAGACTATCAGGCATCTGGGGATGAGAAACATTAGCAAGTTTTTTTTTTCCCCCTGTTTCAGTAAGAGGCTGAAAGGTTGCAATCGCTCTTTCTAAAACAAACAGCAACAACAACAACAACAAAAAAAACCCAAACCAACAAAAAAAACCCAAACAAAAACCCCAAAACAAACAAACAAAAACGTTAAATATTTAATATCTAAGATTAAAAAGATAAATTACCTGAATCCAATGTGTTTTACTATCAGGAGGTATGTATAAGTATCATGACAATGATGACACTGTATTAACACTGATGGTATCTTTGGGGCATGCCCAAAGCCATGTCTCCACAGGAGCAGAACAACAGTTCTCCTTCAAAGATACTGCATAAGAAGAATACTTGTCACAATTATGAAAAGGGAAATAATTCCAGGAAAAAGGAGTAATTTCCAACTATGACCTAGAAAGCTTTAGCCTCTGGTATTGATTTCTGTGTTGCAGCCTGTGTCACAGATGAAACATTTCAAGGACTCTGCTAAATACTGGTAGACTGTCTACATATTCAGGACAATTTTCAAGATGTTTATCCATAAGGGAAGGTACTGTTTTAGAGGAGAGGTTGTGAATCTGAACACTCTGGAGCCATTCCTCGTCTTCTTTCCCAGCACCACCAAGGGGTGAGACAGGCTATATCCCTGCCTTCTCTTCTTAGTGTTCACATACAAATTACAGATACTGCACACAAATTTCTGTCTGGAGGCCTTGCTGGTACTACCTGCCTTCTCACCCTCCTCTGGCAGCAAGTTCCAGAAGCTCACTGTGTGCTCTGTAAATGAATACCTTTTCATCTGACTTGAGGTGATCCATGAACGTCATGGAGTATCCTCTAGCTCTAGCAATGTAAGATTGACTGGATAGGATCCTCACATCCAAGTTATTCACTGCCTTTATGATTTTGTAGATGTGTCATGTCATACCCCAGCTCTTTCTTTTCTGTGCCAGAGTCACAGTCCTCCTAAACCCTTCTGCTAAGACTGCTCCTCTGCCAACCTAAGCATTTTGCTTTCCCTTGTGTGTGATTTCCAAGTACATTACACCCCTCTCTTGCTCCAGAGACAGGCTCTGCATGCAGCACTACAAAGTTTTATTAGGTGGCAAAACAGTGTCCTCTGCCATTAGGATCCTTCCTGATAATGCCAAATATATTTTTGGATTTTTTTTGGGAGTAGGTTGGAGGGTTTACTAAACTAAAGTAGGGGATGGATCAATGTTGTATCCAGAGACTTGAGGCTTGAGGCTGCAGAGTATTAGCAGAGAGGGTGTTCAGAGAGGGAGCTGAGAGCTGATGAGAGTCAGGGGTGGTGTGTCTGAGTTCATAAATAAATAGTGTCTTATGTCAAGTGCTTGTGTATGGTAAAGTAACAGCCTTGAGAGAGAAGAAATCAGTACCAACTATTGTTCTGCATCCTGGTAGCCCAAAAACTGGTGAGTAATTGCTTTTCAGTCTCTTCTGAAGAGGAACAGTGGCCTGGACAAAGGGTTACTGCTCAATTTCTGTGTTTTTTTGTGAATAGTATTTATTGGCCTCAGACTGAAATGTTTTAAGGTGAAAATTAGAAAAGAAAAAATAGGTACCTCGGTCTTTAAACTTGGATTTGGTTTTATTTTCCTTCAGCAGTGAGACAACACATGTTTTTCAGAAACACACGTTTTTCAGCACATCACTCAGATAGGTGACCGGCTGGCTCACTTGCTTAGGGTGAGTTTTCAGTGTCTGGCAATGTCCTGATGTGTGACCTGTTAGTGGTCATATCAAGATCAGAGACTTGGTGTTCATGCTGTGAGATTGCCCACAATCAGGTTTCCTGGCTCCTTGGAAGAGCTGCAGTCTCCACTTCTCCTAGATGGTACAGCATGGGAGCAAACTCCCAAGCTCCCATTCAAACCATTGAAGTGCACTTTTTGTAAAAGCAGATTTTAGTTAAAAACCATGTATCCCATATAACACCAGAACAGCTCTAGCAGAGCTATTGAAATGCTGATTATGATAGTATTTCCTACAGGAATGTCCTTTTTACTTGAATTCCTTCATGAGTCCCAGGAAATCAGTGGGATTCAGTTACAATTTGCTATGGACCAAATGGAGTTTGTTAAATCTTGTGGCTACATGAAGCGCAGCTCATATTCTCATTTATTTTTTACATATTTTTTATATCTATTTATCATCAAAACCCCTCCATTACAGGTGCACTTCAGGAAAGTGAGCTAATAATCTGACATGATTCATGCAGTGAAGACCTGACACCTCCAGCCTTTCTTTTCAAGTGCTGTTGGCACTAGTTAATATTTTCCACCTTTACTTTAGGTAATTTCCTAGTTTTCTATGGACAAGAAAAACATTTCAATGACACCCACTGCTCCAAACCACTACTTAGCACATAATGAACTAATTTAAACCAAGTCAATTTGATTCCAATTTTCCGCCATGTGGAACAGATGCTTTTTGCTAGGGCCAAAAGCTGTACATAAAGAACAGTAGCATGTGAGCACATTCCTAAATCTAGGTGTAAATCAAGCCTCCATAGTACTACATTTCAAACAGCATTTAGTATAAAGTAGAAAATACATGAAATTGCAGGCTTAACCACCCTGTGTCTGCCATTTCATTTCAGATCACTTCCCAGATGTAAAATTTTGGTTTTTGTGAAGTTTAGTTTGCTTGTTTGTTTTGGTGATGAAAAGAAGATTCAGTAGCTGCTTATTTTGTTTTTAGTGAAGGCATGGTTTTGTACTAAAATATTTGTAACAATCTGATGAAACTATCAATCTCCACAAGACTAGGCTGTCAAAATTTAACCTTTAACATATTAAACTACTGAGTAAAAATAGCACCTCTTTTTTCACCTCAGTGCATCTTCCTATGAAGCATTATAAACTAAGTGCATCTTAAACTGGTCTGTAACTGCAGTAATGACTGCAGCACATAAGACAACCTGTCTTATTCTCCAGGACCCTACTAAACCTGTAAATCCTCCAAGAAATACATACATTAAGGTATTTGTGTTTCAAGCTTTTGTATACTTTTTATCACCACACACCATCAAAGATAGGGTTTAGATCTCCTAACAAAGTCAGAATACACAATAGTATCTCTAATACTGCCACGTGTGGCTAAAAATAGGACTGCAATAACAAGGTCCTAATTTAAAAGTCAAGGTTCTATGTCATTAAGTAATGGATTACACAGAACACTCTAACACAACTGCATGGCTCAGCAAAAAACAAGTGCTAGGAGAACACTCGACACTTTCAAGGCATTGATGACGGACAAGGGTGCTCTCTTTGCTGTGATTTTGGGAAGGAGATAGAGAGAGATATATCTATCTTCTGCTACTTGGGAAGATAGGGCTGTATCCTAACAAGACCTTTGATAAAAGAAAAATGTTTTGGTTCCCAGGAGGGAAAAGGAGATAATTGGCTTCTGGTCACATTTTGTCTAAGCAAATACAGCAGAAAAGTCTGTCAGCAGGAGTTAGTTGAGAAGTAATTGCCTGAAGTGAAGAAATGGTGGAATATTTTCTATATACTGTTTTCATATTTTTTATTAATCCACTTGCAGGCTCACTTGCTTTTATTGTCCAGTTGTTATCTTTAAGCTGTTATTGAATGCAGTCTGTAAGTTAATTCAGAGCCAAAAGGTAGGTAAAGCCACACAGAGTAAAGGTCTGAGACAGTAGGAACTGAGCACACCTGTCATGTTGCAAGGTCTTTTAGATAAAGGAAACAAATAAAGAATCTTCCTAGAAAGGAAATACAGCATTTTTAAATACAGTCATAACTTGAATGGTCTGGAATCATCCTGTGTGGATACAGTGTGAACTCAGGCACCATGACAGGCAGAAGTGCAGAAAATCACACACTCACAGGTAACAACCTAATGTGCATCAGTGAACCTGACATCTGTGTACCTAGTAAGTAAGCAACTTCTAGAGCACAATATGAGCAGTACTGTAGAGGTGACATTCACAACAAATGTGTTTCAGGAGTTTTGTTTCAGAGTAGCTCTGATCTGGTTTGTGCTAAATGTCCATTAGCAATGGGAGTACAGTCAATGTGCTGCTGAGTGATGTTCTCTGGTTTAGTTTAACCATAAAGGAATGTATGTTTTGTGCCCTGAGACCAATCAGTGATCTGAAAGTCCATGTGCTGGAGTGATTAGGAAAATTCCTTAAAGGCACTCACTTAACTAAACCAAAAAACTAATATTACCTAGTGGAACTAGAGCAGCAGCTCCTTCTGTGGGCCAGCAGTTCATGCTGCTGCAAGCAAAAACTAATGAGAATAATGAGAACTGATGAGCTGCATGTCATTTCAGAAGACTGATGATCCTGACTGCTTTGGTTCCACGATAATGTAATTCTAGTGACAGATACTGACAAACCCAGAAATCATTCATCAGCATATGCTTAGTGTGTAATACATATGTTATATAAAAATAAATGCTATTTAACATGAATTTAATGTACTCTGATGCAAATTGTTTCTCAAAGCAACTTTGTACCTGTATGGAAGTCCAGGTCAGGGAGTATCAGATGATTCAAGAAGGAAAATTAGACACACTTGTCATTTGTGGAACAGGTGTTGAGGGCAATCATTTTACTACAGTTACCACTACCTGTGCTAGACCTCAAACTCTTCCAAAGACTGAAAACCATATGGTGCATTGCAACTACAGGAAAGGGTGAGGTGGAGACATGGGCAGAATAATCGGTATGGCTGGGTACCTATGGCTTGTCTGCATGTGACTGAACTGCCCATTGGATGTGCCTCTTTCCACCTCTGTGACCAGCAGAAGACACAGCCATCCTTTAGTTGTAGTTCCAGCCAGACCAATAGGTATTGCACATTCCTCAGCACAGTTGGGGAGCTTGCTGAAAACCAGGATGTTTGGGGCTTTTTTCAGCATTCCAAATGAAACAATGAAGGTAATTATTTCTTTGCTTTTCAAAATGATACTGAATTTGTATCTAATTACAAGAAGTACCTGGAGGGTTTCCCATGGTTGCTTTTCTTTTTTTTTTCTTCTTCCTTCAAAGGTCTTTCAGCACAGCATCATTGTTACAATACTTCCCTGAGGGATCAGCCTTGCAATCCCAGATCTGGCAAGGGTCCCACAGGCTCTAACAACTGCTCAGCTTGAGTATGTGTTACTGACTGGGCCCTTGGTGGATAATTAATTTGGAAAAGGGGACTATACTGTATCTAATGATCTTTTTGTTAAAAAAAAAACCCCAAAGTTCCTGTTTCTTGAAATTGTTCCATCTGCATTAAATTCACCGGAGATACTATTTCAAATATTTCACCTGATGTCCTTTAAATGATTACAAATAGTAATACACGGTGTTTTGATACTTTGTTACTAAAAGATACCAAAACTCATAAGAATAGCTTCATTTAATGAAAATAATTTTGCTTCTGATTCTACTGATCTAATATTTCATTTTACATAAGTCAAGCAAAAATCTTTATAAAACACCCACACAACAAGGAATATCCTCCTTCTCTTTACATCTGTACTCTTTAGACCGACCAACATCAGTAAGAGCATCTTTAAAAACCTGCAGGTGTGAATGACTTCATTCTGAATTCCACCTATTTCCTGAATATCTGACAGCTGACAATGGATTTGTCACCATTAACAGATGATAGGGCACAAGAATTTTACCAACTGGTCCAATAAATTACAGGATTACAGACTCATTTAAGTTAGAAAATACCTCTGAGATCACGGTGTCCAAAAAACAAAGAAGTGGTGAATCAGACTTGATCTGATGACTCACCACCTCTGCAGGTGATTCCTCCCCAGAAAACTAATTTCCTTCTATTTCAGTATTTCATAGGTTTCAGAAAAGAAAGCTTTTTACTTTCTACTTTTTACTAAAAAAGTTTTTTTATATCTTGTAACACTACCTTATCTAATGTTAACAGGTCTCATGGCAGAAAATTCTAAAGTTTTGGGGTTTTTTTTAACATGGAAGGTGCCTCTGCAGAAATGGCTACTGAAACAGTCTGTTATTAGGTCTATACCTAAAAACATACAGCTCTGTCACACTGTCAAACAGGATGAGTCTTAGGCACAAACTAGAAGTTTAGTTAACTGGTCTGTGAGGAGAGGCATCAGGAAAGAAGGCTATGCCTACTGAATACCTCCTTCTGTGGCTCCAGCTCACAGGGGACATTTGTTGCAGGGCAAGCTGCTCTGTCTGGCACAGGCTGCTGCAGAACCAGCCAGGGTGATGGCACTGGAAGACACACTCCTGAGCCGGAGCCTGGACAGGGTGTGAGATGTAGTGAGGCACTTTGAGATCTTACAGTGGGATGTACAGGCTGCTGCAGCTTTTCTTTTGTTGCTTAAACCTAGCCACTTGGCTGGGAAAGTTTTGATGCCACCTTTCATTTCAAAAATCAGGACTTTTGTCCTATCTCATTGAAAAATATGACCATAAAAATAGCACAGCATTGCTTCAGCATACACTAGGGTTCAATTTTTTTTATCTTACTTCTTTGATATTTTGCTAAGGGATGGAAAAAAACTTAATATTGTTTACCAGTGATTTCATATAATGAACTACACACACCCATTTTTCTTTCTGGAGTTCAGAAAGAACCAAAGAAAAAATGTTGGCTGATAATATGAGTTTAGATCTTCGGTTTCCAAAAGAATTAAACAGTTTTGAACATTCTATCATAGATTTTCAGGAGTCTGCAACTGCACCAAAAAATGACAAAGACAGCAGACATGGAGGATAAGAAACTGTAGGTATCAGAGGTCACAAACACAGATAAATAAAATACCAGTTAAACATCTTGAAAGGCCAAGATGAAATTCCAAGAATACAACTTTGACATTGAAGTATTTCCTTCTTGAACATAACGGGACATCTTTGCTTCTCACTACATACAAATGCAGGAGTGCAATCTATAAAAAATATTATATGTCAGAGCTAGCATTACATAAATCACAGCCATCTCACTTCAGTCTGTTTTAAACTACAAAAAAACCCCCTAAGTCTATTTTGAAATATAATGCCTTGAGCTGAGCCAAGCTTATTGCTAATGCATTTATTAATAATCCTGTCTCCCTGCATTTTTGGGAACATTCAGAGCCTCAGTGTTCCAGCTGGGTTGCTTCATGTCGACTAGAAATATGTCAGATTGTATAGTCTGTGATTGGATACAAACCTTTCACATGCATGCCTTCATTTGAACCCAGATAAGGATCACCCTTTTACAAAAACAAAATGGATGTGATTAGGTACTATATATTTCTAATTGCTCACCTTGGCTTAGTATTCATTTGGAACAACTTAAGTGTCACATTAATTTTTGCAGCTGCCTATGCAACCTTCTACCTATTTAGTGTATAACTTTTAGATGCACTTTTGAATGTCCAGAAACAAAACAAAACCCCCAAAACCAAAACAAAAAGCAACAACAACAACAAAATTCAGCTGGCAGCACAAACTTAGAAAGGTTTTGTGCCTTCCAAGTCAGAGGTGGCACCGTTTAAATATGTGAGTGATACTGAAGTCAGAAATATTTTCTCCTTTACAGGAAGGCTATACACACAAATGTCAAATATGTACTAATTCTTCTGTGACTCAGATCAGTGACTCAAGCTCTTCTCAGTAGGCTTCAGCCTGACAGCACTTGTCAGTTCAGTTTCCTAATGAACCCCTCTGTTCAGGGTGGGTGTGTGACACTTGTAGAATGTGGCATCTTATTTTAGATTGTGGGCAGATGTGCGCACACCTTTCAAGAGGCCTTATCCTCCTCACTTCAGTCTGGGTACATTTGCTTTCATCTTTGTCTCCATTCTCCTGTCTTTACTTCTATCCTAAAAGTCTGCTGCACTTCTTAGCAAACACCCTCTACTCACCCTTTGGGGCTCAGACTGTGACTCTGCATGCATCAGGAAAATTATCATGATCTGTGCTCTCCATTGTTCCTTGTTGCTGTCAGCAGAATAAGCAGAAGCAAGAGAAAATTAAAGAAGATGCAAATCTAGGATCTTATTTTCCTTTATTTGCTGGTGTGCCTCTAGGACAAAGTCATCAGAGATGGACAGGAATAAGGTACTGCACCAAGGGCTCTCAAACCCTTTCTTGGGCAGGAGCAAAGAGACGAGTAGAAAGCTGGTTCAGACGACCCTCTGGGGTGGTGGAGCCATGCACTTGCAGCTGTACTTGCTGCTCTGGCTGCCCAGCCCAGGTGAGGAAACCCCTTGACAGCAGAATGGGACATGGCATTTTGCTGGCTTTGCTCAGCCTCTCAGCAGTGCTGCGACCCGCGGCTGACAGCAGAGTACGCTTAGGCACTGCGGGGTCATGTAGCTCTGCATCTGAAGGGCTCTTCATCATTAGTCTTGGGCAAGCAAATGCTGCAAAAGGAGCAGTGGAAGAGCAACACATTTACATTTACCCATACAGCTGGGCAGAGCTGACTGAACTGCCTCTTGTGCCATTTATCCATGAGTGGAAGACATTGCTTCAGTCTGTGCCACTTAAGTTAAACCTGTTCTGAAGGCATCTTCCCTCTTCCCCCATTTCATAACCAACATTTTGTGAGCATCAGCAGGCACAAATCAATGTGATGTGCCATGCTTAACTCAAAATACAAACTTAAAAACCAGCCTAATTCAGAAAAGAGCTCCCTGCAATGCTGTAGGATACACTGCTCTTCTATGACCTCTTCCTTGTTTTAATGCTACATGGCTCTAAAACTTGCCTTTGTCTGAACTGAGCTTATTTGAAGGTCCAGTCCTGGATTCCACCCCAATTTTGTTTCACAGCTAAAACTTTTACTTCTGTTAAGGGCTGTTCTGTTTCAGAGAGGACAATATGTTGGACCTTACTGCTTTTACTCCAGTCAAGCATTGTTAAAGTTACAAAAGGCTCCCTCAGATCTTTGCTCACGAAACTGTTCTGACACAGGGAAATTTTACTTTTAAACCTTTAGAAAAAACATTCAGCTAATCTTCTGGGCTCTGGTTCAGGAAAGAAACCTCCTAATGTTAAACATATGCCTTGGAATTGTCATTTAAAGCAAGGGATCTGAAATGCATGTTTCCACTAAAGACTGCAATTAAATGTTGCCCTAGATAGGAGTGCATTCTGGATGCATTTTGGGCATTAAAGAAGATGTACAGGGACAAACAACAGGTACCTTTTAGATTTGCATTGCATTACCTACCATTCTCAGCATCTTATGTCCAAACACAAGAGCACACATACGGTGGAAGTTAAGCAGTGCTTATACATGAAGCAAAGCAGCACTGACTGCAAGGTAGCCAAAGCTATGGCTGCACCTTGCTGTTTACAGAGAGATTAATAGATTTAGGGCCTTAGTTCTTTAAGATCTTTAGTGTTCTTTTGGGAGACCTAAGTCCTTTCAACATTCACTGCATTTAAGGGCATTCAGTGCTTTGCAGGATTAGTTCCAGCTACACCGTTTTGAAAAATCTCTTTGATATTTTGTGGTGATATGTGAAGTTTGTAGCATCATTTTTTACTATTTTTATTCATGCATAGAGTACAGCCATTTCAAGCACATTCATATGTCTAAAACTGAGATGAAAACAAATATTCCGGGGTTAAGAAAACTTTCCAGTTATTTCTTTTTTTGTATGTCCAGCTTTGAAGACAGAGCTTTAGAACACATTTTTGGGCTGTGCCTGCACACAAGTAATGAGGGCAGCATTTGCTCTCTACTACCTGTAGCAGTGGGTGCATATGCTAGAGAGTTGGAGGGGTCAAGTCACTAGCTGGTATCACCTTTCTCAAAGACAGGAGAGGTTTCCGGAGTCCTTTAAAGGGAGGCATTTGTCACATGATATCTCCAGTGGTCTTCCATGTGTCAGCTGTAACATAACACTTTTCAACAAAGACAATAAATTGGCTTAAATTTAGCAGGGAAAAGACACCTGACTCTGTACTAGGTCTGATAAGCAATAAACGAGACATAACCAAATTGGGGGGGGGGGGGGGGGGGGGGGGAGGAAACGAAAGAAAAATTGGACGTCAGTAAACCTTTCACAAATTCCGCACCCCTGCCCCCCTTCCCTATTTAGAGCTTATTTTTTCCCCCGTTTTCTCATCAGGTGTGCTGATGGAAACCGTGGGTACGAAGCTCCGGTAATTATCCCGGATTCCTGAGCCCTCCGTCCTTCAGCGAGGCTAATAATGAAGACAGAGGAGAGAGAGAGAGGCCGGGATGTGCCTGCCTGCCTGGAATGCAGCCGGAGCTGAAAGCTGACACCAGCTCGCTGGAAAAGAACTTGCGAGCAAAGGCTGTCTCCAAGACAACAGAGTATTTTCCCTGTGATGCATTTACACAGTGGGGTTAAAGTTCTGTGAAAGCAACAGCTGTTGTAAAAACATTGTATTAAATATGCTTAGAACTGTAAAACGCGTGCTCCTCATGTTGCACTTTGCTCGAGAGAAATGTGGAAACCTGTGGTATGCCTGAAGGAGAGTTTCTGCTCTCTCAAAAGCTGTTTTATAAATGCCATGCTTCATTTTCAACCTTTTCTTGCTGAGATAGCTTCTTCTTCGGACCATTTTTCTCTAAAGTTGACTTTCAAGTTAAAAGCTAATGACTAAAGCATGACTGGGTCTACTCCTTGCTTTTTACCCATTTAAATTATGCCTTTTTGCTTGAAAACTTCCACTATATGTGTGCGTTTGTGTTAGGACGTAAGCTGCTGCAAATTAAGCTTGCTTACCCTGGTGCCACCCATAGATGTGGCTCAGCTATCATTTGCAGTTCAGACTCATCAACACTAATATTTTTCCATCACTGGAGAGTGATCTCCTGCAATGTTGTCCTGTTTCTGACTCAGCTGACCTCTGGGGAGAAACTCACTGTGTAGAGGACAAAATATTACCAGCTTCAAAAATAAGGGCCTGGCAAAACAACAGACTGCTTCAGAGCTATTATCTCCTTTCATACTGCAATTCTTAGAGGCTTTTTAAACAGTTACATAGTTTTCAAGTCAAGAGGCAAAAGACCTAGAGGTTTCAAGGCAAAGACCTAGACATTTTAAGAAACTTACCCAGTGCAACCCTTTTCAAGTGAAACAGCAAGGACACAATGGCACAGCTTACACAGATGCCCTGAGGCACTGATATGACATCTGTACTTTTGATCCTTCCCACGCAAACGCGGTAAAAGTTGTAAAGTCTGTAATAAAGTGAGACCTCTCCTCTCCTCTCCTCTCCTCTCCTCTCCTCTCCTCTCCTCTCCTCTCCTCTCCTCTCCTCTCCTCTCCTCTCCTCTCCTCTCCTCTCCTCTCCTCTCCTCTCCTCTCCTCTCCTCTCCTCTCCTCTCCTCTCTCTCCTCTCCTCTCCTCTCCTCTCCTCTCCTCTCCTCTCCTCTCCTCTCCTCTCCTCTCCTCTCCTCTCCCTCTCCCTCTCCCTCTCCCTCTCCCTCTCCCTCTCCCTCTCCCTCTCCCTCTCCCTCTCCCTCTCCCTCTCCCTCTCCCTCTCCCTCTCCCTCTCCCTCTCCCTCTCCCTCTCCCTCTCCCTCTCCCTCTCCCTCTCCCTCTCCCTCTCCCTCTCCCTCTCCCTCTCCCTCTCCCTCTCCCTCTCCCTCTCCCTCTCCCTCTCCCTCTCCCTCTCCCTCTCCCTCTCCCTCTCCCTCTCCCTCTCCCTCTCCCTCTCCCTCTCCCTCTCCCTCTCCCTCTCCCTCTCCCTCTCCCTCTCCCTCTCCCTCTCCCTCTCCCTCTCCCTCTCCCTCTCCCTCTCCCTCTCCCTCTCCCTCTCCCTCTCCTCTCCCTCTCCTCTCCCTCTCCTCTCCCTCTCTTTTAAAAAAATAAAAGTTTGCTTTTTAATAACAGGTGGGCTGTAGGATGCCAATTCCTGACTTTAAATCCCTGCTGTACTTATAAAAAGTCAGATTTAAGAGGCTGATATACTATGGCCTGGGTTTATTTATGGTTTTCTCTTTCACTGAATTAGGTTCTCCACCCTGGATTATATCTTTTCACTAGAGCTTTTGTTTCTTTTTCTGACAAAAAATGGGTTGGTTTTGCTCCTTTTCCAGAGGTACACAAAATAAATAACGTGCATTTTTAGTGAATTCTCAAGCCCACTGGGTCTGAGCCCATTCAGGCAATGTGAACCTGCCCATCCCCTGTAATAATACTAATAGGAAATTACTCTTCCACCCAAATCAAGTTTCAACATCTGCAGATAGCTTGTCCTTATGCACTTGGCAGTGACGCCAAGAGGAGCTTGTCCATCCTTCACCTAGCAGCTGCCGTCATCACAACAGTCCAGCTGCAACTGAGATGGCTAAACATTTCTGCGAAGCTATTTGAATGTGTTTCAGGAATCCCAGGAAAGAGAGTATGAGAGGAAGGTGCTTGCATTTGAAGACTTACTAGTAGGCCAAAGAGGGGAGCAGGAAAATATTGCAAATCCCACTCTTCCCAACCTCTTAAAACATATTCAACCAATTAAAATAATCAATGTGAAGATTAATTTTGACCATATGGATGTATGCGTGGGAAAAAATTGTTGTTAAACATGTTGTGTTTTGGAAAAGAACATTCAAACACATGCCTGAACACATACATAGGAGACAGAGAAAGATCTCAATATCTGGGCTTGATTTACTTCCATGTACTTGAAGGTACAGACTTCATATATATTCTACGTCTGTTTTTACCCAGCAAAGCAGGAGTTGTGGGCTTTTACTGCTGCCAGAATCCATGTGTATAGGATTAAGCTGTTGTCCCTTTTCATTCTAGATACTGGATTTCCACATGCTGTTGAATTTCTGTCTGAAAACACAGGACCCATTCATCTACAGTAGGAAAAGCATGCCTAAGCTGCTTCAGCAGTTTTGAGAATCTCAGACTAAATAATATTTATCAGAAGCAAAAAAATTATCTTACTCAGGAGAGTATCAAAATGATTGACTGATTTCAGGTGAGTCTTTGAATGTTCAGCACTCTTTAAGTGTGGCTTCTATAGGGGCAAAAACCCTGGGCTATTCAAGAAAATCCTCTCAATTATGGAGACTAAACACCCTCATGAGGAAGGGAGTCTTTCAAACTGCTCTTTTGAGAATTCAGCTAGAAGAATCAGGTGGGTCAAATATCTGTTCAGTACCAGCTAGTGTGTCAGAGCAAACTCTTTGAAGCAGCACAAATGACAGCCCCTTGACCACTTTGATTTGTGTTCGTTCTGGATTTTGAAAACGTTTTCTCAGCCACCTCTTCTTGTTTCATCTGTCCCCATGAAATGTGTGGCCATGAAGGAAACAAATTGAAGTTTAATTATCAGAAGGCACTGCAATGTCCTCATTACCAGAAGGCTGTAACCAGCAAAGATCATATTATTTAGCTGAGATCCTTCCAAATATCAGGTCTTTATCAACTTTCTTTTTCAGTATTTTCTCACAATCCCAGAGGCTGAGGGCCAGACCTTCAAACAGAGCCTGTGACTGGCAGTATCTCAATATGCAAGACAGAAGAGAAAGAGATTCTGACTCCAGGGGGAGGCAAAGAATAGAAAGCACTCATAATTAAGGGGTTGAAATAACCCCTGTGCCTAAAACTCCCACATTCTGGGCTGAGCTGCTAGCAATATCATCATAAAATTGTTCTTCAGATGAAGGGTGTGATATCTGTTGCCTTTGCTTCTGATTGCTGCAGAAGTCAGCAGGGGATTCACCACTGGCTGACAGGACATAGCAGTAAGCGTAGTTTAAAGCTTCACATCGTGTGAGTCAGGGGAGTAATAGATACGGGTTTTGAAAAATACAGCTACAGAGACAATATATGCATTTAATTCAAGGGGAAGATTTTAAACAAGTGTATCTATAAAAATAAGTGGCCGATTCCCAACAAAGCTAAAACCTTAATTCCATGATGAACCCATTATCCCACTCTCATCCAGTACACAATTCTTGGTTTTATATCAGGAAAAGGACATTGTACTCTTCCTAAGCCCCAACCTATATGAAATCCTATTGTTATGGCATTCACCACAACAATAGGCCTTTGGAGCACTCAAAATGCCTGGCTGTCAATTAGGTTACTATAAGGAAGGAACAGGACATTGTTTACATCACAATGCAGCATCAATGAAGGTATATACATTAGCCAGATGAATGCATTCTGCCGTGTTTCAGTAAGCCCAGTGCAATCAGTGCTGACAATGAATACCAAGCAGGTCTCTGGCGACAGACTGTGCAGGTACCAGACTGTGCACTGTATCTGGGTGTCCAGTGGCACTCAGTACGTGGGGTGCTCCACAGATCACTAATGTTTCCGAGGACTTTGCTTCAGGGAAAAGCCATAGATGGGAGGAGGGGTTCAATGATACCTAACAGCCTGGCACTGACCCATTGAAAATAAGGAAGCAGTTTCATACAGCCTCACCATTTGCCTTTGTTGTTAGGAAATAAATCAGCCTTTGTTTTTTCTGGACAATGTGAAGGAATGTCATTATGACTTATAAATTGTGCAGTTACAAAACAATCAGGAAATCTTCCCATTTAAATCTGAATAACTTTAATTGTTGGGAATTTAAACTTTAGTCTATTGAGTGAAACAAATGCTTAAATAGAGCTCTTCATTGAAATTCTGCATTTCAGCTAAAACCTGCATTAAAAACAAAACAAAACAAAACCCCCCCAAAAACCCAGCAAACTAACAACTGTGAGGCTGGTAAAAAACTGAAAAAATCTTAAAGTTGCACCATTTAATGCCTTTTGACTGAAGATGAGATGAAACCACAGTTGACAAAGTGGCAAATTAGTGTGGTTGGTAGTGCTTTATTTTCACTATTCCAAATATATTCAGAGAGTAATTTCCATCTCATGCCACTATACAGTTTTTCTTAAGTCTGTCTGGAGTCTCAGTCCTAAACATAGCAGTGCACTGGTAGTTTAACACAGGAAGGCAAAAACACTGAAGTCAAACATACACAGACTTCCTTGCTTTCTCAGGGAATAGCAGCAAACATGCAGGGCTTGCTCCCAACTTATCAAAGTTTGCCCACAGGTTTTGTCATGTCATTGAGGTAAACCTCTCTGACCTGGTGTCAGCTAAGTCAAGCAAAGTCTAGCTGAAGAAATGGCAAAATTTTTGAGAAACAGAAGTGTTGTACTGACTTTATGTATGACTAAAAGTAAATGCTCCGCTTAAAAAAATGCCCCTGACACTAGGCAGAGGAGCTGGCATCATTGATCTGGAAGCCTGAGCTGCAGGTTTAGAAATTATTTGTGAATAATCTCAGCACTCTAATAGCTATGATTTCATTGGCATTTTCATGGTGTAAGAACCTTGCCACTGCTAGAATTTCTTTTTTTCCAGCCTTTATCTCTGGCTAAGCTCCACCCCTCATGGATTTTCACACTGTCCCTTCTCAGAGATGACCTCTCTTCCACCTCTGACCTCTTTCAGAGTTTTCACCCTTGCTTTAACAATTGATTTATGATGTGCCTGTGAAAGGGTCAAGCCTACTTTTACGGTTTGCTTAAAATATTTCTTTTTTGGGTAGATACAGAAGTGGTGCTTAATAAGTGCTAAGTAAATAAACTAAGGATTGGAGACAGCTTCCCTTTTCTGCTAACTACTAGATGTCTCTAAAACTCTTTGTAACAAGTGTTTACCAAGTCTTCAAACAAATTAACTGATAACTGTAATAATTTTGTGCCTAATGAAATGTGTCAAAGGTTTAGGATTTCCAAAAAGAGTAATTTCAAATTAAGTTGTCTCACAGTTCAGTGAAAAGGCAATGCTAAAGATAATTCAAGGACTTGTATATGTAATGGACAGGAAGTCTATTTTTCTTTTAGTTTGACAGATTGATCCTCCACAGAAGAAAGAGAAAAAGTCAAAAAGGCTACTAGGCACAAACTTTCATTGCCTCTAGCCTCCCTGTGGCAAAATTCCTTTAAACCTCACTTCAGGTGGCGTCAGAACTGCAGGATCAATCAATCACCTCAAAGGCAAAGATTTTATTCTTCTATTTCACTTATCCATTATTCTTTAATTATACACCATAATTTATCCTGCAAATTCAGTTGTGGTTTTTATGTGGTCCTCATCATTCAGTGTACCTAAAAATCAAAATTTCATATATTTAGATTTTTAAAAAAAATCAATCAGATACTTGTGATGGCATTTATGAAACTCAAAGTACTGACTAGATGATAAGGATAATGGTTATCTTTCTTGCCACAGATCACATCACACATGAAGCCACTTGAAAATATGAAGTGTGTGTTTTGAGGCTCTATGTTCCAAGTTGAAGTGTGCATCATCATTTTCTCTATAAACTTTGTCACATGTGTGTGTCTCCAAGCTAACTGGTACCAGGTGATATTTTTAGAGGTGCCACAAAAGACATTCCCTTGGTTTCTTAAATGAACTAATTTTTTTTGCTAGCCATTAAAAATTTGATTTACTATCCTGACAATTTTAATAAGGAAAGAGACAGTAGTTTATTGCTGAACACCTTTCATTTTCACATTTCCATGAAATGCTACCAATGTGGAAAAAACTACCAAGTTAACACCTAGCATTGTATTTGGTTTGAACAGAAAAGCTCAAACAGGCCAAATGCAGATGATATATCGCTTTGTGTAATTAGAAAAAATACTAAATTTTTATAGTGCTTCTGTGGTTTCAAAGCATAGCCATATGCCAGGAGCTGGAAGGGGGAGACAACAGGTGAACAGCCTCCAGGCCTCACTCAGTCTTGTTGGCAGCGTGCTCACTGCTAACCCCTGGTCCAGAGAGAAAATGCCCATTTCAGTCTGTGTCATGCTTGCCTCCTTGCTGAAGCCAGAAAAGAATAGGATGTACTTTTATTCCCATCCAGCCTATCTAGGAGGAGAACAGAAGGATCAGACAGAGCAGAACAGAGGTTTTGCAAGAATCATCTCCCAAACATGAAGACTGCTGTTAGGACTGGACACTGTCTGCCTTGTCACCATCTACCTGTGTAATCACAGGCACAAGGAAGCCTATTCATCAAAGGCCCCACTCAGGGCTCCTTTGGCATGCTTAACACTTCCGCAGACGTACAAGGATCTTCGGGTTGTTCAAAGGATAAAAGACTGGACACTATTTATAGTTTTGCTGATGTTGGGATGGTGGCTGTAAACCTAAATTCCTTTCTCAGTCCGTGCTCAGCCTTGAGCTGAATGAATAGCGAAAATAAATAAATAATAACCATGAAAAAATGACCCACTGAAAGCACTGCCTTTGTTTCTGTCCTGAACGTGGAGTGGTGCCACTTGTTACATGCTGGTGCTCAGAAAACAGCTTTTGATCTTGAAAGCTTTCTGCTTGTTTTAGTCCTTTTACATTAATCACCCCTTAATTTCATTTATAGGATGCAAATTACTCTTGCTCCTCTTGCTCAGACCATTTAAACTAGCAGATCAGTGAGCTGATAGGCCATCAAGTAAAAGAGTTGGGAAAAAGTAAAAAAAGAAAAAAAGAAAAAAAAAAAGAAGATGAAAATACTTACAAATCTTGACTACACTTGACAAAAACCAGAAGTGGCCTGTGAACTATCCATTAGCTGAAAAGCTGGTATAGATCAGTGTCACTGCATCGAAGACAATGGTGGTTTGTCAGCTGAGAAGCTGGCCAAAGGGACAGAAAGAAAATGGTCTTTTCCTGGCAAAAAGTTAAACCAGCTCACTTACTCCTTTCTGAAAACTTCTTTCCATTGCCTTCCATGGGATGCTTTAACTTAGGAATATTTTGAGTGCTGCTGAATAAACACAATCCATACCTTTCTGTGTAACTGTGTCAATAATGTAGTGACACTATGGCAGGCTAACTGCACTGTTTTAATTTTGTCATTGCCTCTCTTTCTATGCTATGGCTGCTTTTCACCAGCACTTTAAACAGGGAAATTAAAAGCACATTTACTATTGTTACATATATATTATACACATTAGAACCCCATACTCTGAAGTCCTGGGATAAAAGCTTGTTGAAAGGTTTTCCTCTCCATGCCTAGCAGGAGCAGTGGCTCTTTTGTCATCCTTCTGGACTGGGGTTTCCCTCTCTTGACCTCAACTAAAATCTCTCCTTGATATTAATTGTATGGAACCCGGTGACTAACATAAGGAGCAGTGTGTGCACATACCAGGGACACCAACAGCAGCTGCCTAGTCCCAACATCCAATGAATTTGTCATTGTCTAAAAGCTGACTTGATCAAATGTGTTAGGTATCATGAACTGGAGAATAAGGAACAAAAGAGAGCAAAGGATTATGACCAAAACAAAGTGGCAATCATAGACATCAGTGCTGTAATATATGTGCATCAATTGCAGCAATAATGACATATCTAGGAAGTTTCTGTTGTGTTCATTTGTAGCCTTCTGAAATACTCACAATGGATTTTGAAACTTTCCATGCAAAGGAAAGTTACTTACTGTGGAGATCCTGTGGAGATAGGGGAAGAACAAAGGTTTATGATATGAGCAGATGTGGTCTTTAAGGACCATCAGCACCAGAGTAAAGCTTTAAGAACAACTTGACTGGTCAGGCAGAGGTCTACAGCTCTGCGGTACTGCAGGTGACAGGGATCACCTGCCCACTTCAAATCCCTGGCCTATCACTGGGAGCACCTCAAAATACTTCAACCACCAGTTTAAGGTGGCCAATCCCATTTTGCCTGAAGGGGGGGATGGATTACTCCTTAGTTACCTTTCACAGACTGAGAAGCTCCTGTACGTTCTACCGGGCAAGATGTTATTTTTTGCAAAGAGCACGCAAAATTTGCCAAGTCACAGCTTTGTGTTTTGAGCAAAGTAGGTATTTTTTTGCAGCCACTCAACCAAGGGTGGAGACACTGGTTAGTTTCTGCTCCTCCATCTCCCTTCAGATGGTCCCTGTCCTCTAAAAATCACCTGGCCATACTGCCAAAGGTGGAAGGAATTACAATAGCATCAGGGATAGCAATTCATCTCTCCTCAATTCCAGTCATTTCACATCTTGTTGTGCCAAAAGAGCACACAGCTTGCCTCATCCACTGCTGCAGAAGCAGCTGTCCCCATGAATCTTGTTTCCTCCTTAGACATCACTAAGGTAACCAGGGATTTGGCAGCAGGCACAGAGACAGCATCAATCCAAGTGAGCAGTATCCTGAGGGGTGTCTGGAAAAGGCAAAGACAGCATGGACCTCCAGTTCTACTGTGCTGCTGGCAACACCACCCTGAATTGCACTGACTATGAGGTCATTACACTGTATATGAAAAAATCTGCATAGAACTATCAACCCTCTTCAGGATTTTTGGTGAAAAAATACTCCTCTATATTTTGGTCTTTTCCTATAGAGAGTTTGATTTCAGCTAAAACAAATAATTTTGCTTTCTAACATATTGGGTTTGTTTTTTGTTTTTCCAAAAATCAGACACAGAGAACTCCCCACAGAAATCAACTAGCATTTTGATGCAAGCTGTGGACCTGGAGACAGCACTGGAGGCTGGAAGCAGAAGCTGTAGTAGATCTCAGGAACAAAGTTCCCCAGAATTTGGACTGATATAAATATGGGAAAGCACTCTTAGTAAGGGAAAGCCCATAGATGCTCTTGCCCTTCTTCTGCCTCCTGCTGGCTTTTGCACATGAGAAGACCCTGAGAGCAAAAATTGTCCCACTGCAAGAATTGAAAGGATACTGCTGTTTGGGGCCTATAATGTTATTTTTATAATAGGATCTAATTCTGATACCACTGGCACTCAATGAATCCATGTTTATTTTAGCAGTGAGTGTAAGTCAGGTCACGAATTGACATACAAGGTGAAGTTAAATGGTGATTTGGGCTTGAGCCATAAATCTTCCTGCCTTTTTTTCACATAGCTAGACTATCATGATAAATGCCTGATCTTTGTGGAGGAAAGAATTTAGTTCCCAATAAGATGATGAGAATGAATTATCAGCTCAGCTATCTCTGCAGTCAGTTTCTACCCGGATACCATTTCAGTAAAACACAAGCATGTGTCATGACTGTCCTGCTGGAACAAATTTTTAGACTGGAAGAAACAAAAATGTTTTTAGGTTTGTGTGTGTGTGTGTAATGTGAATTTCCCCTTAAAACATTCCTATCATGCCGCTTCATATTCATTAATTAGTCTGAGGTTTCCCTCGTGTTTAGTTTACAAAGCCACTTAAACCCACGTACCCATTTAACATATTTATGACCCCAGTTTTCTTTCTTTTCTCTGAGACTGTACCGTAATTGTTCTCTGGACTCAGGAACTGCAGAGTGCCTTCACTGATGAAAGGAGACAACATAAAGAAGGAAATGAATGTGTGAGGGATGAATACCTTCCACAAAACAACTGGGTGCAATTTGGCCCATGGCCCCGGGGGTCACTTTAATAGAGTGGAGCCTCAGTCTCTATTGAGTGTATGGGAGACTATTAACTCTTAACAACTCAGTCTCAGGTTATTTATTTATTGCTTAAATGATTTGTTATTGCTACTTGAATTTAATATACCCTCTGGGAACTGAGATGGCAGCATCATGTTACAGAAAAACTACAAGTTATTTTAAAACTGTGATTGAATTTTTATGAGCATCATAAAATCTTTCTGAACAAATAACTTACCATTAGTCAGAAACTTCAGCAGGAAATCTGTAAAATTAAGGATTTATTAGAACAGTACTGTATTTGTGTGTTTCTCTGGATAAGAGAGGGTTAAATGTTTGATGCTTCAAGATTTAATTTTGTTATTTGAATATAATAATACTTCAGTAGCACCTGATGCCTTCAAAAGGCCATATAGATACAATATTAACAAAAAAATTCATTCCTTTCAGCCTGAGAAGAACTCATGTTCAGGGACTGAAACTGGCACACACTTGTTTTGGTATGAATGTTTTTTCAAAAAACTTCAGAGCACCTGCAAAGATCAGTGACAAATCTCCACATCTGTTTTGCTAAGTGGACTACTATTTGAGGTACCTTTGCACAGTCACTGTTTTTTTTTCCATCCTTGCCTATGTGCTGCTCTTGGCTCTGAAAGGGTGTATTCCTACACTTCTTTAAATCATTCACTTTCCCTTTTGCTGTTCTAGTCCTTAAAGTCATTAGGAGACCTTCCAAGTCAAACATTGTACTTCAGAGAGGAGTGGGGATGGTGGAGAAAGGGAAAAGGAAGTTAAGGAGGACTGAAGGCATCATAAAGCAGGTGCAAAATGGAATCCTCAGAAAATTAAGGGGAAAATAATAGTTCTGTAAAAATAAATAAGTAGGTTTGAAATCAGAAAGTAAAAAGGTTATCTTAAGTATTGCTATAAGACTGGTCTCTGTACTCAGCTGGTTTTTATTACAGACCCAAAGGTGTTCTCTAGAAAAACTGAGAACTGCAGAACTAGAGAGATCTCAAGTCTAAAGGTCTTGTTGCTTGAAATCCTGCCATGTATTTTCTAATAATTGTATAGGTTTATGTGCACCAATCACACCTTTTTTAATGCCAAACCCTCACATCTGATTTTGTGATTGATGCACATAAACCCATAAAATTATGTCATATGCTATTCCATTCTTAATATAAATCAGATAACCATAATTTCTGATTGTTTTAATATAGTGTTTAAGTATCAGTTACCTGAAGAAAGTCTAGACATGTACATGTAATACACATAATCATTCACCCTTTGGATCCTAGAAGTTTAGAAAAGGTATAACTTGCTTTCATGCTGTTGTTTCCAACATGCTCAATTATTGATCTCAATGGATAATTAAGGATAATTAAGGAGCAGTAAATTATAAGATACAAAAGACTTTCTTGCAGAACTGTTGCAGACTGTCTTACATCTTTTTTCTCAATGTCCAGTGAATGAAGCGTAGCAGTTAACATGGCTCTGTAACCTGAATGAAATTCAGGCATTAATGGAGTTATCTTTCAAACTTCCTCTCAATACTGAGAATTATCAATCTTCTATCAATTGTTGCCTTTGGTAATTTATGCATTGACAAATAATAGCTACACCATGGTGGTGTACACTTGTTTCTGTTATTCCAAAGTTGTTGACGCAATCTGACCTTTCAGCAGTCTTAGAGGTTCTTTGCTTCTACTGATTCTTGCTGACACTCTGACATGCCATCATGTCTCTTGGCAAGAGATTCCTCCCACCTGGTGTCACCAAGTCACTTGGAGAAACCCTGACATTTCTTCAGGGCACTTTGTATCACTTAGCTATGTTCCTGGAAGTGGAAGGAGCCATCTTCCAGATGTGCTTCTACTGGCCATAAAGGCTCAGGTATCATTCAGATGAAATGTGTCTGAGACATCTATATTTGGTGATATTAATTTCACCTCAGGTGTCTGAAGAGACACACACAGAACGTGAGAGCATTCTGTTAATGACACCTGTCCTAAGGCCATCCAGCCTCACATAAGATAACTAAAGATGGAGCAAGGTTCTCCTGTCTTCCCATTAGTTAGCTGTGGGCAGTTTTTTCTCCTCCCACAGGTCCCTCCTGACACTTCTCAGGTTCTGATGTGAATGCAAAAGCATCCTCTGTGTAATGGGCTTATTCTCTGCAAACACCTATAGACTACATGGTCTTGCTCTCTAAAAAGGATAAGCTTCATGTGAAATCATGATCTGGGGTCATGTAGATAATTTTTATCAGAAGGCAGGTTACTTATTCACTGCAGGGAAAAGAACCACAATAAGACAAGGCAAACCAAGGAGAAAATGAAATTTCTTACAGACGAGGAAGTTCTAATTATAACTAATGGATATTTAACCAGCACAAATCTAAACAGTCTAAAGAATTGGACCTAATGCAGTTTTACTTCCAACTATAAGAATATGTTTCTTTTTAGAGCTGTACTTTGACTTAACTAACTCTCCAAAGAAGTCTGGGCCCAAAATATTAAAAGGTCCAACACACTACAAAACTTCACAGGAAATTTAGTTGCCCCAGGCTTAACATACTGGCTTGAACATACGGCAAAATTTCTATCAAGAAGTGAAAGGTGAAAGGTTCACAGATAGGAAAATCAACCTGTAATCACAAAAACAAATTTTGCCTCCTGTGAGAGTCTTCTTAGACACATGAACCTTCACTAAAATTGCAGTCTAACTAAAGAACCAGAATTCACTTGACATTTTCTAGGTACAAAAATACTTCAAATGAAATGCTTGTAATTTATGTCAAAAGAACACCAGGGTGTTCATAAGAATTCTTCGGGTAGTCTCAGCTGCACAAGAATGCTTGACCTCTTAAAAATCTCCTTCAGTCTTCTCTCTTCCACCAACACAACCTCAAAGCATGCTCCAGATCAATCCAGATCAATCAAAAGGCCTCTTAAAACCCACGTTCTCCTACAAGTCAGAAATCTACTGGGAAGGATAGTGCTTTAATCTTTCAGGCAGCCTCCACAAATATTTTTGGTAATCCAGGAGAATATCTAGACAGTTGCAGCTACTTTAAATATTGTTGCATCCTGCGTCTGGCTGAGGCTTGTAAATACAAAATTTCTACTTTTTAACATCTAGAAGATTTATTTCCACTCAAACTTAAATGTCTTTAATTAGTCTCTATAGAAAACATACTAACAACTATTCACTAGTAAATAATAAACTTTAAAAAATTGAGTAAAATGGTTTAAATATATATTTTGGCTGAAATGTGGAGAACTTTCAGGTGAGTAGAAAGACAGTTTTTCAAAAATTCTTCCTGTTCCATTTTCAGACTTTTAGGAACATGATGTTTAAATTATTGTACCACATTCTAACCTCAATTCTCCAATACCTATTTCTCTGTGACTTAAATTGCTTTTTGTTCCATGGGATTTAAAAAAAAAAAAAAAAAATAAAAAAATTATGATATACTAAATGGCTGCTACATGGTCAGAGTGCTTCCTTGGCATATATATCCATAACATCTGTAAATTTTTCAAGTATGACATTTTTTTGTAGCTAAATTTATTAGCTGCGGTGTGAGAGTAATTTAGAAAATTTCTTAACATTTAAAAGTTAGGACTTCATTGGAATTCTTACCTGCATAAAACTTTCTAGACTGGGCCATTTCCTTCCAGACTCAGTGCCCTGCATCCGTGCTAGCCAGTGTATGCCTGTGATGATAACCAAAGTACCAGAATGGATTTCTATACCCAGGTGATTAACTCTGAGTACTTTATTTTCTGTCCAGGATTTATTCTGGCTTTTAATCCTGTAAAGAATAAGGCAGTCTGTATGCATTGCTAATGAAATATCTTTAATTTCCTGCATCTTCAGGGAAAAAACCCTACTACATCACAAAAGAATTCAGCTGTCTTTACTACAGTTGTACAGAAGAAGAATTCATTTCACTCTTAAGCCTTTATTTTAGCTATAATCTTACCCTAAATATCTTCTAATTTTAAAGCATTAAAATGGAAAAGCACCTGCATATAACTGTCCTAAAAACATGAAATGAAACAACTGCTCTGCTACTTAATTTCCCACTTAGGATGCAAGGTGCTCACACGTTCCATCCTTCTCTCTGTGTTGTGTTTGGTTAACTCTAAAGACGCCCAAAACCTGAAATAACGTCTAATCTCAGCAAGCATGTTATATGCCTTCACCAGTTTTACAAAGTGTCATTCAAGCTCTCCCTTTTTCATTTCACACGTGTTCCAGTAACACTTTATGTCCCACAGCTTGCAGATACTGCTTGAGAAAGAACTGCAGAAATATTTTCAGATGTAGCACTGGGGTATTACTTCCACAGAGATAAGCTGTTGTTTGTCATTTCCCCAAGAGGTTCAAAGAACTAAACATTTCATTTCCTGGCTGTGTTTATGATGCATAACCTAAGGGGAATGCTACTTCATGAACTATCTAAAACCCTGTTGGGTCAATATATGACTTTGCTCTAAACAAACAGAGGTTTTGCACCTCTATAGTCCTCCTTGGGAAAAATGAAATGCCACAAGGTGAAATGATGGGTGCAAGTGTCCTCCTGCATCCTGCACACTGTGTCTATAACTAACTCTGTCATTTGGAGAGCCAGTAAAATTGCTCCCTTGCCACCTTGGTGCCAGTGTTTGCCAGCAGTGCAGCACCACTTAAAACAGACATGTCAGGCCAGGGTGGAGAAATAAATAAAGGCATCACAAGACACAGAGTAGACCATCATGCCATGTTCCGAATTTTGCTGTAATTAATTGCATAAACACATCATTAAAAATAAAAAAACAAAACAACAACAATAACATCAAAACCAAACCCCCCCCAAAAAACCCCAAAAAACAAAACCAAAACCAGACCAACCAAAAACCACAGCAAAAACAAAACCACAAGGCTTTATCTAGATGTAATGGCTGTAAATAACTTATCTGCTTTGTCTGGCCGCTCTTCACTCTTGTTTCAGTGAGTGAGAAAGACCTGTACGTCTGTGTCTTGACAGAAATACAGGTCAGGTACAGCAACAGACCAAAATTATGTCCAGGATCAGAAGAAAAACATCATGTCACTGCTGGATTGACTGCAGGATTAGACCTCATTGAGGAGATTGACAGATTGTCAATCCTCCAGTTACCAGCATTTGGAAGACCAGCTGTAGATTCTGGTTTATTTAAATGGATCCCTATACTGAAGCCTGAAGCAGACTGACATTTTTAATAAAATACAAATGCCTACATCAATGTAGGGATCAAAAAATCAAAAAATTAGATTTCTCAGGCCACAGGTGAAGAAGATGGTGATGCTATTAAGCTTTGTGTGCATGAGATGTACAAACCATCAAAGAAAACAGTCTGAAGGGATGCAAAAAATTGAATATTCTGCGGAAAAATAGGAATCTTTATTTTCTACTGGTGGGCAAAACAGATTTTTCTCAGCACTGTTAACTTACTTCTTTAAGACAGACTTACTTAAGTGTTTAATATAAGACATGTATTTATTTTTCCTTGAATTGATGTATCTGCCATTATAATGTCTCATCGTGGGTCACAGCCCAGTGAGTAAGAGCACAGACTGCCCGCAAAAAAAAAGTAGATTTAGAACTGTGATTGCCAAGTGCTCTGCATGTAACAAGGTGATGGAAAATAGACCTAAAAAAATAGTTCATCTACAAAATGGAAATGTGGTGCAAGCTTCTGCTGCATATCTAATACAGCTGACTCACAGAAAGTCACTGCACCAGCAGCAGCGTACATTTTTAAAACTTGAAAAAGGACACCTGCATTAGGAGAAATGCGTGTCAGAGCCACTGTGGAGCATGCCAATACACATACATAGGGAGACAGATAACACAAACAGACAAACCTGCCCTATATAAACTAAAGCCCTGAAAAATATGGGCATGCACATCTGGGTATGTCTAAGTGGCTCTTCTAAAGAACAGTTGGATATGTAAAGGAGTATGCATGCCCTGACTCTGGCGGATTACAGACTCCAGAGAAATGGGCAAAACCTCTAAGCCCTAAAAACTATGTAGCAGTTTACACCAAGTAGCCATTTTTGGCATTTATCACATTTAACAATTTAAAAGACTGTCAGAAATTAGACATCTAGCAAAAGTAGAATGAATGGTACTTAAGAGCATTAGGGTATTCAAAGATGGAGGTTCCTTAATTAATTCAGCTGTTCAGATTCCACATGTAAGTTTCACTCTAACCTCAGATCTTCTTTCCATCTATTACTTTATTTCTGTGACTGACTATAGATTAACAAAGTTTTTGCTTAGGTTTAAGTTACTCCATAGTAAGTTTGCCAAAAGAACAAAAGGCATGTTGCTTCTGCTAGATATGGAAAGCTTTAAGGAAGTGAAAATCACTATAACATTGCTTTTAATCCTCATATTCCTGGATCCCTTATCCTCTCTGCATTAAAAATATGCCAATTAAGAAATACTGCTGGCCAAGGAAAGTAAGTGCTTGCAGAGAAGTCCAGACAAACAGCTGGAGTAAATCAGATATTATACTAATGTCGGACAATAGAAGGATGCTGATTTACATCCTCTGTGAATCCTATACCCAGGCATTCTTCTTGTAAATCACAGCAGTTTTTCTGGGAACATAGTAAGGAAGTGTTTTATCTTCACTTCCTTGTAACACGCGGGCCTTTTTTTATGATTTCAGAATTGTTTAGGTTTTATTAGTATGAGTTTACAGCTCTTTGTTCCCTGGACTGTGTGAAGAATGGAAGCAGGAGACTCGCTGCTATTTTACTTTTAGCTGGTGAATCAGAGAGGGTGTCTCACATTTCATCAGTGTTTGAGTCCTTAACTCCTCATACTTCTCAGGTTCTTTTCCCCTTTGCACAATGTATGCAGGGACAAGAATGTGCAAGTGCCACCGCCACCCCATTCAGACTTTCACTGAATTGGTGTAATTGGATTTTGCACCTCAATTTGCAAGATACAGTTCCCCTGAAAACCGACCCATTTTGGTAAGCATAAAAATAAAATGAAATAAAAATAATAATAAAGACAGGGCAGGCATTCATAAGGTACCAGGTCTCCACAGTCTTCAGCTGAGAGACCCCAGATTTCAATGTACCCTGAAAAGGGTGATTAATTTAAAGTGAGTGGAGTCTGTTGCTTTAAGACAAGCTCATAAATCGTGAAAGATCACCACTTCTTTTCAAAAGGCTCTCCACGGTCTGAGTTTCCCTTCTGGGTCAGTAAAGGCATTGAAGTTTTAATGGCATGCCATGGCAGATTACACGATACAGCTGTCCCGGCACCGTGAAAATTAAGTTATGCCCCGTGTCAGCAAGGTTTTTTTTCCCCTTTTCTTTCCCTACCCTCCCCCCTTCACTCTCCCTCTTTTTTTCTCTCTCCCTGTCCCCTTCTTCATTCTCCTTTTTGCTGGGAAGTGCGCATCCAGGGAGGAGGTGGGAGCCCGGCAGGAGCTGCTGCCACGGCTGCTGTTGAGCCCCAGCTATTGAGACTGAGTAAATGGAGCTGATGGGGAAAGAAGAGCCATCAAAATGGAGGGTTTTGTTCCTCCTCCTCTCCCCAGGGCCCTGTGGCAAAGGCAGCCCTCCTTGCTCACTCAGGCGCAAGCACCTACTCTGCTGTCCCAGCAGTGCCGGACACCCGCCAGGCTGTTCCCCCTGCTCCGCACCCAGCGGATCCGTGCTGTGGCTCGGGCACCAGCAGACCCTTGTGCTGATACACACTGTCACAGCAGGACTGTGCTCCTTGTCTGGGATGCCTCTTTCCCACAGGGCAGGGCCTGGTGCACTGGTGCACAGCGCCTGCACAAGCACACCCATGAACAGCATCTTGCTTGAAAAGCAATCCCTGCTGTCCCCCCAGCCCTGTATCTTCACTCTGTAAAGAACGAGGGAGTAAAGAGCTTATTAAAGCATGAGAAATTAATCACATTAGTGTTTAGTCTGCCAGAACAGGGATGTATGAGGGGAAGAAAGAGATGAGGAAACAGAAACGAAAGAATCGTTTGCAAACCTAACAACCAATATTCTGCCTCAGTTATTTACAATCTCCTTTTGATTTTTAATTCCTTGAAAGATTCAGCCTCTGAAGATTAATTTAAGCATATTGATATTGGACTTGATGGTCTGATTTTCTTATGGGATATCCTGAGAATGCTCACAACTCGTACAGAGTACAGATGGCCAACAGTTGAATATTATTGTTCTGCATAATATCTCTAACACCTCAAGATACTGAGTAATGACAGGAGATAGCCCCTATGTCTCTTCAGTCAAAGTTGTTTAGTACATCTTATCCTTGTTGGAAAAATCAGTAAGTTAATAAAGGCTTCAAGTAGAAATTCCCCATTCTGGCATGAAGCCATTATGTTGACTTGTTTACCTCTCTCAGTCTTTAAAGATATGCATATAGATATATTTTAAATATAAACAACATTGTTCATCTGAAGTGCTTGCATCACACCATCTGCAATAACTTATCCAAAAGCTTCTGGCTTTAGACGTGCACAATTTGCTGTTAGCCTTCTATTCTAACCCAGGACAATGATTTCAATGGGATTATTTGTGCTCTCTAATGCAGGGATACTTTGATTAAACTCTACTTGTTCCACTGTTTCTGTGTGTATTGATAGCAGAGGATGAGGTCTGACTACCTGCATATTTAGCCACCTCTAGTTTGTGTATGTTTGATTAAATATTAAGGCATTCTACACTGGAATTAATTTGCTAATAAGACTTGGCTTTTTTTTCCTTGCTTTCCCCATTTGTTCCTAGGTACAACCTGCTGTTCACAGCCAGTGCATCACTCAGTACGCTACAAGAATGTTTGCCTACACAGTCTGAGCTGAACTCTACCAGACTATGAAAAAGTGTCCAGACCTGGGAAAAAATTAAATTTTGCCAATATTACCATTAGCAGGGGTTGGGGTCAGAACAAGAGTTTTGCCATTTATCTTCTACATAGGTGAGGTATAGACATTAAATAAAAGCCACTTTCATAGCACTACAATAATTCTGCTTGAGTTGTAGCAGAGACAATGACATCAGGGACCAGCTCATCCCTTAGACTTACCATTCCACTTGTTTGCTTGCATACCTCAGTTTCTTTACACACATCAGTGTGTGGGGGAGAGCTGGTCACTATTCCTATTTGCGTTGCTGCTATTCACAACAAGTAAATCTTTCCCATGTTTTTTGTGATAGGTTCAGGCCTTTATTGAGTGAGGAGAGCTGTGGGCTGCCCAAGAGCTGTTTTGTTGGCAGGGGGTTAAGGAGAATTGTCTGTCACATCAATTATCTGCCCTTGAGCTCTTAGAAAGAAGGTGCCTAGAGACTGGCCACTTCTCTTGCTTGTACATCCACACACATGGACACCAAAACAGCTCACACTTTGATTGGAAGTTGCTCTCCCCCTCTCTCAGCGGTGCTGCAATCCATGTTAAATCAGCTCATTCCTCCTCAGTAAAACTAGACAGGCCCCTGCTTTGAATACGCTGGACCACACAAGGGAGAGGGGAAAAATATCTTTCCCTCAACTCTTTCTCTCCTTCGTCGTTTGGAAGCCTGTGTTCTAATAACAAATGGTGATTTAAAGAAAAAAAAAAAAAGAAAAGAAAAAAAAAAAGACAAGCCTCCCCTTCTTCCCTTTTTGGAGCGACAGCTCTGAGCCTTGGTCAGGGGAGCCCATGAATTGGACTTGCAAAGGGCCCGGGAGGGGTCCCTATAAATCTTCCCCACACAGAGGTGGCTGTCTGTCTACTTCTGGGCTGCTGCTCATTGTGACTAAAGTTTAACTGCTTTACTTTCATTTGGGGGGAGGCAGGGAGGCAAGGCGCATAAACCTGAGGTTTATGGATATTGCCTTATTTCCTTGTCATTTTCAAAAGAAGCTTGTTTGCTTCTTTATTGTTCCCTTAGAAAAGTAACAATCACAAAACTGTTCTACTTACTTTAATGCCTAATTTTCCTCATTTCTCTGTCTTTATCTTGCTACCTATGGAATGGAAACTACATTGAGTAGTCCTACATTTGTGAGAATGGGAATAGTCGCTTCCTTTGGCTGTTTATCCAGCCAAAGACTAAAACAACCAGCACAAAAATAACAAAAAATAAATATAAAAGCGATAGGGAATAAATCCTGTGTGGCTGTGCGTATAATTACATACATGCTTGCACACTGATACACAGACACAGAAACAGACACACGCTGGATGTCTCGGAGAAATGCCAGCTGTAATTGCCACAAACTAAACATGGTTTTGTTTTCTCACTGAAGCTTTTACCCATCATATTCTGCCTTTCTGCTCGTGACTAATTTCTCGATCTCATTTCATGGGTCACAAAGCAACATACCAAGTTATTTAATACCAATACATACATACTCTTTGGATATAGATCAAGTATGAAGTCACCAAAATGACAGTAATATAATAAGTAAACATCATCAATTGCCTGTGGATTCTTATCATTATAAGGATGCATCAGTCAGCTGAAAAATGTAATTTTTATTTCAACAAATTATCCACCCATATAATTTGAATCTAAGAGCATAACGATTTCTGGTTCTGCAAATTATAATCAGGATAATGGAATTGTTATTTTCTGCTTTCACGCACAGCAAATTATTCATGGTCTTTCCACATTTATCTTAAGGAGAAAGTTCTCTGAAGACTAAATCCAAGCCTAAGGATTGTATTATGAAAGTGAAGGAAACTTATTTTGAAATAGAAATCTCACTCCATCCATTTGGAAATGTACAGGTAGACAGTGAATTGCTTCCTTTAGAGTTCCTATGAATTTTAATCAGTTTTCAAAATAATTTGATTGAATACAAAAAATTAGATTTGCAAAATAAAGACAGAGCCTACTGTGCTGGGGATGTGCATAATTCATTATATCGGAAAGAAGAGGGGAGAAAAGTGTTTCTCCATTCTTAGACATTGGTTTGTCTAAGTTGTAAACATGTAAAGTTGGGCAGCTTGTTTGCTCCCTGCATGTGTGTTCATGGGTGGGTGAGGGGAGTTTGAGAATTCCTAATCCTGCAGCTCTCAGGACCTGGAGAGTTGTACCCCATCTGGGGTAACTGGATTAAAAATCTTTTCTCATTTCAAAGGTTTGATCTCAACAAGGGTTTGATGTGATGAAATCAAAGTGGCAGCTTGGATTTGAAAACTATTTGGATTTGAGCTTCCTGAAGTCTAGATCTGAGAGAATGCTGCAGTGGATATGAATGTGTGGTAACTGCACTAATGTCTGTAAAAAGAAGAAAGTTATGCGTGAGGAAATAAAAAAATATCCCATTTCTAAAATAGTACCTACCCCAGTGAGAATAATCTTATAGTAAAATAACTTTTGTCAACTAATGGTAAGTTGTTCTTGTGCTATTTGATTTTAACACATCTCCTTATTGACAATAATAGATTTTGTCTTTACAGAGGTGAAGCTAAATAACAACAGCTACAAAAATGATGTATGATGTGGTAATTACTACGACTATTTTGTTGCCCTGGATACTTCCCAAGTGTTAAGGGACCCCAAAGACATGAGAGAAATTCATTGACCTATCCAAGGAAAGAGCAGGTTCCACATAATTTCGAGCAAGTCACCTTCCCTCTTTCTGATCTTGCATCTTCACCTGCACACCAGGGACAATAGAAGAGTAGCACACCTATTTCACAAAGTCTTTCTGAGGGAAGGGCTTCAAGGCATTCTCACTCTTTACAGTGAAGCCTGCCAGTAGTTCCTGCATTTTTGAAATCATATACAAATAAATTTCTTCTTAAAAGCAAATACTAATTTTGGCTCCAGGTGAAACTTCACATGCATTTAGAAACAACAGCTTAAATAGATGATTAAAAAAGTTATACATTTATAAGTATACACAAAGAAAATTGTATACAACCCTTCATAAGGTAGGTACTCAGAGTGAAAACATGCTAAATGTACAAAGGGACAAAATAATTCTGCCTTGAAAGGCAGAATTTTTACAGTCTTTTGTCTTTTTACAGTAAAGACAAGCATGGCAATCGATGCTGCCTCTTTAATAATCACCATACATTGTCTATGTGGGATATATTATCCATGTGCCCTATTACACACCACCTAAAACTGACTACAGTCTTCAAATTACACAAGATCATAACACTTATACAACAGAAATTATGTTCCTTTTTTGTTACATGGAAAGCATCCTCAGATTCTCCCTTCTCATAGATACTTTCTGTTAAAATTTGACAAAAACCTCATGTAGTACAAAGAATGGATTAGAAGATATCTCTGAGGCATAAAAGTAATTTATGTAGGTTTATAAGGTAAGAGTGTAAAAACTTAGTAGAAATGCTCACTGCATATGAGAATGAAATATATCAACAGCTCTTCCCTGATGACACTTTGGGGTCATCTACCAAAAGACTGAAACTCCAAGCAACAGGCTGCTCTCAGAAACTGGTGCCAGCCTGCAGAACTGTGAACCACATATATAAGTTTATTTAAAATCCAGCATCTTTCGTTCCAACTGCGGATTCACTCTACCCTTTTATTGCTAAGGTAGTCATACAGCATAAAATACATATATGAGTGTCCATACATGTATGGACATGCACGTGTACTCTCACAAGAAGAGAACAAAAAAAGGATGTCTTCTGTGAAATTCTCTGGAAGACAAAGACTGAAAACTACAGACCACTCTTACTTATATTCAGTCAATACTGTTGAGAAAATCTCAAATAATTTAGGCATGTTTCTTGAGATGACTGAGAACCAGACTTGTGTTTTAAATATATCAAATATTAAACTTGAATTCAAAAGAACAAAGAAGAATAACAAAACAAAAAAAAAATAGTAGTGCATTATGTACATTTATAAACAGAATTCAGTGTAACAGAACCTGTGCAAAGTAATATGGCAAAGTATGGAGAAATATGCTGTGGCATTAATAATGTATTTAAGTTTTACAGTTCGGCTTTCAGCTGTTTCTTCTTCTGTAGACACTTATTTTGGGGAAGTCTCGAGTTTTCCATAGTGCCTCTGAATAAACTAGTCCTGTCCTCTAAGGCTTGTCCTGAGTTTGACTGAAATGGAGTTAATTTTACTCATAGTATCTTATATGGTGTTGTGTTTTGGAATCATGACCAAATAAGTTTTCACAATACACTGTTCAGAATGGTTCTGCCAGTGTCAAGACTTTCTCTGTCTTGCAAACTGCTCCTGTGTTGAAGTAGTCTGGGGATGGGCAGGAGGCTGTACAGTGACACAGCTGAACAGCTGACCCCAGCTGACCAGGGGGATATCCCATGGCATATGGCACCATGCTCAAAAATAAAAACTGAATAAAAGGAGAAGAAATGGAGTGACACTCATGGTTTTGGTGCTTGTGCTTCCACATATATATGATGCAAGATGAAGGCCAGCTATTCTGGAAGTGGCTGAATGCTTGCCTGCTGATAGGAATCAGGAAATTAAGCCCTCCTTTTGCTTTACCTATTGAGCTGTTAACTTGTCCTTATCTCAAACCATGAGTTTTCTCACTTTTGCCCTCTTATTCTCCTTTTCATTACCTGGTGGGGAGTAAGCAATGACCTGTTTGCAGCTCAGAGTTTACAGGGTTAAGCCACATCTCTAGTCCAGACCATCTACACCTTGCCAGATGGTCTTGAAAATTGTCAGTGAGTACAAATTTACTCCTGAGTAGGTACCCATTTAATTCTAAATATAGGAAATAACTTATTCCCTACTTCCTTGAAACAATGTTTTTATGTTGAAAATTATTACTATTTCACCTCATTAGTCCCCTTCTCTTCCCTTCCTTATCCTTTTTACTCTTTCCTCTGCCCTGCCTTGGCCCTTGTCCTCTTCTCTCCACCATAGTCACAATGAGTATGTCTTGGTTTGGTTTCTAAAGTTTTATTTTGGAAATAATGGCTAAAGGTTCTTCCTGAAATTGCTTCATCCAACTTTGTTAAGTTTTAGTAGGATTAATCTATAGTCATGAAAAATCTAATTAATTTTTACTGCTGTTTCAAACAGCATTTCCCTATTCTGGATTGTGTTCTTATCCTTTATTTACTGATACATTATACAAATACTGTTTGTACACGACCTTTTAAAGGAACAGTTTGTAACCAAGGAAACTAAAAATGGAAAAATGCTTTTGGGCATTCTTATCATCACACCTCAAAATCTGTTTAAAACAACTGAAAAAAGATGATTTTCCTTTTGTTTTTCTGGGGGAAGACAAGGAAGAGTAGTGAATGATCTCAGGTAAAATTGTAATTCATAAGCCACTGAGATCTGGGGCTGAGTTTCTAACAGGTAAACTGGTGTCAATTGAAACTGTGAACATCTGACTTCTTGAGAATGAAACTCAAGTTAATTATTATCCTAATATCATTTAGCACTATTGTCTCTTCTGTCAGTGTTAACTTTTCTGTCCCCATCCCCATTTTGAAAAGCTTTTTCACAATTACCTGTAAAAACAAATACCCTAATTTCAAAAAGCTTTATTCATCATAAATATGATATCATTAGGCTAGATCAGGTGTTCTAGACCTGGGGAATGTGGTATAAAAGGCATTTCTGGTTTGATAGGAAATGCCTTTTGAATACCATTGCTCTTATGTCATAGGGCACTATCTTAATAAGACTTAAAATAACACTAACTTCATGATAATTGGATGAGTTCTGGGAATGTCCTGCACAACCCAGGACTGCTTTAAACTCTTCTTATGGTGAGCAATCACAAGGAGAAGAAATAAAAAACACAAGAAACTTTTGGTAGAATGCCAGGATGCTGTAACATTCGGAGCAAATAAAAAAACCACAAAATGCAAGGTTTTTTAGTTAAGTAGGACGATCAGAAATCTAAAAGATGATAGCAAGAAAATCTGGCTATTTTATGGTTCAGTGCATTGTCAGATTTCTAATTATGAGAACATAAAAAAACTCCTTAAAAAGGAAATGTAAGAGATCAAAGTAGAGTTTGTCCTTAACAACCAGTAGGGCACAAACTTTTCTTTCTTTTCTAATCTGTGTCATGCTCATTGAATGGACTACTGCAAGACTACCAAGGCAGCAGAAATCCTGGTCTATAATGGTTAAAAATAATGTAAATGAGTATAAACTGGAAATTGTGCAGTGCAATCCTCCCCTGGTAAATCTTCTTGTTACTGGGCACCAAAAGCATCACGAAAATCACTGAATTTAAATTTCCATGTCTGTATAGGTCACAGCATGTTATCAATCTTTTAATGACATCAAAAGGAAAGACTGAAGGGCCTGCATTATCATGCAGTGAACTTTGACAGAAATGTAAAATCTAATCCTCTTGCACTCATTATATTCCTATCCTCAACTAGACTCATCCACTGTAAACTCAACTCAGACACCCAAGCCATTGCATTAACAGCACTAGTAGCCATTTTTGATCATTAATTTTCCAATATCCCAAGCTAGAAACACCTGTCATGATTAATTCTCTGAATCATTGGGTTCAAATACATCTCCATATTCTTGAATTTTTAAGCCATCTAAAAGAAGGAGAAAGAGTATTTTCCTATGGTTCTGCTCCTCCTGTCCCCACCATATTATAATAAAACTCTATGTAGTACAGAAAAGAGAAGGAAGAATTATCAAAGTGATGGAATGGTTCCACGGAAAAGAAAACTTGAAAGGGAATGTGGAAAAGTGCTATAAAATCACTGTGGAGCAAGGGAAAGGTTAGGTGGCAAAGTCCCACCAAAGAGGAAAACCTCTCAAAACTGTGCTGTAAAGTAGTGGAACTCCTTGATGTAGGCTGTGGAGGATGTGAAAGGTGTAGGTGCAACACAGCTAACTGAAGGCAGAAAAATCCCTGTGTACTTCCAGAAAAATAGAACTCTTAGTACTCTAACTCCTACATTGTTTCTTCATCTGTCATATAGCTGAAATAAAAACTGTAAGCTACAAATAAATATCATTCTACTGAAATCTCAGAATAAAACTTTGTTGCTGAAGAAAAAAACCAGATTGCTGTGAATACGTGGGTATATATGTGTCTGGTTAACTCCTCCTGCTCATATTGAAAAATAGACATGCAGTGAAACTGTGGCAGTCTGGATTCAAATCACATGGGCTGCTTTATATGAGTTTTCTGGTCTTGGCCTGGCTGGAATGAGTTCTTGTCATCCAAGCTTGCTAAAGGACAACCACGTGAATCTGGCAACTACTTGTTAATGAGTCAAAGTGAGGTGTCACATAACACGTACCACTCTAGTCTCAGAAGGAGAGCCTGTGTACTCAAGTCAGCATTGGAGATGCTTAACCTTGGGGCAGTTTAGGAGGATGGGACAGGGATGGGAAAATAATGCTTCCTCCACCAAAGGAAAGTACACCCAACTGCTTCATAGTATCTTCCCCATAGCCTGTCCTTGTGTGGTGCCAGCCTCAGCAGCTTGCTTTCCTAACACTCCATGATGTTCTTTCAGGAGCAGTGGTGCCACAGAGGGAAGGACAGCAAATATGCAAGAGATTCTTTTGAACGCTGGGTAGAAAAAAAGACAAGACATTCCTGTAAATTTTCAGTACCACTTCGAAACAGAGAAGCCAAGACTGACATAAATATTCAATCTTATGCTTTAAATTCAGCCAGCATGAGCCTTTACTGGGAATTAGCAAAAATACTTGATTATCATACCTGTTAATAAACATAAATGCTAATGCTCTGTAATCAGCAACAATTCATGTCTCTGTACCTTGGCTATATCCTGACAGGAAAAAATTATTTTGGAGGTAGAGAGTTATATCAAGATAAAATCATGCAACACTTGGCAAAAAAAGTACTAAGCTTTCAACAGTGTTTTAAAATACACTATATCCCACACATACGTTAATTTTATTTGCATATAGGATAGCCAAACATTTTAAGACAACACACATATGGGCAAACAATATGCATATTATTAAATCAATACACACCTCTATCTAATATGTCACTACTGAATGCATGGGTATATTTAATATTAAAATGTCTGCATCTGTATTTGAAAGTGTAATTAACCCCAAGCTTGCTTTAGTCTCCACATGTAGCTGTTCAAAAGTCCAGGTTTTAATGGCAATACTTTCTTTAAAAGATCTGGGAAAATAGTTGTGGAGTCAGTTCCTACAGAGATTACAGAAATCTGTCTGAGGGATAAGATTTTTGCTTAACATCTCTTCAGTTCTGCCTCTTATTTAGTAGTCACAGTTATGCCAAATGTCTTACTCTTTTTTCATCAGGGAGCAGATAATAACTCAAATGCCTCATCCAAAACAAACTCTTTGAAAAGATCTTATGAAATCATTTCTCTTTGCAAATCCATAAAAATCACCTCGGACTCCTTATCAATAGAAAGGCTTAAAGAGGGTGCAGAAGTCGTTGAATTATGATGTGCTTGTTTTAATGAAATTCCACTCCTGCTGGGATGTTCCCTGCAGATTTTCCATATTTCAGCATGGGAAAGGTTTGATGCTTTCCTGCCGGTGCCAAGAGTTAATTGAAAACATTTCAGGATAAATTCAGCTTGGGGGCCAACGCTCCCATTCCTTCATTATTCTTAACAATAATAGAGGAGTAATACAATTATTAATAGGCATGTTGTATCCTCTTAAAGTGGCAGTGTGTTTCTGAAACCGTGTCTTTCACATTCTTTTTCTTAAGCAAATCTGAAACAAATAGAAGAATAGAAATCTCGGGAGAAAAGCAAGCCTGGCTGGTATATACATACAATTCATCACTTTTTCTTCACAGTTAGCATTTAGCCGTTGTTAAATATAGGTAGTTACTTAAAACTTTAAGAAATAAATAAATAAACAATCTAATAAAACAAAAATATCGCTCATCTAGACCAGAATTCTCTAAAGATCTTCATGCTTAAATTCTCATCCCTGTGGGATATTAAATGGTTTTCTTTGAAGATATGTATGTCCTCAGAGTTATTTAAGGAAACTCAGAAAAGAGAAATGCAATTTTTAATAAAAAGACCATTGTTTTAAAGATTAAATTGGTTTTGCAGTGACATATTGTTCTTAGGATTTATGTCTTCAGTTTAATGAATCTGAAATATTGGGGGTTTTTTTATGACAGAAGACATTAGATTGTCTTGCTGGCCTAGGGCTACTTATATGTTATCTTCTACAGTAAACAATTTATACTACAATCTTGCAGAAAATACTTTTAATTTTAATTTTTTTTTTTCCCTGACCTTGACTCTTGATACATTCATAGTAATTTTGCCAGTATTTATGCACTCCTGGTAACTGAATATGGAAACTCGTAAAAGATATAAACTGTTAGGGAAATATTTCCAAAATAATGTTTTCACTTAGTTTATTTTCATCACACATTTTTATCTCTTCTCCACACTACTCCTCCCAAAACAGACAACATAAAACATTAAGTAGCTCTGTTTGCAGAACTATTTTGCCATAAAGCTTGCTGACTAGAGAACCACAAAACCAGTCCAAGCAAATGGAAGTTACGTGATTCCTGCAGACTACAATGAGTCAAGGACATACTTGTACCATTTCAAAAGGCTTTATCTCATTTACTACAGCTCTTCCCTTTTTTTAAAAGAAGTTCTGCTGGCAAAAGTCTTTGATGGGGTCACTGCCCATTCTGGCAGCAAACATGATATTTAAACTGCCCCACAGAGGTAATTTAACCAGCTTTTTGCACCCTGTCTTAATCTTCTCATCCAGAAGGACAGCAAGGATAAACGAGATTCAGGCTCAAATATTTTTCAGCCAGTGGTGTTTGCATGCACTGATGCAGCATTCTGGAAGAATAACAGGTGTAATTTAAAGCATTTCTGTGCTCCAGGGTGAGGGTAGGACCTGAGTAGAATCAGGACAGGGTTAGGAACAGTTTCTGCCTCAGTTATCCCCACTGCAAAACAGGAATATCTACTGAGTCAGAGCTAACAATGTGCAACAATCTTCCTTGATTTGCACAGCAGAGTATTAAGACAATGTTGAACTTAAAGTCTGGACTGAGAGAGCATCACTACACAATTCTTTCACTAGTTCTCTTAAGTGTAACAAGTTTTCCCTATAGCATCAACTGAGAAAATAAAATTTGGTCCCATGAATATCATAAAGGCAGACTTCAGCAAGCTTGCTGGACAGGAAGAGGAAGCACTGGGTTGCTACAGATTTTTTCCTTGCTTACTGCACACAGATGTGAGAAAACCAGAAAGTTTTCTGACCTAAGTTCCCAATGAGATCTGGAAAGAGTCAGAATAATTTCTGAATATAATGGCAGAGACTATATTCAGGCTCTACATGCAGTCACTATGTTCTAAGATTGAGCCTAATACTTCCAAAAACTGAACCACTCAAGGTTTGAGCAGCCCAAAAGGGAAAGATTTCACAGTTTCTCAGATTTCTTGTATCATTCTTATCCACTCATTTTACAAATACCTCCTTGCCATCCTAGCAGTACCTTTTGCATAATAGCATGCTCTTCAACATATCCAGGCACTTCCAACATATCCAGGCACAACATATCCAGGCTCTTCAACATATCCAGGCACAATCCAGCATTGGACACTGTCCCTCTGGGCAACATCCTTTCCCTTGAGTGTGTTGACTGCACAACTCAGCCCCACTGTTTGTGTCACTGACAGAGCTGTGGAACAGTCCCAGCCCCAATACTGACCCTGGAGGACACCACTTGTTGCTGCTCTCCACTTGGACAGTGAGCCATTGACCACAATTATTTGAATGCAGCCATCCAGCCAATTCTTTATCCACTGAGTACTCTATCCATCAAACCAATATCTCTCCAGTTTAGAGACAAAGATGTTGCTAGGGACAGTGTCCAATGCTTCCCACAAGTCCAGGTACATGACATCTTTTGTCCTTCCCTTGTCCACTGGGTCTACCATATAAACCCCGTCATAGAAGGCAGCCAAGTTCAGTGTGATTTGCCCTTAGTGCAGCCATGTTGGTTGCCACCAATCACCTGATTATTCTCCATATCTCTTAGTACAGTTTCTCTTAGCACAGGAAGAAACTTCATGATCTTGCCAGGCACTGAAGTGAACTCCCTGGTCTTTAGGTCCCTGGGCCTTCTTTATTTCCCTTTTTAAAAATGGGGCTTATATATCCCCTTTTCCAATCAGTGGAAACTTCACCAGATTGACATGATTTTTCAAATATAATAGGCAGTAGCTTAGCCACTTTCTCAGCCAATCCCTTCATCACCCTCAGATACATCTTATCAGGACCCATGGACTTGTACACCTTCAGGTTCCTTAGATGTTCTTGAGCCTGATCTTCTCCTGCACAGGACAGTTCTTCATTTTCCCAGTCCCTGCTTTCCCCTTCTGCATCTTGGGGGTTTGGCTGGAGCACTTGCTGGTGAAGACTGAGGCTAAAAAGTGATTGAGTACCTCAGCCTTCTCTGTGTCCTGCATAACCAGGTCTTCCATATCCCTCCTGAAAGCAGCCACATTTTACCCAGTCCTTCTTTTATTGCTGAGTACCTAAGGAAGCTTTTTTTGTTACCCTTGATGTCCCTGGCCAGATCTACATCTGCCAGTGCTTTAGCTTTCCTAGCCATCTTCCTGGCTGTTGGGATGATTTGTTTGTATTGCTCCCAGGCTACCTTTCCCTGTTTCTGTGCCCAGTAATCTACCAGTTTGTGTTTTAAATTTGTCCAGGGGCTCCTCGTTCATCCATGCAGGCCTCCTGGCATTTTTCCCTGATTTCCTCTTTGTAGGGATGCCAATACATCAGAATGCAATACTTCTTCAGCTACTATCACTGCTTAAATTAGAAATCATCGCCAGTGGATGACTGGAAACCTGCAGTGCTTGTATTTACTCTGTTTAAACCACCTTACTTCCTTTATTTTTTAAACAATTAAAACTAATGGAGGCTCTAAATACACTCTCATATACACTATAAAGTAGTAGGTGATTGCATTATTTTAGTATAAGACATTATAAACAGATGTGTCTTGCTTTTGCATTACTAGAGAGCATCTAGCAAACTATGTTTATTTACAAGAGGATGTGTGTTTTGTGACTACCAGAGCACCATAATCTCTCAGATAGTTAAAAATACAAACTGTGTCTGTATTGTCTATATTTGCATGTAGACATAAGGGAGAAGGTTCAGCTGTATTTTATTTCTTTGTTTCAAGGCAGCAAGATACTGTGGCCAAGAAAATGTTTATAAACAAGTATTTCTCTCTTGCAAAGGAAAGAAACACCCTTTCTGCACTCCTGGTTTCCTCCAATTATTTTTCCAAGTTTTTTCTTTCCCTTATCAATCAAATTGTCCACTTTCCAATTCATAAGTGTTTCTCTTTGATGGACACTTTTCATTTCCTCACTATATTCCCTTATATTTCACTATTCCTCTTGTGTTATACTTCCTATGTTCCTCTTGTCTTCAAGTCCTGGACTAAATTCTATGTTTTGGTCTCCACTCTCCTCCTAAATTTTCCCTTTTACCCCTTTTCAACTGTTTCCATCTTCTCTGGCCTTGTGGGCACATGTAAGAGTTACCTTCTCTCTTCAATGATCATGCATCACCATCTCCATTGAAATATGCTATATGTATGCTTGAGCCTAACCTCATCCTATGTCTACCTAAGAATTATCTTGGATCATCTTCCCACAATCAGGTCAACATTAAAATCACAGCAAAAGAGAAATTTATTTAATGGGACCTCCAGAGATAATCTACTTTCAAATTTTTCCAGAAGCTAAATTTCAGCCAACACTAGAAATCAGCTGTATGACCTGCTAGCCAAGTCTTGGAAACCTCAAATGATGGAGGTGACGGAGTTTCTTCGGGAAACTTGTCTCAGTCCTGCACTACATCCTTCACCTCCCAGCAAAGTTCTTCCTAATGCACAGTTTCAACCTACTGGCCACAGTCTGTGCCTGCTGCACCTTGGCATACCTTCTTCTTACACTACTGAGAAGAGTTAAGCCCTATAGCCTTTACAAAAGTTTTCTTCCCATGGTATAGGGTGCCATTAGATTCACTTTTCAGTTGCAATAAAGTTCAGCTCCCTCATCTTTTCCATGTTGATCACAAACTCTAGTCATTCCAGCAGCCTTCTACTAGCCCCTCAAGTTTCTCAGCATCCTTCCTGAACTTGAGAGAGGGGTGGTCTGAAACCTGGACACACTGTCACAACTACCAAGAACATGAGGATGATAGTTTTCATCTCCATCTTCTGGAGATGAGGAAAAAAAACACATTTCCAGAGCTGAATGTTCATCTTATTTTCGCATTACTCTTTCCTTCTGGCTGTGCCAACATTACTAAAGACAGACTGCTTTCTGTCTGCATTCCCCCATTATTTTCAATCTGTGTCTCAGCTAACTTCTTGACACTATTTTGGAGCTTCTTTCTCCTTATTGGCAAGTATGCTATCAATTCTCCAAATCTTCTCTACATAACAGTCATCTCCTCTTCCCTACGCTTTCTTCTTCTCACCCATTCAAAACACCACATTTGAATGTGGATCTTTATTTATGCAGACTTTGTATTACTTTATTAATTATTTTTTATGTTTTCTACACATCACACTTTACCTCATGACCATCCTACTAAACCTTAGTCTATTTCCTTACTCTAGGATGTTCCTCTTTTCCCTCCCTGATGAATATCCAACGTATAGTATTAGCACTATTTTCTCTGTGTGTTAACAAAAATCTGTCTTTGTTGAGCTTCTACTATAATATACACTTGACTCATAATAAATTCATAAAAAAAAGAAACTTTAAAGAGAAGGGCGGGGGGAGAGCTCATCAGCTACTATTTTGATTTTGAGCACCAAACTCTCATCACTAGCAGTAGCTGCGTAAGTAATCCCTCTTTATTGTTTTATTTTTATGCCCTTCAGTTACATTTGCACTGGTTGAATTTTGGAGGTAAATATCCAAAATATTAGCTGAAAGCTTCCTCAGAAAGCAAATCTTTCCCACATCCTTCCCTGCAGTTCCTCTTTAAGAGGTGTCAGCATGGCTGAGAGAATGAAGTGGCTCCACATTGTTTGCCTGAACTATTATGTGTTTAACATTTCCATAACAAAAGTGCCACTCGACTTCTCCCCGATTAATGCAGCTCGAGGGCTCTTGTCCTCCTTTAATAAAACATTGTTGAAATCATTTATTTAGAGCCCCTGGTTACTAGTGGGAGAATGACCATCTTTGTGCCAAAATATAGTGTATACAGTCCACTATTTTGTAGTAGATCATTCTGTTATTTAAGAAATTGATTAAATGGATGTCCTAGAAAGTATTTATGCTAATAGCACATTACTTATGTCATTCAGACAGTCAATGTGAACCTTTTCAACTGTCTACCACAGCCAGTGCCTCAAGTAAAATACAGTAACTTCCAACTTTCCTGCTTACAAGTCTGTATCACAGGCATAAAATCACTGTTCCTCCCATTTGGAAATGTTTTCTGTTGCACAGCTACCTACTTTTCCTAGGACTTGCAACGGGTGTGTTACCACAGGCAGTGTGGAAGTGCGTGGAGTTATTACTGCAGACAGGAACAAAATCGGTTGAAGGTCTAAATTTGTTTTGGCAACATTTGAAGACTATGCAACACAGTCACTCAAAATCATTTTCCTTTACTCAAATAGGGATGATTTTTTGTCCCACTGCTTCTTATATGTGCACTTTGGCTCTTTCGAAGTACCTCCCAAACTCCAGTGCACTCAAAAGAACAAAACAAACCAAAAATCAAGTACTAGTTTTGCATCACATTGAGATGGAATGTCTTGTTCTCCACCTGTAAAGCTGCCTGCAGCCACCTTTACAGCCCTAAGATATGCAACTATAGAGGCATGTCTACCGTGAGAGATCTGGTAGACCAACAGCTTTTAGGAGGAGTGAAGATTCTAAGTAAAATCCATCATGCTTTCCAATGTGACCATGAAAAGGCTTGGCCAAACCAGAGAATGCTCTGCTTATGGTCATTGTAAGATTTTGTTTCATAACAATTTTAAAGTTATGTTTGCCTGTGTGTATACATTGGTGTATATTGCTGAAAATAAACAGAGACCTTATGTTATGTCCATTGTGATTGCATACAAAAGATTTGCTGTGTGCTTGGGTGATCAGTGAAGCTTGAATCTCCCCCTATTTACTGTATGGTCACTGTCAGTTCAATGAACTGCCTCCCTTGTTCTCCACCATTGTCCCACACTCCCTTAAACATTTGTCACTGAAGTGCCTCCAAAGACAAATAAACTGTCACCAAGAATTCAAACCTGGTAACTGGGAATGAAAAGGGATCAGAACCTACTGGATTATTTTACATGAAATGATGCAGAGTTCCTTCTCCCCCTGGAAGAGATAGCCTGGACAGGACTTCAGCAGAGAGCACTGCCAAATAGCCAGACAAACGAGACAACTTCCTTTCCTATGAAAAAAATCTCCCTGTGTCAGGAAAGGTGAAGTCTTTCCTTTGCTTAAATATGTTCTCGCTACATCACTTGACATTTCAAGATTTCCATTTGTCTGAAAATCAAGCAAAAGAAGTACGGATTTGATGGACATCAACATCTTCACAGGCTTATTTGGCTGGGACAAATAGCAACACAGGCAGCCATTCCTCCTGGAAATTGTGCTGACTGACTGTACAACAAAACCCAGAGCTACCTCCTTATGGAGAGGAGGTCGCAGGACAGAATCAGTTCAGCTGTATTTATTGCACAATAACTTAAATTAAAACAATCCACTTTTTCTGGAGAAGGAAGCATACAGATGAGTCCTCCCAGCCTAGTAGTGCTTCGTGTTGATTTATTCCAGGCAGATGCTTTCGACAGGAGCCTGTAAAATTAAGTCTTGAGTTTATTGTAGCAGTTAATTATCAGTCCTTTTCTAGTGCTAATGTCTTTACTCCTAAATGAAGGAAAAAAAAAAAAGGCTTTTAGCTGGGACTTAATTTTTCATCAACAACTAGTTAAATACTCCTTGTGGGTGCTAACTGTTGACAAACTGAAAGCATGTTTCTGGTCATCTGTGCAAGAAGTATTTAAGATCATCCTTACCCCATTGTGAACTCAGCACTTTGTAAAGAAAGCTGACTCTATTTACAAGTCTCACCCAACTACTCTGTCCTCCTCCCGAAGAAACAGTTTCCAGCTTTGTTTTAACAATAAGCTTACTCAACCGTTCAGATGACTTTAAAAACAAACTTCAGATCATAGCCGCACACCATAGTCATACACTTGTTTGGTATCACAACTATTCGGGGTTGGCTTATGTGTGCGCACGTGCACTTATGTGCATTTATTGCTGGGCAACGTAAGCAAATTCACACCCTAAAGAAATATAATAAAATAATCTTTCATTGAAATAACTAGCCCAGAAGCAGGGATTTCTAATTTTGTTGGTTTTTACAACAGACAGATGTGGATTTGCGCTCTGTCAAGATCTGCTAAGATGAAAAAGACACTATCTTGCTAATCTGTCGCCCCCTCAGTCAAAGTTTATTTGTGGTAGCTTTTAAACTTCTGACTTGCCTCCCAATTATAGCCTCTAAAACGAAAAGCTTTAAATAAACACCATGAATAGAAGATAAATAAACTTTCTCCTTTTTTTTCCTTTTTCTTTTTCCTTTTTTTTTTTTTTTTTTTTTTTTTTTTTTTTTTTTTTTTTGTGAGTGCCTAGCTTGACGCAGTCCAAACTCAAATCCCTAGAGGACTGAGCTCTCTCTTTTGTGTTAATGTTTAAAAGATTTTCCAGTGCCGGAGTTTATTCCTACTGCAAACATTTCTATTTACAAGGTCAAGTGTATCAGCACTCGACACAGCTTAAGAGTGTAATTATTTATCTAAGGGCGTTTGAGTGTAGATCAGTAGCTCTGGCAGCAAACCAGGCTTCAGCACGATGCAAAGCATCTCCTAAGCACAGTATTACAAGATCTAGTAATTGCTGATCCCTTCAGCGTGTTTACTTTTGCATTCTTCGTTGTGGGAGAAGGCAGGCTGAATAGCAAACTTGGGGTTTTGTTGCAGCTGCCTTGCTGCGTGCGCCCCTGCCTCGCTGGAAGGGCCGGCCGCCTCTGCGCGGGGAGATGCTTTTCTCACCGCCTGCTCGCACGCCTAGGAGCACTTCTGCAAGCGCCAGCGAGAGCGGCGAGCCGGCACGAAGGAAGCCCGCCGCACTAGTAATTCTGCACGTATATATATATATATATATATACAGGAGCAAGTGTCCTTGAATTGCTGTAGTCTCTTCTGGCACTGGCAAGTTACCATGCCAACGCATTATAAAATCAACCACTCATTTAAAGAAGCACTTTCAAAGCTGTATTTACTTCTTGCATGTAATTATCCATTAAAGTAAGAATAGCGGTCATTTACATCTATGTGAATCAATACAGGCAGACACAGATTTCGTTTATTTTTTTTTTTATTTTTTTTTTTCCACTGTTTTTTGGTTTGTTATTCTGTGGTTTGATCCCCGCCTCTCTTCCCCCACCCTCTCATCTAGGGTGCTGAGAGTTCAAGTGTCCCTGGAAGACAATTTCACTGCATCCATTATTTAAAGCTCTTTCTTAACTAATTTACACGTTCAGAAAATACAAAAAAGCCATACATATTTAAAAGACAGGCCTTTTTTACGCCTTCTATGAAAAATACAATGTTTAAGGCAGCTCAGAAATGCGTTTACACAATTCTAAAACGTTCATAAAGTCTCTCCAAATAAGACAGTTAACTTTCAATCTGTAAAATACACTGTACATTTGACGGTCTAGACAATACTTCACTTAATCACTGTTGCTGGTATCCCTTTAAACATAAAGTGAAATCTTTACCTTTCCAGAAACTAATAGCAAATGCAGCTACCTGGCAAATAGGACGTGAAATTAAAACTTTTTATTATTTTTTTTAAATAAATTATCCCCAAAGCATACAATTTATAAAATTCTATATACAATGAAGAGCGACTGGTAACAAATCCCAGTTTTAAATACTTTTTTTTTTTTTTTTTTTAATATAAGATTTATCAGAGGTCAGCACCCTGATACGACGAGGCAATAAAACTTTTCAGGATATTTGTACATACATGTTCTCGAGTTTAAAAGTGTCTTTCAAAGATGGCAGTGCAGAGCTCTTTTAAAACAAAAGTTGCATTGTTCAGTATAGCCAACAACTCAGAAACAATTTTTTTTTTTTTTTTTTTAATGTCGCTAGGTTACAGAGTAAGAGACGGCTGCTGGCACGCTTTTGTTACACGGAATATGGGTGTGCAAGAGGGAGTGCTGTAAACCACCGAACGTATTCAGCCTGCTATTTCCCTAAATTTAATAGCAGATGCGGCGAAAGCCCCATTCAGGCACAACTGCAACAGAACGAGCGAGATGCGGCTAATGATAAGTTGCTGACTAACTAGTACGGCAACGCTTTGGCAGCAAGTTTGGGTTGCTCACCTCTTACTAACCTTCATGTCAAAACTCTTAAAAGACCCCCCCCCAGAACCAGCATGCCACGACTCCCGGTTTGTCCCGAGGGGCGGCTGGCGGCCTCGCTCGCAGTCTCTGTCAGCCGCTCCGCTCGCTGGTAACACGAAGGCAGGGTGGCAGCAATTGCATAGTGCACACTCGAGACCAACACACCCGAAACACGAGCGGCCCCCGCGCTCCGGACACCGCTCCAGCGGCCGGCCCGCAGCGCCGGGACGGGGGGAAGGGGTCGGCTGGAGGCTGCAGGCAGCAGCGGAGGCACAGGGGGAGACGCGAGGGGACGGGGAGCCAGGACGATGGGTCGGGGAAACCGCGGCCAGAGCGTCTAAAGCCGCTCCGCGCCGAGGGGCCCCGCCGGCCGGATCCCCGGCCGCCGCGGGAGGGCTCGACTAGAGGCCCGCGGCGGCTCGGCGCGGGGGGCCTGGCCCGGCCCTGCCCGGCCCGGCAGAAGGGAAAGGGATGGGGCGGGAGGCAGTGATGGAAGGAGGCAGTGATGGGAAGCAGGCACGGAGAGTGATGGGAAGCAGGCACGGAGAGGTGCGGGAAGGGAGGGGATGCTAGAGCCGCGGCAGCAGCGGCACCAAGATGGAGGCGAGCAGCGCCCCGGCCGCCCCGGCGGGCCGGCCGGCCTTATCTGCCTGCACAGGGAAGCCGGGCTCGGCGCCCGCATTGTCCTCCGCGTCGTCCCTCCCCTTCTGGCTCGGCTCCTCCTCGTAGTCCTCGTAGTAGTACTCCTCCAGGCCGCCGTCCGAGCCGCCGCTGCTGCCCGCACCGTTGCCGCCCATGTCGGCGCCGAAGCAGAGGCGGGCCATGTTCTCCTTGACCGACTCGCAGATGGGCCGCTCCAGCCCGTCGCAGACGCAGTCGTTGAGCAGCACGGCCTTGGGCACGGCCAGCATGTCCTCGATGACGGCGCGGCACTCGGGCGTGCAGCGCAGCCCGTTGAACAGCTTCCCGCAGTAGGTCATGTAGCGGTTCAGCGCCAGGCTGCAGCGGCTGTCCCAGTCGCAGCGCCGCCGCGCCTCCGTGCAGCCCATGACGCCGGGGCCGCCGGGGCCGGGGCCGCCGCCCGCGGGGCTGCTGGTGCGGGGCAGGCAGGGCTCGATGGCGCGCTTGGTGGCGCGGCAGTTCTCGTCCTGCGCGCAGTCGCAGTCCTCCAGCGCCGGGCCACGCCGGGTGTGGTTCAGCTGGATGAGCGCCGCGATGCAGTGGCTGGGGCACCGCCGCTTGGACGAGGCTGCCGCGCCTCCAGCGCCCGCCTGGCCGTCCCCGCCGCCCGCCGCCGGCGGCTGCTGCTGCTGCAGGAGCACCGGGGCGCACGCTTCGGCGTACTGGTTGTACGCGTAGCTGCACTCGGGCTCCCCCTGACACTGCAGCACCGCCTGCCAGCAGATCAGCCGCCGGCCCTGCGCCAGAGAGCCCCGGGGCGGCCACACGGCGCCCAGCGCCGCCGCCAACCACAGCCAGGCGGCCGCCCGCGGCCAGCGCCGGCCGCCGCCTCCGTGCCGAGCGGGCGAGCGGGCCACCATCGCGGACGGGGGCAGTGGCTGCAGCCGCGGGCGAGCTGGGAAGAGGCGCCGGTAGACGAGGAGGACGAGGAGGAGAAGGAGCTGCCGCCCGTGTAAAAGTTTCCAAAACTCCCGCCGGCCGTGTGCATGAGGTCTCCTCGCATCAATCCATGCGCGCCGGGCCAGGGGCTCTCCAGCCCCCGGGAGCTGAAGTCGGCGGGGCCGCGGTACGAAGCAGGCGCCCGGGGGCTTTCCCGAGTCCCCCGGCCGCTGCTCCGGGCTCGGCGAGGCGGCGGCGAGGGCGCCCGGAGAGGTGCGGGCAGTCAGTGCAAAGAGCGGCTCGGACGACAGTGGATCCGTAGTGCGCTCGGGGAATCGCAGGCTGCGCCGGGAGAGCTCATGGTGCTGTACTGCTCTTCATGCAGTTCCGTCTCTCTCTCTCTCTCTCTCTCTTCTTTTTTCTTCTTTTCTTTCCCCACAAAATAAATGCCCAGCTGCTGCTGCCTCTGCCTTCTCGGGAGCTTTTAACTCTCCGCTCGCAGCATCTCTGCATATGCCAGCCGCTCCGATGCCGTTCACGGTCCCGCTGACTCCCTCTCGGTACGCATCACGCTTTCGGGTGGCGCGGAGAAGAAATGTCTTTCCCCGCTACCGAGACGAGTGCACGGGGAAAGGAGAAGCGGCAGCCTTCGCGGTCTCTTTCTCTCTGGACGACTGATGCTGCTTCTGTTGTCAACAAGCCCTGCAAGCTGCTCTCTGGATCCGTCTGTGGATCTTTTTTTCTCTGCAAGGCTTTAAATACAAAAGTGCCCTCCGAGCAGCAGCAACGTGCTCTGATTAGGCTTCATTATGCATGCATGGAAAAGCAAACAAACAAAAAAAATTAGCAACGCTTCTTCTTTTACACAACCCCCCCAGCCTGCGCTTTCTCGCTCTCTTTCTCCCTTTCTCCACTTTTTCTCCCTTCGCTCGGCCCCCTTTCCCTGCCTCGCCACTTGCCATTGGCCCAGCCTGTTGTTGAAACCTTTTTTTTTTTTTTTTTTTTTTTTTTTTCCTTCTTTTCCCCCTCCTTCTCTTTACGATGTGCTGGAGGGAGGGAAGGAGAGAGGGGGGCTGGAGGGCAGCTCACATTCAAAGCTTGAAAGGAAAGGCTTAAGGAGAGTGACAGCCCCCCGAGGAGCCCCTCCTCCCGTTAAGGCGGCGCGGCGGCCGGGCCGGAGGCGCTGCGGGAGCGGCCGCGCCGGGCTTCAGGCGTGCTACCCTCGCTGGTCCTGCTCCCTACGACAAGGAGGGGAAAAACGAGTTCTCTAGCTCGAGTGACGCGTGTTCCCAAACTTCCCAGTGATTCAAGTGAGGGCAGAGCTGCTACCAGAACGGTAGGGAGGATTAGGCTCAAAATGGGACCGACTTTGTTCTTTCTGAAATAGAAAGGGAGGTCCTGGTTTCAGTGTGCTGGTACTCTCCGGGAGTGCAAAGCTAACTGCTAGTGGTGTAGTGCGACCGTGTACTTCTCTGCCGTACTTTCAGTATTGCAGCTTTCCACTTGCCGCATACCCCACCGATTTTAAAGTCATTCAGCTCAGCTTCTCGCCTGCAATTCTTGTGCACGGTTTTGATACACTGACTTACGAGGGTGCCTGTTGGCTGTAGATCCCGGTATAGTTCTTCGATACTTTGATACTTGATCTGCCATCTTGTAAAATGTTTTTAAAAAGCTGTTTAGAGTTTTAATTTAATTCAAAATCCCTTGCTGAAGTTCTGCCTTCTTGTTACACTTTCAATTTATAAGGAAATAGAAACAAAAATATTAAGGCACAAGGAGAAGAGCACAACGAAGTAAGTAGTCGTGCATTTATCCATTGCCTTTCATTTCAGTGCTACCTTAATTCCAGAGCAACATCGTCTCCAACCACAAGGGGCATCGGTATCTGTTGCCTGTCAAAACTGGCGCTTTTTTTCATCCCCAGACTATCAATTCCATCTGTCACAAAAATCGGGACAAAATCTATTTTCCTGAAACTTGGGGATTTTGGAATCCCATGTGGTGTGGAATCATGTCTGTCTCAAAGTGCGTAGACTGTTGGAATGGTGGTGTGGCGTGGCTGGGAGTCAGTATGATTGATGGGTTGAGAAGCATTCATAAGGGCTTGCTCCATTGTCATCAGTTTTACAAGCTGCTTGTGTTTCTCCTTCAGTATAGTTTTTCCTATTCTCGTGTGAAAGCTCAATTTTTAAACCTGCAAAATCTGTGTTTAGAAAACCTACCGCCACTCACCTAGTTTAGAGCTTTTTCTTATAATTCTTTTTGAATTAGTGGTATTAAAAATTCCAGATGCCATTCAGACAGGTTGTAGTAAATGTACATTGCTGTCTACACTGGGATCGTTCATGCATTACTTTGTTGCCCTATTATCTGGTCATACCGCTGCTATTGGTGGAAATCAGCAAGTTTGGGGGGTCTTGGTTGGAGATGACATTGCAGGTGCTGATCAACATACTGATGCACTGACTGGTTCCTAGGGAAAATGCCCCACGGTGCCGTTGGAGGGAAGAGGGCCGGGATGCCAGGATGTTCCAGGCATAAGAGAGTCTGAGAGGGGGGATTGCAATGGAGCAGGATCATGGCTTGGGGCCTCCTGAGCTTCCTCAGCCCGGGAGAGAGGAGTCCCAGTGGGGCTGCCTTCTACAGATAACTGGGTGATGAGCTCTGCCCCCTCCCAGCTCCTGCCTTCATTTGCAAAATCCATCCAGCTCGGCTGTGCTTCATTTCTTGAACAGAAGGCAGGCTGTTTACTACTCTGTGAGGAAAGGCAGCAGCTGAACTTCGGGCCTCCCAGGAGGGGGAGTAAAGGAGCCTTCACTCTGGCCTTGCATCGTTGTGTGGCTGGGAAGAATCTGCTGTATTGCGGCAGGAGCAGGAAGAGGATCAATGCTTGGTCCCACTGACGGTGCTGGCGGACTTCCCTGGCTGGAATGGGAAGATGGGGCATGGCATGAAACATCACATTATTCATAGGTAGAAATTTTCACACACAGCTTTTAGTTAAATAAATGAATATTTTGTACCATTTGATAATGGAAATGTTGGTTTTGAAGTTTTGGTATCATACAGCTGGCAAAAAATTTAACAGAAAATAGGTGGATTCGCCAATTACCACACCTTATAGCTGTCTAGAATATAATCATCTACATTCACAATTATATATTGTCAATAAATTAACTTCCTAAAATGGTTTAAAACATTTTTCTGTCCTGTCTTTATTTAATGAGTGTTTGAATTCTGTCTGTATTTCTAACAACAACTTTAGGTGAGGACTTTGGAGCTCACATTGCTCTGTTGGAGGAAAGAAATCTTTTCTTGTGTGGAGCTAAACCTAGGGAAATGATTCTCTGGCTCCACTTTGATCCAGGTTTTTTAACAAGCAAAGTGATATTGTCATATTCAGCTTTTCAATTTTCAGAATAGGTATAAAAGTAATGTGGAAGGCAGTTTTTGCTCTGTTGCACAAAGCACAAAATCAGACAATACATTCCACAACTTGACAGTAGAATACGACCTGTTAACTTTCTGAATTCTCACATTTGCTAGGTTTTTCTATGCCATCCTTTCCATTCTCAGCAATTACACCAGCACTCCAAATTAATATAGAGTAACAGTCATCCAGCAGTAGGGGTAGTTTTGGCAACCAGAAAAGCCAGTGTGTATGTGGTCTGGATTTATTGGAAAGACTCCTGGGCACCTTTTTGTCTGTTCCTGATGTAAGAAAACAAAGTAGACACCCTACCAGTTGACTTTAAAATTTAGAAGTTCACATTCAGTTGTAACTGAAAATACATGGCCAGTCTTTGTGGTTAATTCCTCTCAAATTATTTTTAAGCATGTTTTTTATTGGCTTATATTGATTGAAGAGATTTACAACTGCTATTAAAAATTTCTGGCAGGCGTACTGGGAATTAATTTGCTGATACAATTTCAGTATGTGCATCTGGTAGTATCTTAAATGTGTGCCTGATAAGGATACACAGAGAGCAATTTTTCTTCTTGAAGAAGGCGCTTAATTCTCTAGTAATAGTTGACTTCACCTGTCAGTGAAAGGCAAAAACTCTGTCAATAGATCTCAGAACCTTGGAGTTATGGTGCATGGGGGTTGTGGTAGACAGCAAAAGTCCTGTCTCTTACACCAGCATTCATCCTGTAGAAATGGTCCAGTAAGGTGTCACTCACAGTAGCCTGTGCAGATGACTGAATATAGACATGTGCATGCTGCAGCATTCTTGGATTTGGTGTACCTTCAGAGACCCATAAATAATGTCTGCATTCTAAAGTTACAAAAGAAAAACTTCGTGACTTACCAGATTCCCAGCACAAACTGGGGGCAGGGGAATGAATATAATGTGTTCAAGTGGTGTATATTTCAATAGAGAAGAGAGAGTGAAGGCATCTGAATTAGGTTTCTCCTCCACATCTGGAGTAGTTTATCTTTTTATTGTCTCTGCAGGACTGTTTGGGACATACATGTCTTCAGTTAGCCTCCTAAAGTAGGTGGAATTCACCCCAAAATAGTGACTTCTTTACTAGAATGTGCATGACTTCCCAGTGTGACCATTCCTTCTCTTCTTGATTCAGTCAGAAAGAGAAATAATAAACAGGGAGGATAGTAAGCAATTGTATTGACCAACAGTTTATTTGAAGCTCATAGCTGCTGAGACTACTACACTTCATGCTTAGGATCAGTGAGACGTTGTTTTGCTGGCTGTATATTTTTGAGGCAGTCTTTGCCAGTGTTAAATCTCATGGATGTTACAATATTAGGGGTCCTGCAAATGTGCTATTATGGCTTACTGCCCACACAGAATCATAGAATGGCTTGGGTTGGAAGGGAGCTTTAAAGGTCATCGTTTCTTATGACATAAATGTATCCCTCGTATTGCAAAGTCATAACTACAGGTCCCACACCAGATGCACAAATAGTACATGAGCTACAGGTCTGGATGCAGTCAAAAGAGATAGGTGGATTCACAAATAGCAAAGTGCATTGAGTGCAACACACAAGGTTCTTTTGGATTGCAGGTGACAGTGCATTTACTGCAGAGTAGCTGTATATGGCAGTAACAATGTAATTGCAACCACAAGCTTGATATCAGGGTCAACACTCAGCGTATCTGAGAGTGTAGGGCTTACCAAAAGGTGTCCCTGCTGGGGAGAGCATTCCATCAACCTGCAATTTTGTGCTGATCATGCAATCCCCTGATTAGATGTAAGATCGGGGTACATTTTATAACCACTACTGTGTGAAGAGCTGTGGATGGGACTGTGGTCAAGCCTTTCATTGTTTGTGGGCACATTATATGGAATATTTCTTTGTAGGAGGTGTACTTGGTTTCTGCAAAACATTTCTGGGCATCAGGCTGAAGAACCACATCGTGCAGACTACACCTCACCCCACATTCCCCCCTGCCCCTCCATGCCATGACAAGACAATCCACCTGATTTCAGCACCTGCATCACAGGCTCCATAGCACATTGAGCTATACCAATGCCTGCCCATGACAGGGGGGTTAGAACTAGAGATGATCTTTAAGGTTCTTTCCCACTCAAAGCATTTTATGATAGGATGTGATCTAGTACCAAACACCCTGCTGTGAGCAGAGACATCTTCAAATGTATCAGGTTGCTTAAACCCTCATCCAACCTGACCTTGACTATTTCCAGGGATGGGAAATCAACCACCTCTCTGAGCAGCCTCTTCCATTGTTTTATCACCTTCATCATAAAAAATTTCTTCCTTATATCTAGCCTAAATCTACCCTCTTTCAGTTCAAAACCATTACCCTTGCCCTTTTGCTACAGGTCCGACTAACAAATTTGTCCTCATGTTTCTTGTGACCCCCTTTCAAGCACTGGAAGACCACAATAAAGTCTGCTTGAAGTCTTCTCCAGCCTGAGCAGCCCCAGCTGCTCTTCATAGGAGACATGCTTCAGTTCTCTGATAATTTTTGTGTCCTCCCTCTGATCCTGCTCCATCAGGTCCATGTCTCTGAGGATCCCAAAGCTAGACACAGCACACCAGGTAGGGTGCAAATGCACATTCACAGTCACACAATCACATAATATTCTGAGTTGGAAGGGACCCACAAGGATCACTGGGTCTAGCTCTTAAATGGCTGGCCCTTAGAGGGATTGTATCCACTACCTTGGTGTTGTCAGCACCAGGGTCTAACTGACTGGTTCATGTCCAGCCTGCCAACCAGCAGTACCTTTAAATCCTTCCCATCAGGACTGCTCTCCACCTGTTCATCCTCAAGCCTGTGTTGATATCAAGGGTTGCCCTGACCCAGGTGCAGCACCTTACCCTTAGTCTTGTTGAACCATGGGTCCACTTCTTGAGCTTGTCCAGGTGCCTCTGGATGGCATCCTGTCCTTCAGGTGTGTCAACAGCACCATTTGGTGTTTGGTGTCACCTGCAGATTTGCTGACACTTGTTATGTCTATGTCACAGACATTAAGCAGTCCTGGTACCAATATGGACCCCTAAAGGCAGCCACTTGTCCCTTATCTCCATTCAGATATTGAGCCATTGGCCACTACCCTTCGGATGCAACCATCCATCCAGTTCCTTATCCACCAAATAAATGACCCATCAAATCCTTCTCTCTCCAGTTTAGAGAGGAGAATGAGGTGGACCATGGCTAAGGTCTTACAGAAGTCAATAAAGATGACATCTATGGCCCTTCCTTTGTCCTCTGATGTAGTCACTCCATCACAGAAGGTGAGTAGTTTGGTCAGAGGGGACTTGCCCTTGGTGAAGCTCTGCTGGCTGCCCTAAAGCACAGTGTCTAGGAGGAGCTGTCCTATGATCTTCCCAGGCACAGAGAGGAGGCTGATGGTTTGGTAGTTTCCAGATTTTCTACCCTTTTTAAAGATGGGTACAATGTTTCCCATTTTCCAGTCACTTGGTATTTCACCTGACTGGTATTAGTTTTCACATGTCAAGTGGAGTGTCTTGCCAACTAGACCAGCCAATTATCTCAGGAGTTTGGGATGCATTTCATCAGGTCCAATAGATTTATGTATGTTCAGGTTCTTCTCTTACTGTGGGAGGGACTTTGCTCCCCCAAGTCCCTGCCTTCAGATCTGTCCACTCATGAGGACACACAAGTTTTCCTGAAATAGATTTTTAATACACTGACTCCTTTTTATTTTTCAATATGCCTTTTACATTTATAACATTTACTTAAAAATTGAGTAGCATCCTTGTAAAGTTGGGGGTTGTTATTTTTATACAAAATAGTAAGTATCATTGAGAGATTTACCCAGTGCATCCAGTAAAGTAAACATGGAAGTATTACACAATACAGTATTGCTTGACTTCTCTTTTGAACTCTCTTCCAATCTAAACTAGACCACACAGGCTGTTAAAACAAATCTAAGTAGGACATCAACCCTTTTTTGGTCCTAAGAAAGGCAAAAGTAATGGTGAAGCCAACTGATCCCTGATCACCTGTTAAGCCAGTTAGAGACAGGTTTTAAATAATCATATTCTATGAAGGTAAATATGAACCATACACACTGTCTGTATGTGCAACAGGACAGTTGTGTCTTCCCCTTCATCCTCCCTGCCCCACACACAGCCTCTTCCCTTGTGATTTTCTCCAGCAGGCAATGTGATTTGGCCTTTGATAGGAACACTAGGTGGGAGCTGTGCTAAGATGAGAACGACGGGTAGGAATTTCAGGCGGAACTGTCTGGATGCTCACATAATGAATGCATTCCAGAGATGGAGAAGCTATGGTGATCGAGGCTGACTTGGTTACACGACAGCCTGCAGAAGGGCTGTAAAATGCTGCTGGAGTCAGGCAAAATGGTTTTTCAAGACTGCAGCCAGATTCTGGGTGGATCCCCTCCCCGGCAGGGATGCCTGCGTTGTACATCCCGCCTGAGGACAGGGGAACACTCGTTTTTGGAAGGGTGAGTAAAAGTGCTAAAACCTAACCATATAGTTGTATGTGGAGATAAAATTCTAAAGTAACTACTTAGGTGCTTTGTTGCTTTGTAATTGTACATTCAACATTGTAAGGCAAAAGACTGTAAACCTGTACATTTCTAACTGAACCTGCTTATATTACAACCCTTAAGACATTATATATAATTATATTATATAATTCATTGACTATACTTAGATACTGTATTAGCAATAAATCTGATCATAATCATCCACAAAATCAGTATCATATTTCCCATGCCTGATCAAGAGTTTACTACTCTTCCATGTCAAACCGATTTCAACCATTACAGTTTTATGGGAGTTCTTTGGTGGACGTGTCAATGTACATACACGCACACAGAAACAGTTAGATTTCTTGCTTGCTGGATTGTTTTGGTTTGTTGGCTTTTTTACTTTCAGATTTTCCAAATGTTTACAACTACCCAGAAGCTAATACTAATAGGTTTGTGTTTCATTTTCTGGGCGTTCTTCTTTGAAGTTTGAATAATATGAGCTTGTAAGAGTGTTTCTGCAGGTGAAGCATGAAGAAATGAGTAATTTTGTGGGTAAGCAGAGTTCCACTCAATATGGACAACAATAAGATGGATAAAAATAAGAGTAGTGTTTCATTTTTTTGTCATTTCAGATTATACCAACTCAAGTACAACAACATGTACTCTGTAAAGGTAAAGCCTAATTTGGTGTCCTACTTCTTCTACTCCCAAATTCAATTTCTGTATTAGATTTTGAATATGGCTGTAGTGAAACATGCCATTCATAAATATATCCTCAATGTGTTCAATTTAGTAGTTATCCAGATGCATCCTGTGATGATATTTGCCTATGGCATTGTTTACACACAAAAGTAGCTGTGATTAAAATAAAATCATCTTTCAAAACAATTTGATTAAAGCAATAAAAATCTAATTCAACATAAATTGGGAGCTAGCAAAGTGACTTTGGTTCTTTTCCATTAGGTCTCTTTAAGCACAGTTGGCTTCATATCATCAAGAAATGGTGATGTCTTTATTGAGTTGACCTGCTATAAAAGAGTGTCAGACTTGTTTATTACACCTTCTTAGAAGAGTTTCATTCATTCTACTGAAACAAAATGTATTTAGACTAAATAGTGTGCTAAACATGAAGTAGGCATGCAAATATTTCAGAGTCCTTACCCAGATTACCAATTCAAATAAATCAATGTTACTCAATAAATAAAGTGTGCTGAGGCAAGGATTTGCTTTGATTTAACTAGGTCTTTTAAAAGCAGTTATAGTTAATCAGTGTAACTTTTGATACAGTCAGCAGCCTACACTCCCTTAAGTCCATTTGATAATTTGCTTGAAATATCAGAGGAGAAGAATGAGTTAAGGTGGATTTCTATATGGAGGGAAATGGCATGTATAATTAGCAGATTTTATTACAGGAAGAGCAGCTATATTCATGCAGGTACATGTATCTTTCTTCCTACACATCACCTAAAATTAAAAGATGTCAAAGCTGTTAGTAGAATTCTGCTCCATACCTCTACCACACCCTTAGCTGTGGTGTCTGAATACTGGGATGAAAGAAAAATGTCTTTGTCTTAAAAATTTAATTTGTGAAAGTGATGAATGATACAATTACTTCCTTATTAGAAGCACAGTTTGAAACACTTCCAGGCAGCCTGATTTTCAGAATATGCTGAGCATCTAACCTTTGAAAATCAGATTTTCTAATTTGACATTCAAACAAGAATCATTCACAGTAGTGAAGAGCTTTGAAAACATATCTCATTTCTGCAGCTAACAAAAATTAAGGGTTTTAGATATGATAGAGAAGTACAGTCAGTGATAAACTTGCTATTGTGCCAATTACAAGAATTAAAGTATTGAGGTGGGAGATCTTGGTAACAGCATCATATAATAGCTGTGGTTTTCCTTTCAGGTGAATTATTAAATGGATTTATTTTTTTCATGTATCAAAAATACACTGAGCCACCAGCTGTTTGCAGTTGTGTTGCAAATGAGTATTTAATTCTTCCTACACATAGGAATCATTCTGTGTGTGCATTGAAGATGAGCTCTTTCTGCTTGCTTGAGGCAACTGGTCTTTTCAAAGTTCTGCAAGAGGGATGGATCAGCTCTAGGGTGACTGTAAAGATGAGACTAAAGTTGTTATTTTGGGGAAAATGGTTAGCAACAGTGGTGCTCTGGAGATTTCCCAAACTCTGGGAACTGTCTTGTATACTAGCATCATGCTGTTTTCTGGAGCCAGACCCAATATCCACGGCCTCATAGCCCAATCAAACATGTACATGTACCTACACTTACAAATACTACACATTGGAGATGGAAAAGAAGGTTTGGAACATTCTTCATTCCTATTGCAAGATTATGCAATCAGTGTGAGATTAATCATTGTGTTAAATTTTCCAGTAATTTAAGTTGATCTATTTTTAAATGTCCTAGGCGATAAGGGGTTTCTATCACCTTCTTTCAAAAGATTTCTTTGTTTGGAAACGTCTCTTATATCTGAGATTTACCACTTTTAGATGTGATTGTTCTTCGCTATATTTCATTTCCCCCCCGCCCCGGTATCTTTCTAGAAGTATTAGTTCCTGTGGAATTCAGAGATGTTGTACTTGACCATATTTACTGATACTGCTGTGGCCTCTCCAGCTCCCTTTTAGCAACTTTCTGAACAGAATTTCCCTCCACAAAACTATTTATTAAAGGTAAAGCATTGTACAAGTAGATGCCTGGATGTAGTTGTGTGAGAATTTTTCAGGATCATTTGGGTGGTCATCCTGAAATCTTTCTGTGGATTTGGGAATGTTCCAGGAACCAGAAGTTACAACCAGGTGGAAAATTGCAGCCTGAATGACACACTACAGAGGTGCATGGCTCAGAGCAGAGAGTTCAGAGAAAGCCATCTGAATGAATCCACATGAAGTGTTTAGTGAATTATTAAAGAATGTGGCAAAATATAAGTTTGCTTGCACATCATTTGAGAACAGAAAATGGGTCAAAAACTGTCAAACAAGAAGCTTGTTGTGAGCAGTTCAGGCAGTATGAGGCTTCTTGTAGGTGGAATGTGACCCTGCTAACCCTGAAGTGTGAGTTAGACCTTTGATGTTCAAGGGGATTCTGAATTAGGCAGACATAGTTCATCCAGCCTGAGACAGTAGCATGTAAGTGCCTGGTGCAAACTCTCCCTTCAGTCAAACCAGGCCCAGATTGTAACCAGCCTTGAAACATGCAAGATCTAGTAAAATACTTTGAGGAAGTGGTCAAGAGTTAACCAGACATCTGTTCCTCTAAAAAAAAAAATTAAAAAAAAATATTAAAAAGAATATATATATATATTATATATTTTTTGGAGATAGAAGGAAAGAAAATGCAGAAGAAAATGGTAGACTTCACAGGGAGGAGAAACTGTGCATTTCTCCTTCCTTCTTCCTTGTTTTTGAACAAGTAATTAGTATGTATTGACCTATCATTGTCATTATTATCATGTTCACTTTCATTGTGGTGAAACACTTAGCAATGAATGAAACACTTTTGGGTTTTTACATATATTGATTTGACAGCTCATCAAAAGAGAACAAGTGGAATTTATTTCTGAAAACATGAATGCTGTAGGGAAAAGGTTCTGATCACAGGTGAAAAGCATCATAATTTTTGTCCACTTTAGGCCTTTCAAATTCAGTGTAATCCCAGTAATGTTCATGTCCACAGGATGTCTCCTGATGGGATAATATCCACCATATAGGCACTGCTATGTAATAAGTAAGTTAATGTTCTCAGACTGCACATCTGAAAAGGCACAGGAGAATACAAGTTTCATTTCTTCTGAAATTGGTAGGCATTTATTGTCATTATGGATGAAAATCACCCCTGTACAAATAGCCAGAAAAGAGCCTCAATATCCTTTTCCTAGAACTACAAGTGATGGGATTAAAACTGGGCAGATTTAGGGTTGAAGAGGAGTTTCTGTGTAGTCCATCTGTGTCCAGAAAGATTTTGTTGAAGGCATCAGGTCCCTAGGAAAAACTGGTGGAGATGGATTTTGTTCATTGAAGTTGCCATGGCAACAGTGAGGGGAAAGCTCTTGTCTACATTAGCAGCATGTTAAAAATCCTGTTGTAGCTGGGTAGAATCACAGGAACCATTTTCATCAGAAGTATTGTCCTGCAGTTTGGGTCAATATTTCCCCAGGAATGTAAAGCTATTAGTCACATCCCTGCAAACTTTCTCCCCACGAATAGCACTGGTTTATTTTTATTTGCCATTGATTTTTTTTAACTGGAATATATTAAACAAAACTAAATTCAGCAAAATAAAATTATTATATCTGCTTTGTATTTGACAAAAATGAAAATGGATGGTAATTTTTCTCTCAAAAATTCAGATTATTGAAATGTAGTGTTGTTTAGGAGTACAGAGCCTTCCCTTTAATTCAGCTTAAGTGGTAGTGTACAAGGTCATTCATTTAGAAATAGGGTAATTTCCTGTACTTTACTAAGTCTTGTTTTATAAAGGTAGGAAAAACAGAAATATCAGAAAGCCTTCTATGATATATAATGCATCCTGTGTTTTCTGAATGGACAAGAGCACAGTTCTCTCAGTGCCCTTTCCTTGCTCAAGTCTGAGTAATCTATTAGCCACTGCTACTCTTACTAGATGGCTTATCTGTGGAATGAGCTAGTCCTGTTCCAGGAATAAATTCTTGTGCTGTATAAGATCAAATGAAATAAGGTTTCAGTGGCCAAACTTTAATCTTTCTTCATAGATCATGAGAAAGTGTACTGATTTTCATCAGTGAGAATCCTTAGTTGGACCCCAGGTCTCCAGTGATTGCTTTGTAGTGTCATAGATCATCTGTGATCTGCTTTTGAGGTCACAGAAACATCTCCTTATGTTTGGTTCCGTTGTCTTTCTCTCTAAAGTTGGCTTTATATAATTATAACAGAATAACATGCTTTGGGTACCTTTCATTTTTTGTCCTGCAAGAGGCTAATAAACCATTAGGGCTGTTTTATAACATGGTGAGTGCTATTTTGCAGTGTTTCATTAGCCACAAATCCACAGCTCACCTTCAGGAATTCCGGGTGACAGACTAAAGGTATTTTGGCAGCTGTTCTATGGGACCTCATGAAAGTTCTTGGTCTCTTTAAAGAAAAGAAAAATCCTGACCTTTTTATAAATCAGTCCTTTTGACAGGCCTCTATAAAGCAAGAAGACTCATCTCTGTTAAATCTGAGTACTGACCATTTTATCTATATGCCTGTGGATAGTTCAAATATCATCTCTCTTGTAAAATATTTTTTCTGTAGGATTGAATGAAGTGAACTCTTTCAAATAGGATATAATATGCTCCAAAATGCTTTGAATGGCTGTTCACTTAATAAAACATTGCCTAAAGCAATACTATCTTCTGACTATTATATGGTGTTTCATGAGTTGACTTTTAAATTGAATTCCCTGCCATCTTTATGTACCAGAGAACATCTTGAAAAAATCAAGATACAAATAGTGACTGTTTTCTAAAGGTCAAAGAAATTGTAAAGGGGGAAAAAAAAAAAGAAAGTCTTTTCTGAAAAGAAATATTCAGGAAGCCCTGAATATTTATATACTGATATCATCTTTAGACCTCCAGGGTGTTTCAGAGTACAGACAGCTACAGTTTTTAATAAAAATGTTTTCCAAACCAAATTTCATTTCTCTTCAGATATATAAAAAAAAAGCGGTTTCCCAGCTCATACTTCTTTGTTTGAGTTTTAATAGTTAACATTTGGTTCTTTTCCAAAACAATTTTCTGTCAATTTTAAAAGTGCTAAGGCTTGAAATATAGAATGACCAAGGACTGTTTGGTAAAATATATGCTAGACTTGCCTGCAAGGTACTGGAAGGGGATAGATGGGTCATTCAAAATAATCTCTGTTTGCATGACAGTGTTTTAGTTCATATTAGCTGGTGAGAAATGTTGAGATGTGAGAGATGTTTTATACTGCTATTTTAAAATTGCAGTTGGTTTACTCATTATTAAGTCAGCGTGCAGATGACTGTTTGTTCGTCTGCTCTGAATACTCTTCTGACTGTCCTGTTTTTCAGCCTTACCAGGATGCACCAGCATCTACTGTTGTTGTCATGGTGATGAGATACTGTATACGTGTTTAAGTGGTAGCCTTGCTCAGCTCAGTCCATTTGCATCTGTGCACTGTATCTCTGTACCATATTTTCTACAGCTGAGACATAAGAGAACTACTTGTGTTTGCCATCTGGGAAGAACTGAAATATCACTGACAGTAAATATTTCCAAAAACATAATTAATGGACAGTCATCCAAAGGTCTGTGGAATGCAATGGCAGGTGGCATCTTTCTCTAAAGAGTACAAAGGCCAGGTGTAAGGTAAAGAAGCAAAGAATATTAAGTCCTTGAATAATATCTAGTGCAAACATATGCAGGTATAACCCTGTCTTGGCCTTTAGTCACCTGCCAAGAACTGGGCAGTGATGTGATGAGAGAGCATGAGACAAGACAGTGACAAAGTGGTAATGCACACTTCACAACAGTAATCTCATGGGCCATCCTTGCAGTTCAGGACAGCTCTCTTCTCATCGGTAGTGAGAAGCTGGATTTTCAATTGGAAGAAGCCATGTGTTTCTGCATTGCTACTGGAGAGTTGCTCCTGTGCTCACATGGGTGGACTGTGGGCAATGGCTTGGTAGCTGGCACAGGAGCTGCCTTGCACAACCAAAGGTGTATGGTGTCCACCATTTAGGCACAGCTGCTGTAGTCACACAATTAAGCTTTTGTCTGTGTTGTCTGGACACAATGGCAAGCAGCACAATATGGGTTTTAAGAGGTCATAACTTGTGGAAGATGTATGAATTTGAATCTTGTCACACACTGTCAGTTGTGTCTGTCTTATACCTTATCCATAATGACCAGCCAGGCAAAACCCCAGATATTGTGTGGGCCCATAGCAGGACACAGGAGTATTGAATACACAAGCTGATTCATTAGGGCTGAGTGCAGACACGGAAGAGCTGTTTGCCTTGTGTCTGTAATTACCTAAATTGTCTTTCCATCTAGTAGGAAGACCAAGACAGGTGCTAAACGGGACTTAGACAAGTTCCATGTGAACCACATGTGGGCATACCATGGCCTCAACAGAAAAGCAGATGTGTAGCTTCAAGAAGCAGCAATTTGTGTATGATAAAATGGAGACAGACTCATTTGCAAGCACTTAAAATGTAAGCTCTGGGGGCTCTGCAGTTTGTGCAGTTGACAAGGAACATGGGGTAGTGAAATTTTGCTTCCAGGACTTCAGGCTTGGTGTCTGGTTTCTATATACCTCCACGAGTGTATAGAAAGACTAAGATATTTTGGGTAGCACCCAGAGGTGGAACTGGGAGCAGTGGAAAAAATTTATGAGGGAAAAGACATTCTCACCTTGGAGAAAGTCACTGGAGGGTGACAGAAGCTTTGTTGTGTCTGTGTTTCATTGTTTCCTGTTTGCATTCTGGCCAAAAAGAATAGGGCTGCAGGTATTTTTTACACACTGGGTGAGCTTTTCCTGGTCATTTATTGAACTTGGGTTTGAAAGGAAGCAGTAAAAAATAAGTATCTGATTTATCAAAGAGAGTCTATGCAACAAATTAATTTTGAAAGAAGATTGTTGTCTCTGCCTTGAAGCAAATGGGTTGCGGAGGAACAGGCACAAAGGATTCCTTGCTTGGTTCTTCAGTCTGACAGTAAGAAAACAAAGCAGTGAAAACAATGCTGAACCCTCTCATCTGTCCTTCTGAACAAAGAAGTGGTGTAAACAAAGGAGACCTCATGCTAGTGGAAAACCCTAGGTGCTACTGATTTAATTCTCCATAAAGTGGCGCTTGCCTGTAGCATTCCAGATCCATGCACAGACTTGACAGGTAAAATCACAGTGTAATTTGTGACTCCTGAAAACAAATTAATGAATGCAATAAAACTTAATGTTTTCTCAGAGATTACATGAGATGAAATGAGATGAGAGAGAGAGGGAAAAGTGAAGGAGAAAGAGGAGCACAGTTGTTCTAGTTTGTACCTATATCCTGTCCAACTTCTCAGTTTTCACTTCCTCATCCCTGGCTTCAGAGTTCCTTAGTCACTTCTCTTTTCATTACTCTCCAATCACTCCAAGATCCAAGATGACCTCCTCTTTCAGCTTGCTCAATCTGTGCCACTGTCACTTTCCCATTGTAATTACATACAACTCACTCATTAAAGAGTAAATGTACCATATATTCCATGTCAGTGTCTTCATTTGTAGCCCTTGCTCTTCTTCTCTCATAGTTCCTTTTTTTGTTATCATTTATGCAGATGAAAAATTTTCTCAATAAAGTGTTCTATTGTGATGTTTTCACATTGTCTATAGCAAAGTGTCAAAGGAGTGGGATGTGATAAAAAAATGCAGGAAAAGAATGACAACACACAGTAAAAAGCTCCAGTTAAATAGATAGAGTTGAAATCTGTTGTTCTGCTTGGCATCTATCTCCTCTTCCACATTTCATAAGCAGATGTGTTACCTACACCTGCAGTTTCTGAATATTTCCTATTATAAGGCCCATTCTTATGATTGGTGCTAAACTTGCCAAATTGCTTTAACTGTTCAGGCTGAAAGCTTTCCATTCTGGGTATCAGCTTCAATCAAATTTAGAGTGTCTTTAGAGTAAATAAAGTATGCTAATTATGTTTAAGTTAATTTATTTGCAGGTCACTCACCAATTTTGCAATTTCAAGCAAGAACTTAAAGAAGAGGGCATGTTGCCTTCATGACAGAATGTGCCATTTGTTTCTTTTTCTTGTTTGCATGGAGCATGAGAAACACTACTCACATATTTAGCCAGGTTATATGGGGGGGTATTTGGTTTAGTTTGGTCAGCGGGTTGGTTTTTTGGTTGGTTAGTTTGTCCTGCTTTTTTGGTGGGTTTTTGTTTGTTTGGTGGGTTTTTTTGTGGGTGGGGTTTTGTTGTTTTTTTTTATTAGTTATTTGGTTTAGTTTTTGGTTTTTTGGGTTTTTTTTTTTAAATCAGTCAGCAGAAATTTAAGAATTAAGCAGACATTTTTACCCCAGAGCTGGCTACAAGCCCACAGAAGATCAGCAAGAACTGGGTACCATTTTTCTCCCCTCAGTTTGTGCTTTTGAGTCTTTGACTCAATTTTGAGTAGGAAGTTGCAATAAAAAAAGAGCTAGCTTCCTCTTTAAGACAGAGGATGTCTTCTTCAGCCACTGGATTGTTTCTCTACATTTTCTGCTGGACCACCATTTGAGTCAGTCTCTTCTTGCATGGCCATTAGCCAGGTAATTTTCTGACCGTCCAAGGAACACATCTGCAGACAGGTTTTTCAGAATGGCTGAGAGTACACAGGAGAGAGTAATGCTGATTGCAGATGCCCCATACAGGCAGTATGCAGTCATGTTCTAGGTATGCCACCAAGTCAAACACTAGCCACTTGACTTTTTGTAGTATATATATATATATATAATTTTTTATATTTTATTTTTATAAATATGCTGTTATTTTTGCAGTATACTCACAGGCTGTGGGGAATGGAGGGCACTGAGCCTGCCAGTGGGCTAGCAAAGGCATACTAAGAGCATCCCTAAAGCAGCCAAGAGGGATTGAGTACTTGTGCATCCAGCGCAGAAGCTTAAAAACATTGTATCAAATAAATTTGGGCTCCACCTGAGAAATGGAAATGCTGAAAACAAATAGAGGTAAGCCATCTGCTTATTAAGTAGAGCACAGCGTGGCTGGACTAGAGGGAGATTTATGTGGCTGTGTGGTAGTTTATATGGGTTGAAAAATGGCATTAAAATTGGAAACTCTTGCAATCCCTCGTTCCTGATTCTTGAAAGCTTGATTTTCCAGCCTGAACAATCTTTTGACATAGGTGTTTAAGAATGTATATGTAGTTTCATTAGCATGTTTGGGATTTGCAGTTTCTGCCATGTATGTTATATAAAAACTCTTCTAAAATACTTTGAAACTTTGAAAAATATTTTCAGGAGCCTGTTCCTTGTGTCTCTTGGCCCATTAAGCTAAGTGCATTGACTGCCATGAGGAAGAGAAAAATTAAAACTAGGACTTTAAAAACATATCTAAAATAACTTAAGATCACTTGCATGACTTAAAAAAAAAATATCACTGTTTTAAAGCCCTGTGTCTCAGACTCTATGTTTCACTGAGTTGGTCTGCTGGAAAGCTGCTGAAGTTCTTCCCCATTCGCTAGGACAATACACACATATGGTTTTAAAACCAGGACAGTTTCATAACTTTCAGAATTCATCTTGCCTTTCCTGGACCTCATGCAGGTATAATTTCTGAGGAAATTCCATTTCTTTGGTGGGGGGAGGGAGGAAATACTTCCATGACAGGTTGGCTTTAAAATATAAATGGTGCTGTTTGAAGCACTTTAAGAGCCAGAAATGCCAGACTGAATCGGGGAGACTGATTAATGGGCAAATGATGCAATCATAGCTATGTGATAAATTGCTTGGATATTTCTTTATCAAATGCCCTGCAGTACAATATGTCACACACTTATCACATACATACACATTGCCTACATATGCACGGGCAGATGTCTGTGGGCAGATCTGTAGCAAGCACAAACTGACTGAGATCTTCTGAAATCCCTCAAGTTCTGGACCTTCGCTGTTTTGTACCAGTTAAGGACTTTGCCCTTTTGTCTCCATGTATGTTCAATAAGCTGCAGACCAAACTGATGATTATTCTTCCCAGTGAGTGTTGCAAGTTTCTGGCTCTTATTTGTAAATGAAAAAAACAAATGTTCCAACATGAAACTGGGCTTAGATCCCAGTTTTCAGTCATACTCTCTACTAAAGGATGAAGGCTGTTGCCTACATCACCTGAGAAGCATAAATCAAATAGTAATAGTGCTCTTGTTTTCCTAAAGAACTCAGGGAAGGACTTAATTGCATTCACATCTCCTACTGCATCTAGCCCGATGTCCTGCGTCAGTTGCATTAAGATTGAGCAATCCTTACCACAGATACAATGCACACAATGGTTACAGTCACTGATGTAATACTGGCGCCAGTAAGCTTTATTTTATTTAAAAAAATACTACTTTCCATGTACTTCAAAATAGTATAGACATAAAATATTTTTAAAAAAAACAGAAGCTCTGTCTGTGTAATTTGATGCTGAGCCTTAGCAAAACAGGCAAAGTTCCAAATATTTTCCCCTACTCAAATGGTTTAAAATATGTTTCCAAGGGTGATTTGGCCAGAGAGGCGACCACTGGGGAATTGCAAGCTGAAAAGTTTTATTTTTTTGTGAAGATCTATATTTCTGTGAAGAAACCGCAACTGCTTTTAGAGCTGGCCAAGAGCCAGAAATAAGGTATGCTCAAAAAAACGTTCACTCTAGTGAACTCTCATTAATGAAGCTGAAAGCAAAAAACATTTTTTTTTAAAACTTCAAAGAAAGACCCTGAGACAAGTCCATTGCAAACAGAATACTCCAACTCATACGTAAGGCCCCTGTCCCCTGGAGACTCCTGCCCACATTTCCCCTACCTTGTTTCCTACTCACACCAAATTTTTGCATCACTAACATGAAGAGGGTCATTCTTGCAGTGCTTGCCAGGCTGGGGCCTCCCTTTGTACTTGCCTAGCGTTCCACATATTCAGTAGGAAGTCAGATTGACTAGAGTCAGAAGAAATGCAGAACTTTGTATTGCCAAGGGAAGTTTAATTTACAGTCTTGTTGTACTCATAGCCAAACGTTACTTCTGGCAAAAAGAATGTTTACGACGTTGTTGTTTGGACAAATTACAGCTATTTTTTTTTCCCTTTGGGCCCTGGTCCATGCACCCCTGTAAGGCAGAGAATACTGTCACAGCTTTCCAGAGCAGGGTCCCTCTTTCTGCCTTCGTGCCTATGTGTAAAAGCCATCTGCCACTTTGGAGGACTTGGCTCATGGGAAGCCTGTGAGGAACCCATTTGGGAGGCACCTGAGCTATCTTCTCTAGGTAGCATATACACTATTTGTTTCAGTATATGGGCTAAGACCTTGTCAGAACTAGCTACATTAATCCTATCTCTGTGCTCGGGCTCCTTCTTTGTAAGCATCACTTCCTGCACTGGATGTATTTTCCTAATATGCCTAAATCTAGGCTGCAGTGTGTATTACCTTACACCATTAAAAAAAATAAAAGATAAACTAGTACAGCACTTTCATCACATCTGTGCCCAGGGGAATCTAAGCTTGGAGCATATGTTGATTTCTGACTGTCAGCTTCAGAGGAAAACATCTCTGGTCATTCTTGTTCAGAAGTATTTCCACCATTGTGGTCAAGCATTTTTCACAATAACCTGGTGGTTAAGGAGGTTACCCAGGAGCTGTGAGACAGGAACATGCACTTTCCTGTTGGCTTGTTCTCTGGTCTCATTAATCTGACATTCCTCTCTGCACGATGGTGCGGCTTTGACAGGGAAAGTGGGAATGACCTTTCCAGAAACACTTCTCAATTTACTGCCCTCTTAATCATATTTCAGGAAATAGCTACTTTGTGCGGCATGTTCCCTTACAGAGAAGGCTAAAGAGTGGATAAGAGGAAATCTAGTTAATCCAGGCCAACACAGCATTTAAGGTAATTCCATGACAGACTTCAGGAGGACTTGTGTCCAGCTCTTCCAGGAGAGCAGCACCAACAGTCTTGCTGTCTGTGTTGTGGAGGAGTCAGATTGGATTCATACCTTCAACAGACCAACAATAACCCTGGTCCTGACTTATTATCACTGCAGTTTTAATGTTCAGTTAACAATGAGTTATTGCATGATAAAAAAGCTAGGGATTATTATATAGACTCTTGGCCTCAGGGAAATGGCATGTGCAGCTATTGCTGTACTTTGATCATAATTCTCTAGGGGTATTGGTATGCACACCAAATTCTGATTATATTTTACAACTTTCTCTGTTCTTTTTCTGTGCCTAACTATTTTATGAAAGAAAAGACCAGAAATATTTTTAGCCATCCAGGGAATGGCCAAGTTGCCACAATGCAGGTAGCAAAATATTTTGCAGAGGTGATCCATCCTTTTAACAGCCCACAAGGAAAACCTGAGATTTATCATTTTATCAAACATCAAATGACTTTTCATGTGAAATATTTTTATTTTGATTGTCCTGAATTAGCTAATTGAACAGCTGTTCTACTTTATTTTTGTATTTTCAATGCAAATTGAAAATTTGAAATAGTTCAGTGCTCTTCTATCTCTGTTCTTTCATTTACTTTTATGATTTGTCCCAAATAATACCTGAGAACTGTCCTACTGAGTCTGTGCGAAAAAACAAACAGGTAAGCAAACAAACAAACAAAAAACAAACAACAAAACAACAGTAAGATATAGCAAAAACATTTTAAAAAGCTACATATGCAAATATTTCCGTGGCATTTAACCACGATGGTATTCTGCAGGCTGACCCTTGGCAGTCTAATCTCATTAGAACGAGGATAAAGTAGGCAGTCTCTTCTCTGAAGAGTAATTGGATGAGCTGGTCAGTTTTCACACAACTACTGAAGTGAGTCCCTTACTCACTCTCTGTGCCACCAGCCTCCTATTCCACACAGACAGACTGACCTGAACACCAACATGTGCATGGGCTAGCAGAAGCCAAACTTCTGCACTGGCATAATCAAAGCTCACTTTATGGAAATATTTCTCCACTTAAATAATATCAGAAAAGGTTGTTATAAATAATGTGAAGAATCAAGCAGTGGAATGCAAAGATTCCTCCACACCACTGCTAAGTAAAATAAGTAAAAATCAGGGTGAACAAGTCTTCAGCTTGTAGGTGTTTACCATAACCTCTTCAGGCTGAGCCAAACAACCACGACTAACTTCAAAGAGTTCAGTGGCATTTCCTGCACTAACTCTTTGGTAATCTCTTCACTGGTTGTCAAGCAATTCTTGCAGAGATCATTATGCTAGATGCTGCACACTCTGGGGAGCAGGCCAGGAGCAGGGCATGTGCAAGATGATGCTCTTCTGAATCAGCTTTCTCAGCCCCCATGTTCAGCAGTTGCACTGCATTTGTCCATCCTGGTCAAACAATTCATTTTTGAAAGGGTTAGTATTCCTTTGGACTGTACCGCAGTCATGCTGAGGGGTCCATATCTTAATTATGAACTGTGTAAAAAAGTGTGCGAGAGATTTATTTTGGTTCTGCTACCAAAATTTATTAGCAGCTCTGATACTGTGAGAAGCAATGAAGAGCCATTCCTGGTTTGCTTTTTCTGCAGTACATTTGAGTTCATCAATATACCCCTCAGAAGTCTCTTTTTTCAGACTGAAGGTGCTAGACTGTCTAATCTCCACCAATTCTTTACTCAGTCTAATGACTGCGCTTGTTATTTTGCTATTAGGACACCTTGATAACAAAAGAGATGGAGCACAGAGCAGGATAAAAAGAATCAAAATTGTCTACAAATGAGGTAGGACTCCTCACCATCTGCTCTCTTCTTGATGAGAACCCATAAGGCCAGTTCCCCTCTTGAAGATATAGCTGGTGTTACCCTTAAGCTGTGAAAGGAAAATAATTAATCATCTACCTATGGCTGGGCATTACAGTTCCTGAAATTGACTAGTATCTGAAAGTCCATTAGACATGTAGCTCACACAGCCTTTCACAGAGGCTGGCACAGGTTTCATTATTAATAAAGTCCCATGCATACGCACATGACAGCTGATTAGTAAATAACATGTTTCCATGGAAACATTGGGTATCTCTCTGTGAGGTAGGAATTGATGCTGGCCACAGGTATATTATTTTAGCTAGTAACTAGGTTTAATTTTTAATGTTCAAACTACATTGACTGCAAATCTGCACTGCGATTTTTTTCCAGTTAAAGGATGATTACATACACAGTGAATCTTTAGGAAACAGTGGAGCTATTCTGCTTGCATTGTCAAAGGTAGTGCTGAGGATGAAATATTTCAACAAATCAAGTGCAGTCGTCATCACAATTTGTTTTCCCTTTCAACATGGCAAGTACCTTAGCCCAAAGCCAGTTCTTTAGGGGGTAAATCTATTCCATGGTGTATTATGCTGGAATGTGCAGTAAAAATAAATTATTTCACTTGCACAATCTCTAAAAAACTGCAGCTGTTCAGCTGCATCAGTAAGGAAAAAACACTTGAAAACTTCAAAGCACTATGGCAAGTTCCATCTGCCTTTCTACCCATGAAACCTAACAACTGTGTCTGCTTTATTCATTAAGTAACCATGGGTCGAGTAGGAAGCTAATCATGCTATACATGCTTCAAAGAAATGGGACATTAGGGAAAATCTGTATTACCACAAATAAAAAGCCCATAGTTTACCTTGCAAATAAATATAGGCTGTTATACATAGGATAAAGCCAAATAAATCTAAGAATGCTTATATTTTACTTTGAAATATTTTCTGAAACATTAGGAAGTTGGTTTATGTGTATTTTTTTTTTTTAAGACACTGCCTGCCTTAGAGCAACAGAAAAACACTTGAGACCCCTTTCAAGGATAAAAATTTGAGGAGCTGCTGAGTGAAGGAGACAGCTGAAATGAGCTAGACAATAAAAGTTACAATTTAACGAGTAATTTCTGTGCTTCCACGTGTGAGTATGTGCTCAACAAATTTACAAGGAGCCGCTTCAATTTATTTTTCAAAACCATATATGTGAACTGTGAGTCCTCATCCCACTTCCAGACTTGATCCATTTGGGGTCCTTAGTTTAGCTGCAAAATGAATGTGACTCAGGATTCAAAGAAACACATTTTTAGAAGGGTTAGAGCACTTGTGAAATTCTAAAAGTACCCAGAAATTGAAATCTTATTGAAGCCATGGACTTCCAGTAAATTGCAGTGCATTCACAATTTAAGAGAGGACATTAGAGTACACACAGTAAGAACTAAATCTTGAACACTGTAGAAAAATAAGAGGAACATTTTGTAGCTTTACTTAGCAAGTACAGATTCTTCTTTTAGAAGATGCATTGTACGTATGAGAGAACTGTCATTTCTCTTCTGAAACAGTGCAGCAAACTTTCATTTCCTTCTGGTTTTGAATACCCAGAGAAACATACTCTGAATTGTCTGAATTCCTAGGAAATCCTATGTGCGATTTCCAGGGGTATCAAATAAATATCATCACTATATTAATTTTTTTATTGCATTCCCCAAAATAAAACCAGAATATTTTCAACAGATAGCATGAAAACACAAAGTGTCCACATGGAGACAGACTATTGAAAGTATTGTCAATCAGAAAATTCGGTACACTTTTTTATTTTAAAAGATTCTTGAAATATATGGTTGAGCCAGGAGGCTTGGTGAAGATTTCTAAATACTCACAAACTCTTGGATTTAATATTCCAATAGTTAATACAGATTTAATACCACTTAAAATTCATGCCTTGCTTTTATAATTCAAAATGGTTAAACAAAATATTGGGACCAGCAAGGCACACATGCTCTGATAAATTGCAGTGTGCTTTTACTAGGTTAACAATGCATTAACTTTGACATTGACTGTAATATTGCATTACAGCATTGTGAGATGCACTTTTAAGTTTCTGGCACTTTTATTGTCAAGTCTGGCAGTTTTGCTGGACTATTAAAAATATTATTATTATTGGTATTATTGGTATTATTTTTATTATTGTTATTATTATGAGCTGAATGTATGTAGGTTACAGGGCAGGGTTTTTTTACAGAGTGACAATACACGAGTTCCCTTGAAACTGCTTTACATGCCAAATGAGGTTGTGGAGAGTCTAGAACTGGGAGCAAAAGTCAGTGCACAAAAGGGCTTGTGTCTTAAGATGCTAGTCTGGAATTTACCTTTAAGTCAATCTCCAGTTCTGCTTAGACAAAAATGTACAAAATGTCAGTCATGGATGGGCAAACTAAGGGTATTGCCGGTCTCTTGACACTGCACAATTTGGATATGATGGATGTGGGGAAATTTAATCCTTCCAGAGGGAATCAGGTGGCACTGTCAGGAGAAAAAGTGCAAACAGTTTTGTACTGGAAAAAGCTTTCCATTTTAGTCTTTTCTGTGCCAAAAACATTACAGTCTCCAGCTGTTCTGTGTTAAACACTAAATCTACTAGAGAAAAGAATCTTAGAGAAAAGGTTAAACACTGAATAGCAAGTTCTATTGGCTGGATTATGTTTAGATCACATAAAACATGCTAAAAATCATTTCCCAGGCACTGTTAAAACATCTGCTTTCTGGATTAGGAAGCTGGATGTTCAAATCCAAGTTGGGAAAAAGCCCTGATAGCCACAAGCTGTTTTCTTTAAAGGCCCTTTGCTGCAAACAAGTGAATTGAGTGTTTGTGATATCTTCCTACTATCCCAGAAGTCAGTCTGAGCAGACGGAGAAAGAAAGCAGATGTCCTACAGACTGAGACACTGTTGTTTGAAGAACAATGCAAGTAATCTTCAAAAAAACAATTATTTAATTTGGGCTTTCCCTTATGTCATCCCTCAACTAAAATCTAATGTTTTCCTTTGTCCTTTTAAATCCAGAAAGAAGACTGGAAGTGTCTGGTTCTTTGAATTTACACTGACTGTTTAGGCCTGTGTATCAGTTTTCCATCAATTCAGGGAATCCCAGCTTTCATGATGGAAGTCTTATATTTTCCTGTATGCATTACAGTTCCTACACAGGTGGTTCTTAGTTTCCACTCAGAATAGCGCCTCACCTGGGACCATGACTTTTAACTTCTTCAAACTATAAATGCTAATTTTACTGCAAAAGCTGAGTACCATAGGTCAGCAGGGCAGAATTTGCTCTGAAGAGTGCTACAAAATCTTACGATATCACTATAAACCACTGATATCTGGCATTCCTTAAAATCCCCAGATTTCTAGACAAAAAAACAAAATGTGTTTCTATTCTTGTGGTAGTCTAGGAACTGCCCCCTCAACATTTGAACATATGAATTAAAGTTTCCCCAATCGATTTTCTGAAATCTTGTCGTTTTAAGCACATCTCGTGATTTTGGGGGTGACTCACAGCTTTTTAATTTTAGAAGATCAGAGTACTGTAATGGAATGCAGAAAGCTGGTTAAAGAGTGTTGACTCTTTTTGCCTTCTGTGGCTGACTTGCATAATTGAAGACAGATGAAAACATACTCTGGTCAACATTTTCAGAGCTGTTTTGAGGTCAGATTTGTGAATAGAGATAGCTGGAAACATCTTGTAGTTACTTTTTGGTAATTGGTTTTTAATTACTTGTTTGTAAAAAGTATTCCTTTGTTTCACCAAAATTATATTTCATGTGAATACTGAAAACATCAATAAGAGACCAAATAATCATCTAAAAAAAAGAAAATTAAAATCCTTCTTTTTAATGAAAACACCAAATATTGTGTTGTATTGTATTCTGGTAGCAGTGTTATAACCTGCAAATTACACTGGATCTGAAAATGTTTGCTGAATGTTTCTAGTGCAGAATTAGCTGTCCACAGGTTATGCATGCTGCAGTGTCTGGCATTTATGTACCAATTTCAAAACTTGCCTAAGCAAGGGTCACTACTACAGTGAAAGCACAAATCCATCACACATGCTAATGGCTGAGTACATGGAAACCTGGGCTGTACATTTGATCAGATCACCTAGAGAGGACATGAATACTTGTGAATATGCAATAGGGGAGAAGCATTACACATTCATAATATATTCACAAGTTTTTGTCCAGTAATTGATCAACTCTATCATAAATGTGCTTACTATCAAATTTGGAGGTATCAGCCTGCTTTAGGTGCTTCACCACATGAGTGTGTCCTTAACACTCACTCAGAGATCACTGGGAATAGGCTGATTGTTTCCTCTTGAGCACACAATCTACTGCACCAAGGAGTTAAACCAAAGATTTTATGGAAGTGCCACACTGATGACCTAGTTTTGCAAGGCTGAAGCCAACACACTGCTGAAGACCTCTGAGCCTTAAGGAAGCTTTTGTGCAGGAGGTGAGGACAGCCTAGGAGGTCACAGTTTGCATATCAGTGGTGTCCATCTGTTGACAGGTACCTAGGGTTAATTTGCTTTTCCATTTTGTATGACCAGATAAACTAAGACAAGGAAACATTACATGTAAACATGACACAAGTTAGGTGGAGGCTTCCACTTCATTAATGAAACTGAGGGTGTGTGATAACCTGGCACATTTTTGGCTTTCAGCTTTCTTAAGCTGCAGTTCACTGCTGTATCCAGGGAGTTCAACTTAGACTCACCTTGCACAATAGTGCTTGGCTGGGGTTGAGTAAAGCTTAATGTTCTTAGGTTCTGAAGCAAGGCAACATTTCAGATTTTGGGGGTGTAATCATCAAAACACATAGAGACGAGCATAATTCCATCACATTTGGTACAAAGGAAACCATGCACCATGTCATGCAGATGGTAGCATTTACATTATAATTGAAAGCAGAGCTGCCAAAGGTTATTTAGCATTTGCTAAGCATCTCAGTAGATGATTAATGAATTAAGGTAGCTTATGATTTTCAGAAAGCTGATTATTATCACTTTATTTGACAGCATATCCCAAGAGAGATAATTAAGTTGCTGTTGACTGTTTTTGTCCTTTTGTCTTCCTTTTATCCTGCTCATACCACATTTTATTCTTTCCTCTTCTTACCTCTCCTCTTTCCTGTGTTACCCTGGGGCAGGTAGAATGAGAATCCCAATGGAAATGAGTCATGTTTCCTGTGTTTTTGTCTTTCCCTGGTCTGAGTGTCTTCACCCTTCTATCTAACTCTGATGGTTAAATCATATTTTGTTGGATAAAATCTCCAGTAAGATAAAGTACCCAAATCTCCAGTAAGGCTTTATTTGCTGAGAAGTCTCTCTGTGATGTCATTGACTAGTTGTTCTGTTCCTTGTAAACAAAGGTTAAGACTTTTGGAAAATAGTTTTTGGGGTTTTCTTTTGACAAGAAGGCAAGGTTTCTAGAAATTAGAAAATATATTCAAAATGGTAATGAAACAGGTAACAGGAAAATCTCCGTTTTCTGACTTCTGTTCTATGTTTCCCTCCAATTCAATTTTGTTTTCCTGTAAAAACAAAAACTGATTTCACATTGATCTTGATAAGAAAATGTAGGCTACACAGGAAGCATTAGTATCAAAATGATGCTGGTTTTCATACTTAGTAACATCATTTGCAAGACTGAAGATGTCTTCTCTTGGAACACACTTGTTTTTCTCATATATTACTGGAGCAATTTCATTAATTGGTTGTTTTCCTAGTGGGTGTTATTTAGCTGATCTGTCTCAGTTTTTGGATACTGTGGCACAGAAGTGGAGTCTAGTCACATAATACTGCTTTTGATCCCGTTTAGTGTAATGTAAACTTTTTATAAAGCAGCATATGAATTGCTGGAATAATTATATTGTTAATGTTCAATTTTTTTTTTCAATCACAGCTTGTGTATAAAATTACTTCTGAAAGGAATGCAAAGGTTTTTCAAGTCCCAACATTCTACAGTTACAAAACCTTCAGCACTTACTATGAAAAAGATGTATAAAGTAAGAAAAGACACAAAACCATAAGGTGATGGTTATGGCATCAGAATCCCCCTTGAAATTTTGCCTGTGTGGATCCAGCAGATTGTATATCCAGCACTCATCCAGCTGAACTGGTGACAATCCAATTCCTCTCTGTTCCTGAGTTGCCAAGTATAGGTATAAATTCTCCAGTGAGATAATATAACTGTAGATTTTAGTCAACTGCTTAGGCACCTTGTCCAGCATTTTGTTCAACTGCCTTTTTGGCTCTTTTTTAAGCTGTCTGTGGCCTTTGGTACCTGGGCAATGCAGAGTACAACAACATGAGCAGACACTTTTGAACATATTAGCCTAATCCCTTGGACTCTGTGTGTATGCCTAGAAGGTCCAAAATTTTCCCATGCTAGGTGTGAGGAGCACTTTTTTTGTTGAACATTTCCTTGGTCACACCAAGGGCAAGATAAGGTAAGAAGATCACTGGTAATTGCTCTTAAGAAACCACACCTTTCTGTGAAATCTGGAGCAGCGCATAACAATATTTTAATTTTTCAGTTGTTGGAAGACCTAGCTCATCTTCCAGTGGTTCAGATGAGGCACAAGTCCTTCCACTAGCATAGACAGGAATTAATCTGAGCCTGGAAGGAAACCCACCACAACAGTGAAAACACAACTGGATCTGGAGCTAGTAACAGCTCTTGATGGATATGCAGAAAAAACAGAAAAGTGTAAAAGGAGCAGTAAAAGAGAACAGCAGTTCTATCTCTGGATTACAATGCAATCACTATATTGGGTAAATGTTTTAATTTTTATTAACAAGAGTGTTTCCTGTCTCAATAATTAGAAGAACCAGACACAAAAACCTGCATTTTTTTCTGTAGGTTACTTCTAAAATTGACAAATTCTGTCTAAGTAATTTCATGATTGAGGGAATGACTATGTGTGTGTTACTCTTTGTGTGAGGATGAAGTGCCCTCTCAGTGCCCTCCGTTTTACACCTCATGCATGTTTTCATCTTCCTCATTCTGCAGGAAATAGTTTGTTCCCTCCACACAGAGCTGGGACTTGTAGACCAACTCCCCTACTTCCTTTTTCCCGCTTCTTCACCCTGACTGAGCAAAGGAGACTTGCTCTGTAGATCCATCTTTTCTCAGCTTGCATGTGTGCCAGTGGGAACTGCTAAGCCCAGCATCACCATGGCCTGCCAGAGAGACAGACCCAGCTCTGAACCAGGACTAGGAGCCATCAGAAGTGGTCAGAGTATCCTGTAAAACCAGCATATCATCTAACAACAGCCTTTGACATGTTTATGTAATTTTCTAATACTTTGACGTAGTTTTTATTATGCTGAATTTATGTGGTATACACCAAGTGAAAGTTCTCTGACATTTAAAGGACATTTTACCACAGGAGCAAGTACTGAGAGTCTGAAGTGCTCATTGATGCAGAAGGCTTCCACAGACATAACTTTTCCCAAGAAGGTTATAACAAACTGGTGTGGTTCAGTTTTTTAGACATGCTTTACATTTTCAAAGAGTAAGGATAAGAACCAAATATTTAACCTAGTAGCTTTCTAGCAGACATAAGTTGAAACCATTCCAGTCCACTTTAACCCCTGGACATAATGTTTACTCATTAGACAGTCGAGTGCCAGCTGTTACAACATGCACAGCTCTGCTCCAGCACACTACACAAGTAGGTGTATTTATACAAGCTTGAGGGATTACTTACAGACAAATAACACACGTAAGATGATGCTAATAGACAGCTACACCATGGAAAGCAGAGCAAGGGAAAGGATCCATGTTCAAAAGAAGTCTGCAAAATAAAATCTGCAGGCAAATTTCTGCTCTACTCACAGAGAAAAGCATCAGGAATACAACACAGCAGGACTTATTTCCAGAGTGTGGCACATTTGCCTGCAGTTCTGTTTGAAGTGGTCATGAGCCATGCAAAGTGCAGAATTTAAATTTCTTTACTCTTATTTTCCTTGGAGCCCTAAGTCATATTTCTCCTTTTTAACCCTGTACGGCTCTAAGTGTGAAAACAAAATGTAAACCAAGATTTTTTGACAAATTTCTGCATTTAGTCGTCTCTCAGACAGAATCTAGCCTTGGTCCTTTTCTCATTTCCCTTTACCCAAGTCTGTAAAGCCACTTGTCTGTCTTTCTGTCTGACCCCCTTGCTTACAGACAAGTCCACTGGGGTGCCAGCCTGCTTTGCTGCTAACCCTAGCTTTGGCAACCTCAACACCTTTTCAACACTATGTACATGGTCGTGTACTCATCTAAAAGTACTCTGTAAACTGGCAGCTTTCCTGCCGCTTGAATGCATGCAACCTCATCAGATTGCTCTGGTTTATGGATGTGTGTAACCAATTCAGAGCAAGAAGGTCCCATAAGCCATTCAAGGAGCCACGTTTATCAAGCTCATCAAAAGTTTTGGCTCTCTGACTCTTGTCAGAACTATATATTCTTTATTCCTCTGCCTGATTTAGCTATTGAAATCCCAGTTTATAGCTTTTTTTTTATTAAATATATAGTTTCCTTGAGGCCAGTAGAAATACCTAAGCACTTGGAATGAAAAACTGTTGAACTTTTGGCAGATATTTGGTATCCACTTTAGAGCGGTAGAAATTACTCTGGGTCATTATTGTTGTTGGAAGCAGTCTTTCCAGGCTGAAGAGATATTGTTTTATTAGAGGGATATGGTCAGAAAGTGACGTTGTCTTCATTTGTACTATGGCTTAATTTGCAGAAGTTCCTGATGACATAGAGTACCTTTAGACCCATTTGGGGCAACAGGAAGCATTGCCTAATACCTAGTGCACAGAGTGAAGAGGTTTCAGGACCTTCTTCCCATCATCCCATCATATGCTTCCTCCTGTGAGTGTTTCAGGCACACCATCTTTGACTAGTTTCTCCTCTGATTAAATGAGGTCATGAATAGATCTCTTGTATTTCACAATTGAATTGAAAGGGTTTATGTTTATAAAGTGTTTTGAACATGAATGTACCAAGTAAGAAAAAATATAGCCAGTCCCACTTTATTTGTAAAGTCCAAAATGTGGTTTCCTGTGATTTAACACCTATGTTTATGAGTGAACATGGGGGAATAGTCAGCCCTATAAGCAAACAGCAATGTTTTCACTAATGGCAACAGGAAAAGAGGAGTATAAAAACCATTAAGTGCCTGTAGGAAGAGGGTGCTGAGCTCACATTATCTAGCTAGACAGCAAAACTCAGGTGCTGCTTTGCCATCCAGTTCTGTCCACTTCATCTGGATGACAAAGTAGAAATTTATGTTGATTTTTACCCTTTCTGATGATGTCCCTACAACCATTTTGAAATTCAGCTGAGACACTGCAGGCTGTGGCTTCCCTCTTGCTCAAAGATAGAGGGTAGTGCCCATCAGAAGCATGGCTATGCTGGTAACATTGACAAGGGATAAAGTACATTTATCCAAGGAATAAAGCACAGAGGAGGAGTTTATTTTAAGAAATCCTGCACATCAGTTTTTCAATTTGGGGCCCAATGCCATGGGGAGAGAGAAACCTGTATTTCCCATAAAAAGATAAATCAATGCCCTGTGATCCCAGCAGCAGCAGCAACCAGCTGCTGCTTTATTTCAGTTTTTCACTGCAGCCAACTTTGAATGTCCACGCTTAGGTCAGAAGGGAGTTTAAGATTTCCTGTGATGTCACTGTTTCCAGAGGCTCGCTGAAACATTTGCAGCCAAAGATGAGCTAGGAATGGGAGGAGTTCCTACTAGGAAAGCTGGCAGGCAGATGTTAGCTCAGTATTTCTAGAGTCCTGGGCACCTGGTATCTTCCTGTTCAGGTTGCAGGAATAGGAGGCAGCAGTGGGATAGGTGAGAGAGAGCTTGTAAGTCCTTGTAGTCCTAACTGGACTTATTCCATTGTAGTTCTAAACTAGAACTGGTTTGTCCCTCCCTAACACTGCAGAAGTGCTTGTATATTAGCAAGGAGATGGAAATATTAATGGGATTAGTTCTTTCCCATCTTTCCAAACAATGTAGAATGGATTATTATGGAATTTCTGTTCCTACAGAGGTTAGAGCAAATTATTACCAGGTCCTTTAAAAAGCATAGTATTGCTGCTTGCACATCACTCAGCAGAGATTTGCAGGCCTCATGACAGGTTGTCTTTCAGTTTTCAGAGAAGCTGTTTTTTCCAAGGCCATATTTGCAAGCCAAACAGCCAAAGGTCATTTGCAAGGCAATTATTATTGCCAGTACCAGGGTAAGCAATGTGCAATATTGGGAGGTACTGACCAGTGACATTACTGAGAGCAGGGGGTGGGAGGGAGCTGCCTGGGAAGGGCTGGCAGGCAATGAGCAGCTGCAAGTGTGTCAGGCTCAAACATTCATTTCCACCATCTTCCTTTCCAACAGCAATTGTTTATCTTGAGAGAATGTGTGAGAGATGCTCTGGAGACCAGCTGGTTTTGGAAGCTTTTGAATGAAAGCAAGGCATCTCCCATGGTCTAAGTTCCACGCTGACAGGATTCAAATCCCCTTGTCAGATGGGATGAAGTCAACATCTTTGCTCCCAAATGGGTGCCTCCATGTTCACAAAAGCATCTTCCTTAGAGATTCAGACTAAAACACTAAACACTTCTCTTAGATTTTTAAAATTAATTGTAAAGCAGGTTCTTTAAGATATTCAGAATGATAAGGAGCGGGTTTTACAGTTCTCTCAAAATTCACGGAAAGCTTTCAGCTGGTGTGACTTTGTAATTAAGATGGTTGAGGGCCCCTTAGTTCTCTCACTGCATGCTTAACTCTTCCATACTTTAGTAACAGAAAATGTCACTGTAATTTTTTTGGTCTTAAGGACAGAAACTTAGTAATGTTCAGAATCAGACACTGATATAGGCTTTCCTGAATAAACAATTTTAATAAGTCATTTGCCACATTTACATGCTGAAAAATGAAACATATTGAAAGGCTAATGGTAAACACTCAGTTTTGGGCACATTTTGTTAGACCAATTCTAGCTTTGTATGCAAGTCCAGCTCTAAGATTGTGAAAGAAATAGTCTTTATTTTACATAGGTAAACCAATCTGCTATTCACATGCTCCTCTAATACTGGCAGCCAGCCAAGGAACAGATCTCAATTAAACAAATTAGGCTGAAGAAAGCATAAATGTAGAATTCAGGCAAATTACAAAAAATTGCCCTCATTCAAACATACCTCTCATTTGAAATCTAGGTATAAGATGCCCTGAAATGTGAAAAGTACATTTGAAAAAAGCCTGGTAGGCTTGAGCACCTTGATATATGTCAAGAGGCAGCACAATATGAAGCCATTTCACTTGAACACAGGCTGGATGTTTTTAAAATGCATCATATCGAAGCCAGCACTTGCTTTGCTTGCCTGGTCAGAGCAACCAAATGATACAATTTCTTTCTAAATAAACAAATGGAGCTCATAGGCCGCTAAGACTTTTTCTCAATACTCAGGCTCAGATCTCATCAGCTGCCTCTGAGCTCAAACAGACTGCCCTCTATGCTGGCTGGCAGGAAGGAGATTTTATCTCTTGTGTGCTTAGGCCCCCATAATTGCATCTCACTCCTGACTCCTTCAAAATAGCGAGTGTATCCTCTCCACAGTTTGCAGAACATATGCAGAGGAAATAGCAGGGCTGCAAGCTAACTGGCACAGAAATTCCAAACAGATGATGGAAAAAGCAGTTGTCAAACTGAGAGCACTTGAGAGATTTTCTTCTTCCAAGAGGACTGTATATAATCCAGTAAATAGCCTCCCCTGGAATTGATTGACCCTATCTTAAGCAAGCTGTTACTTATTATTCCAGTACCATTTTGCCAAACACTCTTTTAATGTACACAGGAAGATTCCAGGGTATAATATTCCCCCTTTATTGGCAGGCATATAAAGTATGCTTGGAAAAAAGAGGGACAAAGAGGCCCAAAAGCAATAAATGATGCTTTGGAGGGGCAAAAGCAGCTCATAAAACAAGGTTATTTCTCCGACATTCTTACATTAAAACAAGGTGATTAAAATAATTCCAGAAAATTAATGCTTGTTTTGTTGAGATTTTTCCTTGAAAAAATGACGATGTTTTTTCCCCACTTGTCCTTGAAGTCCTTGAGCATTTACTCAGCTCCTTCAGAAGTAGTCTGTATTACTCAGTACTGGAACAAGTTATTTTCAGACCAGATTTTCAGGTGAAGCATCAGTGAGTCATTAAGAACTGGGAACATGATGTTAGTGTTTCCTCATCTCTGGAGGCTTTCCTGCCTCATTAACACACTCAGTTTCAAAAATAACACCTATTTACCAACAGTAATTCACCAAATACCTCTGACAGGCCAAGTAAAATTGTCTTCTCCGTTGCTGAGATAAATGTATGGACCCAAACTGACAGACTGCAGAAATAAATCTGCCTCTTTTTTTTATCCCAGAGGATAGCACTAACATACACCAGCTGAGGACTGGACTCCCATCTAAGTGCAAAGAAAATTTCCTTAGCAAAGATACTCATGAGTGGAGTCTACTGTGAAATAAGAGAATTGGTATCGTTTCACCCTGAAATCTGTGCTCAGGCTTTCGCCACACATGCCCAAGGTGCCTGGTCTGTAGTAAGGCACTCTCTTCATTCACCTCAGTCTTTGGGGTTATTACTACCTGAACCTTGCTTTGACTGTGTCCTTGGTATCCTCACTATAGCAGCTTTTAAAATGATGTCTCTTGGGCAATTATACCCTTTCTACCTAGATTCACTTCAAGAAAAGAGAAAACTCCCGTGAAACAAAGTTACTTCATTTAGAGTGAAAAAGAAAATAAGATTGGGAAAAGACTGGTGCTCCTTTAAAAAAAAAAAAAAAAAAAAATCTGTATAGGGATTTCTGTAGCTAGATCTTGAGGGGTCACCTAGTCTATCAGAAGTTCACCCTGCAGCCATATTCTTGTTCAATCTTTTTTTTTTTTTTTTTTTCCTAGAAACCTGTGATAACGGTATTTCCAGATACCATAGTACGTACTATTGCTGTGCTCTACAGCCTTACTGCTAGAAATAATTCTCTCCAAACTACTTAGTAAACCTTTGGTATAACTAAGTCTCAGTGTACATGAAAAAAAAAAAATACAGTTTCCTTTTACATATTTTAAGAATACAGTAACCACTGTAGTCAGCTCTTCTTTAGAGTTAGTTAAGATGCTCTCTTGCTCCACTCTTCTTTGCCATCAGTTCTTTCAAGACTCTTGATCATTATCCCTCAGACTCTCTCTCAGTGATCTTCACCATGTCTGGACTGCAAAATCCTCTCTTCAGAGCTTCATGTCTGTACTGACATATTTCCCCTGTCACACTCATCTTCTATTCTGCTCTACGTCTCTTTAGCCAGTCCTCTCCCGTTGTGTCTTTGCATAGCTGCCTCCTTGTAACTCAGGAAATAATGGAGCTGCATTGACCCATAATAAAACACATCTTCATATGTTCTGACCTTCATTACAGTGGTCAAGCTTGCTGACCTCTGTACTGAGAATATACCTTACATGGGAGTATTCCCTGCACATTGCTTGCCTGGTGACCTTACTGTGCCTTCAGACCTCCTGTTCCTTCTTCAAGCTCCTGCTACAAATGTCACCTTCTGTCAGCTTGGACTGTTGAAAGTGATAAAAAGTTCATGTTGATCTCGGGTTACCTCTCCTGTGACATCTTCATTACAAATCCATTTGCCCTGACAGGGATCAAAATTTGTTTTTCAGCTTACTTTTATTTTTGAGCACTGTGGGATGATTCTGCACTAACATAAGGCAATTCTCTGTCCTGTTTTTGTCTGACTGCAAAGTTTCCTCTGAGAAGCTGAGATGACTCAGATAACCAGGTCTCAGATTTGCCTACTTTTAATCTCGGGGGAAACTTTGTTTCCTGAATTCCAAAGGTGTCTTAGCATTCTTTACCTATAGCTTATATGAAAAAGAAAGGATAAAACTGCCCTCAGATACGGCTGTGCTCTGATTAAGTCAGAACAAGACAACTGTGAAACAGTTCAGGAGATAGCATTATGAGGAGACTGTTTCAATGTGTACATTAAAGTAAGTATCCTCAGTTCTGTCATTTTTCACAAAACTTACTTTGAAACAGTTTGGACAACAAAGAGAAGCAGCAATTGCTCCGTAGCTCGGTTAGTGGACTGGCAGTGAAACTTTCTGCACTCAGGCACTTTCAGTTCCACAGCCTATGCTGAAGAAGCATTAGGGACACGTATACAAGAAGAGAATTTGATGCTATTATGTTGCCACAATATCTGACTTTTTCTGGAAGGCTCATTTTGCCAAGCTTGTTTTGCTTTGAGTATGAAAAGTTCATTTTCATTTCTCTGACCATTTCACCGACAAAAGGGAGTTTTTCCCATTGCTTTTAGATTTTCTTTGATTTTCTTCACTTTTCTTGCATAGTGTTGCTTTGTTCTTGATGGCTTTCTGTTAAAGCTCAGATTTTTATTCTACTGAGTTTACTAGCCAACTGCTTCTAGGAAAGAATGGATAATTGTTGTAAAAATCTGGGATATTAGGCATGCTCTAACTTTTGGTGTACAGCCAAGTGGCTATTTGGCTTCTTGCCTTTGGACTGATTTTGTTCTAGTCTTCTGCCAACTTACATTTTATTTTTACCAGGCAGTAGAAGGGTCACAAGGCACTTTGAATAGGTGCAAAAGTTGGACTGAAGAACCTTCCATTATAATTACCAGAACAGCTACAGTACACTACATTTATGGTGTATACTATACCGTAAATGCCAACACCTGAGAAGGAAGAAACCTCACCCCATTTTGTAGGTGAAAAACTGGAACCCAGGACAAACAAATAAAATTCCTAATATCATGCAGGTCTTTACATAAGGAATAAGATGTAATTCCTATGTTTGTGGTGGCAAAGCAGTATGATTTCTGTTTGAGATGGAGCAGGTCTGAATTCTTGTATCTTCCTCATAATGTCAGATAAATATGTCCAACAGCACATTTTAGGTTTCCATGGTACACAGTTCTAGCTGTTACAGATCCAATGGAAATTCCTATTTCCCAACCTGTCACCCAAAACACCATCAATACTTCAAAACCATGCCCAAGTTTACTCAACAAACACATTTTCCCCTGCATATGGATTACTGATTACTTTCACCTCTTAAATGGAATCTTCCTCATCTTGCTTTTCCACCCCTCATTTTAATATGCTCAGATCTGTATATTTTGAGGATATTTAGGTATGTATTCAATAGGTATGGCCTTCAAACAACCTGGCTGTCTCAAGTGTTTCTGCAGATTTCCAAATGTTTCCCCCAAACATCTATATTTTGTTTACATTCTTTTCTTCCTCTCTATTTTTTCTGCATTAATATTAAGTTCAGATGTCATTGAAAGTATTATCCGTGGATTAGTGGTACAATACAGTGAGCACTATATTTGAAGGAAAGTATTTTCACTCTAGCATATCTTTTATCATTGAACTGTAAATATTCTTGAGATTGCTTACAGTATTCTTTCATACCACTCTTTTATCATTTGAGTTTTTGAAAATCAGGCTGTAAAACATTGACTCTCAATTATTCTTGGCTGAAACTGAATAATTAAGCTGGTATTTTCCCATAGTGCTGACTCAGCTTTGCCCTTAGATGGGATGTCCAAAAGTAGAAGACAGGATCATGTGTCCATATTGTGTCTAAAGCAGTAAGAAAAACAATAAGGACTATTAGGAAAATAATGGGCTGTAATCCAGAAAATACGTCACTGAGCATAGGTTTGGTATATCTATCTCTTAACATCACCTTCACTTCTAGTTGCCCCACTTAAAAAAAAAAAATAATTGCCTCTTTTGCAAAGGAAAAAATGCTTGATGGATATACAAGACAAATTCCCTAAAAAAAAAGAGAAAATAATTGACTTGCATGAAGGGGAGACATTGCAGAGATTTAAAAAAAATTAAGTGAACAAAGAGGAATAAAATAAAATGCTTATCCTTAACATCTTCTGTGGAAAAAGTAAATTAAATTTTCAGACAGGAGCTTTGAAATGAACTGAATTAAGTCGATTGTCTCTCCAACACATATTAAACTCATTTCCACAAGCTGACATAGAAGCCAAAGGTTTTCAGTGAGTTTAGAGAGTGATATGACAAGTAAATGGAGGTTGCTGTAGGATGTAATGGAAATGTCTAGCTTTAGAACTGTGGTTTCCTTTTACTCATTTTTCCATCAAAATTTTCTTCTTATCTCTGGTGGGAAACTTGCTTTAGTGGATTGAGTCCCCCATTTTTTTGATCAATTCCCAGGTGACATTATTCCACATTGTAAACCCCAACAAAATTCATCCCCATATCACTCAGAATGGGAGAAAAAATCCACTCTAATCTTGCTATCATATTTTTGCTATTGTTTGTCCTTACTTTTAAAAAAGGCTTCTGAGACCTTTTATCATTCACAGTTATACAATTTGTGTATAAATTATGCTGCAAATTTCACCAACTTAAATCCAGACAAGTTCTTTGAGCTTTACTGCCATTATTCCATGAAACACTATGCAGCTAATTCAGCTACAAATATGTGAAGTTTTCTGGACCCAGATCCTTGCTTTGGTAATGAAAGGCTCAGAAAGAGGCTGGTGATTTTTCAGCAGCAGTGAAAACCACATTGCCTTTCCTCAGTACTGTAAACCAGAAGAAAAATTAAAAGCATTTTTTATAGCTCAGTTTACAATTAGGTACGAGAAAAATGTAATAGAAAGCTAATATTTGCTTGGGGTTTGCATCCTGTTTTTGCCTAAAGAAAAAATTCTTCTAGCTATTTGTGAGATTTTTGATCTGTTTGCTCATGCTTTTCACTGAAGAAGGCAGCCACAAAAGCTCATTTTTATTCCTCATTTTTGCAAGAGGTGGTATCCAAAGTACTGCTAAGACTAGGTATCCAGCACAAGCTTCAAGGGTTAGGTACTGTACAGAAGAGCAGTAAGAAGCATTTCCTTGATCAAAAGGAATCAGAATATATTTCCTTAAGTACTTTAGAAGTCCTGAGTGCTCCATTTCATTCTTCTGACTTTTGGTTACATTTATAGCATTATTTAGAAACCCTTCTGTCTTGATCTGTGTCACTTGATCTAAAGATATGTTGAGACAATTCTCACAATATGTATGAAAGGACAGAAAAATGGCTTTGTAACTGTAGTGGCAAAGAGGGAATGTTTTTCTTGTTTCTGTGTATTTCATGAGTATGAATATGAGAAGAATTATAACAACTTAATTTAGAAACAGTAAACATCCCCTGTGCTCTATGTTGATAGTATTATATATTCCATGCCCAGCATTGCAGCAATGTAATTTCTCTTCCAGTAAGTTATTATTGAAAAACAATGGCCAACATAGTGCAGAAACTCTGGCAATATTATTTTTCATTTTTCTCTTTTTCTCACTCCCACATGAAGGGTCACTCGATAATGGTTTCTACAGCTTTGACCCACTTTCCTCAACGTAGAGCAAGTTGGCATGACTCTTTCTGACAAATAAGGTAATTTCTCCTTCCCTTAGACAGCTAGAGATGGAGTTTTTTTTCATTAAACACACTTAAATTATGGTACCATACCACCTTCAGCCACTCAGTGAAACTGAACCTGCTAGTGAGTTTGGCAATGTTCTGACCATTCCCAGGGTACAGAGGCACCTGCATCAAGGATGCTTTCCTATCTTTGTCCCTTTCACTCAGGAAGTTAGTAGGACAATAACCAGGCATTTTTTTTAAATGCTCGGCAGCCTTTAGTGTGATAATTTTTTTGAAAATCACCGGAGGTACTTATTCAGGGGAGGAAACCTCCTAATGTCCTCCAGTAAGCTGCTGTAGCCTTCTTATTTCTACAAAGGTTGCCAAATGTCTCTCAAAATTATACAAATCATTACCACCGATAACATTTACTTTCTCAGGTTACTAGTTCTGCTTATAATGTCCCTGTCAGCCATCTATTGACAGGGATGCTGCTTGCTGCAGCTTACTGCTGCTGTCTCTTTCCATATTCGTCCTTTCCTGGATTCTTAGCCTCAGTACTGGCAGTTTTAGTAGTTTTATTACATTAGCTGTTATATTAGATGTGTTTTTGCTGAAAACCTCAGCTGCTGCAATCTAGTGAGTCCATGTAATCTCTGCTTTCACTTGTTAGGAAAAGAGCATTTGTATCCCTCCCATTTGCAGAGGAAACCATGGAAACAAAAAGCAAGTGAACCTGAAAAGCTCAGAAACCACAGGGTGACTAAAAAGTGGTTTAATCAAACAAACAAGCAAGCAGGCAAGCAAACAAGCAAACTTATTACTTTTAAAACAATAACATGGCAAGTTTTTTTCCAGTCCTCCTGCATGGTTTTGATATGCAGTATGTTTAGAGCTTTGAGCAGCTGCTGAGCAGAACTCTTTGTAATTACGCTGAACAAAAAAAAATCAGAATGGAATAAAAATCCCTGCCTCTCTTAGTGCACTGTGAATTTTCTTCATCTGAGTCAGTGAGTAACATTGAAGAAAATACTGCATAAACATAAACCATGCAGTTACTAGCTGACCTTCCTTTTTAGGAGAGTGGAAGAAAATGGCTGCCTCATCTGCTGTTATTTACAAATTGCTGTACTGCTAGTCAAATGAAAAATAAGTTTTAAAGAACCAGACAGAGATGTCTAAGGATTTAGAAAGCAAGAAACTATATGCCAAAGATAAAAAGGTCTGGCAACCCTTGAACCCAATATTAAGCATATTTTGATTATTAATTTTTTCATCTGTTACTTTCACTTGTTTAAATGGCAATGCTGCTGACATTAAAAACCCCTGACATAACAGCGTAATTTTTCAAGAGAGGCTAACTTCAAAAGACTTGCTGGGAGATGATGAAAGGATGCAGCAAATTTACAGGGAGTCAGCTTCCAAATTCATCATTCAAATAAAATAATAACTGGCTCTGCAGATCTCTTTTGAGCATGAATCACTGTGCCCAAGTGCTGCATATTTATCCCAGACAGAGCAGCAGTGCTGTAAGGGGCCCCTTCATGGCTCTGCAGGTCTTACATAAGGTAATGAAAGAGCTCCCAGCAGCATCTGGTATCAGTTTCTCCTTTGCTGTGGCAAACTGCTGGTGTTATAATCAACTCTCCGTGCCATTTGTTTTGTTTCTTCCTTTGTAGTCCTTACAAGAGTGTTCTCTCTCAGCTTTTTGATTTACTGTTCAGTTATACCTTTGTAGTTTTTTGTGATACTTTCAGAAAAATAGCCAAGCACTTTGAAGGTCATTCTTCAGAAATGGTTTCTTGGATTGGAAGGAACAGAGAGACCAAGGTTCTGGTGATTCTAGGTCAACCTGAAATAATATGGCATTAAACAGAGGGAGCTTCAAGATTTCATCAGACCATGAGGGCTTAAGTGTCCCCTGTCTGTTCCATGTGCCACGATTCTCCAAAATGTAAATTACAGGTGTCTTCCTTTTGCCATCCAGGACAAAGGATATGGATTTGGCTCCTGTTTTCTGGCTCCCTCAAGAAAACAAAGTAGATCAAGGAAAGCTCATTTTTCTCATACCATTGAACCTTGTAGCTTTTTCAGAGATCTCAGGATCTCACAGGTTCTCTTCACTCATGTATGTGAACCTGTGAGTTCATCTGCAAATAAAGTCTGAGCTAATGCTTTGATAGAGTTTTCTCCTAGCATGTTTGAGCCATGATAAATATATGCTTTTTTCCCTTTTTGCTTCCTGTAATGTGATATTTTGGAGCAAAGGTGATGACAGACACCCCCACAGTACAGTATTCATATAAATGCTGTTAATAACAGTTTGTTCTCTGATCTGGAAGACCATGTGGGAACACTGTACTGTGTTCATTACATTACCACCCATTTGGTCAGGAAAGTACTATCTTGCACACCTAATTGTAAACTATCTCAGACAGTGTCAGTAATATTCTTAAAGATCTCTGAAGGCCCTTTACTGAAGTCCCTGTTTAGAAGTTGCCCTTGGCCTCCAAGAGAGATCCAGCAAGAATGAAAATTTCAATCTTCTGCTCAAGGAAACACTACCAGACCCTTTGCTTTAGACTTGTCTTCTGTCTTCCTTCAGTAAAGAAGGAAGAAGAAAGTAAATGCCTGTAGCATTTTTTTCATAATAATACAACCACTGGGGATCTAGAAGAATTGGCACACAGCAGGCTTCAATAAAACAAGAGGTGATTTTTTGAACAATGCAGACTCATCCAGCTGAGCTAAAATGATAAGCACAGAGAATAGAGAAACTGGTGGCTACTAAACCATCTCCAGTTCATAAAGCTACCTTCTTTCTGAATCTTACAAGCTTTGGGACTGTGGCAGAGGAAGGATCACCTTGTTTCCATAGGTTTTTCTTTGTAGAAACCTGTGTGATTAGCAAGTGTGTCAGCTGAAGCCCCTGTGAATCAACAGCATTGTTCTGCTCTTTAATACAGCTGGTTTTGCCAGGACTGTACAGCAACTCTTAATGTTTACATTGTGCTTTGTATTCTTTCTGTATGAGGCTCCTGCCTTCTGTACTTTCACACTTTTTGTCTTGGGTAGAAGATGGGCTGCAATTTCTTAAGTTTCCTGGGATGTTTCAGAGAAAGAAATGCACTGAATCCCTTAAGACACCTTCAAAACCTCTATCTAAGTGTTTAGAAACTAAAAGTAGCTTTGAAATATTTTTTGTAACAGATTATTTGGTCTGCTTATCAAAGGGCTCCCAAGTCCAGTTCCATGTATGTCTAGGCCCAGTATTCAGACACGGGCACTAAAATACTTCCCATTGACTACCATGTTAAACAACTCATACTGCAGACAGGCAGGAGATGTTGCTTTTTCTTGAGCAACTGAGTGCTCCACCATCATCAAACTCTGAAGCAGCTGTTGCTAAAAGTGGTTCAGCCCAGCCAGTCCCGAAGCACTCAGACCGCTCCTCAGAGCCTGGCTGCCTGCTGCCAGGTGCCAGCCTGAGAGCAAGGAAAAACATGTTCATCTCCGTTTTGGCTGCTGAGGGACAAGGGAATGCCAGCTCCTTCCCACAGGAAGAGGACTTGTCTCCCTGGCCTGGGGTGTGTGGGATGGGAATGCAACAGCACGGGTGCAAAAAACTCCTCCCATTTGGGCCTATTCCAAGAAGACCTATTCCCTGCACATGACAGCTCATGGCAGGAGTTATTACACTGAAAGGACTGCTATCTTTGCAGGGATTCTTTTTAATGGAATAATTTAATTTCCAGTGTCCACAGCTGTCTGGAACACAGTTATCCTTTGAGCTTTTTTGCAGGAACACATGATTTCTGTGAGGATTTATGTAGTACACTCAGCAATAGTAAGGAAATGGCATTGCTTTGATCTAATTTTTTTTTTTTTTACAGTAGGTGATAATATGGAAGACTGTATATTCTGTATTCAGAGAGGCAGTTACTTTTCTTGTCTTTATTTTTGCATTACATCTTCAGTTTTGATAGATGCCAAAATTGTCATTTTTGTCTTTGTTGTATGATCAATTGACCAATGTATAATTATGAAATGCCTTTTCAGAGAACAAAAGGTAGCCTGTTTCCCACTGATAAAAAAGCTGTTTTAGCACCTGTAAATCTGTTTTGCATTTAATGGAAAACTTTATTCCATGCTGATAACAGGATCAGAAAATGGACTCTGACAGCATGTTGTGATTTTACAGTATCCAGGGGTAAAACTTGAGCTAATTATGAGCACATGGCTTTCAAAAGTCATACTTTTATATTTAACTCCATAAATCTTGCTAAGTGAAATTCAAACCTATGTCTACAGCATTTGCTAATCATTAGGTTATTAATTGTTTTTTCTTCTTGATTCATACAAGCTGGGAGTGTTTGGAGTTTTGTTTTTAAAGTAATGGCTGCAAAAAAATAGGAAGTACTTTCTTTCCCCCCTGTAACTTCACAGGAGGTGTTTCTGCTGAACTGCTGAAGCTAAAAAACCTGATGACCTCCTAAACAAAGGCCTCTCTAGAAGAGATTTTCAGCACAGCAATTTAAATGGTGTCTAGTTTCAGCCTAGAATACCAAGGTCATAATTTTAGGCCATAGATGACTCTCCCAGATGTCTTTGGTCAACTTAATCACAGTTTGCCTGAAGGTTGTGCTTTCAGGTAATCCATCAAGACATAATTGTAAATCAAAACCTTCTTCCAACTCAATAAGTAGCATATTTTTAGGTTGTGTTAAGACTGACATTGGACAGGAACTTACACTGGTTTATAATATTAAGCAATGCTAATGGTTACTCTCATTTGTCACAAACAGTGTTAGAAATGTTTTGGTAATTATTATCAAAAAGTTTGCTGTGGATTTTTTTAAGCCAGAATTCAGATAGGAACTACTACATGATCTTTTTAAACTTTAGTGAGCATTAATACTTGTTTAAGCTGCTCTCTGCTTTACTTCACTTGAGACAGATATATCATATCTTGGCCTGATGTTTCCATCAGAGTGGACCTCAGATGAAGTGTTTTGATTAATTGAGCATGCAACATTTTTGGTTGTGTATAGGAGGCCAGATGTGAAGTGGGTTGTAAATATGTCTGTGAATGGGATGGAGGACTTGTCAGCATCCACAGGCAGTCCTCCACCTTTGTTTGTGTTCAAGGAAGGTTGGAAGGCAAAGAGGGAAGGGAAAACTGGTGTCACATGGTAAAACATAGAAATCATGAGATGCCCTTCCAGCAGGCTGTTATGTGAGAGTCTGCATTCTCATCCTCATTTATTCCTGCTTCGGGGATCTGTTGTAACTTTGGTCTTCCAAAAAAACAGATGTGGTTTTTGGCCTGAAAAGTAAAAATCACTTTGTGCGCACCTGAAGTTAGCCAGCATGAGAATTAAAAGCACCATACATTCAATACAGCAACCTAATGACCCTCCAATGTTTAAGTAAAGAGCAAGAAACACTGCCTCTGCTTGAAACACAATTTTAAGTAGATGGTTAGCAACTGCAGGAACCGTAATTTGGCTAGGATGCTAAAAGCAGCAGGCTTGTGACCTCTTCTGTGAGGGCCATAATGCCCAGCGATGTTGTGGCCTTGTTTTGTGCCATGCTCAAAAAGGGAGCAGCAGTCTGTGGTCTGCCCCACTGCCACTTTCGGTAGAATATCAAGTGAGTGTGCTTAATTGATGGTGTTAACCTTTATGTACATAGATACCTACACTAAGCACCTTTAACAAATTAATGTAACAAGCATGGGGAGAGCTGCAGCTCCAAGACTTCAAATTCACTTTGAACTATATTTACAGTATGCACTGTCAACAGCTTCCCTGCCAAAGCCATAAACCATCTCTGCAGGGTAGACTAAATACACCTCTTTACAGAGGACATGAATCTCCCCTTTGGATTTCTCAGCTAATACTGAGGGACAGAGGCTTAGCTGGTGTAATTCAGCACAGCTCCAGGGCAGCCAAGGAAGCACCCGATTCCCATTAGCTGGCCCCCAGGAGAAAGACCAGAGCTAAGGGTAGAAGATGATAGGTAAACCCTGTGAAAACAAGAGGTTTTCTGAAACCTCTTGTGAATTAGATTTAATAACATTATAGCATCCAAGCTCACATCAATTGCAAAAATCTTTTCGCTGGAGTTTAAGGTGGCAGTTTAAAAACACAACAAGACACAGAAGTAAAAACTACTGATAAATTAAATTTCTCATTTATATGCTAATTAATGGCAATATTGGTTTAATCTCCAAATTCCATCATGTGCCACAGGAGTGCTGAGTCTTTATATGCTGTGGCAGTGCAAAACACATTCCATATCCAAGAAAATAAATCTTACCAAAATCCCTTGCAATGCATCTATTTTTTTATTTTTTTTTTCCACCCGTCTAATCCTTGTTTTGCTCTTGGTGATCATGGTAACAGCAACAGCTGTCGAACGTGGCTTCAGGCTGTCTGCCTCCCTCGGGAGAATTTATGTGTTTTTCTACTTCCTTTCCTTATTAGGAGGCAGGAATCTGCAACACCTATTAGAACAAGTATGCATAAAGGGTAATGACTGTGCAATTTATTAGTGGTCTGTTCTCCTTCAAGCAAGCCATCAACTATAAGCACACAGTTTGAGCCAAGGATCATGATTGAATACAATCTTGCCGTGCAGCAGGTGGGCAGCAACAGAGCTTCACTACAGGGAGAAGCGTGGCTGGGGAGGTCAAGTGCCAGTCTGTTTAAATAAACCTCTTAATTGAATATCAATGAAGAGAAGACAGGATGGATGCTGTTGTGAAATGTTTATCTTGAAGCCTCAGGTGAGAAAGGCAAGTATCAGAGAGCCAGGTCCTGTAATTTTGTGCTAAAGTAATTAAATTGAGCTCTTCTCATAAGGTGATGTGCCTGCAGAACGCTGTCCATGCAGATGAAATAATGGGAGCTCAATGAGTTCTCATACACAGTATAGTAATTCTTAGGTATTTCAATTGCATTCAGTCTTATTTAACAAAACTTTTTCAAAAAATCAAAAGCAAGACTTCTGGTCTGGAAGCTAATCCCAGTAGAAAATGACCAGCATTTTAAGAGTGGAGAAGTCAGTAGATTACACCGCATCTTTTGAGAATGAAGAACCTTGATTTATATTCCTTATGCTGGAGTACCTGAGTCAAAGGAGTTTTCTATGCCCAAGTTTGGGAACATTCACATTTTTATACTAGTCCCATCTCTAGTGCCCCTTCTGAAGAAGGTGCTAAGATCCTGATTTTACTTAAACAAGACCTGGCCTGGGTATCTGTAAGTATACTACAGTCCCTTGCACAAAGAGATAAGTTTACTGGATAATGCTTTGGCTGTGTCAACTAACAGAAACACATGTGGAGGAAATAAAAAGCAGAGATCCACACCTCCAAGAACTGGACCAATCATCTGATAGCAATGCCAGCAAAAACAATCAATTTCTCTGGCAAGACTCATTCTAACCAATATCAATCTATATTTCAATAAATGTCAGACCCTCTCTACATTACTTTAGAGTAGGAGGCAAAATCGTTGCCCTGAACTGCTAACATATAAACAATAGGCCCAAACACATTGGCTCCACCAAGTGCCATACATCAGCAAGAACAGCAGGGCACGGTGCATATTTTATCAGGTTGGAATAGTCTAACAGCATTTCTGTGCTCATTAATACAATCATATTTAATATTAAACGAGTATTTAATTACCTGTCTCATTAGTAGGCAGCTGGGAAAACTGGCAGCAAGTGGCAGTGTATCTTTTTGTTCATGACATCATCTAGCTGACTTTCTTTCATGCAGTCCCCATATAGGCAAAGTTAGAACAATAATGACAGAAACACCTGAAAATTCCGATTTATTAAATGTCATCTTTTTTACGAGTAGCCCTTTGGAAAAGGGCGGTGAAATTATCTTAATGTGATGAAATTACATTGATGTAAAGCATTAAAAAAAAAAAAGGTCAAAAACCTCTGTTGAATTAAGACAGAGACTGGCATTTAGAAGGAAATATGGTCATGGGAAAGCAAATGCTGATGAAAACCAAGCCTGTATAGAACAGGATTTTGTCAATTTTTGGAGATTGCTCATACAAATATAACAATCAGCAGCAGCAACACAATAGGTCTTTGTTCAGGCGTTTTCACAGATTAAATCTTGATCTTAGAGCTGACAGCTAAACCTTCAGGCAGCAGGTATAATGCATTTGTTTGATCTGTCTAATTAAGAGTTTGGATGTCTCAATATAGGTAAAGCAGCCAGATGCCACAGAGATGAATAAATATGTAGGTAATGCAGTAACAATCACAAGACCTCTTTCTGATAATTGAATGAAAGGAAAGGATACAGGCCCACCATGGCTTCATCCATAGGATGGCTGTATTGCATGGATGCAGGGCATGGATACCTGCATTTTTGGGAGCAGTGAGGCTTACAGTGCACCGACTCTGCATTGCCTTACCACCACCCCTTGCATGTCCGTGCACCATGCCACTATGGGACAGGCTCTGCGCTGCACTGTGGGTCCAGTCACCACGTCACTTACATCAGGGAAAACATGCACATGTCCTCTCCTTACCTTCACTCCTGCTACATCAGGAGATGTTTTGCCATAAGCCATGTGTAGGTTGCTTTTTTGGTGCTGCCAGAATATCCCATTCTCTTATACATCACTTCAGAAGTCACACCATGTGTGTTTTCTTTGCACTATAGCTATTACAGTTAAGTGTGATAAATATCAAAATGCCTCTTCACTCTTGAGGGGGGAAAAAAAAGGTCAGTCAGTGATCTTGAGAGTTTCACCAGTGCAAATGAGGGCGAGGTGCAACCTTTTTTGTCGCTGCTAGGAGTTGTTTTCCTTTCTCTGACTTTACTGTATGGAGGTACATATTGCCTCAGTCAGCCTGACAACACTGCAGTCACCTTCAATCTCTTTGTAAATATCCTATACCAATCCAGCCAGCACTGTAAACCAAGTTTCTTGTGCAAGAAACCAAGTGCTTCTCACCCAGATAATGCAGGAACAGCAGCAGCTTTGTCAGGTCCAAAGATGGATAAATGCTAATGAATGACAATAAAACTCAGGAATCTATTAAAAATACTCAACCAAAACCACAAAATCTAGATAATGCCTGTCTTAGTCATCACTTGAGGCCCATGGGCCACAACCCCTTGCCTACTAGGGACACCTGGAGTAGCTAATGCTGGTTTTGTGCACTTTTCTGCTGAGTGCCAGAGGTGCTGAGCTCTGGGAGACACACAGCTGTAGGGACCAAGGCAAGAAATCTCAGTCTTTCTCTTCATGAAACTATCAGGACAGCGATAATTTTTTATCACTTCTGCCTTTGACTGGATCTGAAGTTGAGATATTTGTTGAAGTTGTAAAGGTTTGTCTCCCATTTCCAGGTTGCTAAGCCATTCAGAACATCAAGTGAGCTCTCATCTTACCAAGTAAGACCATCTTTAAAAATGCATTTGGTATCTGTCTCCTTACAAATTCTGTATACACACAATGTATACAGCAGTAAAATATGTGTTTATATAAAATATTACATTTTGCATTGATATTTATATTCAAGCAAGCACAATTTTAAATATAAAGACTACACGTGTAACCTATGTGTACAGTACATTGACAAGATTTATGTAAACACTATACTACTACGATAAATGTACAGATGTTCTCAGTGTACATAAGGCATTCTAAGATTAGCAGTTAACGTATCATTGCTATTGGGCTTGGCTGGTAAAAGGTATGAGCATGTGTATTAATAACCCTCCACAGTCCCAGCCTGTGACAACAGGATATCAAAAAGGAAGGGAGTAGAGCAAATTCCCACTCAGACTGAGAAAAATCTAAGCATTGGTGTAGCACCACACACTGAGTTCAGCTATCTCTAGGATTCAGTTTTGCCCTCAGATGAACACACATTTCTTACATTTAACTTCTCTGGTAATTCTGCCCTTTACAAAGAACATCCAAAATCATCTGGGTTGCCCTCCCTTCCCAATCTCATCTGCATGTATGCATGAGCAGGGTACTTTTGCAGGATGTAAGTAGAAAATATGGTGTCCTGGCTAGCGAGCTGCTTGTGACAATAGAGTAAAATGAAGATCAGAATTAGCTGCCATGTTGGAAATTCTGTCTGCCCGTCTTGCAAGTTTCAAAATCCCAACCAACCTGTTCAGCTAACCTTCTCAGATGTATTGGATTAGTCTTTACATTTCAGCTCAGTTCCTGTACAGTTTTGTTCAATCATTTCAATGGATTTTATTATATGTATATAAAAGCAAATCATTACTGGTTCAAGTACTCCCCACAGGCTTCATATTCCTAGGAGACATTGCAGCCCTTTTACACCTCAGGCACGAAAGGATGGACCTGTGTTTCTCTAAATCCCCTAGCCTATTTATATAATCTGCCTTCTGGATTCCACACTAGGAGAATCTTCTAGGAGTTCTTTTACCTCGGGCTTTTTTTCAGTGCAGAAAGCCACAATTCCACTGAAAAGCAGAGAAAGCAGAAAGAGCAGCCCGAGATTTGTAATGAAATGTGTAAATTAAAATGTGTAAAGGTGAACATTCCAGTGGTCAAAAATGGCCCAAACCACACAGAAGTTGTGACCCCTACCATGAACTCAAGAGAAGCTGTGTGCTTCTGGCAGATGATCCCTGTCTTCCCCATATGACTAAATGCTATTACAGTATTTACCTCCTCTTAACATTTTTTTTTTAAAAATCCATACAATTGCTTATTCCTATAATTAATATCCCTGTGGTCATTTGGCAGCTCTTATATTAGACAGAGAGATGTTTATGCATTACCTCAAGTATTAAGACAGAGCTGCAAGACAAAGCACTCTGTGATTTAAAAGGGTACCTAATTTTCTTGTTTCATGTTTCCTTTTTTATGTACTGAAAATGCAGGTATTATAAGGAGGCTGATATTCTTGTTATTAGCCTTTTGACATGCTTAATACTAACTTTGATAAAATTGGCAGGTGATGATTGAGAAAGCTGGCTTCCTACATGAGCAGCCTTGGCTCTGCCTTCTGCATTTCAGCACGTGTGGGATAGAGAGGATCAAAGGCCAGAGAATTCAAAAATGTAAACAGTTCAGGTGGTAACTGGCTTCATTAGGTGGCAGAATATTTTAAGAGAATTGATAATATTTAATTAAGCAGACATGGCGTTATTTCAGCAGGCAGACATGACTAATGCTGAAGTCTTTTTATAGCATACATTTAATTTAGACACCCTCCTGCAGTGATTGAAGTCAGTAGGGTCTGGTTCTTATTTATGCCTAGTCTCTATCAGAATACTAACTTTTTGGCCATAAACAGTCAGAGGGCTTACTGCAGGCATCAGAGGGCATGAGATCCTTTTGGAGGGACTTGAAATCTGTAAATAAAACATTAAAGGGTCTGTACATTTACTCTGCAACAAAGGGTGAAGAAACAGAAAAATGCTGTATCATTATTGCATTTTAAGAAGGAAGAGAAAAATGTGCAACCCAGTGAACCACACAAGACATCTCTAACAATGCATATTTGATATTCAGAGCTGAAGAAATATTTTCTTCTCAGAATGACAATGACAGCTAAGCAATTCTTCAGAGCCATTCAGGCTATTGTTTTAAAAATAGAAAGGGTGTTTCAGAACATAATAGTTTGCCTTTTTAAACAAAAATGTAAACTCTTCTCATGTGGACTTCTATTTAAGATCATTTTTGGCCAATAGACATTGCCATGGATGGTGGTGTGGTGTCCATTTCTATACTGAAATGTTAAAAAAAAGTATAACACACCTAAATACTTTTCTGCAAAGGTATGTTTTAAACTAGCCTTTTCTTTTAAAAAATAAAGTTTATATTATTAGTAATTCTAATTTTTATAAAATATTTGGCCGCTGCTCATGAAAAGTCACTTTTTCCAAAGTTTTTTCTCCTAAATACTTTAATACACACAGGACTCAGTCTAATTACTTTCAGCATTTACACATTAGAATGGAATGACTCTGAAGAAGCTGTCTATTGCCTTGGGTAAAGAATATAATATTAAAACTCTCAAGCAGTGAGAGTTGCACATTTAACCCTTGCATAAATTACCTCTAAGTGCTATTCTCAGTGTTTTAAATTCTTATGAAACAGATCCTGAAAAAATCAAAGCACTAACTGACATTTTAGCTGCATGATGAGATAATTAGAAATTTCATTTGGGGAAAAAATAAGATCACCTTTCAGTTTAGTCCTGCACTATTGGGCCCTGAATTGGTTTCATCTCCCTGGATTTCCCCTCTTTGTTGCTCAGTCTCTGCACTGGATTATAGAAGAGGATTTGGGAAAACCCAAGGGAAGGACAAGCGCTTTGAGAAAAGTAAATTAGTATGCTTTTGGTGCTGTGCTGAAAAGCATCTGCAGTTAACCTTAAAAACATTAGCCATGCATCTGTTTTTACTGAAGATTAGCAGTAAGACTTATGGGCTGCACAGACTCTAGCGTGGGCTGATAAGCCTCAGAACTATCTTCCTGGTTTTTCTCCTGAAGGCTGAGGAGACGTTTCTCCAGCACTATTCCTATGGAGTTGAGATAAGCTGGAATGCCAGAGCAAGCCTGGTGTATTTATCAGTCAGTGAAAACTTTGTCTCAAATGAAATGCTAGTTCAGAAGCACATCAATCACTTTTTTAATTTCCAAGAGATAAGCCAGGCAATGTTTATTAAGACTGGTTAGTGCACCACTGAAATATAGACACACTGTTCATAATCACCAGCTGTGCTATGTGTCATGTTATGAACAGACTACTTTTAGATGGATGTTCTAGGGTTGTGGTCTACCTATATATTGTTTCTGAAGCTGTAGACAGCTCAGAATGCAGCAAATGCAGTAAAGGCTTGCATTTATCACTGTTTATCATCTTAATGATCAGCATCCTGAGTGCAGGGACCCTTCTTATCCCTTGCCTCCCCTACGTGTGGGAAGATCGAAGAGGCTCAGGATTTATTGTGATCCTATATGGCAAGTACCATGGTTCATAGTTGCATGAGCGCGGCTGGGGGGTGAGATTTATATCCTCTGAGGAGCCACTGCCTCCAGGGAGTCCTGACTACCTCAGAATTTCAGTCTCATTACATCAACCCAGCTCCAAAATGGTGGGGCAAGGCACTGGCCTTTTCCTGCTTTTTGAATCATCCAGTGAAATCCCTCAATAGGGTTTAAATTCTCACTTTGACCATGAAAAATGGCCCAAATGATCCAGTTAGCTATCATTTCCTTTGATAACTGACAGGTCCACTCTGGCTTGAGGGGATGTCTATAAGGCAATGCAGTAAGGTGTAGCCTTAATGCCAAGTGATGTTTGCCAGAAAATATAGTCCTGGTGGAAAGCATCCACTGGATGGGTACATAAAAAGTACATAAAAGTACAACTTCTTTTGCTCTGTTTGCCTTTCTGCATATTTTCACCTGTTGCTCCAGTTTTGCATCTGAGTTATTTATCTATCTTTCAAGTGCCTGCCAAAGTATTCAATGAATCAATAAATCCAGTTACCTAAAGGATTTCCTCCCAGCAGATTCCAAATATTTTTTTCCCTCTTTATTTCTTTGTCCCCTGACAGTTGGGGCATAAGTTACACAGAGAGCAGGTTTTCATATATGAAACCTGCAATGAGGGGCTTGCACAGCTCTGAGATAATCTTTTCAAGTAGTAATAATTTAAAAGGAAGATAATGTCCCTCTTGTCTGTCTGAGGACTAAAGAGGCTTCCCTTCCCATAGCAGACGGGGAAGGGGAGAGACCAAGGCTCCATTCATTGTGCACAATGGGACTCTTCTTGCAGTCCCTCTCAGGGCAGTTTAAAAAGTTAGCTATTACCCAGGGCAAATAAAGGGCTAAAGATGGGAAACAGAGAACCTGAAGGGCCATGAATAAAATCTGTCCCTGTTAGCAAACCAGGCTCATCAGGCTCTAATCAGTGATGAACCAGCTGTGCTGCCAAGGCCTGAAATATTTAAATCCTGGTGACAGACAAATTTCAGGTTGCTGTCAAATGTAATTGTTTGGTTTTGTGAGAGGAATGAGCTGAGAGCATGGAAGAAGATGAGAGGCAGCAACTGAGTTATTAACTTTTGTACTTTGTTTGGCCTTCTTCTCCTTCCTTGAAAAGTCCTAATTTAGACACAGACGATTCTGCTCCCAACCTTGACCCAGCTGAGCTGTACACCTCAAAGATGCCTTCCAGCTTTCCCACTGCCCTGCAAGCCCTCCAAGGTGAGGAGGAAAATCCAACTCTGTGCTAAGCAAGGGACCACAATATGATTTCTAGAGCAATCACTTAAAAAAAAAAAAAAAAAAAAAAAAAAAAAAAAAAGGCATAGTAAAATTCAAACATAATTACATAATTTAATTCATTTTAAATCTAGATGTGTTCAACTCTGCTTTTCAGTAGAAATGGAAACTATTCTTGTTCCTCCTTCTTTCTCAGAGCCAGTCCCCCATCTTTCAGATCTCACCTTTCTGGCATTGTCTTCAGATGTCACCAGGAAGATTGGTGGTGCTTTTGGTTTTTTTAAAACAGAGTTGTTTTAGCAAAGGAATGCCTTTTGTCTGTAAGAGATAATGCATTTTCATTCACTTTCAATGAAAACTGTGAGGAAGGTATCTCAGGAAATAGGTCCCTAAGTAACAAACAACTATTTCCAGCATTTGAATCTAAAATATCATTTCTTTGGGTCACAGAACCCAATAGAAATTAATCACTTCTCTGATCATTTTTTTAAAAGTGGAACCTGAAACTACCTACAGCTGTAGGTGGGAAACCAATCTGAGTCTGCATGGAGAAACTTCAAGTAATTGTGCAAAGGCAGATCAAGGCATTTTTCATGGCCTGTTAAGAATCATATTTTAAAATTTGATCATTATTTTCTTGCTCTTAGAGTGCAATTTGGATATAGACTGTATTGTTACCAACTCATGCTGTTGCACTTTGATAATAATTAACCACACAGAGCTGGCAAGTGGAAGCAGAGAAAAGAAACTTCTTACTTCTTGAATTGTTCTATATATTGTAAAATAAATCCACATTTATTTCCATATTTGAAAGGAAGGAACCCCAAAAGAAAGCAAAATATAAGTCAGGAACACACTTTTGACAGTTGAAAAGAATATTTTCTTTCAGTTAAAAACTTCTCTTCAGCTTGAAGCTGCAGAGTGAGCCCCTCTCTGCTGCTTTTGGGAAGGGAAAACCATAACTGTGCTACAAATTATTGTTGTTATTATTATTATTACTTTTATTGTTGTTGTTGCAGAGCATGTGCTGTGGTCCATGTCCAGGATTTACATATATCAAGCAGTCCATGCTGAAGTTTTTGCAGCTATAAATCTAACATGTCCCTGGAGTGAATTAAATTTACTGTGCTCTTACAGCAGTCAGAGATGCTTAGGCCCATGGGAAACACTGTGTCATTGTGCTAGACACCTTGCAAAGATGGAATTGGAGGAAGTATCTGCTTCTTGGGTATTAAAACCAAAAAAAGAAGGAGAAATGAGGAGTGTAGGAGGAATATGCATACAATAACCACTAAGGGAATGACTGAAAGGGAGTACAAGAAACAGCCATGTTGGCTGGGGAAGAGTGTCCATGGGTTTACATGAAATTCCACACAAGTTTTCCCAAACAGCAAGCAGTGATAGAACACAAGCAGTGACTTAGGGTGAAGTAGCACTTCTTAAAGGTGAAAAATGCATTGTTTCCAGGGACTGAAGGAGGTTAGAGAGGGGTGGAACAAGCTGGATCCTAATTTCTTCTGTCTTGACTAAATGCTGGGAAGCAGACAGGGCAAGACTGGTATATCCAACTCATGCAGGCAAATTTTGATGAACTTTTTGCAGCTGGAGAGGATTGGTTGAGCTTTTAAAGATCTGGCACAGTTGTCTGAAAATAACAGCTATAGGAGTATCTGCTTGGATTTTTTTGCCCTAACATTTTGTGTGCCTTTCTAGCTGCATAATGAAATTACTGTAGAAATACTACACATAAAATGCTTAGTGACCAAGCCACAGTATGCTCCTTGCTGATATATTGGCTTCAGCACAAAGTTTTGTCAGTGACATAGATTTCAGCCCCCAAGTGTTGTAGCACAGACATCACTGTGGTGGCTTAAAACCAAAAGCAGTCCAAAGACACCATGGTCAAAATGGTTTGTGTTGGTTGAGAACCCACAGAAGTGCAACCAAGCAAGCGCTGAATGGCCACCCAGTCCTCCTCCATGCAAGAACAACACCGTGGCAGACCTCTGGCATCTGGGAGAAAAGGCAATGCAAAAGCAGAGGATGGAAGCAGGAGAAGCAAGCTGAAGCTGGAAGGCAGGGGGCTGACAGCAACCAGAAGACAAATGCAGCCAAGTGGCAGAAAGTCACCACATAGTTAAATTTATCACAGATTGTAGAAGAATTAGCCTGAGAGAAGTGCTACATAAGAATCAGTGTTCACAGCTTTCATATGGACACTTAAAATACATGCCTAATACACAACTTCTTCCATTGCATTTCAATAATTTCCTTGGTTTTTGTATCCATGTACAGGAGATTATTTTCTCCCTGTCTTCTTGAATAGGTAGATAATATTAGCCCAAAAGACTGTGACTGCTGGTCCTTTCCAGACTTTGTATGGACTTTTTGTTCATTGACAGAAAGTTCTGGAGGAGCATAAGGTGGATTTATATTCAAAACACATCACCAAGTCTTGGACTGAAGATTCTTAATCAGTGGGAAGCAAATACTTCTCTTGACTGGACCTCATTTACCCAGGCTTTGACCTGCTCCTCTCATCAGACTTCATCCACTGTCAGGCAGGGGGGATCAAAACTGAGAGAACAGCCCAAGTTCAGCAGCTGCTCTTGGTCTTCTGAGACATGGCTTTTCTCACAGAAATAGCTGACTTGAAAAGTACAAAGAGGAGACATCTGGAAACAAAACACTTTTGTTGGTGAGACCAGCTCACTGAGGTATTAACTTGGAAAAAGCTTATGATGCAGATACCTACATGGGAGAATTTGGCACATAGTCATGGCCAACAGGGTCTACAGCAAGATATCCTGAGGACAGGAGGCCCCTGATGTGTCAAAGAGTACAGGAAGCCCATGTGTAAAAAAAGTATAGTGCACTACCGCTAATAAAAATTATCACTGTACATAAAATAAAGCCTAAAATAGCCTTAAATTTTATTTTTTTTTTTCTTCCCTGGAGGCAGTTGCTTGTCACTCAGCATCATAATTAATATCAGGACATTCCCATAGGACTTGTTTGGGAAACCTCAGGCTAACCTAAGTTTTACCAGCTTTCCAGGTAAGATATTTGGGTGTCATAAGAAACATTGTTGGACAGTCTGGGGCAAATAAAAGAACTCACAGTTCTTCACAGAATATTTTGCTTAGTGTGCCCTCCAGTTTCTGGATCTAGCAGAACTTAGCCTACCTACAAGGGGTATCAAGGACAGCAGATTCTTTGGAACAGGGTGCTGGAAGGTTCTGTATACTCTAGGGAGCAGCTGTTTTCTTTTTATTTTAAAGAACTGTCCTTGAAATTATTATTGTTGTATGCAAGGTTCATTTCCTCAAGCAAAACAGGATTGTATGGCATGCTTTTAATTTTAAATTTGTTTATCAATTTAAATAGATAAGCAAAAAGGATTATTCTCATGAGTAAATACTGCAGGCATGATTTTCAAGATTACCACTCAGCAAGCCGTATTTCATCATAGCATACATTGAGTGCCATGCCTGTGCTAAATTGGAATTAAATTGGAAAAACTGAAGTCTATAGTTTCAGGTTCCACTTAACTAGAGCATGGTTGAATCAGGATAGGAGAAAAATACCTCTTGCCTAGATAAAAAAGCCTCTATCTTATTTATAAAAATGCCAATGAGAGCAACTTTTTATTAAATTCATCTGGTAATATATTCCCCAGGGTCTCCATGAGATACAGATAAAGAACATTCTCTTCTGCCTTTCAGACATCTTTTTACATTAGCAGATGCTGCCTGGTTATGTGCTTAGTAAGTGCAATTTGTTTTATTTCCTGCTATGAATAAAATTCTGCTAAGCCCTAACTGTTCATTGTATATTAAGGCAAGGTATGTATGTGTCTATCTCCATGTATATATTAATGGATACAATTTCTCAGCCTATTTTATTTACAAATAAGGTTTATACATTTTTATCAGTTCCTATTTAACTTCTGACATCATGTATCATTGTCCCTTGTTTTCCTCTGTTTCTTTCATTAACCTTTTCCATCCTCTTTCTGACTCTCTCCATGCATCCCCATTACATATGCTCTCTCCCCATTTAAGTTTTCTGGTTTTTCCTTTTTGCAGCATTCAGTGCTGTGTTACACAAGAAGATTGCATGTGTTTCTCTGTGCCTGCAGTTTTTGGTTACGCAACTAATAAATATATTAAATGTTTTCCTTCTTGTCCTTGCATAATACAATGTGGATTCTACGGACACTTGATCCCTCTCCTGCTGTTCAGTCGTGTGGGTCTCTTTTCTTTGTGACTGGTCACTGAGATCAAATAAAGGTATGGGAACCACCAGCAGTTTCAGTCACAATCACTACTCAAAATATTGATGAATATGGTGGAATCAGACTGCTCTGGACAACTACAGCATCCCAGTCTTGAGCAGAACAAGAGGGAAGGCAGGGCAAGGCAATGCAGGGGGGTATAAGAAGACATCCTTCAATGGCCAAATTAGCTCTGGCTGACTATTTTGAGCTAAAGAGGCCCATGACATTGCATGTTGGTGCAACAACAATTGCACTGTTGCTAAAGCAGTGAGCTCAAGGTGGCACACACTTGCCAAACTTCTTCAGGGAAACAAATACGCTGTAAATCCAGAGTTTCAACCATAAAGTTTCCATGTCCTGAAAAAGATCTGAGCCCAGGAACATGCTCCCCAGGACAGTGGTCACAGCACCAAGCCTGACTTGAGTTCAAGAAGTGTTTGGACAATGCTCTTTGGCATATGGTGTGATTCTTGGAAATGTCCTGTGCTGGAACAGGAGCTGGACTCAATGATCCTGATAGGTCCCTCCCAACTCAGCATATTCTATGATTCTGTGACCTTCCAACTTTCTCAAAAAAGAAGATTTATAATGGGGAATTTTGAGGTCTTGGACAGACACTGAGTGGAATACCTGCATATTATGGAAAATAAATGGTTTGAGTCTTTAGATGAGGAGTTGGAAGTTGAGAAAAGTTCTGTCCTTAAATCTAATTCACATTTTTCTTCACCCAGATCAAAAGCCTTACATATTAACTGTGTTACCCCATGGTCTGAGTTTTGTCCCTTCATGCAAACTGAGCATATCATCCAAATCTTGAATGCCCAGATAATATTTCTTGAGTATTTTTCAGCAGTTTTACCATCAGCTCAAATCGAAGAGAAGCTCACTTCAAGGACTCATTTTTTCTGTCTTTAGAAAGGACAGCACAGAGGTATATGTAATTGTATACAAATCTCACTTTATTCTCCTTTAGGATTTCTCTTTCAACATGCATTTCTGAGTCCCTCTCACTCACTTTTGCCCTTGTTTCAGAAGAGTTTTCCTACTAGAGTGCACCATTTTCTTCTTCGGGAAACAAAGCCGCTGCTGACATTTCAATCATTGATAGGAAGCCTGTGGTGTTCAGGCTCCTTGTCTGTGTGATCAGGTAATATAATACTCCAGTCCATTGCTAATAAATATTTTTAAAGTGACAAAAGAAAAAACAAACAAACAAACAAACAAAAAACCCCATAATTTAAGAAATTTACTTTGGAATAGGTTCCACAGGTAGCATTTTCCACTGAAATGCTAGAACCAACTCTTAAACCAAATAATCACAGAAAAACAGAATGACAAAATATGCTGAATAGGAAGGGACCCACAAGGATTATCAAAGCTCAATTCCTGGCCCTGTGTAGGACCAGCCCAAGAGTCAGACCACGTGTGACAGGGTTGTCCAAATTCTCTTGAATTCTGTCAGGTACCACTGTACTGTGGATCCTGTTCCAGTGCCCAAATACCCTTTGGTATTTGGTACCTTTGCCCAAAGAACCTTTTTCTAATATCCAGCCTAAACCTCCCTGACACAGCTTCAGGCCTCAGATCCTGTCAATTTGCACCACAGAGCAGAGATCAGTGTCTGCTCTTCCTCTTCCCCTCACAAGGAATTTGTACCTGCAGTGAGGTCTGTCCTCAGTCTCCTCTTCTCCAGGCTGAACAGACCAAGTGATTGCACCCACTCCTTGTGTGGCTTTGCCTCAAGGTGCTTTATCATTGTCATTTCCATCCCTTGGACACCGTCTAATATTTTAATATCATTCTCATATTGTGGCACCCAAACTGCCCCCAACGCTGGAGCTGAGGCTGCCCCAGCTCAGAGCAGAGCAGGACAATCCCCTCCCTTGCCTGGCTGGTGATCCTGTGCCTGATGCCCCCAAGGACAGGGTTGTCCCTCCTGGCTGCCAGGGCACTGCTGGCTCATGTTCAACACATCATTGACCAGGAACCCCAGGTCCCTTTCCATGGTGCTGCTTCCCAGTGTCTCATTCCCCAGTCTGTCCATACATCCAGGGCTGCCCCATCCCAGAATCCAGCACTTTCCCTGTTGAACTTGATGTGGTTGGTGATTGCCCAAACCCCTGATTTGTCAAGGTCTCTCTGCAGGGCCTCCCTGACCTCGAGGGAGTCAGCTCCTCCCAGTTTCCCTCTACCTGGGAACTTGCTTCTTATCCCTTCCAGTCCTACATCCAAGTAATTTATGAAGATGTTGAAGAGCAGAGGGTTGAGGATGGGGCCCTGTGGAATGCCACAGGTTCCCAATCTGATGTCACCCCATTCACTGTGACCCTTTGTGCCCAACCTGTGAGCCAGCTGTTCACCCATCCCATGATGCATTTATTCAAGTGTTTTTCATTATCCCCAGAATAATCTTCTCCATAATTTCACCAGGCACTGAAGTGAGACTGAGAGGCCTGTTGTTTCTGGGCTCCTCCTTTTTGCCTGTCTCAAAAACTGGGGCAATGTTTTCCAGCTTCCAGTCATCTGGGATCCCTCTGGATTCCCAGGACCACCCAAAAATCATTGAGAGAGGCTTTGTGATTATAGAAGCCAGCCTTCTGAGGATGCTCTGATGAATCCCATCAGGCTTCATAGATTAGTAGGGATCCAGCTGGAGCAGGACATCCTTCACAATTTTGGGGTTGACTGGAGTAGATCATTCTTGTAGCCATTGTCCTCCAGCTCAGGGCACTGAGGCCTGCATGGTCTGTCATCTGTGTGGAAGACAGAGGCAAAGAATGCATTCAACATCTTTGCCTTACTTTTATCCCTACCTTTCATTGGAGGCTCAAGATCTATTTAGATGAGTCTTTAAAAACTCAGTTTTTATTAAATGTTACTGAAAGTCTTGTTTTAGGAAAAAAAATTACAAATTTTACCACAAAACTGAAACCTCCAAAACCACATTAGCCTAGGGAAAGCTAAACATCCTTTTGGCTAAACCAAAAGACTTCTGGAGAGAGGGAAGGTATTTCACTTTTAGCTGGCAGCCACAAGAGGTGTTAATTTTTATCATTTTTCCAATGAAGGATTAATGAAAACAAGTAGTAAACCAAAAAATTACTCTCCTTTCACCTTACAAGAAAACAGCCAGCCCAGTTGCTTTGACTTATGCCGAGAAAGAACACGAATATTGGCCTGAAACTTTAACAAGAAACAGAAATTCAACTTAAAACCTGAAGGCAGACATCACTAACAGACATCCCTGCTTCCTGCCTCAAGCAGCTCCTGAAAACAAAGCAGATATTCATCCCCACTGGCAGCCACATTCCCTCTCTTCCCACTGGTGCATGCCCAGCGGCCCAGCACTGTACCTGGGCCCCCATCTGCTCTAGCTGAGCCCCAGCCATGCCTGGGGAGGGATGCATCAGTCCCCTCAACACCCTCAATGGAAACAACCCAAAGTACCCCAAAATGGTGCTTGGCCCTCAGGATCCCTTGTGGGGGTAGTAGGGGCTCATGGGGAAAGGCTGGGTTCAGTGGAAGTTTGAAAAGGGTCAGGAAGGAAAGCAGCAGCAGGAAGACACCCGAGTGTGGGTGGGGAGGTGAGACAAGCTGGGAACGGGCTGGTATGTGCGAGATGTCGATCCCATTTCTCTCTGGTTTTTGGGAGTTTAAGCCACTCGCATAATCTCCTCTATCCTCTTGTGGAACAAGTTCCCTGTCCTCTCAGGTGCGGTATGCTCAGCTTTCCAGGGGCATGGGTTGCATTTTCGCTGTGCAGTTCTGCCTGCTTACCTCTCTTGCACCCACCTCCGTTCTTCAGTGTGTTTTGGCACTTCCTAAAGCCCTGCATGCTGCACTGCACTGCGGCCTGTCCCTTCTTGCCCGTGTTTTGCATCCCAGCCCAACAAGTCTGGGGTTATGCTGGGACCTCGAGGACCTGGCATGGCACAGTACACTGTAGCATACGGGCTTCTAATAGTCTCTGTTGCCTGGCACAGTGGATCTGACAGCTCACACCAGGCCATGAATATCACTGGCAAAATCAGCCCGTGCTACCATTGTGCTATCGTGTATTACTATGTGTTACTTAACTATTACTACAATTAATAATAATTCAATTTGACTAAAATTTGCAATACCTGCTGAATGAAGATTTCATGAGACTCCTGGCCTTGAAAGGAAGGAAAAACAAAGGGCTTATAGGTTTGGGAAGGATTAGAAAGAGTCAAAGATGAACACACTGTAATGATCAGCATGATGTGCTGCAGAACAGCAGACTTGGCGTCTCCAGGGAGACAGTTTCCACTGTCGTTCTGCGGCTTTCATTTTAGGGTTTTGGATATGTTGTGCATGATTAATTTTAGATCATATGGGTAAATTCCCGCATTCTGTATTGCTTGGGTAGGGTTAGATTTTCTTTCCAAGGTGCTGTGTTGATAGCACTACCTGTCACTACCAGAACAGTATCATTCTGGATCTGGATCTTTTGGCTGGAGGGTTGGGAGGAGATCTTTTATTTCCAGTCAAAGTAAATACCATATTTTGTCTTTGTTCTCAGTAACAACAATTTCTTGACCTAAGTCGGCTCCATTTTGTCTAAACACAGTTCTAAAAGGTATTGCTCAGATTTGTATTCTTTCACTAATGATTTTGCCTAAGTTCACATTTGAGAACAAGTTGAGACTGAAATTCAGGTTTCATGGAAATGACTGTTGTCACAGATGTAATCTCAAAGTAGTTACTTTCTCAAAACTTCAGGTTCTTCCAAATCCCTTCTGTAGTATTTCATCATCTGATTAGAGATGGCATCAGATTGTTGCTCTGGATTTATTCTAAAGGCATGACCTTGGAATTCCACACTGAACTTCTTTAGTATCAAATAACCTTATTTATGATTATAAATCCAGTTCCAGAGTGCCAAAACAGCTCAATAGAAGTCTGGAGTAAGTCTTTTTGATGTGGGCAAGCAGCTGATTCTCCCTCCCTTTCCCATCTTGCAATTTCATCCTCATAAATGTTTCCATTCCAGCAGAATTTTTCCCAGAAAAAAATCAACTTCATAACAGACACTCAATATTTCAATTTGAATTGTTTGGCAACGTGATAAGCAACTGAAAGCAACATCTTTTAATTGGAAAAAGAGTTGCAGAGCTGTCTCTCACTCATTATTTTAATGTTTGTCTAGCTGTGGTACTGCCAAGGCATTTATTACTGGAATATATGTCAATTTATTTACTGGCTGAATGTCAATTACTTCTCCAGGCTTAGTGCAAAGACTTAGCAAAATAAACCAAAAAGGTTCCTTTCCCTCATACTTGGTACATGCAGTTTTGGCATCCTAGGCAAGGCACCTTGCTAAGATGGAGAGGCTGGAGAAGGTCTTTGAGGAACTCAGTAACTCCCAAAAATGCCACAGACTCAACCAGAAATGGTTTTTATTTTTCTTCTAAGTGTAGAGGTGTTTTCAGTTTTCTTCAACTGCTACACAGACTTTTTAAAGAGTTGGATAATACTGTGTTTAATGGTGTTACAGTTACACGTGCTAAAACTAGAATAATTGAGCCTCCTCCTTGTGCCCGTAATCTGGATTTTCTGGCTGTGTTCCTTCAGCTCATGCACTGGTGATGGAATGTGTTACTCACAAACTAATCAGGGCATCTGAATTTATACATCATTTGTTTCATGCCAGAGTACATTTGTTGTTTTTTAAAGCATGAACATGGGCAGTGCCTGGCCTAAGGAAAGTTTGACATGCATAATAGATATGTTAGCTGGAACAAAGCTACTTTAATGATCAATGGAAAAAATACTTGGCGGAGGAAAACTTCACGGCCTGTCAGATATAATTAGACAAGAAATGCAAGAAAAGCACACATGGGTCTAGATTTTAGTGGGCTAGGGCCACTCAAAACTAGGTATGTAGCAGAGCTCCACACCAGATTAAAGAAAGATGAATTCAAATGGCACCTGAAGCAAGACAGAATTAGCAATAGGATGGGGTGGTGGCAGATCAGTCCAAAGTGAAGAGATGGGGTTTGTGGCCTCCCAAAAAAACCTGGAGTGACAAGGCATGAGAAGGCTGAGTGTCTTAAAACTATGCTCAAAATATGCTGCATATGACATTCAAAGAGTAGTTTTGGGTACAGAATAATGCCACCAAAAGGATGCATGGGAGATAATAACTATGGCTATATCTAAACCAGAAGTTAGATGGAGGTTTCTCACCCTGATGGCACAAGGCTCTGGGACAATCTTCTGATGGAAAATAAAGAAGGACAGCTGCAGGACTGAGCCTGTCCAGGTTACAAGGGAATTGATACGGTGTAGACTCCATGGAGGAGGAGCCAGCATTGATGTAATCCTACCCTGTGGAAATGGATAAACTGTCAAACTATATTCTACCATAGGACGAAAGTTATTGTACACAACATGTTACATTTATTTCATATACTATATGGAACACAGGGCATGCATTACAGCCAAATTCCTCCTAATAACAATTTACTACCTTTGTGCAAAAGATACAACTCACCAGTTCATTTCCAAGTTCCAAGTAAGATTTTAATCATATTTTTCTCTCCAAGAGAATTTTTTATGAACTCTGATTGCCATTGTTTCAGTCTTCATGAACCAAAGGTCTGGTGCCAGTTTGCTGAACTTGCATGAAGTGAGCTAAGGTGATCCCTTGAAGAAGAATGTGGATGCCCTGTCCACACCAGGCCTGCTCTGCCCATTGGTGCATAGTGAGACTTGGGAATGAAATCAATCAGCCTCTTATTTCCTTTTTACTTTTTCTGTCTTGGAAGAATCTAACCTTTCATAGAACACTTTGATTTCAGATGTTTCTTTCTTGCAAGATTTAAGAAGAACTGTATACCTCACCTTCTCCCATATTAATCAGGGATAGTAACACTCTCTCATTAGCAGAGGGAAAATAATCTTCTGTTTTCAGATATTTATCTTAAGATTTCATTTGCTGTAATTAAATTTTTATGTTAATGTCCTTGGAGATCAAATAAAATGGCTGCACTTACAGCATGTATTTTCTGCCTTGTTATTGGCAAAATGATACATTATTAACATCAGATGATGCACTGTGCTAGAAGCTGAGAAACCTCCTCACAGCTGTCACAATATGCAGTCAGCATTCAAGAGCAAAATGTAAGGAAAGGTGAATTCAAAGCAAATCCAGTACTGTGGTTAGAGACTATATATAAATATTTATTGTATTTTCTTTGCTTTTACAAAGACATTAACCCTTTAAAATCACTGGCCAAATTAAATTTTCAAAAATTGTGGTTCTTTAAAATTACTGCTTTTGCCAGTGAAGCTGGATCAAGGTCTTGCTCTCTATCACTGAGTGAGTCCTGAGGGTTGGATCCCTTCGTTTTAGCTAGCATAGGGCACAGCAAGGCATTACTGACTCTCCTGTTCTGTCTGTCACACACACCCTCTCTCTCTCTCTCTTCTCTCCTCACATACATGTTTGTATGGATATGTATGCACACATGCATACATATATGTATGAATAGTTTGTTTTTAGCTGTTTAAGTAATTTAAACACTACAGAGCAAATCACAGTCACAAATTTTAAACACTTTTTTCAAAGGAGAAAGTAATGGCAGGCCTATTGAGTGACTTGTGCTATCACTATGACAGTCCAGGCTAATCAAACTTGTCCCACTGAAGTGAAACCAGACCAACAGTAGAAAGACTTCTTGAAATAGATGCAGCCTTATACTGTCAGACATTTTATATTTTTGAAAAATTTATGCTTGATGATTTCAGCTTATGTTACAGGCATATTGCTGTTTTTTTCAGGTCTGTCAATGGAATGATGAATGTCATAGATTCAGCATGTTGTGGTGGTAAAAGGAATAAACATCTTTGAGCTGTGGGTCTTGGAGTTCATCAAAGCTGTTTGTTTGGCATTGTTGCTTTTAATGTGAAAAGGTCACAGTATCACAATTAAAATAAGTACAGTTGGAAAGAAATTCAAATAAATAAACAGTGGTTCCCACTGGGATAAACAGAGAAACTCTTGCCATAGGAAATAATCATCGTCTGTTCCCATAAAGCTCACCATTGACACATATCACAGACACGGACACGTGTGCCGGTTCTCATTCGCACCTGCCTTCCTCAGTTGTGCTAATACACGTCCATGGAAAGACTGTTCCAGTCCTCTGTGCCCCTGGGAACAAGAGGCAGCGTGGGAGAGGAGCCACTTGGTGAATGTGACCTTAGTCACAAGGCTGTGAGCATCTCTTAGCTGAATCATTCTTGCCATTTAAAAAGTATGCTTTGGGACTCAGTGACCTGCAGGAACAATGATTGAGCTACTCTGCTGCTGTGTGTGGGAGGAAGGAAAGCGCAGGTTTTAGAAAGAGCTAGTCCATTAAAAAAACAACAAAGCATAGCAAAACCAACAACCTTTACTTTACTGAAAAATACGCTGGAGGATTTCAGGACCTTGATTGCTGAAGGCAATGTTCTTCTTCAATAGAGAACGTTCTTCTCCAGACACAAATATATGAACAAATTAAGCTCTTTGTGGTTTTGGCTGATCCCAGCCATGTTTAGTCTTAATCTATCTCAATCATGAGCTACCTTTTAAAAATAATATTTTGTGGTTCCAAAACATCTTTAGCTAATCCTTTCTCAGTTTGGAAAGGAATTATATTTGGAAGGATGCACATGTCCATGTGGCTTTGAGGGATACTCTCTTTATGGCTCTCATCCATCATAAATTTCTTTGAAAGATAACATATAATGCTGTAAACATCATGCTACTGAACACTGGATCCTAAACAATATTTTTTTTCTCAGGGGAACCTACAGATTGTAGTAGACAAAATAAAATATATTGAAAAAATGCCAAATTGATACATGAATGTGCTTGGATCTTCTCCATATTTGAAGTCAGAGGCATCAGTGCTACTTACCACACAAGAAGCTAAGGAAGAGGAAACAAAAATTTCATAATATTTCAAAAATCACAACCACAAATGTGTCTGGAAAATGCCTGATATTTCACATGGAGATGTAATGCTCTCTGAAGAACAAGAACTTTAATTACTGAGTGTAAAGAAAACAGTTTCTGCGATTAGTTTCTAATCCATGGGTAATTGAAAAAAAAAAGGCTTTTAAATGGTTCATTTCAGGACATCTTTTGCACTCTTTTCTCAAGTGAAATATTAATTTTCATTTCTCATTCTCCTCTCAAATTAGAGCAGTCTGAGAGATTATAAGTCTTGAGAAATCTGGTATCAAATTATATTTTTATACTTCTTAATCAAATATTTCTTGCTTTCCACTTCACCTTTTAGGTACTCTGTTGAAATTTCTAATCAATGACACTATTCCATGCCATAAAATAAAATATATTTTAAAGGACATTTCCTAAAAAATAACTTTTCTGCAGAAAATGTATACATTGCTCTCTCAAATTCTTAAAATAGACTTGCATGACACAAAAATTAGGGGTATATATTTTTCTAAAGCCTAAATCTGAATGCAACATTGTCACCCTAATCTTTTGTGGATAGCCTTTATTTGTTTTATAGCTAACAATGTGTATGTCCCTCTCAAGTAAGCACTTTTCAGTGAGGGCCCAGTGGTGGGTGTTCCAAACATAAAAGTTCTTGTCATTTTTACAGTGTTTGGATTTTGTGGTAAAAACTTTATCACAGGATTTTTGCAACCAGTTTTTGGTTTGTACCTTCAGATGGCATTTATGCTGGAATTAAATGCTTTGAGAGCACATCTGCCTGATCATGTGGATATGGGCTATACAGCTAGCATGCACACATCTGAGACCACAAAAACAGCACATGAATTTCTGGACAAGCAAAATGAAGAGTGTAGTTGTAGAAGCCAGCTCAAAACCACCTACAAAACAGTTAGGAAAAATTTAGGCATAACATTCAAAGAGCACAAAACCAAGGCTATAAAGTGCTGTCTGTGCAATTTGAAACAATTCAGTATTAAATTCCAGAATACAAGCAACTCAATAAAACATAAAAAACCTCAGGGAAAAAAAAGTAAAATAATTTTCACATTAGTTCTGGTTTGTGAATCAATTTCCAGCTCTCTTGTTCCCACTGAACAACTGGAACTGGAAAGCAGTAAAACTGAGGAATTGCTATCGTAAGGGATTTTGGAGTTCCTCTGTTAGCTTTTGACAACTGGTTGAGAGGAGAGAGGGAAGAATGATATCAGCAATTTCCAAGCATGATATCAGCAATTGCCATTTCTTATATTATTCAAGCCCAGTTAGTGAAATAGTCCCCAAGAACGGTGTTACATAGGGTGCATGCAAGATACTTCGGGTCAGTTCCTCAGAGAAATGTGATTTATGCAGGCAGCATATGATGTCACAAGGACTTGCTGTCTCCACTCACAGCACTCAGTCACATCAGAGTCACATCAACAGCACTGCAAATAGCTGCAGCAAGGAGTACAATCCTACTAGCTATGGGTAGCTGGAGAATGCTTTAGTAAATACATACTCTGATGTATTGATTTAATTAAATATCCATAAACATTCATATCTCTGTGTGTATGTAGAATTTTTTTATCCTTTTTTAAAAACTGATTTTCTTAAATGAACTAAAATGAGCCTTTTCTGTGAGCCAGACAGATGCTAGTGCTGCTGTTGTGCCTGTCTGAAATAAATGCTTATTTAAACAACCTGCAGTCAAAGTCCAAAATCAAGGGTACTGTCTGTTTTGGTGTCTTCTTTATCCCAATAAATGGGATTTCTCAGGTGTCAGCCTGCTACCCACACACAGGATGACAGCTGGGTTTTGTCCAAGGTCTGCATATATATTTGATATTTTCAGTTTCCACAGTGTATGGGAAGTTATTGTGCAGGCATCGGATAAGTCAGATTTGAGAGAGGATTTTCATCCTCAAAACATTCCTTGGCTGTAAAGGACATTTCCGCAATGAGTCAGAAGGACACAGAGACCTTTTGTTTACCAAAGGCTGGCAAATCATTTCATCTCAACCAACAGCCTCCTTAGTGACAACATCCTGACTACTTCTAGCAACCAAATGGTTTTTCACAGCAGGGTTCAAGCAGTAATTTCCTCTAAGGAACCTGCTTGTATTTTGCCTTGTTAGACACCATTCTTCTCGGAGTTTCAACTCCCACATGCAGGAAGGGACATAGAAAATATTTGCAGCTGGAACACAGCTGCAGTAAGAGAAGATGCCATATTTTAATTATGTTAAATTTAATCAGCTGCTGAAAGGCCAGGTGGGAACACATGGGTAGCATGAGTGGTTTGCACCCAGGGAGAGCAGGTGTGAGAGAAGACTACAGCCTGACACATTATGCCCTTAGTGTTGCACTCAAAAATCCTGGTTTTGCTATGTGTAATACTTACAGCAAACCCTGCAGAAACATGAGTCAGACCTTCAGAACTGTATTGGTTTGGCAGGGCCTGGTTTTTGGTAGCAGGGAGGCCACTAAGATGTTTCCTGTGAGAAGCTGCTGGAAGCTTCCCACTATGTCTGGCACAGCCAATGGCTGATGGCTCTGAAGATGTGCTGCTGGCCCAAAACTGGACCAATGAGAGAGGTTGGGAAAGCCTCTGTGATAACATATTTAAGAACAAAATCAAAACAAAGTCACAGGGGTTTTGCTCCTAGTCAGAGAACAGGAGGATGTGCAAACATGTGAGGGAAACCACATGGAGACACCAAGGTCAGTGGAGAAGGATGGGAGAAGATGCTCCAGGCGCTGGAGCTGAGATTCCTCTGCAGGCCATGGTGAGACCATGGTGCAGCAGCTGTGCCCTGCAGCCCATGGGATCCATGGGGCATGCAGAGATCCACCTGCAGCCCATGGGATCCGTGGGGCATGCAGAGATCCACCTGCAGCCCATGGGATCCGTGGGGCATGCAGAGATCCACCTGCAGCCCATGGGATCCGTGGGGCATGCAGAGATCCACCTGCAGCCCATGGGATCCGTGGGGCATGCAGAGATCCACCTGCAGCCCATGGGATCCGTGGGGCATGCAGAGATCCGCCTGCAGCCCATGGGATCCGTGGGGCATGCAGAGATCCGCCTGCAGCCCATGGGATCCGTGGGGCATGCAGAGATCCGCCTGCAGCCCATGGGATCCGTGGGGCATGCAGAGATCCACCTGCAGCCCATGGGATCCGTGGGGCATGCAGAGATCCACCTGCAGCCCATGGGATCCGTGGGGCATGCAGAGATCCGCCTGCAGCCCATGGGATCCGTGGGGCATGCAGAGATCCACCTGCAGCCCATGGGGGAGATGCCCATGCTGGAGCGGGTGAGTGCCTGGAGGGGCCTGTGATCCAGTGGGAGACCTGGAGGAGAGAGAGGCCCTGCTTCCAGGCTGGAGCAGCCTGTCCTTGGAGGGCTGCACCCCGTGGAAAGAGAGACCCACACTGCAGCAGTTTTGGGAGGACTGTGTGCCTGTGGGAGGGAGTCACACTGCAGCAGTTTTGACAGGACTGCTGCTCGTGAGAGTGGACTCACGCTGCACAAGTTCACTGAGAAATGTCTCCTGTGGGAGGGACCCCATGGTCTCACGGGGGAGGACTCTCCTCTCCCAGAGCAGCGGAAGAAAATCTCAGTGATGAACTGACCAAAATCCCCATGCCCTCTCTCCCTGCGCTGTTGGTGTGAAGGGGGGAGGGGTTGGGGGGAAAAGGTGTTTTACAGGCTTGTTTTACTTCTCATTATCCTCCTCTGATTCTGTTAGTAATAAATTTCACTTTGCAACTAAAGTTGAACTGGTTTTACCCTCAAATATTTCTCCCATTCTCACTCATGAAGCCTTTGTTAACTTTTGTTTACCGCTTGCCTCCTTTACCCAGATGTGGCAGGGAAGGATAAGCGAGGAAGGACTCTCATAGGTGCCTGGTATTGGGCCAGTGTCAAACCACAGCAAGCATCATAGGGTCAAAGGATTTGCATGTAGAGGAAGAGACAGGAGGAGAACACCAGGCTGCATTGAACCACAACTTAAAGATCAGTAGTACTGTCTGTCTCCATTCTATGTGTTGGTGGACAAGTTCCTGTCCCTGGTGGAAGCCCCTGCCCTTAAATCTCATTATGTTAGTTTTTATGGGTTTTGCAGCTCAGCCCATGCTGTGGCACATGTCCCATAATGGAATCAGTTTTTCAAGGGAGATGCATTTTGTTCTGAGCAAGGTGTGACAATAGCAGGGCTACACATTCCCTTCCTGAAGATTTCTTTGCTTTGAGGTCCATTTCAGATCACTGCCCTCCCTCCAGTGTGCTGTTGTATGTCAAGTATCTGTCACTCCCAAGGTCTCAATGTTTGTTGTCTTTGCATTGGAATAGTTCTGGAGGGGAGAAAAAGGGTGATTTGAAAAAAGCAAATGTAAGAATCAAGGACATTTTTACAGCATTTAAAAAAAAATATTGCTGTCAAAGCACAAAAGCATGGAGCAGTGCACATTAGGTACTAGACAATGTTTGTTTAGACATGCACACAATGGTGTAGCATGTGATTCTTTTCTTCCAACTTAGTCTGAAATTTGAAAGTAGGCAGCCAAGCTGACATTTTCAGTTGAATCTGTTGAATTGAATTGAGCCAGTTGAACCATCAAGGTCACTGCATTACTCATCCTGCTGCTGTTTTCACCAAACACCAAGAAACTAGAGCTGCGTAGGTGCCCACATGGTCTACTGTGGGGCCATGGAAATTCACTGGCATTTCTCGAGTGGATTGTTCCAAAGGTCTCCACACAACCTTCTCTAAGTTGGAGAGCTCCAACTTGAGAGAGAGGTCAGTCATGGAGAGACTGTCTCATGCTGACACCCAAACTCCTCCAAGCACACGATCAAGGGCCAATGCTGGCTCTGAGAAGTGCTTGTACAGCTTCAAAGAAAGAAGTAACTCTCTTGAGAATGGGCAGAAGTGGGAGGAGGAAGCATAGCAACCTCAAGGAGGTAACCAAGAACACAGAAATGCTAATATGGCAGCAACAAGGCCAGCAAGGCATGAAGGAGAGGCAGGACCTAGGGCACAGCAGGGACACTGGAGGTGCCAGGCCATGAAATGAGAGGAGCAGCTGAGCTCTCTGTGTCCTCACCTACTCGTGTGCAGCTGTTCTCCATCTGGGTGGCAGTCTTTTGGTGACGACAGGGATGGTCACAGGACTGGTGGACTGGTGGCTGGTCTGACTCAGAAAGAAAAGGCAGAAACTGCTCACTGTGGCATTGTTCTTCTCCGCTTTTATTAGCTGGGTTATTATCAATGATCTGTTTATCTTTAAATAGTGAAATGGGCTAGCTCAGGGATGGGGTTGCAAATGATAGGAATTTGTGAGGATTGGTAGGTGGCAAGGTTTATAATATATCAAATCTATATAATATCAGGAATCATAAGGAAGAGCTACACCCACCATTTCCTCCATGAAATTGGCTTGTTACTTTTAGGTTATTAAGACCAAACCCAGTCTCCATACACGCACACATATCTGTGTTTAGCTAGCCAACACTCCGCTAGTTAAAGAGCACACTGAACTGCACAGGTACTGTGCAATCCACTGTGTACATAACATATGCACTGTATTGTATGCCCCAAAGGCAAATGAAGTCATAATAAAACCACATTTGTGCAGGGTGTACACAGTGTGCATGTAACTGAACACCAAACAGTACTGCTGAGTGCAAACAGCCCTTGGAGATTACACCTGTTTGTACCAGGATATAAATGTTTTCTTTCCCAGGTTAGAGTCTATCCACAGATTCCCATTGAGAATTTGCTCATGATTTTATATTCTGACTGTAAAATTGTCATTCTTTTAACATGCTCTTGGAAAAAAAGGAAGTCAAAATGATACTGTAGAAAAGAATCCAGGTTTGGAAAATACCTTAGAGATCAAAATAGTTTCAACTCTCCCACCGAGGCACATCTTTCCTACTTATTCATGTAACCTTTCTCCTACTTAAAGCAGTTTTAAATGAAAGCAAAACTATTGCTTTAGGAAGTTATGCACCCTATGGTTGTGGATGATAATTTCTTTTTCTTTTGGGTGTCTGGTTACAAAATAGCTTCATTAAGGAAGTTATCTGTCCTGAGGCAAACATTGTAGAGCATAACCTATGTTCTCAAAGCACTATGTGTTAAGATTTTTAGGTGATTGTAACTTGCTGAGATGAGCTTTTAAGAAAAACATTTGAGGGCTGCCTCACAGGGGATCTATTATATCCTCATGTTACCATACCACATTCCTGATCAGATCTTTTAGAGCAACCCAGGACACCAGCCTTGGAAAGGAAGCAGTTGCTTTTTATCCACAGGTAAAATATCATGTGGCTCTTAGATTAACATGAAGGCATAAGAAATGTACTTTTATTAGCAGATAGATTAGTTCATTGGGAATTTCATGTACCTAGCAATCACTTATCCTTTTGCAAAGTGTCTGCAGCCTGGGATGAAATGACCACCAAGTGCTTCTGGCTATGCTCTATATATCTTGCTCTGAATCTACAGACCAGCCCTGTGCTTGTGGTTATGCCCCAGACACAGAAGAGCTGGTGTACAGTAGGACATCTTCCACTTCAACACCCATGGAACTTTCCCAGTTCCACTGAGAGAAACAGCAGATCAACCCGGCAATGCAAACTTCGTATGTAAAGCCCAGCGATTATGTTCTCCACCTCCAAAAGTTAATGTCACCTGATTCTCAATATTTAGTGACACAAAAGGGTGAAGATAGATATGGGAGAGCTAAATACAAGTGCTTTGCTCTTCGTAATGCCAGCTTCCCTGTCTGATCCTTCTCATGCTCTCCACCCAGCCTAGCCTAAATTCAAGATGGATGTATGTAGAGAGTCAATCCACTTTCTTGTGCAGCATCTAGCAAGTAATTTCTGTGTAGTGTTGTTACAGAACAAATGCTCATGCTATTAATCAGTAAGGTCTTCTGCCTCCCTAAGGAAGTATTTAGTGAATAGAAGATGGTGGGTGCACATAGTGCCATCTCCCATCTCGGTATTCCCAGAAGCCCTTCAGAGCTAAAACCATAGAAATTTTGGAGTTTCAAATTTAGTCTTTTGCATCTTTTCAGGCCCTTATATTAAGATATATCAAAATTTGAGAAATAATTAGATATCTGAAAAATATATAATTGGGATCCTTTCAAAAACATTGTATTTTCCCTAAATTATTTTTGTATACACATCCCAGGAGCCCTGTGTACTTCCCATAGAGTGGTAATGGGACTTTTTGCTTTCTCTGCAAAGATTATATTGTTTGATTCAGGGTTCATTTATAAATTTATTCATTTATTTTATTTTTTTATTCTGAGGCTGGTGTGATATATGAAATTAAATCTAGATTTAGATCTAGATTTAGATTTAGACAAGCCACATTTGAATTAGAGAAAGCCCATGTATATAGGGAGGCTTTCCCATATATCTGGGCTTCCTCATGAGGACTCCTGTCATGTGCATACCTCTATGGTATGCTGTCAGACTGACATTCTCACAATACCTACCAAACTCTTAACAGGGGAATCACTGGGCTTTTAACTTTATTAGTATCTCTTGCAGAATGCTCTTGATCAGCAGGGAAAGCAACTGAATTTAAGGCAACCCGGTATCTTGCAGGCAACAGCACCTTGTTATAGCTTTGGGTTGTCTGGAAGCTGGTAGGAGAGACAGGAAAAGCCAGGTGGCACAACAAATGAGAACTGGGAAACAAAATTAAATGAAGGGAAACTTGATGACAAGCAGTTTTACTGAAAGCTTTCATGTTGCTGGGAAGCTGTCTTCTTGTATTATAGCACAGAGCTATACATTGAAAAGACCAGAAAATTCTACTTGGCAGAACACACAGTTTTGTTTATTCATGGATTTTTTTGGTTTTTACACATTATCCTTGATGGTACTGTATCAAATTAAAAGGCTCACCTTATTGTAGAAAATTTCTTCCTTTTATGTAGTCGAAATCTAGCCTGTGTCAGTTGAAAACCATCACCCCTTGTCATATCATTCCAGGCCCTGTTAAAAGCCTGTCCTTGTCTTTCCCATAAAACCCCTTCTGGAAGGGGAAGGTCACAACCAGGTCTCCCTGGAGCCTTCAGTCTTCCAGGCTGAACAACTGTAACTCTCGCAGCCTTTCCTAGTTGGAATGCCAACAGTGCTTTTATCATAAAAGTTGTCTTCTCAGAGGTCAGTGCCTGGAAACAGGCACCCTACAAAAGACAACTTAAAACATATGAAAATGTATTAAAAATGGAGGGAGGGGGAGGGTAGTACCTATCATACCTTTAGAGCTATGTGCTAGTAAATATCAAGTAATACTAAATAGACAATTAACACATTTAGGCAGACTTTCAAATGGCTTCCTCCCACTGCTGTATTCTTCCACTAGCAAGGCTGCAGAAGCAGCACAGGGACAGACCCACTCACATATATCTCGTTTCTCATGCTGATGATCCTGTAAATAACACTGTGCTATCGGTGCTGTGGGTTTACTAATCTGTGATTTATATTCTGTGAAATGACTGTACAAATAAAAAAAGCATGTAAAAGAGGCCGAGTGGCAGTAATGGGAGATTTTAACTACCAGCAATCAACTGCTGCATTAGGAGGAGAAAATAAACTGGAGAGTTGTGATCTCTGTTTTTTGACTTTATACAGAGCGTGCATTAAGTGTAAAAGGCTGGAATAAAACCCAGACTGCAGACAAGGGAGAAGGAGTTTTAGGAATGGTCAGGTGGTTGGAAAGATGAGGAAGACATTTTTCCACATCTAATTTCTTTGACATTCTGCTGTAAAAAGCAAAGGGACAGCACAGTTATCTAATATAGAAAGAATTTAAATATATACAAATGAGGGAGTTTTACCCCATCCATATGCAGGAAATGGTCATCACCACTGTTTGCTAAAAGGACAAACTCTTTCTTCCTTACACTTTGAATGCAATGTATCTTTTGGGTTGTCCTTTCTTACAGTCTATCTTTCTCACTGTCTTATGCAATTCTTCATGATCCAGATTTCATTATGTGTTATGGGGTAAGAAGACATGGCATGAAAATGCCCTAATGGATGATTTCTTAAAGAGGTATGGCACTATATATCCATAATAAATGAAACTGAATGGGATCAAAGTCAGACATATTAACTATAGCATGGCTACCAAAATGAGAATAAATGCAGTGAGGGTTGTCCAATTGTTGGAGCTGGCATTGAATTCTTTAGAAACTATGGACTGATTTTGCCACAGTACTACTTGTGAATTTAAATATATGTGTCAGCTCATTGGAGAAGTGTTCCATATGTCTGATCATTTCTGTGGCACTGCTCTGGATCCTCTCCAACAGTTCCATGTCTTTCCTGTGTCCTGGGCACCAGAGCTGGATGCAGCACTCCAGGTGGGGTCTTACGAGAGCAGCATACAGTGGCAGAATCACCTTCCTTGGCCCACTGCTAACACATCTTTTGATACACCCCAGGATGCTGTTGGCTTTCTGGGCTGCAAATTACATTGCTGGGTCATGTTCAGTTTTTGTTCACTGATATCCCCCAAGTTCTTCTCTGCAGGACTGCTTTCAATCAGTCATCATCCCTCAGTCTGTATTAATGCTGGAGAATGCCCTGACCAGGAAGAAGATTGAATTTGACCTTGTTGAACTTCATGAGGTTCACACAGGCCCACTCCATATGTCTGTCAGTGTCTCTCTGGACAACATCTCTCTACAGTGAATTGAGTTTGGTGTCATCTACAGCCTTTTTGAAGGCACCTTCAGCAAAGTTGCCTGATTCCACTATCTATGTTACTGATGTAAACATTAAGTGGTATTGAGCTCAGTATAGACCCTTCAGGGACACCACTTATTTCCATTTGGGCATTGAGCCATTATCTGTAACTCTTTTGACACAGTTATCCAGACAGTTTCAGCAATCCACTTGATAATCAAACCATAGCCCTCCAATTAAGCAGAAAGAATGTCAGCAGGGGGACTGTATCAAAGGGTCTGCAGAAGTCTAGATGGATGACATCTCTATCAGGAGTCTGGGCATGAAGTAGAAAGCACAAGGTTGACATGGAACCATAAAATGGCTTGAGCTGGAAGAGACCTTATAGTTGGAAAGGGTCATCTGATTTCAGATCTTCCCTGCCGTGGGCAGAGACACTTTCCACTGGAGCAGATTTCTCAAGCCCCATCCAGCCTTGCCTTGAACACTTCCAGGAATAGGTCATCTACAACTTCTCTGTTCCAGTATTCACCATCTCACAGTAAAGAATTTCTTCTTCATATTTAATCTAAACCTACTCTACTTAGTCTGAAACCATTTCCCCTTGTCCTGTCACTACATGTTCTTGTCTCTCTTCTTCCTTCTTGTAGGCTCCCTTCAGGTACTGGAAGATGACAGGCCACACAGGCTTCTCTTTCCAGGCTGGACAATCCTTATTCTCTTAGTCTTTCCTTGGAGAAGGAGTGATCCATCACTCTAATCATCTTAATGACCCTCCTCTGGACTCACTCTGGCAGGTATTACCTGTGCTGGAGACCCCAGAGCTGGATGCAGAGTTCCAGGAAAGGGACAAAATGCCCTCCCTCCCCTGCTGCCCACGCTGCTTTGGACACAGCCCAGGACACGTTTGGCTCTCTGGGCTGTGAGTGCCCATGGCTGGGTCATGTCCAGCCTCTCACCCACCAACACCCCCAAATCCTTCACCCCAGGACTGCTCTCCATCTGTTCATCCCTCAGCTGGTACTGGGGGTTGCCTCGACCCAGGTGCAGCACCTTGCACTTGACCTTGTTAAATCTCATGAGATTCACATGGATCCCCTTCTTGAGCTTGTCCAGGTGTCTCTGGCTGCCGTCCTGTTCTTCAGGTGTGTCAACAGCACCACTCAGGTGTCACCTGCAAATTCTTTGAGGGTGCACTTGATCCCTTAGTCTATGTCATTAATAAAGGTGCTAAATAACACAGGTCCTAATACAGACGCTTGAGGGATCCAACTTGCCACTGATGTCCATTGGGACTCTGAGCCATTGACCACTACCCTCTGGATAGGGTCACATGATCACTTTCTTATCCATCTAATAGTCCACCCACCAATTCTCTCCTTCTCCAGTTTAGAGGAAAGGATGTTGTTGGGGACCATGTTAAAGGTTTTACAGAAGTCGAGATAAATTACATATGTAACAATTCCCTTGTCCATTGATGCAGTCACTCCAGCATGGAAGGCTGCTTCATTGGTCAGGCAGGACTTTCCCTTGGTGAAGCTCTAATGGTTTTTCAAATGACCTCCCTGTCTTCCAAGGCAAAATGTGCCAGAGGGTCTGTGTCACATAGGTGAGTGTATAGGTTGAGGTATCTGGTTGCTTTGACTATAAATTTCTTAGCCCACTAAGAGTGGCTGCAGACACCAGCGCTGCAGACATGAGTTTCAGGTACACTGCAGTCTGTGGGAAAGAAGGAAGGAAATCAGCTGGTTGATGTGCAGAAGCTTGAAACATGGTTTTGTTGGAATAAGCACAGGTGCAACAGTTAAGACAAAACTTGCTCTTGTAAAGGCAATCAGTCTAGCTTTTTATTTTCTCAGGACTGATTAAATGAAAAAAGGATTGGCATCAGAAAACTCTCTTTGTCAGGAGACAGTGCTCCTAATTTGGTAATGAACTTCCACATAGGCTCGTTTTTATGGAAAATGTACTTGGTCCTGAGTCCAGACCATGGTGTGCAGAATCCAAAGCCCATTCGAGAGGAAGGCTTTGAGAATTAGCTGTTTTTCACGTGCTGAATTGCAGAACATATGGGTAATCTATCCTTCGTGGGATTTTATGGATGAGGAGATCAAGTCTTGATCAAGCCTTGAGCAAATTTGCAGATGACATCAAGCTGGGTGTTAATGTCAATCTGATGGAGGGTAAGAGGGCTCTGCAAAAGGACCTGGACAGGCTGGATAAATGGGCCAAATCCAACAATATGGGGTTCAACGAGACCAAGTGCTGATCCTGTGCTTTGGCCACAATAACCCCTTGCAGCATTACAGGCTGGGGTCAGAGTGGCTGGACAGAGGCCAGGCAGAAAGGGAGCTGGGGGTACTGATTGACAGTAGACTGAATAGGTGCCAGCATGTGTTCATGCTCAATGTTAAATGGAATCCTGGCCTGTATCAGGAATAGTATGGCCAGAAGGACCAGGAAAGTGATTCTTTCCCTGTACTCAGTGCTGATGAGGCCATACCATGACTGCTGTGTCCAGTTCTGCACCCCTGAATTTAGGAAAGATGTTGAGATGCTGGAGCATGTCCAGAGAAGGGCAATAAGGCTGGTGAAGTCCTACAGGGAGCACCTGAGGGAGCTTGGATTGTTTAGCCTGGAGAAAAGGAGGCTCAGGGAAGGCCTTATTGCTTTCCACAACTGCCTAAAAAAGGGTGCAGCCAGATGGGACTTGGCCTTTTCTCCCAGGCAACCAGTGACACTTCAAGAGGATACAGTCTCAAGCTGCACCTGGGGAGGTTTAGGTTGGACATTAGGAAGAAACTTTCCACAGAAAGGGTGACAGGGCATTGGAATGGGCTGCCCAGGGAAGTTATGGAGTTACCGTCTGTGGAGGTGTTTAAGGAAAGACTAGATGCAGCATTCAGTGCCATGGTCTAGGTGACAAGGTAGTATTGGGTCACAGGTTGGACTTGATCTTGGGGGTCTTTTCCAGCATGGTTGATTCTGTGATTCTGTGATATCTTACTGTATTTATCTCTACCACCCCAATACTACAAGACATAGTCTGCAATTTGGCTCAAGAACTTGCTTGTTGATCCCAGATGAGCAATTCATAGGCTGAAGATTAGGAAAATCACAAACTCTGTTTTGCTATTCATTCTCATTTCTGTTCTTTGCACTAGTGGCTGGATTTCCCAGCTATGACCTGAACCAAAGCATCTTTTGCATCCTCTGAATCCTCAAGTCTGCTCTTTGTGCTTCAGTTCTATTGTCCCTGTCTAGTAAGGAATTTTCCATTATGGTCTGTGTTGTTGGTGAGTCTTCTAGGAAGTTCTTAAAAAACAGCCAAACCTGGGAATGCTTGATTTTAGTATTGGTCTTAGGTCTGCTTCACAAGCATGACCCTTTTGAGCTGATTGACTCTGTGTTTATACTAAAGGGGTTGAATACATGTTCTTACACTGGTTACATCTGCACTAACACTCTTAGCAGATATTAGACATCAGCGTTAATCACATAGAGTGTAATCCAAAAACTCAGTATAGCCCCTGCGGATGACATGTTGTACAGGGCTATATTTTATGGCTTCTCCCTGGAGAGCTCTCAGGTTAGGCAAAAAAAACCTGCTGCTGCTTGATGTTTAATAGCTTGGACATTATTGTGGAGCTTGTAAAACTTCAAATTTGCTGTTACGTGTGTTCTTCAGCAACCGTACAATCAACACGTTGTAGCTGCAAAATGTTTCCTCAGTCAAGGTAGTTGTAATCTAAAATAAATATTTAAAAGAAATATTATGAAGGACTTTTTTCTACAGATAGTCACTTTTGTAATTGCAACAGTACAATCATTTTAAGTGGTGAGGTTTTTTTATAGCTATACAAATGACAAAGCAAAAATACTTATACTTGATAGATACATTCACTTTAATAATTTGAAAACTGTTCGTTCTGTATTAACTCAGAGCTGTAGCATGTTAGTAAATGAAAAGTATTCCAATATTCAGTTTGCCCCCTGTGATGGTACAGTTAATTACTGTGGGTGGAGTATTTCTGACCCTTTTACCATTATTGGTTATCACGAATTTGATCATAGGTTATGTTCAAGAAACTATAAGAAAAAAAACCCCCGCAGTACATTTAACTGTAATTTCTTCAAATTATTCTTTTCAGAAAATTTCCACTGAAAACAGGAAAATATAATAATACTTCTGTATAAGTAGGTCTTCATGTGTCCTTCATCAAAGTATAATACCAGCAACACATTTAATGCAGAGAAAATGAAGGTTAGGAACGAACCCTTGGCCCAAATAGAGTCAGTGGGAGATTTGCCATGGCCTTTAGAGGACCAGCTTGTTACTACATGTATTCAGCCCAAGTCAGTATAACCAATCCTTATTTATGGACTTTATTTTGAGCACATTTTTTCTTTAGTGGTTAGAGTGTGTTGAAAATACTGACCTTCTGAGCTAAAGGAAAATGAAATAAGGAAAAGAAAAAAAAAAATAAGTAAAGTGATTTGTGTGCGTGATAAAAGTGTTTTTCTGCAATAACACAGCATGTGGTCAAGAATTACACAGGTTGCATTTGCCACTTTATATCTCCTGCCAGGCGAATACAATTCAGGGCCTGTTACTCCCGCCTGCAGTACTGTTTCATAGTTATGAAGTCATGACAGCTGTGATTGCCGGTGTAGAGAATAAAGTCTGTGGAAAAAGTCTGGACAGCTTCCCACTGTACACAGGCCAAAAATAAGTTAGCTGGAATTAAAACAGAAGAGGAGAAAATTTGCAGGGGGAGAAAAGCAAGGGGAGAAAACGGCATTTCATACTGGGACACGAGATGAGGCAAATAGACTCTGGGACAGATCCTGACTCTACTTCCATCTCTGCAGGGTCCTGGAACTGATAAAAAGTCCAAGGTGTAACCAAGAACCCATTTTGGCCAAGTGTACTCTACCTCATGGAAATTGGTACTTCCCATTTCCTGCCTCCCTGGAGATTCACAAGTCATTTGAATTAATTTCATTCCCAGCTTAACAATAACTGTGCAAACACACCACCTCAGTTCTTGCACCTGAGGAAACATTATGATCTATAAACTCACAATGTCCCACTTGAACATGGGGAGCAGGTGCTAATCAATAATGCGTTGCCGACATTTAAACAAGGGAGCTCCACAGGCACAGTCTCCCATAGCCGGGACAAATGCCACAGCTCCATCCCCCCACAGGTTCTGGGCTGTATGATTTGCAAAGCAGGATCTGATTTCCTCTTACTTCATCTACCATCTGTGGAAAAATCTTCTCATATAATCAAAGCAACAATGCTTTGCCAATGAATATTAATGGAAAATATTTTTTCTGTTATGTTTGTCAAAAATAGTGCCAGGGTATTTGGAGCAGTATAATGATCAGTATGTACACTTTGGTTCTGCACATTCCTGTGTAAGTACCACAGAGAAGAATTCCATTGTTTGGGTTTTTTGCATCTAATAATTGATATATGCCACAACAAAAGATTTATCATGAAGGTGATCTATGTTCCTCAGAAGACCTTGGAGGAATCTTAAAGAGAGGTTTTTTTCTCTCTTAAATTGTCTCTAAAATGACAAAGAAATACCTAGAGACAGTGATGTATTGGATGCAGAGAAATTGCAGACCTTTCATGGGCCACAAAAACCCCCTCTGCCCTATCTGTATCTCTGGCTGATCCAGCTGGACAGTATAATTTGAATTCAGTGTGATTATGGTGATTGCAATGGCATTGAACAGGATCTTACCCCTCCCCCCAGCAAAAGCAAGTGTGGTGACACAAGATACATTCTCAAAAGCTCTCAAGAAAAAGGATTAGTCAAAAAAGGACAAAGGGAGGACTAAAATAGGGACCAGCTATTAAATTTTGAGTTCATGGGCATCAATTACAAGCTGCCCCGGGAAGGGTGTACTTCTGCCTGACTCAGGGAGAAGAGCTTTAACACATTCTTACAATGACAGTTCATAGGGGGCTTAGCATTCTGCTGCTGACCAACTTCAGTTGCATGTCTCAGAAACTGTCCCTTGTCTCAAAGCCCTGCTGGATGGTGATAAAGCTCCCTAGAACATACCAGTGGCAAAAGCAGCAAAGATTTTTTTTCTTCTCATTGCTCCAGCTTATGTGGTCAGAACTCATCTTTGCCTTATTTAGAAATAAACTTTTATATTATGAAAGTATCCATTATGTTAACACAGAGGCAGACTCAGACTGTTTGACTTTTCTAATCTTTATTTGTTTATGATTTTAAAATATTTAAAACCACAAAAAAAATAGACTGAAAAATTAAACATGGTGAAAGCCACATGTGAGTGGGAGGTTAGAGAGTTAAGTCTTCTCCTTCTGTCTGTCCTCCTTCAGCAGTGACATCACCATCACAGCACCTCCTTCATGCAGGTCTGTGGGGTTTTGAGAAACAGCTAGCCTGACATCAAAGTACGAGAAAACAAAATATATTAATTGGTGATTTTAAACACTTGTTAAAAGCTTCTTCTCCAGTGCCACTTAACAGCCAGGGACTTGTTCAGGGCTAAAGGACAGGTAAGAAATTTTGAACAGGTGCTTGCATTTTGAAACTGACAGTAAACAGGAGAAGGAAGACCCCATAACAAAGCTGGGAAAATATCACCAAGGACAAGCTTGATCCATCCTGTAGCTGTAACTATACTACAATCCTACAACAGGTAACACCACAAAGAAAGCCAAACTTTCCTGTGTCCGGGAAATGACAGATATTTCCATTCCCACATCAAATCTACATCTAAACTCACACATCACCATCTAAATAATGCATTAAATATAAATACCCAACCAATTTTGCCCATTATTTTCCATCACTGTGTTTTTCCTTTGCATTTATTTTCTTCCTGTGTCTTATCTTTAGCTTTTGGAAGGGAAACAAAGTTTCTGAAGTTGAAGTACTTTCCCACTTCCTCCAGAAGACAGTGCCAAGGCTGCACTTGGTCCATGCTTGGCACCTACGCCAGCAGCCTCAAGGCCAGAATGAGGCTTTCAACTACCAGTGCTGGTCCCTGTCCCCAAGCTAGTCTCTGACACAAATGGCATAGCAGAAGAGGAGAATAAAGAAACCTGTGAATTGAAGCATTGGATTTTAAGACAACAAATATATGCAGGCTTATTTCAAAATGAGCACCAGTACACTTGAGCAACTGGATGGGGAAAAATGGGAAAATAATTTAACAAGTAGTATTCGTATGGTAGAAGTGCATTGCCCTGGCCTTGCAGATACAGGCTGTGATATTTTATTAACATGTAATTGTGCTGATTTCCAGCCTGATAGATCAGACTAATGGAAAAACTAGAACACCACTTGCTCTGGAGGCTCTTCCTGCTAATCACAGAGAGTGTCCTTGGAGTACTTTTCATTTAAAAACATTGACTGTAGTCTGAAGACCTTTGTTTTATGTAAGACTACCCCTTGCTTCTCTGAATCCTTAGGATTACAGGAGAAGGAAGCTGGATTGTACAGACAAAGATAGGTTTCCTTGAGGCAGGTGACAGGGCATTGCAGCTGAACAGAGACAAGGAAGGGTAGACCTTGGTTCTCATTGAGACCTCAGGGCAGCACTTTGGGGTTTTTCTGCCTTAAGGGCTTTTTGTTCTGTATCATGGCTGCTCCTCTGTTTCTGGGGCTGGCTTTTTCAGAGGCAATTTCCATACAGGCACTGTAAATAGAAGCGACATGATTTTTTGTTGTAGGAGCCATGGTCCACTTGTATTTGCTTAAATTACAAATCATAGGCTTATTTCCTCTCCGTTCCTGTTTTCCCAATGAACTTACTTTTGTGCTTTGTATTTCCTGTGCATTGCACAGCTGCCTGAACTTGAGTCTAGCTTCAACTCTGCAGCTGCTCAGGGTGTCCTTCCCATTGCTTGATCCTAATTGGGATTTGGTTGAACTGGTTAATGCACATGAAGTCAACATGTGGGTCCAAAAGGTAACATAAACCTCATATATTTACTTTATGTGCTGTTTTCTCCCTCTGCACAAAAGCATTGAGCACATGATTTCCATGTACCTTACCAGGCATTATGTTCTCTGGGCCTACAGTCCGGTAAATGAGATGCACAAAGAAATAACCCAAAGAAGCACTGGGCTAGATCAATCCTGGCCTCCTCTCATTAACACAAGTTCTCAAATTCTCAGGCTTCACATAATCCTTAATGCATTGAAATCCAAGGAATCCAAGGAAACTAAATTAAAACAAAATTTAAAATGCTGTGTGGTTTTGGTTGTTTTGTTTTTTGTTTTTTGGTTTTGGGTTTTTGTTGGTTTGTTTCTTCGGGGTTTTTTGTCCTGGGGAGAGAACAAATAGAATAAACAAAATCATTTCACTTTTTCTTATTAACCAGAAGGACAGTCACTCTAAGGTGACTAGGTTTCCATTTTGGGCAAGAAATGTCCACATTTCCTTTTTAATTGTTTACGATGTTTCTGGAAAGGGTAGGCCAATTTTCTCTACTTTTATTGCCCAACAAAAGATGATGGGAGCACAGGAAAGGGCACAAGTTTTTGTGATTGACCATTTGTGTGTCATTTTACTTACACAATTAAACCAAGAAATGCAGAAACACTGAAAAGAAGTACAGTATTGACAAGCATAGCTGGATCTCCATTTGCTCTTTTTCTACACAGGATGTGTTACCTGTGTTTGCCCATGAGATTTGCTATTATCAGATTCCCTGCGACTCTTTTCAAGAGTCATGACATAAAACCCCTCCAAAGATCATGCTTTCCTTTTGTGCAAAACACTAGTGCACTAAAGGAAGACTCCAGTCTTTTCCTTTAAAGCTGCTGTACAGCAGAGGAGAAAAAGATCCCTGCAGAGTGCTGTGAGCTGTACACTATACTCACTAGTGACTTCGTCCTGTGAACTGCCTTCTCTGGCCCACATCTAGGAAAACACGAAGTGTACATTTAATTTTCAGCATGTGTGTAGAGTCATTAACTGCAAGAACATTCTTACATGCCTTCCTCATTGCTTCTTTTCATTCTATTATAGAATATAAAAGGAAGCAGTGGTTTTCAGGGGTTGAGAATATTTTAGAGGGGACCTAAATGAAAGTACTGAAACATCCTCACTGTATATAATAGCAAGATAGTAATATGTCTTATTAAGGACTTTTGGATTTGGGTTCTTTTTCCCTTTGAACTGAGGATTGATGAGAGGGAGGCTAGTTTTCTCTTGTTCGGTCTCAGTTGTTTTTTTTTTCTTATCAGCATTACAAGGTACAAGGAGCTATGTGCACTAAGATAGAAAAGGGGTAAAATGGCTAACAAAGATCTTCTTCAAGGTCTTTTATATGTCCATTTATCCAATTAACAGGTGCCAACTAAATTATTTTTATCAGTGACCCAATGACCTGTGTGATGCACTGCAGCATTTTCTACCCAATCACCTACTACTACCCAAAAACCCCCAGGAGAAGAACATGAAGAAGAAAGAAGAAGGACAAGAGACAACACCCTAAATCCTCCATCTTGTCTCTTGTTCTCTAAACTACTTTTTCACCCAGTGATTTAAAAAACTTTCTAATCTACACACTTACACACTTTTCCTATTTAACATTTATTTAGCATTTGTTTTCATGTATCACTATGAAAACATGCTCATGAATTTCATATTATATGAAATTCAGTGTTTCCTTGAATCCTAGAACTAAATATTAGAAATGAGGGCACACAGTCTGTATCTCAGACTCCAACAGTAATATTCTTCAGATTGACATGATATTCCTTCATGGAATATTTACTGTGAACAAACCTTGTCAGACCAACTTCTGTTTGCATGCATGTTGATTCATGCTACTAAACTGAGCAGTAGGTTGAGAAGGGAAGAACTAACTGTCAAGTGATGTAGAATGTTCTCACTTTGGCCACATTATGCAGCTATCCTGCACCTATGAAGACACTACTTTTTTCTTAAATTACAGCAGTGATATAGTAATACAGTCTAGTCCAACTTAAATCCTGATCTGTGCATGGAAGGAAGCTTCAGGCATGTATCTCCCTGAGGGCAAGGATCTGCGAGAAAGGAAAAGCCTTCCTGAGACAGAATTGCTGGTTTTGAGAGCTTCCTCTGCAGTCAGTCTTGCTGACAAACTTTGCAGATGTAATTTCCTACCCTGTGTCTCTTTCTGCAAGTTACCCTGACATGTGGGGAGATGTGCAAAGTGAACTCCTGGCTCCAATGAGGTCACAAAAGACAGGTGGAATTATATTTTATTATATTTTCATGCTTTCTTTAGTGTCACTACAAAATGGCTCCTTCGTATGCCTCCTTCTCAAGCTGATGCAAGTACACTATTGTGCCTACTTCACCTGTGGAAGAACAGACACAAGCTAGTACCATGGCCAAACATCAAAGCGGTGGTAGAAGAAAAGTTTTAGATGAAGCAGGAATGGAGTGGTGGGCTTGTGCCCAAATCATTAGACAGTGTTATTTCTTTTGGGATCTGACAGAGACTTGGTAAATACAAGCTACACAGGCTGCATGGGCTCATGTCCATTTACAGGAGCTGCCTGTCCTCTCTGTTGCAAACCTGTGGGCAGTGCTGGTGAGGACTGCCAAACTCCTAACAGCTTTTGTGCTTGGAAGCCCAGAGAGCTGTCACACAGCTGTGCTCATACTGGCAGCTTCTGGGCATGGGAAAGGCTTCAGCAGCAGGGCAGCTGTGCTCAGGGTCTGGTCTCTCTTGAAAAGCTGGACTGTGCTACCGTACTCACCATCAGTCCTCTTTGAGCATTGTAAAGCATGGCAAGTGTAAATTAAATCCTCACATTCCCCACAAAAAGTAAATATAGATTTGCCCTGGGAATTTGGAACAACTTCCAATGTAGGGCTAAGTTAATAAAAATTGGGTAATACCCACTGCCAGAAATATCCTTGTATTGAAGAAAAATAAATACATGAACATGAAATTCAAGCTCAGATTCTGAAGTTCCATAAACAATCAAACCTTTCTTTAATCAACATTATCTGTCTTTTATATGGCATTTATATGTTTCAAAGTGGCCTCTTTTATGCTGTCCAGTAAATAAAATACCATTGCAGTAGATTGGAAAAAAAATGGTGATACACTGTATGTGCCAGATATCTTCTGAAAGTTCTCTGGAGAAAAGAATACATGCAGGCACTGAAATTTATTAAAATCCAAGTGGTTTTTGAAGAAGCCAGCTTTACTAATTAGACAGCCTGAAAACCAGAGACTGTCCATTCCAGCATATGTGTATCATATGAAAGCCAGTATTTTTTTTATTATCTCAGTATTACCAGAAATGATATTAAGCTGAAACACAGCTCCAGCTAACAAAAGTTTCAAGTATATACTGGGACCTTTTAATGCTAGAACAATAAGCCAGCTTTATTACACTGATTATTGATAATATGAGGGTTGTACTGGTATTTAGTTATAACTACATAAAATTATTGGTTTTCTGCCATAATCATTGGCTACACAATTACAAGGGACCAATAATACTTTTTCAAGTAATTACTGACAAAGATTTCTTTTGTTGTATATAAATATAGTAAAAGCCTCAGACTAATTTTACCAGCATGTTCATATGATATCACTTCCTGAAACACATGAAAGTTTAAAAAAAAAAAAAGGTATATACACAAAGGAAAGGCTGTACAAGTCCTACAGAGAAAAAAAGTGACCTCAAGAAATATCTTTGGTTTCTAGCTCAGAAACCTGCTTTAACATTGAGGTCATTGCAAGAAGAATTAAAGTAAAAGCACGGTTTCTGTATTGACGCAAGGCTAGAGAGAATTTATTTTACAGTGAGTAACCTGCTTAGAGAATCATAATACAACGACAATCTTTTCTGAGTCACTCTATTGATTTGGTGAGACTTTGGTTTCCCATGTTTCCACATTGTCACTTTACGTAGGTTGGAGCCAACTGTACTCAATCTCTGCTCTGAATTACTGGTAGGCAAATCTGAATTAATTCAGCCGATTTTATAGGTTATTCTATGGAGTTTACAGGCTTCTCTCTGAATTTCCCCTGGTGAAGCATAATTTGGTCAGTTTTATGTTTGTAAGAAAATGTAATTAAGCATGGCAGGTGTGCTTATCCTAGGAAATATTACTATACTGTAAAAAAGATAACAAAGATACCACACCTTTAAATCCACAAAGCCTTTCTATCATGTCCTAAAATCTGTTTTGACTTTTTTCTGGTTTTTCCAGATACACCACAAATTTTCTAAAAGATTTCTAAGCCCCAGATGAGCTTAGAGTTGTGTTTGAATTGACAAAAAAAAAAAAAAAAAATCACTGCTACCTTTTTTTTTCTGGCAGAAATCTCTCATATCTTGTCTTTGTCCAACAAGCTTCTACTTTCCTTAGGATCCCAGATGCTAATGCTCCTAAATTTCGTTTTGCATGGGAAACTGTTTTTGTTCTTATATCTCTGTATAGAATAGAGTCAAATTTCCTGTGAACTCTTAAGGTATTCAGAAAAAAAATAAGAAGCAGCCCTGATCCAACCCCAAAATCAGTGATGCCACTGAAATTTGCTATAGTGAACTTGCATGTTATATCCTTTTGTTCTTGTATTTGGCTAGCAGCAAAGCTTCTGAAGTGCTGTGAAGAAGGTTAAGAAGTCTAACAAAAAATTCAGATGAGATTTTCCATCAGTTCCTCTTTAAGTATATGTTTTTTTCACGAATACTACACGCTAAAATAATTAGAGCCAAGGTGTGAAAACTTCCAATTTTTAAGTGTAACTCATTGTTAACTTTGAGAACCTAATTTTTATTTTCACGTGGGTCATAAAAATATGATTTTAAATGTTTCCCATTAATCCAAAATGCCTTACTGCTTCATGTCATACCACTAGGGCTGATAACATGAAATGTTGCAGTATTTTGGGGTCATTCTGTTTTTCTATGCAGAGTTACAAAATGGAGACATTTTTGTGACATTTCTGATAAAGAGAATCAGAATTATCCTGATGTTTGCTGTAAGGAGACCTCTTTACAGTACTTTGAATATTCAACTTTGAATTTAAATACTTCAAAGATAATATTTCCCTTCTAAACACGTACCACAGGCCTGTAGATTACAAGGCATCTCCTGTCACAGAACCATGACACAATATAGCAAAGCCACGCTTCTCAGCCTGGTAGTTTTGCATCCTCAGTGTCTGAGCTATACTCCCAGTCTCTGTCCAGAAAAGAAAATATAGCATAATATATTGCAATATATTAAAGTAAAGCTAGACATTATTACTTGTAAGAAGGCCCAACTCTTATGTGTCACTCTGAGCACTCACTACTGTAACTCCACATGTCTACAGAAAATATTTGAAGCAGTTTCATGGAAAATTACTTTAGGAATTCATTACCTGCGTGAGTTTAAGTATACTAAAATATGTCCAACACAGAGACAATTACTGTGCTTGTAAAGAAGTGTTAAAAACATATTTTGAGTAAAGGAGTAGTTCTGGCAGATGCTTCAATTTGCTGGCATAAAGCACATCTTCCCCAGAGGGTTTCCAGCAGAAAAGTGCTGCCAGTCAGAGCTTGCACCCTGACGTCACACCTCCCTGTACCCAAACTGATATTGTTATTTTTGTACATGTGTGTGAAGGTGAGTACCACAGAAGGAAATTTTTAATTTTTCACTCTCTCACAGACTCTGGTGGTTGCTGAGTAGAACAGAATTTGCATACATCCAATGATGATAAAAGCAGTACATCACAGAAACATAGAATCATAGAATTGTTAGAGTTGAAAGCAACATCTGGAGGTCATCCAGTTCAACCCCCCTGCTCAGGCAGGGTCACCTAGAGAAGCTTACACAGCAACTCATCCAGGTGGATTTTGAATGTATCCACAGAGGGAGACTCCACAATTTCCCAGGGCAGCCTGTTCCAGTGTTCTGCCACCCTCAGTGGAAAGAAATTCTTCCTCGTGTGATGGTGCAACTTCTTGTGTTTTAGTTTACAAGCACTGATCCTCCTCCTGTCTCTGGGCACCACTGAAAGAGTCTGGCACCATCCTCTTGGCACCCACCTTTGAGATATTTATATGTGTGAATGTGATCCCCTCTCAGTCTAAAGAGACTAAACAGACTAAACAGGCCCAGCTCCTGCAGTAAGAGAGATGCTCCAGACCCCAGATCATCCTTGGTCATCCCTCGCTGGACCCTCTCCAGTAGCTCCTTGTCTCTCTTTTACCGAGGAGCCCGGAACTGGGCACAGCACACCAGACACAGCCTCACTAGGGCCAAGTAGAGGTGCAACTCCTTCAACTTCTGGCTGTGCTCTTCCCAATGCACCCTTGGCCCTCCTGGCCACAAGAACACTGCCAGCTCATGGACAACTTGTGGTCCACCAAGAGTTCCAGATCCTTCTCCACAGAGCAGCTGTGCTGGCACTTGGGGCTGTTCCTCCCCAGGTGCAGGACCTGACACCTGCCCTTGTTGAATCATTAAATTTCTCTCTGCCCAACTCTCCAGCCTATCCAGGACCCATGGAATGGCAGCAGAACCTTCAGGTGGATCAGCCACTCCCTTGGTTTAGTGCCATCAGCCAACTTGCTGGGGGTACATTCTATCCCTTCATGGGGTCATTGATAAACAGGTGGAACAAGAATGGTCCCATTATTGACCCCAGAGAATGCCACTGGCTGTTGGTCTCCAGGTGGATTCTGCTGTGCTGATCACAACCCTCTGAGCTCTGTCCTTCAGCCACTTCCTGATCCACCTCACTGTCCATTTCTCTAACCCACATTTCCTGAGCTTTCCTGTGAGATGTTATAGGAGACAGTGTCAAAAGTCTTGCTGAAGACAGACAACATCCTGAAGGCAGACAACATCCACTGCTCTTCCTTTATCAGTCTGTCCTGCCAGGCCAACTAGGTATGCAACTATGTTCAGAACTGTGTGTTTTCTTTATTTCTTTAAGCCTCTGTAGATCTGAATTTTAAATCAGTGATAAATTTAATATTCATACAATTAATTCACTGCTTTCCTGGATAAATTTGAAGGTGTTGTGCAATGCTGAAATCAGATCTCTTGTGGGTGCCCAAATAAAAGGCTGGCCATTAGGATTGCCATTAAATTACCTGTGTGTCATTAGGATTCTGGCACACAGGTAACCAGGACAGGCAGCATACCCAGCCTTGCCTGTTTGCTCTTCCCCGCTGGGAAAGTGCTGCAGGAAAACATGTAAAAGAATACAAAAAGCAAGACCTCACTTGAGATCTAGCATATAAATTAATACCAGTTTGGTCTTTAACCAAGCATCAGTTCAGGTTTCCCAAGAGCAAAACTTTTACTTCAGCTGCAAAACCACTTGGAAAGCATTTGGCTTCACAATTGGCCATGAAGCAGAGCCCCTGACACAGGCAGCAAAGGGATGGATGGGGAGGGTGCCAGAGCTGGCAGAGTGGCTGGGGCACAGGGCTTGAATGCCTGCACCAGCACCAAACCTGAGTGCACATCCACTGTCCTTCATTACAGTTGCTGCAGCAATGCTGTTCTTTTCATTCCAGCAGAGACTGGGGCCTATAATAAATTAAGAGCACACACAAAAACCCCAAAATTTAAATAGCTTTGAGGTGATAAGGACAATAGAAAGTGAAATAGAACAACATTTTACTCACTTGATAAGGATAGTAGAACAAAACAATATATTACTCTTATCAAGAACAGCAGAACAGAACAGCACAGCCTTGGAGAAATAGATAAAGGATGTAACTCAGGGAAACAGAAGTCATGCAAAACACAAAGCAGGGTGCCAGCTCAGCTCTGCAAAGCTGACAAAGCAGAAGTTATGCAAAACAATACTGCACTTAAAATAAGGGTCAAGGAACAGCCCCCAAAAAAGGACACTGGACATTGAAGACAGCTCCCCCAGTAAGCTCAAGGTTGGGCAGGCCACCTGTCTTGTTTCTTAGAGAGAAACAAGAGTTAAATGTTATGAACTACATTTTAGGACCTTTCAAAAACTAATAGGAGTGGTAATTTGTACTATATTAAATAATGCAGTGCCTTCTTCAAACTTTTCAATCCTACTTACTAGTCAAACATCTCTGTGGAACAAAAGGAGTTGAGAGATATTTAGGGCTTGCCTTACTGAGTTTCTAGTCTAAATTTCTTTGGCTTTTCACTTTCTAAAGTCCACAAAAACCTTCCATCTGCTCAAAAAAAATGGCATCTGAGTGGGAGGACTTAAAGTCATAACAGGTATTTTTCTACTGGTTGTGAAAGGTTTTAGAGAAGAGATATCTGGAACAGGATTTCAATTTTGCAAAAGATTTTGAATCTCTTGTTAATGTAGAGAAAACTAAGAGAAAGAAAATCAAAGTGAATTTGTCCCTCTTAGCTGAAATATTGCAGTCAATACCAGAATCCACTAAACTAATCTTGAATAACAATCATTATTAATGTTTTATTGTTTTGTTTAAGTATATTAAAACATAAGCCTAGACAGCTTTGTACCCATGACAAATAATAATATCAGAGCTGTAAGGTTTTTTTTTTTCTATGGAAAAAAACCCTTCAATTCTTTTTCATGCACATTCAAAGATACAAGATAAAATACAAGATATAATGAAATAGCTAGGAAGAGGTCACTAAGGAAAAAAAAGCTGGCAAACACTCTGAGAAATTCTGTTGACAGCCCAGGTGAATTGAGTTAACAGATCACATTATGGAAGGATATGAAGAGAGCAATCTAGTTCTTGGATATTTTCTACTATATCTCTAGTCTTGCAAATGGACCGAAAGGCTTGGGAATATAATTGGATGTCCTGAACATTTTTAGGAAAACCAGCATATTTGAACTGTGGTCACAGAACATTCTAGTTCATTTGCCAAGTAATATTTTTCTGAAGTCTGACTGAAAAAAAAAAAAAAAATAGAATCTACTGCAGCTCATAGCCAAATGTAGCCACTTAGAAACTTATCCATAACTATTTCATACCACCATTAATAATTTTTATGTTAAATCCTGTCAATTACCTGGTATGCATAAACCACAGTACAGCTGCTGGCAGAGGTACAGGACTTGCTGGAGCTATAAAAGCAACCTAGACACATTCATGTAGAAAATTACCATGCCTAACTTTTCAGGAGTTGAGTGCTATCCCCCCCATACAGGGACCTACAGAAACACTTCTAGCACGGGACTCATACAGGGCCTGGGGCAAGAGAGGTTTACTTTGCCCAGATTCAGACCCTCTGCATAAAGGGTTACCTGAACATTTTAAATGCATCAACCAATTTTTTTCTTTCCTCTCCTTGGATCTAATGAGTAGTTTGGATCTGCTTTTTCCAATATACTATTCTATTTTTTTGACCTAAGGATGAATGTTGCTTGCACAAGGCTGGACAAATACTCTCTTGGTTATCTCACATGCTGATTGAAGAAACTACAACCTAAAGGTTTTATAAATGTTGCAATTTTATCATTCCTTTCAGTGAGGGAGATTAAATAAATACATAAGGAACATATCAAGCCAAGGGGAGGATTGGACTTTGCCAGAGATAGCAGAAGGGTGCATACTTCTCATATCATCTCTTTTTGGGGTGATCATCTGGAGCCAGTTCTCCCTGTTACAGCTGGGTAGAACTTGGCAGACAAATAACCCTGAAACCTCCTCTGCCTGCAGCATGAAAGAGGGATGTGTCGTATCAGCTGGAGAGGTCTTCAGAGGAGGTGATGGAGACAAATGCAAACAGCATGCCTTCCCACAGCCTCCCTCCTCTCATCACTCTTTCTAGTCTCTTGGGCCACTATCCAGTGCATATCTGTCTGCTGCTTAACAAACTCTAGCTGTGGTTTCAGGCTGATAAATAATTATGCTAATTAACAGGTTGAAGGAAAATGTGATGTTGTTTCTGTGGAATGTTCTGAGAGGCTGGAAACACTTAAATGCAAGAACGACATGTGGTGAAATAACCAGTAATTTGCTTAAGAAACCCACATCTGGTACTCCTGCTAGAAACAGGGGTTAATAGTCTGTCAGGGGCAGGCAGTGGCAGTGAGTAGCTCTAGGATAAACAAAAAAGCCTTAACGGCAGGAAATGGGCTTGTTCTCCTAGCATAAGCATTTACATTGGCTGCTAACCAGCAAGAGATGTAAAAGCAGTTGTTTAGTTTACACTTGGAAAAAAAATAGAGATGGAAACAAACAGACTTCTTCATTTTGTATATCTGTGAAAAAAAAAATAAAATAAAAGCCACTGAGCCTAGCTAAAAATATTATATAACATATATATATGCTCCACACACTGAGTGGAGCCATAGACTCAGGACAAGATTCTTGTCATAAAAGGGGGAGGGATTAGTAAAATATTTTTTGTATTATTGAAATATCTGTTAGATAATTGCATGCATGGTTTTAGGTTACTCATGCAGAAAAGGGGAAAGAGCAAGAGAAGAGAAGTGAGGAAACTTGATTAATTAGTGCAGGTTGGCATCCATATTTTTTTTAATATAAGAGGATGGATCCTGGTTCTTGTTTTGAGGAAGGTCCAAATTCCACTTGATAAGAAGAAAGGCTTTCTCATTTGACACTGCTGTAGTCAGGAAAGAATGTGGTCCACAATGTTGCAACACATGCTAATGTTGGTGTGGCATTGCTACCGCACTTACAAACTCAAAAGAGAAAGCCACATTTTAAGATGAGATGAAATGTAAATAATGTACTCATTTGACAAGATTCAGATGAAGTTCTCTGTGTGTGGCAAGCTGAATCTGTATTTATAGAAGTTAGAGAAACACACAAGATTCTCAGGATACACTGAAGACTGTGAATAATACATTGCTGGTTCCTAATTTTGTTTTAAATAAACAGATGATATTCTGCCTTAGGTGGTGTTGTTCTTCTGAAACAGTGTTCTTCTGAAACTCTTGCAAAGATTGCTGCAAGATCAGAGATCTAATTTTCACACAAGAGAACATGGCACCTCAGGAGATGTTAGCAGCTTGCTGTTGCATGTTGGACTGCTTGACATCTCAAGCTAAATATTCTTTCATAGTCACTCTCAAAGATGCCTATTATCCCTTGTCAAAATAAAGTGTTGTGGTCTCTTCCCAGACCAGAGAAATATGGTAAGTGCACATTACCACCATAGAATCTAAGCTCTTCTCTCTTTCACTACATTAGTGCATATTACAGCCTTGCAAATGACAGGCTTTCACAGCCTCATATATTACTGTCATGTCTTGTTCTATAATGACACTATGTCTTTTCTAGTGATCATAGCACAGCTTTGCAACCCTTCTCAAAGCAGTGAGAAAGGAGGCCCTCAAGGCCACATGCTGATACTTGAGGTGGGAAGCTACAGCAATAAAATTCCTCAAAAGCAACTAATATGGCTCAGCTCATGTGGATGTAGGCAGCACTATGTCCTCCACCATGTAATGTTTTTAGGTCTGAGGCTGAAGTCTTCTGTACAAAAGTTGAATCAATTCTGTTGCTTTTTGAGGCTTTCTGTAAGCATCCAAGGCACTCAACTGCAGAAAGAGTCAGTTCTCCAGCATTGTACTCTTATGAAACATCAGATCAGAGACGCTTGCTTCTTGTAAACAAGAAATGTCAGGGAGATACCATCGCAGACAGTGGCACTTCCACTTTTTGCCTATGCTGTGCTTACACTGTGCTTACACTTAAGCTGAGATCACACAGCTCTCAGTGTGCAGTATGTTACCATGAGCTCATATCTACTTAGGTTGTATTTAGATCATCACATGAATAGTATGAGGAGACAATAGTCAATGACTTCCAGGAAAAAAGCTGAAGGTGGAAACCGTAACATTTATGCTCAACTTTTTGTTCCTCTGTGTTCTGGTTCAGACATGTAAATACTAGTGAAACAGTCCATTTCTGAAAGTCTCATTTGTGAATGTATAAATTTAAGAATTCCAATACAGACAGAGCTGCTAATGCCAGGAATTTCTGTTCACCAGAGACTGATATTCTGGATCTTAAATGGCTAGTAACAACATGAAAGAACAGGTGACAAAAATAAAGTAAGTTTTAGGAATGGCAATTAGACCTTAACTGAATTCTTTGAACTTACAGTAAGCTTTTCTTATATTGAATTCTGCTGAATGTGGTTACCTTTTTGGCTTTTGTGTATTCCCAGTTAGAGCACATCCATCATATTCTTGATCACAGGAAAATTTTTGTGATGAAGAGGACAGGAAAAAAATGGAAAATGAACAGGAAAAACATGGAAAATGAGCATTAGCATGGAAGCAAAGATCAATCATTAATAATGTAAATCTTGCTGCGTATTTTTCAGTGAAAGCATTACTCAAGGAATTTAGTCATTCACCACAAAAAAAAAATATCACTGGCCAAATAGCTGACTTTATTTTGTACAGTACTTCCATTTGCCATCAAGTTCCCATCAAAACAGTTTGTCTAGTACAATTACGTAGGAGATTTGTATAATTTCATATGGTTTATGCATAAATTGGATGAATTATGAGTTGACTAAACCACAGAACAAGCAGCCCCTATGCTCAAGCAAGGGAAGCAAACACAGTCCTAATGCTTTACTATGGTTCTCTAGAAACAGGGCCAGAAGGATAGTTACAAGTTACAAGTTACAGTGAGGCAAGGGCAGCCTTTCTTTTCTCCTGCAAATCAGATGTGAGGGTGTTTTATTTATGTTGGCATGCAGTGAAGGCAGAAAGAAGCACGGGATGATTCACCACCAGCCTGCAGCATCCCAAAGCTCACAGGTCTATAGCCAGGCCCTGGTCATTTGACTGCTCACAGCACCCATTCCTCCCCACCACCCCTAGATGGAAACTAATCAACATATGGTCAGATATCTAGGCTTGGGATCTAAAACAATGCTTTACAAATGTTTTCTCTTCCCTCCTGAAATTTCAGACTGCAAACAATATTTGAATCTAAATATGAGGTGTTCCTTTGTATAATATTTTATTCAAAACACTGCAGACTTTTTTAAATACCTGTAGAAAACCAGAACAAACAAAACAAAAAAATAAACCTTCTTGCTCAGCTCTAAACCTTACCATGAACTTGACTTTAACAACTGATTTTTGTAGAGCTTGCATAAATAGAGCTTAGTGAACTTCCCATGCATTACCAAAACAAACCTTTACTCTGTAATGCATGGTGTTGGAGCATTTGATAGAACTGAAAAAATATCCATCATTGATTCTCTTTTCTTCAGGAGTGGAATTTCTGTGATCGAAGGAAAAGAAGCAGGAAAGTCAATCTTATGGGGTGGCCTGGGAAAGCTGTTCATAGAAGAATAAATATGTTTTCCTAGCAGGTGGTGTGGAAAGCAACCAAACACTTCATCTTCAGACTGCATCTTCCAAACATAGGGCCCACCTTTTGCTCTTACAAGAGAGATTGTTTTAAGCTGGGCAACAAGAGATCAAACATTCTTTTAATATTTTGACAATAACCAACAATGACCATTAGGGGTGGTTTTTATTTGCATTAATATCCAGTCTTTTTAAATGGTCTTGGCATTCTCTTGGCCTCAGGAACTTCCTGTGATAATCAGCACCAGAACTGAATCATGCATGGCTGTCAAAAGATATTTCTTGAACCAATATTATTTTGCCAGTTTGTTTTAAGATCATTAAATATTCTTTCTTTTTTACTAATGCCCCTGGACTTTGTCTATAATTATGAAGATCTCATAATTATAAAAGTAAAATTTAAAGTGCTTTTTTGAAAGAATAAAGTTTGATTTGTGGTTTATATATAAACCTAATTACAGAAGTAATTACACAGCCTGTACAAAATGCTAGCATGTACTTGAGTACACATGTAGGAATGCATAAAAAATATTTGCATGGGAATATCACTGGGAGGTTTCTTGACCATATGTTTCAAGTCAAGTTATTTTGCTGTATATCAGTATCACACATGGGTGTGAATTGTGCAACTACATGTATTATACATGCAAACTTATGAGCACAATTTAAACCAGAAAGTATATTTTCAAAAGCTGCTTGTGCCTATGCCTTTACACAATAAGAACTCCCAGTAGTAATGTGTTTCTGAATAAACCCATGTTTGTAGACAATATTCCCAGTGATCATTTTAAAAAGAGCATTTAACTGGCTTAACAAATTGAATGATGATTTAATGCTTGCAATACAGCAAGTTTGTGAGTTCCAGTGAGAACTATACACTCCATAGCTTTACCTAGAAGCCCTATGGCTGAGACACTGGCTGCCCCATTCCACCAACCATTGGGCCTTCTCAGTGTTATGGTGGGAAAGTAATTTGAGCTGCTTCCTTCCTTTTGTGCATTTTGAAGCTTAAAATTAAAAGACATACTCCCCGTGCACAATTGGTGTTAACATTAACATGGATGACACACACATCTAACAAGGGAAACCAGACATCTTCCTCCCTGCATTTGCAGTTTAGGGCTTGCGCAAACTGCTTCTCCTTCTAAAGCTGGATTTTAAATTACCTAATACTTTCAATTACCTTTTCAAAAAGGCTATTTTCACTAATATTGGTCCATGTCATTGTTGGAGGTTAGGGCGCTCCCTTTTTGTTCCCTTTCTCTTCGGAAATTTTTCGCTCATTTTGTTGCTAAGAAACCAGAACAACCGCTACACAGGAGAGCAAAAAGGATTTCAAGCTCAGGGGACGAGGGCACCTGGCTGTAATTCTCCTATGTGAGGTTTTCTCTCAGAGGGGTAGAGATACCATAAGAATTGGGTTGGGATAAAGGGGGCTGGGGCCTAGATCCCTTGCTGTCTCGGCTTTTGAAGAGGATGGTCAAGCTGGTACTTGGGGTGGGAATTTGCTGCTGTCACTGGAGCCCAGTCCGGTGCTGCTTCTTCTGCCGTGGGCAGGCATTGCAGCTGCTGCTCCAACATCCCACCCCTGCTAGAGCTCCTTTTGCCATACAGAGTGGCACCAGGATAGGCTACTCCTTGGGGTTCCTACAGGAGCTCCCTTCTCCATCCCAGCCGCCCAGCCCGGCCGCCATGAGGGCGTGAGGGAGCCGCGCCACAGCGCCCCCTGCAGGCGCGGGGAATCACCGCCCCGCCCGGCCCGCCGGGAGCCACCAGCGCCCCCTGCCGGCTGCGAGCGGAACCGCCCCGACGGGGAAAGCGCCCCAGGAGCGGGCAGAGCTGCGCTGGGCTCTGCTCCCGTTTGCTGTGTCGGCACTGCCACTGTGTGTCTGCCTGCTCACACACACACACACACACACACACACACACACACACTAGTAAAGAACTGGCACTCCTTCTCCCAAACCTCGGCCTGAAAGGGCCTCATTTCAAAGTTACAATAGTTTGGAGGGAAGGCAGTAATGTTCTCCATTCCAAAGGAGGTTCCTGCTTTCTTTAGATGACACCTGTCTTTCAAACCAAGACAGTCATGCAACACCTTCCAATCTGGACATTTAAAATTAAAGTTTTTGCATATCTGTAAAGCATAGCAGTAGATGCCAGAATATTCTACTTCTTTCCCCTTCAGAAGTCTGGTTTTAAATTTTAATCATTTTTAAATGGTAGCCTAAGTTTTTATGTAATGCATATTAAAGCTTATTGGTGAAACAGGGCCATGAGAATTAGCAATTATTTAATTAAAATTTTAATTAAAATACTGATGGCAGTATCAAACATCTCCTGGTAAACTTATAAATTTTCTTTTCTATTTCTGTATCAGTCAGTCACACTCAGAAGTGGACACATTTAGAGAATTACCAGGAATATAAAGAAGCTTAAGTCAAAATCAGAAATCATCCCTCAACATGTTTAGCTTAGAAAGGCAATCTTTACCTGTACCACATCCCTAGCATCCTACCTGGGTTTTGGCACATCTGGGTGGATCAGAGCTCTCTGACACCAGGATGAGAACCTGCTCATAAAGAATCTCCTTTAGAGCTGGAGAGAGTTCAGTCCATTAATCATCCCAACTGCTCTCTGTGTACTGAGACTGCTAAAAGCTTTGCCAGGTATCCAGTCCTGTGGTCAGTCATCTTTCTGAAACTGGGCTGAAACTTTGAAAAAGAGTAAAACATGCTGCTATTCAGTCTAACCTGGGAAGTGAGTGAGGCCTTTCCTCCATGGCTGGGCAAAGAAGATAGTCCCACTGATGTGGGATCCCAGAGCTGGTGATGTATGCTCTGACACCTGCAGGGCCCACTTTGTTTCCTGGCCATCTGCTTCCACCTATACTGCCATGACATAATTGAAACAGCAGTAAAGTTTGGAACACAGTAAAGAACGTGTTTTGTTTTGTTTTATTTTCCCCCTGGAACTCCAAAAGTCATGAAAAATGCAGATTTTGGTGGGGAGAGAGAGAGAGGGACTAAATCTCTTCCCAGACCTAGTGTTTTCACTAGCCCCTAGAAGCTCAGGGCAACAGCAGCTGTTGAAAAGTGCAACTGTCTTTTCTATATGTGATTAAATATAGTCAGATATCAAGTGCTATCATCAAGGGGTCAGTTAAATCTAATTTCTTTCTGCACTGCATATATGCACAGAGGGAGCTTAAGTCCTCTCTCATCTGGTTTCTTCATCCTTAAAAGAAACAAAAGCACACTGTGCAGTATTTCCTAATTTGATAGTATCTTTATTGGATTTTAATATCCTCCTCCTTTCCAGCAACAAGCCAGACCAGCAGCAAATACAGTTCAGTTATGAGCTGCAGCTGTCTGGGGCCTGTAAAGGTCTATCCACGGCCTGGAAATTTCCAATCACTGCAACACAGGACAGGCTCCAGCACCATTAGCAAAAGTTTGAACTTTTGCAAGAAAATATAGGCTGTCACAAGCAAAATGCTGGCAAAATTGAAACTGCTTAAGCAAGCAGACTAGTGTTGAAAGGAGTAGGGACAGCCAGCTAACAGGGTGTGGCAGGGATGCTAGCAGTATTCAACACAGAAACTGTGTTGTAAGCCAGAGAAAATCCCATCTGCAAAAACTGTTCTGAATTGCAATTGTAATGGTTGTCATGGAGCACTATGTGCTTGATGAATATGAAGCATTTGGGTCACTTATCCACTGAGCAGACCTGTTTCCTTCTTCTCTTCTTCATGAGGTCAGGAAAGTTTTGCTATAGCAATGACAACACACTTGGGAGAATGGGAGTAAGTCTTAAAAGATACAGCCTTTTTTTTTTTTTTTAATAGATTCTAATATACAAATTATTTGCATAGAGTTTACACTACCATAGGTAATTAAGATACAGCCTTTTTTTTTTTTTTTAATAGATTCTAATATACAAATTATTTGCATAGAGTTTACACTACCATAGGTAATAAAATTCCCAGTGAGAAGTTTCAGCTGCTTTAAAAAGTGACTAAATAATAATGCCCAGGTTAACTGAACTGTGTGACATAGCACAGCCTTGTTTGTGATCCTTCTGTAGCTCAGATGCTTTTCCTTGCCATGGCAACTATAATATCTTCACACATTCACAAACATGAACAGGGAGAAAAGCACTCTTCTTCCAGATTCTCAAAAAATAAAAAAGACAAAGTTAAAAACTGCTACTCATCTTCAAGCTCACATATGTTCTAAGGGTGGGGTTTGCTCCCCTTGCTTGTGTTGTTCATATCATGGACTTTCATCATACACGCACCACACACAACTTACCCAGCATGTTGGAAATGCTGGTGAAGGACTAGCTGCTGAGGCTAGCCCAACAAAATGTAGAGAAACACAGAAGGTTTAGCCACTTGCTCAGATGCCTAAAATGTCTGCCCTTCCTTGGGTGTTAATTTAGCCTCTGACTGCTACCTCAGTATGTTACAGAGAGTGCAGTGCAGTGCAATAACACCCGTTGTGTCACCATAGAGATAGGCCCATCCTCCCTCACCTCAGCTCTAACGTCTGTAGACACTGCTTCACTGAAAAATCTGAAAACATGTCTTTTGATGATGGCTTTCATCTCAATGTGAAATCAGTTGGAAAAAGGATTCAGATAACACGAGATATGAAGACAGAATTTCAGCATGAGGATGAAGAATTTGTAACATTTCCTTAAGCCTAATGCATTTTCTGTAAAATATAATCTATACCCACTCAAACAAACAGAAATTTGTTTTTTTATTAGGTCTGAAAAATAAAACCTAATTTTAATTCCATAATGCCATTTTGTGGTTGCTGTTAAACTTGAAAGAAGGATTATGAAAACAAAAATATGTAATTCTGTAAAGCAGATCCTCAGCCAATAGTATTTCACAGCTAAATCTCTGCTTATTCAATGTATTAGAAGTAATATCTTTGTTAAACAAGCTCTTTTTGCCTGAAGGTTCAGCATTAACACGCCCTTAAGTCTGCTTCAAACACAGGTAGCTCATCACCCTTGTCCACAATAGCTTTAATAGTTGCTAGGCATCATGCAACAAACTATGCCTTTGTTTCTGCCTTACCAGTTTTTGGCTCAGCTGTAGTTGTGCACATTAGGCAGAACATATGAGAGGAAACAAGCTGCAAAATTAGTTTGTGATAATATTTTGAGAAAGCTGCTCAGTTTTAAGGGTTTATCTTTACCAGACAAAAAGCTGCAGCAGAGAACCAGACTGTCTCAAATGCAATGTTATCCTTGCAGCAATTTCAAAATGCTATGAGGGTGCAGTCCTTGTTGCCATTCTCTCTGTATCCTTGTCCTTGCTCAGTCATGCTGGCTGAATTAGGACAGTAGTCCAAGCTAAGCTTGACCTCTTTCTTTGTTATGTTCTTGCTCATGACTATACCATACTTAGTGTCATAGGCACTTCATATCTCTCCCTCCTCAGTTTCAAGTCCCTATTTGCCTTTTTGTGTGCAGTGGTTTCATGTAATGAATCCATCTCTTTCAGGCATTCAGCATCCTTTCCTATACCTTCCTTGGTGTACAGCTTCCTTGGGGAGAGACAGTGGCCCAGGGACTAAAGGAAATAATGAACACTTATGAAGGTTTTCCAGTGGTAGCTCTCTCTGACCTTTCTGACGGTGACATGTTTGCAGACATGTTTGCAGGAGCCACCACTTTCTCAGAGCATAGCAAGTGAATGACATCTTACAACATCCACCTCGAAGGTAAGGGTGCTGGTTTCAGATGCTGAAACCCTGTCATACTGCTCAGGGTCTGCCCTGTCCCCACGATGTCCCTGCTCACTGTCTGCCAGTGTGTAAGAAATCAGCAGCAGAAAAAGCTCATACCTGTGGTCACATAAACACATAAACACTTTCACTCGCAGTAGTGCTCTCGTTATCTGGCCATTGGAGGCAGCTAAGGCTGAGACAGGAGAGACGTTATAGGATCCTGCCTGCCTAGTGCGTTCACGGTCCACTCCAGCTGGGAATGACTTCCAGATGTTTATGTGCTGCAAAGGCACCTCCAGCCTACAGCCCAAGCCTTATTGATCACACTTGACAACACTGGCACCGAGTGGGAGGAAGTGGTGGCTCAGTCAGCAGCCCAGAGGATGTTAATGGACTTGATCAGAGAAACAACAAGATTACCAGAGAAGCTAGCTAGGGAAAATATCTATTTTCATTGCAGGAGAAAGGTTTCTTTAATTAAAAAAAATAAATTTTTTTAGTACCATAAAAATTAGAGACAAAACAAAAGGAAACAAATAAACAAACAAAAACCACAAAAAAACCAAAACAAAATCCCCAAAAGCTAACCAAACCAAAACAAAACAAAACCCAAACAAACAAACAAGCAAAATAAATAAAGGAAAACCAGGCAAAAAAAAAACCCTCAGCAAAAAGCCCACAGGGCTAGAAAAGTATGTGAGTTCTTATGTGAACTCTCTCTTACAGAAGAGCTTTTCTGAAAGAAACCTCCATTAAAGGGTTAACTGTTAAGGAAAACAAATGTTTGGATCTTTTTTTGTGTTGGTTTGTTTCTTTATGATGGCTTTTTCAGCAGAGATATAAAAGTCTGCATAGATAGTTATTTTGATTTTAAATGGCATGGTTCAGGTTACCTTAACTATATGTCAAAGATTAGCTGAAGCAATGCTGAAATAATCAGGATCTGCACCACCAAACAACTGTTTCTGTGTGCAGCCAACTCATGTTTAGAATTATGTAGGATTTTCTGAAGAAATTGTGTTCTTGAGATATTTCTGTTTGTGAAAAGTTTTTAACACTAACATCTACAGTAAGGCCTGGAATTAATTTCTTGTAAGAAAGATTCCTTTCTTTCCAGGACAAGATCAGGCTCCATCTACTGAAGGAAATAATTTACTCTTCTAGTGACAATCTTCTTGCACTCCTTCAGTTTTTTAGCATGTCTACATTATGGAATGATTTCTCTCCTAATTTTTCTTCTGCAAACACAGAAATCCCTCTTTTTTTTTTCATTTTTCCCTCTTTAATATAAACAGAATACAAAATATTTTCCTGTTTTCCCCCCTGATGTATAGCCCTGCTATAGAAATTTCAAGTGTTTTGTATGTAAGATTGCAAAATGTAAAGGGTTACTGTTCCCCCTTCAATTCACAACCCCAATGCTGCTGTGGAGGAATTGATTTATATTTTTCTGACAAGCCATTATTAATTATTCAGTGTGGTCTTGCTGTAACTGTAGGGATATGAACCTATCTGCCAGAGAATGTGCGTCACATTGCAGCCCACACCTGCATGGACTGGCAAAAATATACAGGTACACACTCACCCAGGCCAAGGCCTTTGTTGCAAATGTGTAATTATTTTGAAACTAAGAGCAAATCTGAAAAGTATTTAGCAACCTGAAGTGGTACATTGGACATCCTTTTGGATTTGTCAAAAGTACAAAGGCATAAATCTCCCACTAGATGCTTATCTGCATCATTAAGCCCCTAAATTACATTATAAACTAATTGTTTATGCTATTTTTCCTCAGCAAATTAGTTAGAAAACAGATGTGTCTTTCCCCAAATATATTATTTGCAAGTACATACCAAATACTTTGGCAGAATTACATTCATGCTTCGAGCTATTTGGAAAATGTTAATTTAATTTGCTCTTTTTGTTATTTATGTGGGCAACCAGTCACCTAAATCACGTTATCGTTTCTGCCTTCTTACTGGCTGCCTAAATGTTTTTACTAGGAGAATTATGAGTATCAAAGGCATTAAGAAGCAAAGCCCAGGTGATTTGCAACTGATAGGAATTGGAGGATAATAGTTATTCCTGTTTAAATTCAGGAAACCTGTAGGCGATCTAGGCATATTTGTGGCTTCCATCTCTTTACATCTAATATAAACCCTGTCACCACAAATCACAGTTACCACATGCTTATCCACAGAAGTGTTTGCCAGACACTTTTCTTTTACTGTTGGTTGCTTCACCTGACTGATGGTCCAATAAAGTCTGCATTGATAAATCTGGACTCTAAAAATAGTGCCTTATCCTGTGCTTTGGAATTGAAAGAAACATTTAGATGTGATACATACACTTAGGGACTTAATGACAGACTTATGAGTGCATTAAGTAACTCAGTGTTGAAGACTAGCGTGAGCTGCCTGGACATCTATGTCCATTAATTAATTTTTATTAACAAATTTAATTTGAAATTGTGGTCATTTCTTACTTTTTGAAATTGATCAAGATAATAAAAATGAACTATATTCCAGGTAAGAGTCAGGCCCAAAGCAGTGTTGACACTTTGTGGTAAGAAATGTAAATATTTACTTCATGAAAGACCTGCCAAGCTCACAAATTCTGTGAAAACATGAGATTTCAGTTAAGTAAGCAACAGGCTTTCTTTCACAAAAATAGCATTCTGGTAGAACTTGGTTTTCATGGGGACTTTTCAGCAGAATTGCAGTGTTCTATTTTACAGAGAAAAAGAATACTTTTGAAGAAGTGCTTAGAATGACTTGTCTCTTTTGACCAGACTGGAAGATAAGCACATATATTTTTGTCTGTTCTGTGGTTTTTCCAGAGATTACATCTATTTTTTAAATGTTCCGGGCTTGGTGCATCATTAAGATAACGAGTACTCAGCTTCCCCAGCATCATTCCCTGCCTCCTTTGGCTCATCTCCCTGCAAATGAATCCGAAGCCTTGTTTCTCTGAATAAGGAGGCTGGGACAAAAAGAGAGATGTTGCTTTCTTTCCACATGACTACTGCAAACATCATTCTGCATGTACATCTACTGCAGTGTCATTCTCCATTGTTTATTCCTTACAGAAACAGGGGCTGTGAACTGTCTGGGTACTTTAATTCTTTATGACTTTTACCTGCCAAATACAGAATGACTGAATTTCCTTACACCAGAGAATTGCCATATTTGAGCAGATGTGCTTAAGTGAAAAAAAAAAAAAATAAAAAAATTACAGAATTCTGTTTTCTTGTTGATTTGTGGTTGTCTGGAGTAACATGCCATCTTCTTTCTGACAGAATAACACCATTTGTGTTACACAGAGAAAGCCAAGAGTGGTCATACAGAGGTAAAACAGAGCCATTAAGGAAACTCAAGGGAGCAGAGAGGAATTTCAGTTGTACATATTCCTAATTTCCTGTTTCAAAATTATTTTAGTCCTTTAAAATTACCAGGCAGACCTGCTCTGCAAATTGGTCATTCCAGAGCCTCTCTGTAAATCAGCCCCTTCATGACTACAGCATAAAAAACTCACTTCAGCATAATACAACAGAAGGTTTGGCAAGTGCAGGTGCAGCCCCTTTGCCAAGGGTCTGTGGTCCTCATCAAATCAATCACTACCACTGCTGGAAATGTGAAGACACTCCTGCTTAAAAGAGAGCTGTGTCTGAGTAATGCAAAATCAGGCCTGTATATTTAACCCCAACCAAGATTGGTCAGGAAGGAAGTGGAGTAGAAGAGCAGTGTGGCTTTCCACTGGTGCTCCTGCTGTGGTTTGGGGATTTAAAGAGGACTTTGATTTCTCAGCCTTCCTGCCCCACATCACAGACTCTAATGCTACCACTAGGTAAGGATAGGAAACACTTTTATGATGGTGGAGAGAGAGCAGAAAGGGAAAAAGAAAGGCTGTAACCTTATGTCTCTGTAAAACAGAGTATCTCTCAGTACTGGTACAAACCATGGTTAACTTCACCAACGCCACCAGCCCTTTTTGTCTCTGTACAGTGTTGGTCTTGCCAGAGCAGCCAGGCACATGAAGAAACTACATTTGGGCAAGCAGAAGTGCAAACCTTACTGCACCAGCTGTTCCATGGTACTTTAGTAAAGGCTTACCAACTTGTCAGCCCCATGGTAAATCTGAACATGAAAGGAACATGAACCCTTTTTTGCCTGAGAAGCAAAAAAACCCCAAATCACAGAGATGCAAAGCAGGTAGCAGGGCTCTCACTAGGCAGCTGTACCCTAAGCCTAAAAACTTGGCTGTATTTATCTGCTAGCCTTAGACCTCTTATATGTCATTGCACACTGCACTGTGAGACACAATGCAGTTCAAAAGCAGAGCACTAGCAATGCATATAGAAAAGGTTTGGTTTCCCTATCTTTTCTTTACCTACTTTGATTCAAATTAGACGATCTCTACAGCTATTGGCTTCATTCCATACCATACTTGTGACCTGCTCCCTAGAGATATTTGTTTCCAAACCTCAAGCTATTTCCTTTAAATTTAACCCAAATTAAAGAGCCAGAAGAGGCATAAGTGAGTGGCAGTCTCTTAGAAAAAATCTGTCCATGTTCCAAATTTCGAAAGAGGTCATTTTTCATTTAAAGGACTGCAGTGCTGGAGAGGAAAGCAGAGATGCATGACAAACCCCCAAAGCTGGTACCTCTCTGCTTTTGCCACTTCATGCATCTGCAATTCTAGAAAAGCTTCTCTTGCATTCTATCTGTCCAGCTATAACATCTCCACTGTAGGTTTAATTGTTTTTCCCTAAAGCCCAACTTTGGCAAATGACCAACCCAGCTAAAAAGGACAAAGCAACTCAGGAATACAATTTCACATAAATCTTGGCAAAAACCTAAGCACATTTCTGTCAAGTTCCTTAAATCTGGATGCCTCCAATAGATGCAGGGGGAGCCTGGAAAGCCAGCCAATTCGCCCCTTTCAGCCCCTGGGGCTCTTCCCACTTTCTGCCCAGAGGTCTAACCCCATGGGAGGTCCCAAGAACGGTCAGTGAAAGATGCCCATCTTCCCTGCTGAAGCACTAAGCAGCACAAATGTGGAGGTAGCTGGAGCTGGCCAGCTCCTTCCTGCCACCACCATGTCAGGCAGGTCTCTTTCTTGAGAGCCTTGCTCCCTGTGTTGTTAAAGCACTGCTAAGCAGACAACTTCAATGCCATTTTTCAGTTTCCCATTGAAGACCTTCCCCCATGCTTCTCCCTGGCTTGTTTTGCCATCGGTAAATAAATGCAGGCCTCAGAAGGACTTGCCAGGTACATGTACTTAAATTGCTGTTGTCTTCTACAGAGCCCTTTCCCTGGTTCCATATATCTCCATATTTTGACCATTGAGTGAGTAAGTTTATTTTCACTGTCTTTGACTCGTACCCCACGGTACAAACATTTAAATACATGTAAATATATTCCAACCACAATTTCTACTGCCCAGTGCATACTGGGTAAACTTCCCCCTCCCTAGTACATTTTAAGGTCACTTCCATCAGTTCAAACACTGATTATTCATTATATCAAGTATCCAAGTTGATAGCTGCTGACAGCCAGGAAACCAACCATAAGCTGCCTTGAGGCTTGTCTTCCTATCAGCCCCTGCAGCTGGGTGATGAGGGACGTTTTTTCTTGCCATTGAAACTATTAGGTTGCTGTAGTTTGTTTGGTTTCAGCTTACCATAATTGCTGCCATTTCCACGGTTGATTTGGGCTATGTTTGAAGTTGATGTACAATACAAAGTGTGCTGCATGTGTAGCTGCTCTCCACGTGTCAAGACTTTAGAAAGGAGAGTGTGTGTATATGTGTATGTGTGCATATATATAAACATCTGCCATGTAGCTGTCTTCTACTTACACATGTTTCTGAGGGGTTTACTCTATCAAGGGCAGCTCTGTGTCTTAACTACCCTCACAGTGATTCAGGTTCCTGCTACTAGGGAGATTAATTTTGGTTGGGTGGGAGCAGACAGCACAAGAAGGGGAAAAGTGGGATGACTAGCAGAGAGTAATCTGTATAGAATTCCAGACCACAAATCTCATGAGCAGGGAGGTGTGGGACGATGTGAAGCCATCAGGGTGGTATTTGTCCGTGGCCCTAGGACTCTTGTCTCTCTTTGAGGAACTGTAATTCAGTGCAGTCGCAGAGTTCCCCTTATCACAAGCAGCGTGGCCAATAGATAACCACAGCCCACAAACCCAGAGGGTCTTGTCCCAGGAGAGGACAGGCAACAGCTGGCTTGGGAAGATAGGGCTGCCCTTCCTTGGACCTACTGACGCAGGACAATGAGGTAAGATCACTTTCTTACTGGTGACTCTTTCTGCGTCTCAGGTTTTCATTTGTAAGTGAAGGACACCACCTTTTTGTACATTTGTGGTACAAGGTCCTTCAGGACAGGATCATGTTCTAGAAACAAGACAAATAATTGGAAGGTAGAATTTTTATTATCCATTAATAAAAATATATATAGTCTTTCTGTGAGTCTTACTTGTCCAATGCTGACCTATGCTGACAATCATCACTTTGTCCCTTTGAATCTCCAGGAATTAATCATAAAAGATAAAGAGAATGGAAAATCTCCACTACTGGAGTGGCTTTTTTGAAGTCATATGAGAACCGGAGGAGAAAGAAAGAGTGCTCATGGGTAGGAGGACAACTCTTCACTGAATCTCATTCTTTTTTACATTGTTTGCTGTTTCCAGCGCACCTGAGACACACAGGAGCATATCATCAGGCAAAAATAAACACAACTAGATAGGTGATAGAAGAAAAGTGTACACACATGATATGTTGAACTAGCTGTCGTGGGTGGACTCGAGGTGGTTTTTCATGTGTGCCTGAAAGCCCTGCCCATGAGTTAACAGGATGGAGGATGACATGTTTTGCTTCGAAGCTTGGTGTTCCTTGATGGTGTACAGGAATACATACAGTGCAGATATCTCAGTGTGCAGCTGTGGCACACAGGTGCAGATTGAGCCTGAGGAAAAAATTGTGAACTGGTGATGATTCCTTGTGTAACAAAGGGCACAGGGGCCTGTGGTACCTGTCAGGTGACACTCAGAGACACAGCAGGAGCTGAAACTCAGGAGGAAGAGCTGAGACTTTCCATGCTTGGACTGTGAGAATATAAAGGCCCAGGGGATCCTTTTCTGTGGGCTGTCCTTGGAGGCACCAGTGTGAGCTGTTTCTGTGTTACTGCACTGTGCACTGCTTTATGGGATGAGACATCTGAGACTTTGCCATGGGAAACCTGGGCTCAAACACGTAAGGAAGCCTGGTCTGATTGCGGGACAGTGGGGTGTGCAGGGAGTCGTGTGGGGCTCCCGTTGTGTCACTGGAGCTGCCTGCTCTGGAGGGGCTGCAATCTCAGCAGTGACAGTCTGTGGTGGTGGGACTGTGACTGCCAGAGTGCCTCCTGCGTGGTCAGACTGATAAGTTTCCTTAACAGATGGAAACAGTTATTTCATGGCAAATATCTTCCAGAGATATCTATCTAGAGATGGAAATTGCACTGAATTGACAGTGATACTGTCCCAGTGTCACTGGTGGACTTGCTCAGTGAGATTTCTTGTGCCTGGCACCCCTCAGCCTCATGGAGTGGACCAGGACAGGACTTCAGGAGATACACATAGCAAGCAGCAGACCTTTTTAAGCTGATGGCAGCTGTGCATATGTCTCCTCTGTGACTGCAGTTAAATCATTCAGAGTACAAAGACACAAGGACAGAGCTCCTACTTATGTACTGGATTAGCCCAACACTCTGCCTCCAGTTCTGTCCAAGAGCAAATGCTACAGAGGAGTGGAAGAACAGGAAACAATTTCAAGAATCAAATGCTTACAGTTCTGAGGGCTGTTCCTGGGGCCACAGAGCTGTGCTTAGATATGGCTCAGGAAATGGGTGGTTGGAGACTGAGCCTTAGCTCAGCTCTGAAGGTAAGCTGTTTTGCCTCTCTTCAGCCTTTTTGGATAATTGGACCTTGGTACCTTGTTCAAGAGCTTGCTTTGAGATCCATAAATTAAATGCCACACAGGGATTGAACATCACTGTAGCATCATGGTGTAGCATCGTAAAGGATGTGGAACTCAGGGTCTGGCTTCAGAATAGCTCAGGTCCCCCCTGTGAATCCACATGCCCTGTGCTCTGCCACCCCACACTTGCAAGCCTACACCCCTTCTCCCAGAGTGGCTAACCCACACATCCTGTCCCTTCCTGCACCATCACCACCCCTCGTCTTGTGATCATTCCCTTCTCATTGCTTACTGATGTCTGCTCCTCTTGAATGCCCTGTTTCCCTCCTACATTAGCCAGCTCTGTCCCTTGCAGCCTGTCTGGTTGTGCTGGCCTGAGACACCCAGGTGGGTGGATTACAGCCTGCTTTTTTGTGCGTGAAACCTGAACCATGGCTAAACAGCAACTAATGTAACTGTGCAAGTTAATATTTGTTCCCACCTGTACTCTTATTCATTCTCAGGATCTGATGAGACATCACTGATGAAGAAATATCTTTGGTAGAGCAAGGATTTAGATCCTAATCCCTCTGGTAAGGGACCAGCGCATCCTTTGCTGCCTTCTCTGCTCCCAAGTCTCAGCAGACACTGGCACATCTAGCTGCCTATTCAAAAAACACCATGGGAGCAAAATGCAGGGGAGAGTTTCACCTCTGCAAAAAATCATGGTGGCTATTTAACATGAACCCCCCTTGACAGCATCACCTTTCACAGACTCTCCTTTCACCCCCACTCAGTGAATGGTTCATTTCAGCATCTTGTAATACACCATCTGTAGCTCTCCCTACCATCGCAACTTCAGGAAGCATTTTTGACCCATTAGTCCTCTGTCCAAACTAACACAGTTTTGGAAACACTACAGACAGGCTGCAGACACTGTATTTGCTGACATTGACATAATCAGAAGCATTTCACATAAAAAACTGCTGGCAGCTGCAATGCTGACTGTGGAAAAGCTGTAAAGAAGTTGCAACAAAAAAGAAATTGGTACAAAAGCGAGCACCCCACACACATTTGGAATTGTTTTGCCATTCACATCAGGCTCTGCTTCAAGCATCCCTTTTTCTTCTGCTATTCAGTGGTCCCCCTGAGCTCCCAAGCTTGAGGGTGACACCTCAGCTCAGGACAGGGTGCCCCATGCGGACTTACACGTATTAAAGAAGGTGAGGAGTGGCCACAAGTCTACTGTGCAAATGTCCTGTAAAAAGCCACATAACATCCTCTCACACCACAAAGCAATGGTGATCTCCAGAAGTACATCATGTGAGGTTTCTCTGATTTTTTGCTGCTGCTGTCGGTTCTATACTTATCCTTGCCCTGGTGTGGAGCACACAGGCCTCATTCGTCTGGCAGCGCAGAAGATGGTTTGGCTCACAGCAGACACAGCATATCCAAGCTAAGCAGAGCAGATAGGTCTACAAAAGCACAGTAATTTTGATTTCCTGTTTAAAAAACCCCAAAACATAAAAACCTCAACAAAACAAAATTAGAGGGGATGTCAAGCCATGAAAAGGTGAAATACCCTTGCAACATTTTTTTCCAGAGCGAGTAGAGTAAGAAAGAGGGATACATTTATTTCACCACTTGTGACTTAAAGTCTCTTTGCTACGGGGACAAAAAGAAGAAATATAGAAAATGACTTCACAAAGACCTACATCTGAATAAGCCAAGAGCCTCACACTGAATGAAAGATAAACAATTTCTACAGTGATATAGTTGTTTAAGGGAAATCCTGTATCTCTTCCTACATGCCCACACTGATAAGAGGACTAGAACAGAACAGCATTTTATTCAGTTGATAAGGATAGTAGAACAGAACAATATTTTACTCTTATCAAGGACAGTGGAACAGCACAGCCTTGGAGAAATAGATAAAGGATGTAACTCAGAGAAACAGAAGTCATGCAAAACACAAAGCAGGGTGCCAGCTCAGCTCTGCAAAGCTGACAAAGCAGAAGTTATGTAAAACAATGATACTGAGCTTAACTCAGACACAGGGGTTGAGGAGCAGGCACTAAACAGAACACTGAACATTGAGGACAGACCCCAAAGAATCATATAAGAACCTTCCAAAAGGGTGCAAGTATGTCAAATAAGGTGAAGGAAGTGGGGGTAGCTAATGAATATGTAATTGGTATGTATGATAAAACTCCGTTTACCTGACGATCAGCACACTCGATTAGAGGAAGGATCCTTTAAGTGACTAAGATGCTGCAAAAAATAATGCCTGCTTTCTAGTACTCAAAACTTGGTTAGAATGTTTCTATCCAACTAATTTCAATATCAATACATTCGTAGAGTGTTCTCTCTAACCATCAAAAGGGAAGTAAAATCCATCCAGGTGTTAGGGTTTTACAGCAAAAGGGTCATTCAAATCAGCAGTCCCACTGGCTCACCTCAGAGGTCAGCATCTTTTGTTGATGAAGTAATGTTTTTTTTAATAAACATCATGCATTTTTACATCTCCCTTCATTAAGAAATGGGTATAGTGGGCCCAAATGAGTGTAAATATAAAGCAGAGTAGAGTTTCATGTTCGGAGCTAAAATGAAATCCAGGGATTACCTCAACCTGATTTAACTGTAGTTAAAATTAGGACTGCAACACTGACATTGTGCTGTCATATGATACAGGCAGACCAATCTTGAGCAGAAAGCTTTAAACAAGGAACAACAGGGGATAGTGGTGATGACACAGAGTCACCAGCAAAGAGTTCATAAATTAGGATTAATCAATAAACCAATGGGTGCAGTATTCTGGTGATGTTAGCTGTGAACCTCGTGGTAATGAAGAGGCAGATGAGACCTTCCTTTTTCAGCTGGAAGAAGCCTCTTGTCTGTAGGCAATTGTCCTCCTGCACCAACATTAGATCATCTATGGTGATGGTCTTGTCCAACTCCCTCTGCTGACACAGGGACAGCCTCAGCTTCTCCGTGACTTTGTAGCACAACTAAAGAAAGCTTTTCCATAGAAAGACAAGATCTGACTTCCTGGAAATCAAAAATTGCTTTAAATGGATCTGACCTAAACCACTTTAAATACAATCTGTTAAAAGAGCACAAATGTGCAGTTTTGAAGGAGAGCAGGAATACAGTCTTTACTCACTAATAACCTCTAATGAAGTCCCATAAACCAGCATGGAAAATTTCTTCTTAACAATAGCAGAACTGTAAATGTCTGAAACAGTAAGGTTCTCCGCAAGGCAGAGTGGTTAAAAATTACTGATGGAGAGATCTCTTAATGGTCCCACTCCCAGCCTCTTCCATTTGTATCAGGTTGCACATTCTCCTTTGAGTAATGTCTACTGGAATAGATTGGACTGTGGAAAAAACCCATATTTTTAGCATGAATGACTCAACATTAATAAAGAGTTTCTTAATTCGGGATGAAAGCACACTATGTCAGGAACTAGTGAAAAATCCTAACTTCTCCAATGTCAGGTGGATTGAGCAATGTCTGGAAAGACAGTAATTCTAAAACAAGCATCTGGACATGTCAAAACAGTTTATATATCCTTTCCACAGTGTCCAAAAATGAAGTTAACTATTCACTTAATTTAAAATATTCTTAGTACCCCCATGAAACTATTACTTACCATTTTTTAATATGGTAAATTTCCATTTTTTAATATGAAAGCTCCCAGCAGCTAAAACTGGTTTAATACAACAACAGCTTGAGGGAAGAGGTATGAAGTAGTTCATTTTTTTACCTACTTTCTTAGTGGGACTGGCATGGGCTTTTAACATTGAAATCAGGACTCTTTCTTGATTTCCATTTGTTATATACTCACAACAGCATTACTGAATATTGCATGGGTCAGTAGAATCTGGACAACAAATATAGTTTGTCTCCCTCATAATATCCATACTTGCATGAAAGCCAAGCTGTCTGTGGTCAAGTACAGCCTAAGCTGAAATAAAGGCAATAAAAATGCGTGGAATTTCACTTCATACAAGTATGAACAACATGGAGAAAACCAATTACAGGCATCTAGGAGTGCAGTTCAATTTCCAGACTTTAAATGTCCTTGTTTTCTCATATCAGATGCTCAGCACCTTTAGAGACGTCCCTTTCCTGTTTCAAAACACAGTGTTGCCATATGCCTAGATAGTTTCACTACCTAGTCCAGGATGTAGCCAGTGCCCTTGGGAGTATGTGCCATTCAAATTAACCTTAATATTCAACGAAGTGTTAACAACAAAACGTTGATAGTTTTACTTCTTAGAAGTACGCAGATCTGTCTAAACACCTTGAGCTTTACTGAGCTGCTTGAAAAACTAGAGAAAAGTTTACTATATTTGACATGATTTCAAGAAAAAAGTCAGATTTAAAAAAAGGGAGGTATCCAAGTTTTTATTTATACAATTCTATGTTGTTGACTGCTTTTGTTTTGTTACTTTTCATAGTTGCTCTGGTGTTCTATTCACTATAAAGGCATCCTGCCAAAAAATAAAAATCTCCATCCTCTCTTCCTCCCCCTGAAACAACAAAAACACATTTTCAAACCACAAGAATTGTAAGCCTTATAATTTAACAGTATGTGTCAGTGACAATTCCTTATACAACTTATTTTAAGCATCTGGATGCTCTAGAAATAATCTGCAAGATTATAAAGAAATAAAGGAATCAAGAACACTTCTGCTATGCGAAAACTTTTGCACAAATGTCATTGTCTCTTCACTCTTTGCCATTCTCTAAGCCGTTTGGCTGAGACATGTTACGTGACCTCCAAGCACATAAAAAGTATATGCACTGATTTTGCCTCCTCCCCTAAACTTTTTTTATTCTGAAAAAATGTGGAAAACACAATATTAACACTCCTTTTAACAAAATATTGAACATTCTGGTCTACAGCACCTCTTCTCCCCTCCAAAATCAAATCCCCTTGCAGTTTTTACATATGAAGCAAAGCTGAAACAAAAAGTTATTGCTATCAAGTTTTGATCAACAAGGCGTTTACTGCATTGTTAGATTCTCAAATGGAAAAAAAATTCCAAGCCAAATGTTCATAATTTTATAAACTGCTACTGAGCAAAGACTCACATTTTTGTAATTCATTTTACAGATTTAAGTTTTATTCTAGAACAATACTTTAGTATTTGTCTACTTCAAATAATTCAACCCAGTAAAAATATGAGCAATTTTGCCCTCCTGCATATTTTCTTTCTCCTCTAGTTTTAAAGTTCAGAGTTTTCATCTCATAGCTGTGACAGAAAGCAGGGCAGTATAGAATGCACATAGAGCACTGGCTTATAAGAAGAAATTATGTAAAGAGCTTCTGTTCTTTATCTTCCCTCACAAGAAGGTTTATATGCAACACAATGATCAGAACGGTACAGAAAAAAAATGTTTCATGCAAAATGGAATTGAACCTTGGGATTTTTTCCCATAAGCAGACCCTGAGGTCACCAGTAAGAGCTAGATGCTTGTATAAACCTTGAAAACATCAAGGGCAAGAATTTTGGAAGACGTATTAAAACATACTCTTCAGAGCTTTAGCAAAATTGTAACTATCAGGAATCAAGACAATCCCATGTCTGAAAGTTTCTTGCACTTTTGTCTGAAACATCTGGCACTGACAGCTCTCAGATGTGGGATTCTAGACTAGATGAATGATGGATGCAATCCAGTTTAACAGTCTCTACATTCCAGTTTCACTGTATAGAGGTTTTTTTGAGGTTTTTTTCTCTACCATGTAGAACATAAGATTTTCCCTTACAAACTCCTGCACTGCCTTGTCCCAGAAAAATACAACACAAAGCAGATTTTTAAAAGCATAATGTTATGATAGGCTATCATTTAAGTCAGTTATTTTGCCTTTACAACCTTTTCTTCTTTATGAGAGATTGTCATTATAAAGACCAATTCTAAAAAGCAAGTGTTAATTAATAAAGTAATTTTGACCAATACAATGTTAAAAATAATAGAAAAATAGAGAACTGTTTTCTAGACATCTTGCTCAATTTTTAAAGTTTAGGCTTGGAATTTAACTGTTGTGACTCAATGTGTCTTTATTTACCTCACTAGAGCCATCCCAAACCAAAGGGCTAGTAGGAAACTCCAAGGTACCTGGTCCCTGTCCCACTTGAGTGGATAGAATTCCTAAAAGACATAATTCCCAATATGTGCTTGTCTAATTTTTTTTTTTTAAAGGTGAAACACCCGCCTGTCATTTCACCCTTTCACGCCAGCTGTCATGGTGACTCTTCCAACTCCCTGAGTTACAGGAATGCAGTGTCTAGGGCAAAGCAAGAGCGGATTCATCTGGGGCTGCAATGCTTTTCAACAGGCTAATAAATGTTTCCTTGCTTGTTATAATGATGTCAATATTTTTAATCCCTTAATAGAGCTCTATAAAAAAACCCCAAACCCTTAAATATTCAGTTTTCAGAAGCACATCTGGTATGATCCTAAAACTGAAACACACACTTGGTAAACTTAATTGAAAGGCTTGCCTTCTCCAGCAATATGCATTTTCTCTCTGCAGCAGAAGAAAAGGTGGAAGTGTCTCACAATACAGTATAATACAGAGACATACAGATCTGAATTATCCTGTCCTCAGTAACATCAGACACATTAGGATGCAGGTCAACTATAAAGCATTCCTTAGGACAGTTGCTGAGACCAGCAGCTGCTTTTCAGACAGAATATTAAGGTTGCTCCAGACTTTCTCTCAGACATACAGTAACTAGTTCCTCAGCACCGCATGGGAGGGAGGCACAGAGTTATGTGAGATGCCTGGGAGAGCAAGAGAACAGGGTACAGTGCTGGGAATTTAAAAAATGCCTCAGAGATAAGAAGGAGACTGCACACATATAGAAACAGGCAGTTGTGAAACAAATGTCATTATTTTTTACCAGGGGCAATTCAGTTATCCACAAAGCTGCAGGGATGGGCTCTTCAACATGTGAATGCTAGGATGTGATGGGGAACAGGGTGGTGCAGATATTGCTGTGAGGCAGGGACCTCTCTGCCCTAGGGACCATGTGCTCAACTCCCATTAAGCTGAACATTTTGGTGTCTCTTACATTAGTGCTTTAGGTAGGGTCAGGAGACCTCCCACCTATTGATTCACCATGGCAAGAGCAGTCCCAGAGGTCACCAAATGGTTCCTTTTGGGGAAAAGCTAAACCAGCAAATGCAATCCAGGAAGTCAATTAATGCAGTCCAGCCACTCCTCGACACCTTGTCCAAGGAAAATCTCCCAAGACATACGCAGTGGCCCATACATCACCACTTCCACTATGCAGGTCTTCTCTTCGTATGTTGCACTACTTGCAGCTGCTGGAAGCTTGCCATCCTGCAACAGTCCAGGCAGGTAACATGAATTTACAGACTTTGACGGACAAAAAAGCGAGTCCTCATTCACCACTATTAGCTCTAACTGCTACATTTTCAGTAGCATTAGCAGCTACGACACAAAAAAAATGAGCTATGACTTATTTTTGCTGGTTATGCATGATCCATACCTGTCCATTGACTGACCTCCAAGGGATGTTCGTGCTGCTTCACAGCCTGTTTAAAAACCTGTGTTTTTAAACAGGTTGTTTAAAACCACATTTAAACCATTGCCTTAAAATGCACCCTTCAGTTCTTTGAGATAGGCAGTGCATTGAAGCAGATGAATGTGTTGAGGACTGCTTTGAGCAGAGGCTGCACTGTGTGAAACCACATATATAGTCTCCTTCCCCCTTCTGTAGGACAATGTAGACAATAAGATTTACTTGTGTGTCTCATCAGCATCATTTCAGTTGGCCTTGTGCAACAGCGTGATGTTATTGTTTTTTTAAAATTTCAGGGAGATGATTAAATTTTAAAACCATGTGGTCAATTATTAAAACAACAATTCCTTTTATACTATGCCATAATATCTTTCACATTTTCTTTTACACATATGTCACTTCAAAAACATCTCAACATGCAAGAATAAATCAACTGTCAGTATCCATTTAAAGATATCCTACTTGAGAATATCAGGATGTCAGTGATGCAATATATTTAGATGAAAAACATTTCTATCCTTTAACAATAATAATTTTCGTCCCCTTTATTTTTTATTTTTTTTTCCTTTTGCTCTTCAATCACAAATATGGACCAAGAGGTGCTTATCTTACTACTCAGTGCTGTACATAGGTAAATTTTGCATTTCCTCTCCAAGCATATGGAAGCTGGTAAGCCCAACCAGGGCTCCAGTTTAAACCAATTAAGGAAAAGCTGAATGAACGAAATACAGCAGGAAATAATAAAGAGGAAGCTCACATCAGTGTTAATTGTTTTTAGGAGAGGAAGCTGAGGAGCTGTATGAAGAGCAGCATGACAGTGCAGGCAGCTGCCCAGAGCCTGACCAGAAGCTGGCAAAGCCCTGCAATGTAAAACAGAATATGAGGAAGTACAGGGACTCTGATTCCAGATAAGCACAGTGCAGTGACTGACGATGACACACCTATATCCTTTCATAATTGTTAACTCCATAGCTCACCACCATCACTATACCCCAGCAGCTGGCATGTATACTTCTGGCTTTCATCAGTAAGGTGCCAACACCCATCCTCCTTTCCAAGGTAGCTCCACTGAAGCAGAAAGAGTGCAGAAAGACCAGAAATATCTCTTCCATACTTGAACTGGTCTATCCTTTCCAAAATTTCAAGTGATCCACAAGCATGGAGAGAGCCTTCCATAATGTTTTACCCTGAATTCTCCAGGAACTAGTGCCACAAGAGCCTGCATCAATCCCAGTCTTGCTGCAAGGTGGTCACCCAGCTTGTATAGGGCACTGCTGGGCAACAGATGTGGGCAGCAGTGGGTCCATGGGACACAGAGGAAGCAGGCAGAGAAGCTCTTCTAATCCCAGCTGACTGAAGGCAAACTGAAACGGGACAATAGTGAAAACATGTTGAGACCCAGCCCAAATCACTGTCAGGGACAAACACAGACCTGACGACACATCTTGCTGGAGGAGGATGAGGATGTTGTGCCGTTTCTTCAGCAATGTGAAACCATTAAACCCAAAATAAGAAGAATCTTTACCCTACTTCAATATGGCTGTGTTTCCATGGTTGCATCTTTTTAACTATAAACATTTCATGCTTTAAAGATTCAAGGAATGATCATGTTACACAGACAGTCTCCTTTACAAAAATCCTCATAAAATACAAATATGTTTAATTCTGCCTGGCTGTCCTGTTGGTACTTTGAAATACACAGTAATCTCTACTAAACAGTTATCTTCTCTCCCACAGGGCCTAACACAAAAATGGGCTCATCAGAAAAATAAATCATGTATTATCTTTGCAGAAAAAAATGTTAGTTATGTATCCTTGCAATCGGCTCCATTAGGTTTTCAAACTCCCTCTACCCCTTGCTTTCTCCCTGCATCCCTCTTTCCAAGGGCAATTTTTAAAGCAGTAAGTGGCAGGATTCCAGGAGTTATGTTACTGCCAAAAATTAATTTAAAAAACAAGTGGGAGGCTGTGAGCTGAAAAAAAAAGAAAAGGAGTGGGAAATGCATTCCCTCTGCATCTGGGACCTTCGATCCAGGCAGCATAACTGATGGCATTTTATCTTGAAAATAGCTCTTCATCCTCTGTCTCTTCTGTTCACCAGACATGGTTGACTGTACTGAACTTTTCTCTTTTTCTGCTATGAGCAGAGATAAAACTCCACTTCTGCAACTGCAGCTTGCTCGTTTGTACGGAAGTGAGTACACTTATGTTTTACATGTTCCTTGTTTACAATAGTGAGATTGTGGCTGAGAAGTGGTGTGGAAAACTAGCTTTTAAGAAAAAGATTTTGAAAAGAAAAGTAACTGAATGTGTTTACAGAAGGGTTGATTCTGCCACTATGTAGTGGAGTGGATACTTTCAACAAAATTACTTCTGTTTATTTTTACAGCCTTTTCCTCCCATCCACTAAAAATTAGTGCCTTTCACGGCAGCTCTCTGGGACAACTCTAAAACAAATAGACAGAAATTATCCCCAGCCACAGCTTCAGCTGAGCCTGGGAAAGACCCAGCACACCAGGGCAGATGAACTCGACTGACCTCATAGAGTGTCCCTGACATCGTTAGTGACAACTCATTAGGAAGATGCTTCGCACCTTTATTGATCTCTTCTGTCTCTTTTCACTTCCAAAACAATTAATTTCCAACTAAAACAATTGACAGATTTGTGGACTTAAGTGAATAGCAAAATGATGCATTCTATTTTTTCTCCCATAACACCATACTATTTTATATGCTTCATCAACCTTGAGCTGGTATCTTCTTGGATCTGTTGGGTACCCACAATCTTAATCCTGAGCTGTATTGGTTAGCTCAGAAACTGCAGGATATTTAATTGCAGGATTGTTTAGCAGGATAATTTAAGACCATTACCTCCCTATTTTCATCTACCTGGTAAGATATCCAATAGGTCCTTCTACAGTTCTTTACAGATGTCCCTCATCTTTTCTGCTTTCAGTAATTCAGTTTCATCAGCAAATTTTTTTATGTTTCTCCTCACTAAACATAAAAGGTCCCACCAGAGATCATCATTTAATTCACCTGCTCCGAGAATTGGTGATTTATTCATACATTCCATTTCTTACTGTTCATTGATTATTTATTAATTTAAGAATCTTCTGCCTCATGTTATGCTCCTTAAAAGATTTTGGTAAAAAAAAAGTCTTTTGAAAGTCTCTGGAAAAATTAAATGACCAGTGAAACACCTTTTATTCATGTGACTTTATGCCTCTTTCAAAAGTGCTATCAGGTTTGTGTGGATGTACAAAGGCCATGTTGACCCTCCCTAGATTGGAGATTATTTAAACATCCACCAATTTTATTGAGGGTACCCCACTGGCAAATCTCCCTATGCTCTTGAAAGGCTAAGAAATAGACAGGCCTTTGAATATATTTGGGTTCAATAAATTTGTCTTTCAAATCCAGCATTCAGTACAAGGACCAAGGCTGCTATCCTCAGGGCAAAATACTCTTGGTTTAACCTCTTTTGTATTTCCAGATAAGTTTTTTAATACTTTCTACCTCTGCCATGGCACTTCAGGACAAAAAGGAGCGATGCCTGGCCAAGAGACAAGTACCAGGTTGTCAAGAGGAAAACTCCATCCAGCAACTTGAAGAATGAACAGCAAGTATTTACATCATGAGTTCTTTGAGGAATGTGTCCTGGAAACAAAACCAAAACCAAGCTGCCAAATTCTGCATTGGTATTTCACAGATAAATCTTAGATGTAGCCTCATATTGTGTTACTGAAATAGTATTGCAACAGTCTAATCGCCAGTGACACTTGCAAAGGTTGCAGCACAATGCACCCATTGTAACTTCTTAGCAATAATTAAATGCAGAACAGGAGACCTGGCTTTCCACTTGATCTTCTTGGAGCACAACCAGATGTCTAGATTGACCACAGATGGCCAGCAAACCTTCTCAGAAGTCAAATTTCTGTGTAATAGTCCTTCACATAGCAACAAGCAAATATTTTTCTCTCAACAGATGAAAGATAAATACAAGACGGATACAAAATGAATGAAAGCTGAATCCTGAGTCCATCAACATGAGGGTTTCTTCCATGAATCTACCTATTAACAGAAAAGTACCAGAGTAGTTTGCTGCCTACAAGGGGACAAACGGCTTCAAAAAGCATATTTGACACTGGCTGAGCTATAGAATTAGAGTAAGATTGAGCTTTTCCAAAGAGTGTGCCTGATGTTCAACTTTTAATGTTTGATGTCATTATAGTGATTCAGACCTTTCTGCACTTCTGAAAAACAGATGTTTTTGTAGAAAAAAAAAATACAGAGAAGTAACAAACTGTAGGTACCCATCATTCATAAACATTTAAATTCTCTCTATTTTATTGAATTCTTTATGCCACACTTCCTTTCGCTTCTGTATTCATCAGGCTCCTTCCTCTTCCCTTGGTGAGATGAGTCTGTGAGCAGGGGATCTGTTCTGCAGACCACAAGGCCCTAGCGCTTCCAACCTTCCCACCTAAGATCGAGAACATCTCAAAAGCTACAAAGGACCCCCCTCTTCAATTCACTTTCACTCTCAGGCTCAAAAGTGACATCTTCATTCTTTCTGGGGAAAGCAGCTGTTCTAGTACATCATTCCCATGAGAGAGACACTGCTTCATCTAACTCTGCCAAGTCTTTTCAGGATCCTGGAGATTACAACTGAGACATTCAATACAACTTCATATTTCACGGGGAGCCAACGTAATGAGTAACAAATCACAATGACACTTACTTGGCAACCAGTGTTGCCCAAATGGAGGGCTGCTCCACACAAAGGTTTCCTCCATGCAGCAGTACTTATTTCTAGGCACAATTCATACCGCTACCTATGGGCACAGACCTTATATGCAGCACTGATCTCTGGGTAGAAGGGGGCACCAGCAAGCACAACTGGAGGAAATCCTGGAGTCTGTTCCTGCTGTTGCTGTTCTGAGTCCCTTGGTAGGAGATTTCTGGAGGTGACTGTGCCCCAAAGACAGAAATTGGGGGGGGGGGGGGGGGGAAAAGGAAATAAGGCCATAGCATCTGGAATGTCTTCACAGCCTTCTCCTTTTTCCATGTGTGTTAGCTTCCTTTCTCACCCATAACTAGCAGCCAGGTGCTAGTTCCAATTGTGTGAGAGAAACTGGTAGAAAGTCATAGGTCCTACAACAAAAAGAGAGAAAACAGACTGTCAGTCCATTCCTAAAAAACTGCAGCAAGATTGGCTGTCTGTCCCAAGTACTGTAAGAAAGGGAGAAGTGGTCCTAAAGAGGAGATGACCTGGGATGACTGAAGTTTCATGTTATATACCATATTCCCCAGGCAGTTCAACTCAGGCACTGCTACCAGCATGTCTTTAATCCTGTCAGACATACTTTTGCCTGCTTACTATTTGCTTTCAAAGAAAATGAAGCATGTTACAAATGCTCCCCTCCACATTTGCTCCCATGAGTTTAATTTTTAATGTCATAAGTGCCTGCTGCAGATCTGTAGCATAAGATAGAAGTAGCAATAAGATGTGGTGTAACTGCCTTAAAAAGTGCTTTCAGTTTTTATACAGCTTCTTATTTTCCTCTGATATTTCCAACCTTGCATCAAAAAGCAGAGAGAAAAACCTCTTCTCCTTGAATTCTCAGCATGTTCCTCCCTGCCTCATTACAGACGCTGTTGAAGGACATGATAAAGCTGAGCTGACCTGTTTCAGTCTCATCCATCAGCACAGGCACAACTGGAAACAAGCCCTCCTGGAGTAATGTCAGCACGTTCATTGTCAGCAAACCTAAACTACACAAGGGCAAAAGGCAAAACACCAGAAAGCCCTATTTACTGTCCAAGAAACCCTGTTGGTATCTCAGAAACCTTTTTGTCTCTCTCTTTCTGCCCCCTTTACCACATAATGCTGTTGCTAGTAGTGAACACTGAAAACTCAGTACACTCTGAAAATGGGACTTTCCCACACATCCATCACATTTCCTACAGTGATCGCAGGAAAGTTATTTTATGCACTGGTGGTGGAAACATAAAAAAGGCTTGATCCTCAGGTGACATTATTGTTTGAGGGCAATCTGAAGGCACTACTGAGCATTAGTGAAGTCCATGACACTGCAATACTTCCTCAGATAAGAGATGCCAAGACCATTGATCTCTTTCCTACACACATGCAAACATATAGAAGCACTCATGCCGTCAGTTTTCAGCTGTTTAATACTCCTTCTTAAGAGTCATAGCATCCATCCCATCCAACCCTTCAAACTAGCCAAGTCTCCATGAAAGAAAGTCTGTAGCAGCAGTTTTGACACCCTGCACAGGCTTTTCTGAGGCTCAGAAAACTATGCAAAGACAGAGAAGTTGGGATCCCAGAGATGTGGATCTAAGACATGCAGTGAGGAATAAGGTAGGAAGAAAGCAAAGCTGAAGGATGCATTTGAGGCTTTGAAGGCTCAGACTAGTCCCCAGGCCAAGTTTTGTCCCTGTAACCCATGGGCCCTGGTGCAGGATCAAACTCAAAATAACTCCACTGTCCTTGCCCAGAATAATTTGTGAGGTGTCCAGCTGTGTAAGGGTTAGATAAGGTATTTTCACCTATGCAGGCTTACTCCTCAGGTTAGCTGGGAACCCCAGAGCACCAGAGCCAACCCTGTACCAACATCTGGAAGAGGACACCATCATCCCAATGGAAACTCCTATGGAATGAGGCAGAAAACTACCCACCATGAGAAATATTTTCTTTGGTGTAAAACCTTGATTGTGTTTTTCTTAATAGACACTACTTCACTCCAGGTGAGATTTCCCCATTTAGATTCAGTTGAGGTGGTATCATATAATCAACGGAAGGCAGCTGCCTAGATCTTCTTAGAACTCACCACCAGCACACATAATAATCAACTAGGGCAAAACTAAGTTGTTTTCATCTGATATGAACAGATAACTCTGCAAGTTTTTAGCATTAGCTTTGAGTGCCTGCAGAGAGCCTCGGTCAGATTTCCAAACATTATCATTTGGAGGCACACAGTGCATTTTTCAGCAGGGTGAGGCTGATAGCAGTGCAAATGTAAGCAGAAATTATGACAAGTCCAGTTGCAACTGTGGCTGTGCTGAGTAGTATCTATATGTTGCAGCTAGGAGAATACATATAAAAACATTCATGCAAACATACAGAAAGGTACATGTCAAAGGAATGTGCTCTTGGTAGGGAATCAATCCATGGTGTGTACTAGTTTAACCAGTAACTGCCTACTGTATTTGGTAAACAAAATGAACCACAAGTGACAAATGGGGAGATATCTATGTTATTTAATCACATTCAAAAGTACTGTTTGTTACTGTAATCCAATCCCTTTAAATTCTGATAGCCATGTTTTGTTTATTATAGGCACTGACTGCAAATTTGAACTCCATTATGACAAATTATTTCTGACTTTGGGAGATACAATGAGCCGCAACTGTTTCACTAAAGTCATAGCCACTTGTATGGGAATTTGAAATCTAGGGAGAATGGAGTACTTGAACTAGCATGTACATACTCACAAACAAGAAATCCAGTGCAAATTATACAGTGAAGTTTGCAGAGGGGTATAATTTGTTTCACAAATAACTAGTTGTGGCTTCCTCTGTGACTACTAGAGTTATTATATAAGTCCAAAACCAATGGTAATGCTTTTTATCATAAAATTATAAAGAAAGAAAAAAAAAAGGATTTAGAAACATTATGGGTCTTAATTGTACAGGCTTACAAGGAAGCTTTTCCTCATTTACAGCTTTAGTTTAAAATATCATTACTTTTACAAAGCCCATATTTTCTTTTCCCTTGTCTCCTTCCATTCCTCTCCAAGAGACATACCATCAGATAATGCTGTACTTTCCAGAAGGGCTGAAACACATGGCAAAGCTTTACAAAAGCCATCACTCCACACTGCATTTCAACACTTGGATCATTTACTAGGATGATAATGTGTCAAAGGACCATGGCAATGCTTTAGCACTGTCCTCATACAGTCATAAGGTTTACAACAGTAGAGTTTTCTCAAACTTCTCTTTTAAGAAGGAGCATTAACAAAGAGATAATTAAAGAGGTAATTTGGGTCAATAAAACAATATATTATAAATTACACCTCATATAAGGAAGTAATTTCTTTATTTTAAAGATGTTTCTGCATTTGTTTATCTATGGGTAACCTGATAGGTCTTCTTCACCTTCTCAAGGCCACTCTGTCAGTTCAAAGGAAGATAAAACCTGTCTGGATCATTAGAAAAAAAATTAAAGGGAAGAAAAAAAAAAATATCAAAAATTCCTTCTACTTGGCTTGTATAAATACTATCAGTCTCTGTTCTGTTA